>NC_054479.1:24743365-25383983 GCF_017639515.1 Carcharodon carcharias
GGGGGGGGGGGGGGGGGGGGGGGGGGGGGGGGGGGGGGGGGGGGGGGGGGGGGGGGGGGGGGGGGGGGGGGGGGGGGGGGGGGGGGGGGGGGGGGGGGGGGGGGGGGGGGTGGGGGGGGGGGGGGGGGGGGGGGGGGGGGGGGTGCAGTTGTGGGGTGGGTGGATGTCGAGCTTCAGAGAGGGCTGTTGGGTGGGGTTTCAGTGGGGAATGGGGGGTTAGGTCGTGTCGGGCCTGGGAATGATGGTGAAAGTTGAGGTGATGGGGGGCAGGTAAGAGCCCTCACGGGGGTGGGGAATCCCGTGGGTTGGGGGGGGGGAGATGTAGTATAATGGAGTGTTTAGATTAAGTCCCACAAAGGGTTAACTGTAATAGTCTGTGATATCATAGAAGGGAGTGACATATACTCATGTGATCTGATAGTCTAGGAGAAAGCAGCATGGAAAGAAGCAAGTGTAAGAGAATGTTCTCATAACTGTAACTATGTTACAATAAAGTTAAAGTATTTGCAGCCGGCAGTCTTCAGGAAATATTGAAACTACCCCAACACAACAACTTGCCTGCAAATGACTAATCTGAATCTGCCTGCCCATCCCTTCCTTTCCTCTTGGGAATTGCCTCACTTCTGCTTAGTATTGTATGTGATAATCCATTGGAGATCAAGAACTTACTACATTGGCAAAGTGAAGACTCAACCACAGGCCTTTCAATTGCCTGTTTTATGCTGCTAAAATAATTTATGTAAATATCAGAGCTCCAGAAATAGAGGATTTAAAATCTTGCTGTGCAGTGTGTGTACAACTGAATTTAGTATTTAACCAAATTTTGCCTTGGATTTAGCAACAAAGCTTATTTTTGGAAAACTGCAGCCAATATCATCCACCCCTCCCTTTCCCAAAGCCTCTGGACTGGGACATGAACCCACAACTTTCTGACTTGGATAAAGATGGTACCCAACTGAGCCACAGCTGACATGTTCCCCTCTGCCCTGCCTCAACCCATACTCTGTTGAAATGCTTCTCCATGACTTTGTCATCTCCAGATTTGACTTTTTCAGTGCTGTCTTGGGTGATCTCCCAATTTCCATTCTCTAAACTTCAGCTCTTCCAAACCTCTGTTGCCTGTATCCTATGCTGAACCAAGTCTATCTTATTTATCCCCACTTTCTCCATTGACCTTCACTGGTTCTCAATCCCCAAATACCTCAAATTTAAACTTCTCATTATGTTTAGCTAATTTCATGGTCTTGTCCCTCCCTCTATTGAAACTCCTCCACTCCTAGGCCACCACCTTCTCAAGCCCTCCCCTCCCCTTACCTCTCACTTCCTCTGACTCTGGCTTTCTGTTCATCCTCTCATCCCTTTGCCCCACATTGCTTTTGTGCCTTCAGTTATCTCAACCCTGGAGTTGTATCCCTAAACCCCTCCACCTCTTCACTTCCCTCTTTAAACCACAACTCTGACTAAGCTTTTGGTCACCCATCCAATTCACCTTCTCATTTTTGCCTGATTCTCTGCCCGTGAAGTGCCTTGGGACATTTTTCTATATTAAAGGCTCCTTATAAATGCAACTTATTGTTGATCTTGTTTTCAAGTTTGTGTTCAGCTATTGGACATTTTAAAGGGCTGCCTCTGATTATCAAATCTTCAGTGAGTGTCTCTGTTAGCCATTGTCTGGTAATATCGTTGAAATTGGAGCAGTTGAGTACTATGCTTTCAGTCAAGCAAAAAGGGATAGCTAATGTTGGAATTGGAATGCTGCCTTGCATATTTCAGTCTTAGAAGAAAATCCAGATTGCACACATGGGATAAATGCCTCAAGTCTGCAAGAATTCAGAGCACAACAGCTTAGGTTATCATTGCACCTCAAGAAAGATATATTGGCCCTGGAAGGGGTGCAGCAGTAATTCATCAGAATGATAGTGGGCTGAAAGGGTTAAATTATGAGGACAGAGTGCATAGACTAGGCCTGCATTCCATTGAATATATAAGATTGATGGGTGATCTAATTGAGATGTTTAAGATGATTGAACAAGTTGGTACGGTTGAAAAATTATTTCTTCTGGTAAGGAAGTCCAGAAGGAGGGGGTATAACTATAAAAACTAGAGCCAGGCAATTCACGATGATGGTCTTCACAAGAAGGGTAATCTGTAACTCTCTCCTCAAAAGGCTAGGTCAACTGAGAATTTCTATTGGACAAAAACCGAGATCAGCCATGATTCGTATGGATGGCAGAACAGGTTCAAAATGCTAAATGGTGTACTACCGTTCTGCTACAATTTCTATTGGACAGAAGTCTCTGTGTGGTGTGTAAATTAGTAGTCCTCAGGGGAGCTGGGTACAAAATCAAAAAATTGCACTGTCGCAGTAGGGGTTTCTGTTCTGAGGCTCAGTTAAAACATGGTTTTCAATTTCAGTGAAGATTTAGGCCATGTGCAATCAGTGCTGTACCCCACCTAAGAGTTGGATTCACAAAAAATGGATGATAGTAAATGGCAGCCTGTTTGCATCTGCCCTGATTTTCCTTTCCACTGACTTCAGTGGGAAAAGATGATCAGTAGGTGTAAAGCAGGCTGTTGATTCACAATTGCTGTTATACACGGCTGCCCAAAACCAATTCCCCCACCCCCAACCCCATTAACTGGTGAAGACAGTGTGGGAACAATATCATTTTTAGTAATAAACATTCTAGCTTTCCAATGTGTTTTTCTCCCTGCCCTCCCAGTAGCCCAGCATCTTACATTTTATGCACTTCTGGTGATTTAATGACAGATATTTTAGGAAACAGTGGGTTTATTTTAGGAAAAAAATTAAATTTCCACTAACTTTCACTGCCAGCTTTTCTGTTGGATTGAGAAGTGACTTGACCTGACCATGGGCAATATTCGATTGATAGAACTTAGTAGGAACACAATGATATTAAACTGATTTTGTTGGCAAGATTAACAAAGTTGTCAACGATACAAGATAAATTTGTACCCGACCAACGACAGAGAATTCATCCTTCGACTTGAATTAGTATGGTGTCTTCTTGAGTCCAACATGTCTGTGCTTTACAATGGATTATTTCAAAGTGAAATGACTGCCATGCAGGTAAAAAGACAAAGCTGTGAGATGAATAAATTTGCTTTCTTATGGCATTAGTTGGGGGAAGGGATGTTGAGCCAAACACTGGTCCTCCTCAAATAACACAGAAGGTTTTTTATCATGTCAGAACTGGCAGATGAAATCATTGTTTAATGTCACATCTAAAGGATGTGTCTCCAACAGTGCAGCACTCTTGCAGTGTTTTATATTGTGTCCTGCAGTAGGTTTTGACAGCAGAAAGTCCTATTAATATTTCTGATCCAGGTGGAAATAATCCAGTTAACATTCAGCCCCTTGAAGCTGTTCCATCATTCTGTATGAGAACTCCATTTTTCTGTCTTTGCTCCGTATCATTTGATACCCTTACCTATTGTTCTGTCTTAAAAATTTCAGTTGATCCAGCATTCTCAAACATTTGGAGGAGTGCTTTCCAGATTTCCACTACTTTGCATGAAAAATGCTTTCTGGTTTCACTCCTTTTTTTAACTTGTTCATGGGATGTGGGCATTACTGGCTAGGCCAGCATTTATTGCCCATCACTTAATTGCCCTTGTTCAGAGGGCATTTAAGAGTTAATCACATTGCTGTGGGTCTGGAGTGATATCTAGGCCAGACCAGGTAAGGAAGGTAGATTTCCTTCCCTAAGGAACATTAGTGAACTAATGGTTTCATGGTCATAATCAGGTTTTTAATTGAATTCAAATTTTGCTATCTGCCATAGTGGGATTTGAACCCCAGTCCCCAGAATGATATCTGGGGGTCTTTGTGACATTGATCCAGTAACAGTACTACTATACCACTGTCTCTCCCCAGCTGGCCTACTTCTAATTTTAAGATTATTCCCTCTTGTTTTGGATTCCCCACCAAAAGAAGTAGGGCAGAATCATCCTAGATTTGCACTAAGTGCGGCAGTGGGCATGAAAAAAGATGTTTCACCTGCCAGCCGCAATGGTGGGTTTTTATGGTTCATTGTCCACTTCCTGCAGCCACAGGAAACACACCATCTCACTGGTGGGCAGCCTCTGAAGCACCCACCATGCTGTTACCTCACCCTTTCCTCACTCTGGGTGCCATATTGAAACTGCAGCCGTGCACACAGTTCTCAATGCTTGTAGCCCAGGACTGCTCCAGTGAAGACATGGCCCTGAAACCCAAGAAGAGTTCAGTGACCCGTCACTGGAATGTCTTTTAGAGGCCCACCATGATGTCCTCCACCCCCGCTATGGCCGCAGGAGGCCCAGCAATCTCACCAAACCGGCTTGCGGAGCAGTGGCAGTGGTGGTCAGTGCCAACACTGCACAGAAGACGTTCACCATCAGGTGCAGAAAGAGGACGAATGGCCTCATCCATGCTGCCAGGGTAAGGCAACATCTCATCAGTATAAACTCATATGCTCACTGGCATCTGACTCACTGCCAGCTCAAGGGATATCACCACTCATTCTCTCACACACACCCTCACATACCCATCTGGCCTCATCTCCTCTTCAGTCCTCACCATCTTGAGGTCACTTGCACAGATCAACATGTGCCCCCAAATGCACCTGGCGTACCCCCCTTCCCGAGTACAGCCTTCGCTCTGAAGCCTCTTTCCTTGACTGAAGCCACTTCTCCCCACTTCCCCAAGCAGTCCTGAAGCCATTGAAAAGCACCCAACTGCCTTACGGCTGGTCAGGTAGGTAGAGACTTGCCCATGAGCCCTCCTAAAAGTGATGTGGTGCTATCTGCGAAGCCTGGCGCTGATGGCTGTGAGTGCTGCCCAAAGCAAAGTTGGCAAACAAACCTCGAAGTCCCAAGCAAAGTGCAGCTAGCCAGGTGCACATCGCTTATGTAGAGTTGTGAAACACTTTGGTGTGCCTGGATGATCCAGCGTGGGGGGATGATTCTGATCAGCAAGGCTTATACTGAGATGCTGAAGTATTGAAATTAGTTCCTGATATCCAGTGGCGGGAAACAAGGCCCGTCATTGATGGGTGGAGCTGACGATCACAAACTAGTTTCACAACAGCATAAAACTGATCCTTGGCCTTCTTGCCATATTGTTTGCTCACACCCACCATGACACCCGTCGCCAACGGGAGCGGAAAATTCCGGCCATAGTTTCTCTATTAAATCTCAATTCATCTTGAATATTTTGATTATATTAGTCCTCAACCTTCAAAACCCAAAACAATACAAACCAAGTTTTTGCAATCTGTCTTCATAATTTAGCCCTTCATGCTCTGGTATCATCCTGGTGAATCAGAACTGCGCCTCCCCACCAAGGGCAATATTTATGCTCTGAATTTCAGTGCCCAAAACTGAATGCAGCACTCTAGATGCAGTCTGACCATAGTTCTGCACAATGGAAGCATCAATTCTTCAGTTTTGTTTTCCAGCAATCTTGATATAAAAGCCAACATTCCATTAGCCTTTTAAAATGATTCTTGGTACGTAGGTTACATTTTCATAACATGTTTATGTGCACGCCTGAATCCCCAAGATCCTCTGCAGCTCCTAATCTCACTCTATTAAGGAAATATTCTGATTTGTTTTTCTCGGATCCAAAGTAGATGGCCCCAAGCTTCCCCAAATTGAACTTCATCCGAGGCCTGCCCACTCACTTATTCTATTCTACATCCCTTTGTAACTTCATGATCCCAAATATAACACACTGGTCTTCTTAACTTTGTGTCATCTGTAAACTTGGTTATAGAAATCTATTCTTTCATCCAAGTTATTAATATATATGGTGAAAAACTGAAGTCACAGTACAGATCCCTAGGGAGCACCACTTGTTAATCGCATCCATCTGAGAATGTTTGCTGTATCCCTACTCTGTGTCATCAAGCTCCTATCAATAACTCAGTTTAACTCCATACTTGATTAAACTTAATTTTTGATAAACCCCTGTGTAGAGTCTTATCATTTTTAAAAAAAATATTCATTCATGGGATGTGAGTGTGACTGGCTAGGCCAACATTCATTGCCCATAACAAAAACAGAATTACCTGGAAAAACTCAGCAGGTCTGGCAGCATCGGCGGAGAAGAAAAGAGTTGACGTTTCGAGTCCTCTGACCCTTCAATAGAACTGAGAGAAGAACAAAACTTCTTCAAGGTAGGCATTCCTTGAAGAGGAGTGGCAGTCAATTAAAGAAAGAGATAAAAACAAAAAACTGCGGATGCTGGAAATCCAAAACAAAAACAGAATTACCTGGAAAAACTCAGCAGGTCTGGCAGCATTGGTGGAGAAGAAAAGAGTTGATGTTTCGAGTCCTCATGACCCTTCAACAGAACCTTGAGAAGGGCCAATTAGGGATGGGTAATAAATGCTGGCATATCCAGTGATATCCACATTCCATGAACAAATTTTAAAAAAGCCTTCTGGAAGCCCTTATAGGTAACATCCATAAACCTCTGTATCCACCATGCGCCAATGATCTCAAAAAATTCATTGATATTAGAGAGACATGACCCATCCTTTAAAACTTAATGATGATTCTCTTTGATCAGCTGATATTTGTCCAGATGCTCAGTCACTTTCGCTTTTAGTTAATCCCAGTTACTGCTGCTGTTAAACTGACAGGTCTGTCATTACCTGGTATCTCCCTCCCTCACTGCTAGAATGATAAAGTGGCATTTGCAATTTTTCAATCAGTAGACGTAATTCCTGACTCTGGGGAACTTAGGAAATTTATGTCTAATGCATCTGCAATTTTCTCTTCCATTTCTTCTAATACTCTGGGTTGGAACCCATCAAGTCTTGGATTTTGGTCTATCTTAATTTGCATTATTTTGTCCATTACAATCCTTAAGAATTATATTAAATGCACGAAGTTTCCCCCCACCTCCCTCCTCCCCACTCTGAGTTTATTTTAGGTTCCCTTCTTTTGATGGTGTTTTGTTCTCTTTTTCAACTGAGATACAAAGTTCTAATTTAGCAGGTCTGCTATTTCCCTATTGTCAATTATAGTCTCATCTGCATCTGTTTCTAGTGGGTCCGCATTCCTATTCATCTCTCCTTTTCTTAATGTATTTATAAAGCCTTTTGCTGTTATTTTTTTCACATTCCCTTTTAATAAATCTGCCAGGCTGTTGGATTTCCACTTTTTTCAGTTGTACAGTGCTTTTTTTTGGCTTTATGCTGTCTTTTACTCAATTGTTGATCATAGTTGTTTAACTACACAAGTAGTGAGTATGCATAGCACTGGTTTTGTATTGCTGGGAGGAGAGACATGTTGTTGAAGCTTTTCATCTTGGACTCATTGGGACAAATGTAAGAATGCCAAATTTCAAATGATCACAACAATTTATACTGCAGGAGAAAAGAGTCCTGATTGTTTCTTTTATGCACTTACAAGTTGTGGGTGTCGCTGGCTGGGCCAGCATTTATTGCCCATCCCTAATTGCCCTTGAGAAGGTGGTGGTGAGTTGCCTTCTTGAACCACTACAGTCCATGTGGTGCAGATACAGCCCTGTTAGGGGAAGGAGTTCCAGGATTTTGACCTAATGAAGGGTCAAGGGAACTGAAGGAATGGCGATACATTTCCAAGTCAGGGTGGTGAGTGGCTTGGAGGGGAACTTCCAGGTGATGGTGTTCCCATGTAACTGCTGCCCTTATCCTTCTATATGGTAGTGATCTTGGGTTTGGAAGGTGCTTCCTAAGGAACCTCGGTGAGTTCCTGCAGTGCATCGTGTAGATGGTACATACTGCTGCTACTGTATATTGGTGGTGGAGGGAATGAATCTTTATAGATGTGGTGCTAATAAAGTGGGCTGTTTTGTCCCGGATGGTGTCAAACCTCTTGAATGTTGTTGAAGCTGCTCTCATCCAGGCAAGTGGGGCGTATTCCTTCACTCATAAGAAATAGGAGCAAGAGTAGGCCATTCGGCCCCTCAAACCTGCCCCACCATTCAATAGGATCATGGCTGATCTGCCCCTGGCCTCAACACTTCTTTTGTGCTGGCTGCTCATAAATCTCAACTCCCCAGTGTTTCAAACATCTATCTACCTCCTCTTTAAATACTTTCAGTGATCTGGCCTCCACAACTCTGAGGTAGAGAATTCCAGACATTCACTACCCTCTGAGAGAAGAAATGAGTGTCCCCTTATTCTATAATTATATACCCTGGTTCGATATTCCCCCGCTACTGGAAACATCTTCTCAACATTTACCCTGTCAAGCCCCCTCAGAATCTTGTACGTTTCAATAAGATCACCCCTCATTCTTCTAAACTCTGATGAATAAAGGCCTAATCTGTTTAGCTGATCTTGATAAGTCAACCCCTTCATCCCAGGAATCAGCCTAGTGAATCTCATTTGAACTGCCTCCAATACCAGTATATCCTTTCTTAAATACGGGCACCAAAACTGTACACAGTTCTCCAGGCGTGGCCTCACCAACACTGTACAGTTGTAACAAGACTTTCCTATTTTTAAACTCCAACCCCCTAGCAATACAGGCCAAAATTCGACTTGCCTTCTTAATCACTTGCTGCACCTAACTTTTTGTGTTTCATGCACAAGATCCCTCTGTGCTGCACTTTTTTGGAGTCTCTCCATTTAAATAATAGTCTACCTTTTGATTTTTCCTACCAAAGTGCATGACCTCACACTTTCCGACATTAAACTCCATCTGCCAAGTTTTTGCCCACTCACTCAACCTGTCTATATCCCCTCGCAGATTCCTTATTTCCTCATCACAACATGCCCTCCCACCTATTTTTGCATCATCAACAAATTTGGATACATTACACTCTGCCCCCTCCTCCAAGTCATTAATATAGACAGTAAACAATTGGGGCCCTGGAACTTATCCTTGTGGTACTCCACTAGTTACATCTTTCCAATTTTAAAAGCACCCATTATCCTGACTCTCTGTCTTCTGTGTGTTAACCGATCCTCAAGCCATGCTAATACATTACCCCCAATACTTGCAATCCCTGATGCACTCTACAAATTCACCTTCCATGCTAACCCTGCCAGTCTGATGTGTCCAGTCAATATGCAGATTAAAATCACCCATGACAATTGTAGCAACCATCTTACACTCCTCCATTATTTCCCGATTTATACTTTGTCCTACGGTGAGGCAACTCTTTGGGGCCTATAGATGACTCCCACCCATGATTTCTTCCCCTTGTTATTCCTTATTTCTACCAAAACTGATACCACATCACGATCTATAGCACCTATATAACTGCTCACCACTGCACTGATACCTTCCTTTACCAACAAAGCTACCCCACCTCCTTTACTTTTTTGCCTATTTTTCGGAAACATCGAATACTTTGAATATTGAGTTCCCAGTCTTGGTCACTCTGCAACCACGTCTCTGTAATAGCTATCAAGTCATATCCATATATTTCTATTTGTGCCGTCAACTCACCTATCTTGTTCAAAAGCTGCGTGCATTCAGCTAAAGAGCATTAAGCTTTGATGTTTTACCATTATTACTCATTCTGGTTCTAATTTCTCTTCAGCTTATATTTTTTGCCCCTTGCTGTCACACTTTGATTATTGTTCATCTCTTTGCTACCCTGCACCTCTGCTCTCTCATTTCTTTTTTAATTTTTAAGCTTCCCTTCAATTGAACCCCACCCCCCTCCCAACTAATTAGTTTAAAGTCCTATCTACAACCTAGTTATAGGATTTGCCAGGACACTTGTTCCAGCATGGTTCAAATTAAGCCCGTCCCAATGGAACAGCTCTCCCCTTCCCCAGGACTGGTGCTAGTGCCCCATGAATTGGAATCCATTTCTCCCACATCAATCTCTGAGCCACGCATTTACCTCCCTAATCTTATTTACTCTACGCCAATTTGCATGTGGCTCAGGTAGTAATCTGGAGATTATTACCTTTGTGGTTCTGCTTTTTAATTTAGCCCCAAGCTGCTTGTAGTCCTTCAGCGGAACCTCTTTCCTAGTCCTAACTATGCCGTTGGTGCCTACATGGACCACAACAACTGGATCCTCCCCCTCCCACTCCAAGTTCCTCTCCAGCCCAGAAGAGATGTCCTTAACCTTGGCACCAGGTAGGCAACACAGTTTTCGGGACTCTGACTTTGCTGCAGAGAAGAGTATCTATTCCCCTAACTATGCTATCCCCTATTACTACTACATTTCTCTTTTCTCCCCCCACTTGAATAGCACTCTGTACCACAGTGCTGTGGTCAATTCACTCATCCTCCCTGCAAACTTTGCCCTCATCCACACTGGGAGCAAGAACCTCGTATCTATTGGACAAGGGCACAGGCTGAGGCTCCTCCAAAGCTAAATTCTGGATCCCCATACCTGCCTCACTCACAGCCGCACCCTCCTGTCCCTTACCACAGACTGAATTTGATGTAATTAATTTAAGGGGTGTGACTGCCTCCTGAAATACAGTGTCCAGGTAACTCTCCCCCTCCCTGATGTGTCGCAGTGTCCGCAGCTGGGACTCCAGTTCATCAACTCTATGAGCTGAAGTTCCTCGAGCAGCCAACACTTGCTGCAGATGTGGTCACCGTGGATCACACCAGCGTCCGCCAGCTCCTGCATGCTACAGCTGCAACACATCACCAGCCCAGCAATCTCTATTCTATTTAATTAATTAATTTGGATGTTAAATACTTTAAAGGTGAATTTATTAATTGTACTCTTCAACTGTAATAACGTTTCCTGAAGTAAACCACTTGACCAATCAAAAGAGAGACGGAAGCGATACCCACCAATCACCTACCTGTTTTCCTGTGATGTCACACTTTGACTCTGACAGGCAGAAGCAGGTTGAAGGGGCTCTCTGCTGCCAGTTTTTATCTCCTGCCGCCACCACCCTTCTCATGCAGGTACGTTCTCCGTGTGCTCCCAACTCTCTCACTGTTTTAAACTGTAAAAATCCCAGCTCTCCTCTTGCTGTTTTAAATTGTAAAAATCCCAGCTCTCCTCTCGCTATTTTAAACTGTGAAACTCCCAGCTCTCCTCTCGCTGTTTTAAATTGTAAAAAAATCCCAGCTCTTTTCTCGTTGTTCTAAACTGTAAAAATCCCAGCTCTCTTCTTGCTATTTTAAACTGTAAAAATCCTGGCTCCCCTCTCACTGTTCTAAACTGCAAAAATCCTGGCTCTCCTTTCACTGTTTTAAACTATGGGAATCCTGGCTTTCCTCTCACTGTTTTAAATCGTAAAAATCCCGGCTCTCCTCTCGCTGTTTTAAACTTTAAAAATTCCAGCTCTCCTCTCGCTGTTTTAAATTGTAAAAATCCTGGTTCTCCTCTCACTGTTTTAAACTGTGAAAGTCCCAGTTCTCCTCTCGCTGTTTTAAACTGTAAAAATACAGGCTCTCCTCTCGCTGTTTTAAAATGTAAAAAATCCAGCTCTCCTCTCGCTGTTCTAAATTGTAAAAATCCTAGTTCTCCTCTTGCTGTTTTAAACTATGAAAATCCTGGCTCTCCTCTCACTGTTTTAAATGGCCCTGACTTGTACCTTGTAGATGGTGGACAATCTTTGAGGAGTCAGGAGGTGAGTTACTTAGGATTCCTAGCCTCTGAACTGCTCTTGTAGCCACAGTATTTATATGGCTAGTCCAGTTCAGTTTCTGGTCAATGGTAATCCCCAGGATGTTGATAGTGGGGGATTCAGCAATGGTAATGGCATTGAATGTCAAGGGGTGATGGTTAGATTCTCTCTTGTTGGAGATGGTCATTGCCTGGCACTTGTGTGGTGTGAATGTTACTTTCCAATGGTCAACCCAAGCCTGGATATTGTCCACGTCTTGCTGCATTTGAACATGGACTGCTTCAGTATCTGAGGAGTTGCAAATGGTGCTAAACATTATGCAATCATCAGCGAACATCCCCACTTCTGACCTTGTGATGGAAGGAAGATCATTGATGAAGCAGCTGAAGATGGTTGGACCAAGGACAATACCTTGAGGAACTCCTGCCGTGATGTCCTGGAACTGAGATGATTGACCTCCGACAACCACAATCCTCTTCCTGTGTGCTAAGTATATCTCCAACCAGAGAAGGGTTTTCTCACTGATTCCCATTGACTCCAGTTTTGCTAGGGCTCCTTGATGCCACACTCGGTGGAATGCTGCCTTGATGTCAAGGGCAGTCACTCTCACTCTCATTGACAAGTTGATTCTGATTGGCCAAGGTATTGCCATGGAGAAAACAATGAGATCTATATCCCTCGATACTCTTACCTAATAACAAACTGTGAATCTCAGTCTTCAAAATTCTAATTGACCCACTAGCCAGACCTTTTGGGGACATGAGTTCAGATTTCCACCACCATTTGTGTGAAAAAATGCTCCCTGAGTTCACTCCTGAAATGCCTAGCTATAACTTTAGAATTATTCCTGAAAAATTTCTAGAAGATCATTGTCTTTGTTGTTTGAACAGTAAAGTAGCACTGTTTCTTCCAGTCTGTGAAAGTTTAAATTACGTATTATCACCACATTGTTTTTGATACATGTTTCCTTGATCTCCATGTTCATGCATTCCACACTGCTCCCACCATCAAACCCCCAACCTCACTACAATACTAGTATCAAGCCTGTAGACAACTCAACAACAACTTCCATCAGGATTTCGATAACTCATACTGGTGTCTTGTATCCTTTGCTAGTCCTCAATTCTGCCCATAGTGTGTTCACACCCTGGTCATGTTTGATTGAAATCCTTTCTTTCTACACCCGCAACTGTGTCTTTGATCAATATTGCTGCTCCCCATCCTTTATGAATTTTGTTGGCCTTTCTAAAGATCCAAAACCCTCGCATATTCAGCTCTAAATTATGGCCATGTTGTCGCGAGGCCTCTAATGGCTATTACATCATACCCCTTAAGCTGAAGTTTTATGCTTTGAACTTGCATGTTTTGCTGTGCATAGAACTCTGATTTGGATAATAACCCCATCCTGTCTGTGGGTCGTGCTGGTCTTTTTCTCACAGTTGTTAACCCAGTTTGGATGGTACCCACCTAAATCCATGAACTAATTTAAATCTATCCCTACTACCTTACTTAGGCTTTCCTCAAGGACATGACAACCTTTCCTATTCAGGGTTTATGCCATCTGTACAACCTTCCCTGGCCCCAGAAGTGGTCCCGGTGTCCACATTTTCTCCAGCATGTTTTTGTTCAGAACTTCCTATATTTATGCTGAAATGCAGTGTAATTAAATGGGGGAAAAAGTTACAAATTGGATCTTGTTTAACCTCAGTTTAAAGGAATACTGATTGAAGCATAACATTTCTTGGCAGACTCCATTTTGCCTTTATCAGGATTGGAATGCAGTAAATGTTAACATGTACAGTAGCGTGGGGGCTTTCACGTTTTTCAGGGTAAATGCTTTGTTTTTAATTATGTCTGAAACATTCTGCATATTCTGTTTGACCTTTTTGATGTTTCTGCAACTTTGATCACTTGAGAATGTTTTTCTTTGTTTGAAAAGTTTTGCTCTCTTTCTAAACATTTCCAAAAATCCTGGACTCCCTTTTTGTGTGGCTGTGGATTAATAAATTTCAACCAGTGCTCACTGTATCACAGAATCACAGTGCAGAAGAGGTCCTTCGGCCCTTCGAGTCTGCACCGACACGTGAGAAACACCTGACCTACCTACCTAATCACATTTACCAGCACTTGGCCCATAGCCTTGAATGTTATGACATGCCAAGTGCTCATCCAGGTACTTTTTAAAGGATGTGAGGCAACCAGCCTCCACCACCCTCCCAGGCAGTGCATTCCAGACCGTCAACACCCTCTGGGTAAAAATGTTTTTCCTCACATACCACCTAAACCTCCTGCCCCTCACCTTGAACTTATGCCCCCTTATGACTGACCCTTCAACTAAGGGGAACAGCTGCTCCCTATCCACCCTGTCCATGACCCTCATAATTTTGTACACCTCGATCAGGTTGCCCCTCAGTCTTCTCTGCTCCAACGAAAACAACCCAAGTCTATCCAACTGCTTTTCATAACTTAAATGTTTCATCCCAGGCAACATCCTGGTGAATCTCCTCCGCACCCCCTCCAATGCAATCACATCCTTCCTATAATGTGGCGACCAGAACTGCACACAGTACTCCAGCTGTGGCCTCACTAAGGTTCTATACAACTCCAACATGACCTCCCTACTTTTGTAACCTATGTCTCGATTGATAAAGGCAAGTGTCCCATATGCCTTTTCTACAACCCCACTGACATGCCCCTCCGCCTTCAGAGATCTATGGACACACACACCAATGTCCCTTTGTTCCTCAGAACTTCCTAGTGTCATGCCATTCATTGAATATTTCCTTGTCAAATTACTCCTTCCAAAGTGTATCACCTCACACTTTTCAGGGTTAAATTCCATCTGCCACTTATCTGCCCATTTGACCATCCCATCTATATCTTCCTGTAGTCCAACCTCACTGTTAACCACCCGGCCAATCTTTGTGTCATCCACAAACTTACTAATCCTACCCCCCACATAGTCATCTATGTCATTGATATAAATGACAAATAATAGGGGACACAGCACAGATCCCTGTGGTATGCCACTGGACACTGGCTTCCAGTCACTAAAGCATCCTTCTGTCATCACCCTCTGCCTCCTACAACTAAGCCAATTTTGAATCCACCTTATCAAATTACCCTGTATCCCATGTGCTTTTGCCTTCTTTATAAGTCTCCCGTGTGGGACCTTGTCAAAGGCTTTGCTGAAATCCATATAAACTACATCATCTGCACTCCCTCATCTACACACCTGGTCACCTCCTCAAAAAATTCAATCAACTTTGTTAGGCATGACCTCCCTCTGACAAAGCCATGCTGACTATCCCTGATCAAACCTTGCCTCTCCAAGTGGAGATAGATACTCTCCTTCAGAACTTTCTCCAATAGTTTCCCTACCACCGACGTGAGACTCACTGGCCTGTAGTTCCCTGGCTTATCGCTACAACCCTTCTTAAATAGCGGAAACACATTAGCTGTTCTCCAGTCCTCTGGCACTTCCCCTGTGGTCAGAGAGGAATTAAAAATTTGGGTCAGAGCCCCTTGCATCCAGTAAGCAGCCTGGGACACAAATTATCCGGACCTGGAGATTTGTCCACTTTTAAGCCTGCCAACACCTCCAATACCTTATCATTCCCTAGATCAATTTGCTTAAGAACCTTGCAGTCTCTCTCCCCGTGTTTGATACCTTCATCCTCATTCTCTTGGGTGAAGACGGACGTGAAGTATTCATTCAACACTCTAGCGATGTCCTCTGGCTCCACCCATAGATTGCCCCCTTGGTCCCCTATGGGCCCTACTCTTTCCCTGGTTATCCTCTTCCCATTGCTATACTTTTAGAATATCTTGGGATTTTTCCTACTTTTACCAACCAGAGCTTTCTCATATACCCTCTTTGCTCTCCTAAATGCTTTCTTAAGCTCCACCCTGCACAGTCTGTATTCCACTAATGCCTCTGCTGATTTGCTTCCCTTGTACCTGCTAAAAAACCTCTCTTTTCCTTCTCATCGTAACCTCTCATAGTGAGTCTAACTACAATACAATCATAGAACACCTACTACATATAAAGGAATATAACTGGGATGTTATGGAGGGTGGTGAAAAAGAGGGGAAGAGTATAACATGGTGTAATAAAACCCAGCAATTAAATCACAGTATATGTTTGAAATTTGATGATTTGTGTCCCTGATGTTTTGAATACATCATTAAATAATTGTTTGGCCAAATAAGGATTCATTCCTGCTAGTTCATAAGATAAAGCTTCATATGTTTAAATTGAATATTCACTCCATGTTTTTGACACATTTATGAATGATGACTTGGATCCAAAGCTTGTGCGAGTCAATAGACCCAAATAGATGTGCAACAAATACAGCAAAATGGAAAGAGAAATGAAAATGGACCACAGGAACACTCAGTTGCAAAGCTGTGCAGATGGCTGATGCAGTTGGCACCGCCTTTAATTAATGTATGTTAGTATTCCGTATGTCTCTACAGGTGGGGCTGATTGTGTTAGTGGTTCAGTAATAAAAGCAGAAAATGCTGGAAAAGCACAGCAGGTCTGTCAGCATGAGTGGAGAGGGAAACAGAGTAAACATTTCACGTCAAATGACTCTTCTTTGGTTCCGAAGAGGAGTTTTTCGAGGCGAATGTGGTGGGGGCAGGAACAGGGAGAGTTTCCTGCCACGGAGGCCACCGGGAACTTGTGCTGTATTGCGTGACCCCAGCCTCAGTGATTATGCAGTCGAGGGTTTCCCAACGTTTGGCATGCTGGATAGCTCGCACCCCGCCGTCATATCTGGGCGCCATTTTTTAAAATGTCTCTGGACATCACTGACTAACTGTTGAAGGAAGAAAATGGGCCTCCTGAAGAGGCCCTCAAAGATACTGAAGCTGGAAGATCCACCTGATAGATGCTCCCCTCACCCACTGCTGCGTGTTCCAGGGCCATGGTCACTGGAGGCCTCCATCCTGAACTCCGGAGGCAGTCCCAAGGCTTCTTCAGGTAAATGCCGACATATACACGGCACGTTGCTCCAGACGTGTTCTGGACTGGAGTGGTTTCTTTCTGGCTGCATGGACCATCCGGTGAACGGGGGCTGGGGCGGGTACAGGGTGCGGGGGGTTGGTGGGGGGGGGGGTTGCAATTCCAGATGTGGGCCTTCATCTGCATCCCATTAGCAGGATGCAGATCAGTTTCATGCTGGCCTCTGGTGGGAATTGAGACCCACCATGGTGGCAGCGAGCGGTAAATTGTGCCGTCATTTTACCCCAGAGGGAATCCAATTTTTGGACCTCGCGCAGCATTGTCTGACCCCAGCCGCCATTACATTGCTGTGGGTGGGCATGGGAGAATTCCGCCATTAACTGCTTCTCTCTCCACAGATGCTGCCAGACCTGCTGAGTTTTTTAAAGCACTTTCTGTTTTTATTTCAGATTTTCTGCATCTGCAGTATTTTGCTTTTATTTTAGGGGTTCAGTAGTTTGAAGAATTGAACAAGTAGTATTCTTTGGAGCAATGTAGTTATGTTGGCAACTTCTCTGGTTTTCTTTTCAAAATGGTCCAATCCTCTAAAATTTTTAAATGTCTGTTTAATATTCCATTTGTACGATTAAGTGTACACAAAAGATCATCTCATATTGCAAAGCATCTTTGGGGTTTTGTGAAAGCTTTCAAGCAATTTGAATATCATAAATGCTGGAGGGTGCTAAAACCTTCCCTAAACAATCAAGCTTTTGTTTATTGAGGGCTGGGGATGGAAGCACAGGTCCAGTTTAAATCCACAGTGATTTTTATATCTGTTTCACATTTAAGAAAAAAAAATCACTACACAGGCCTGAATTTTTTAGCTTGGGGGGGCGGTTATAATCGACGGGACCAGGATCGGCCGGGAAACAAGATTCTGGGGACGATCGGCCCCCGACCGTGATCTCACGCTGACTGGCCAATGAAAAGCTCAGGGCCGCCGGGGTGGGGGCGGGAAGAGGGTGGCCAATGACATCAACATGGGCGCAGGCCAGCGCTGAGAGAAAGCTCCTTGAAGGCAGAGAGCTGCCTCAGGGCGCTGCAGATTCGAAAACCAAATAAAGCTTCAAGCAGCGGGGAAAAAAATGTCCAAACATCAGAATCGGGCGCCTGAAAATATAGATGATAAAAATGCTGCCCACGGGTTTTTATTTCATTTCACAATGGAAACCTCATCCCGCCCTTGGCTGAGGTTTCGAGGTTGCCTGGCCTTGCTCTGTTAATGGGCCTAATTGCCCTCTCATTTGTCGGCGGGCACGCTTCCAACTTTTGCGTGCGCCCGCTGACCGAAATATCGCGCGAGCACGGGCTGACGTTGGGATGTTCGCCCGAAGTCATCTTGCGCGATGTCATGTCCGATTGGGTTGGGTATGTGCTGGCCCAATATTGCTGCAATCTAGGGTTAAGATTCACAAACAAAAATTGCAGAAATCAGTATTTAGAACCTGGCTAAAGTACAGTAAAATTTGACTTTTGACGCTGTCCTTTTAAAATAGCGTTCTGCGATGTGTATACATATCGGGCATCCAGTGATGTGCGCGTGTGTAATATATGCATTGCCTGTCTATAGTTGAACAGCTTCTGTGTTGATTTGGGCCATATGTCTTTTTTACACTGAAAGGTGGATTTATACCCTGGCTCAGGTATGTTGCACTCAACAGCTTTTTCTTTTATCATTTGGTTCATTCTCAAGCATATGGCAGTTTGAATATTTGTTGATAATTTCTGCTGCAAGATGTTTTAGATCTCAGTATAACATTTTCAGATAAAGTCAACTGGCACGTTTTTATGCATGGATCCCCAACTACTGCATTGTTGGCACTTAAAACATCTTCTGATTAGAATCGCCATGTGAATATTAGTTATAGGTGGTTTAGTGCAGTGTGTAGTAAGGGTGAATTTGGAATCGGAGTTTCTGTTTGATTAGTCACATACCTTGAACAGCTGGTGCAGGGATCATTGGCAGAGATCTGGGTACGAGCTTGCAAGAAACCAAGCATAACATCAGGAGAGCAGGGAGTAAATAAACTGTCAACGGAAGCAACAGGAGGTGGGCTCCATGAAGGATGAATACTTGAAAGGGAATTACTGAACCTAGCTTCCAACTGACAGTGCCACTTTTGTCAGGCAATACATTTGTGGTTGAAATAGATTGTTGGATCCCAGGTATGAAGGATGCGAAAGTGAAAATGAAATGATTTGCCCAAAAGCTTGGCTCAAGAGCTTTAAAGGTCATAACATTTGAGAAGTGCGGAAATACTGGGCAGAATTTTGCCCTCGTCGGGCAGGCTCGGCGGGGCTGAGTGCCACCTGCAATTGGGCCACAACCGCGATTTCCATGCTGGCGGGCCAGTTAAGGGCCGCCCAGTGTGAACGCCGGCCGCAGAATGTTCGAGAAGGGGCAGGTGGAGACGAGGGCCTGTTGGCCGCCGGGTCCAATGGTAACCCAGTGGCCGGAACAAAAGTGGCGCAGGCAGCCACAGGGAGGCTGCCCGTGTTGGAGTTGCTGCGATGACATGGCTGCAAATGAAGATGTAGACGCCAGGTAGGAGGTGAGGTTGGCTGGGCATTCATTTTTTGGATGAGTGCCTCGCCCCCCCCTCCTGGAGGAGGTGGCTGCCAGGAGAGACACCCTTGTCCCAAGGGCTGGGAGGAGGAGGCCACCGCACCTCACAAAGAGGGCATGGGAGAAGGTGGCAGCCTGGGTGAGCAGTCACGATGTGGTGCGGCACACCTGGGTGCAGTGCCGGAAGAGGTTTAATGACCTGCTGCGGTCTGGAAGGGTAAGTACCATGTTGGCGTGGATCAGTGCGTTGAAGTGTTTTGGGCTGGCATCCCCCTGTGCAGCTCATGGGTGTTAGAGTCTGAGTGCCAACTGTCAATGCCAAAGAAGTGACCCCTGGTTGCTTGGACTGAGTGATTTGTGGCTCGAGGGCCATGACCTGGATGTGCCCTGTGAGGTGCTCCTAAGCTGGGGTTGGCCAGGCTGCAATGGTGCTGTAGGTAGAGAGTGGCTCCTCTGTCCTTTCGGGAGAAGACATCCCATAACAATATTGAAAGGTCGTGGACTGGCGGAGGACCCCCACACCTCCTCATCCTTTTCAGATATGAGCAGGAGGCCTTGAGGCTTGAGAGGCACCATGCACCTCGGTCAACCGGCTGTGGAAAAGCTGGGGTATCAGACGAAGGTAAGAGTGCACTGCACCGAGGTGAGAGTTTCGGATGGTGCAAACCTTCTTGTGTAGTCTCATCATTGATGGGAGCCTCAAAACTGGATTCCTCATTGATCATTGAAAGACGATGGCACCATGATGCAGATCTCCGTTGTCTCACCAGGGTGCCTGGCAAGCACAGTGACAGTGTGATGACTTTAACTAATGTCCTTCTTCTCCCTTAGATCTGCCACCAAGCAGCCAATCTCAGGACCTCCAGGAGCTACCCATGACACCAGAGGACCACCAGGCTCCAGAAGCACCTGCATCACACCCGCTCTCTGAAGCAGGCACCAGCGCAGATACCAGCACCTCGATGGGCATTAGAGCGGTGGCTAGTATCACGGCGCACATTGGTGCTTGAGGTGCAGGTGGAGGCAGAGAGTGCCCATGGTGCTGGCATGGAAGGACTGCTGAAGACCAGGACGATGCTCAGCCAAAGGCTGATGGTGAGCCTCTGGAGTTGTCCATTAAGCAGCAGATGCTGGATGTCCTTTCTCTATGTAGGAGGATCTGGTGGAGATCCGTGAGGGTACGCATACCATGGTCTCTGTTGTGGAGGAGTCCCTGCGGAGCATCAGCACGGCATTGACCCTCATAGCCGAGTGCAATGCCTCCTCCATGGATAGAGTGGCGACTCTCATGGAGAGGCTGCTCCAAGAAATGAATCAGGGGTTCCTGGGGTTGCGCTCGGACCTGCAAACCCTCAGGTGGTCAGTATACATGTGTGAAATGGATAAGGCACCCAGTATCCTAGCTAGGTGCCCATCCATCAATGGCAAGCAGGGAGGTCCACAGCGACCTCACGCTGGCGGACAAGCTTCCTGTCGTCTCTGCAGGCTCCTCTTAGGGTGCCTTGGATAATGGCAGCAGCTCCTCTGCCCCTCTACCAGTGAGTGTGGCATCTGATGAGGCTGTGGTGACTGGGGAGATGCCAGTTGTGGCACTGGCTGCTCCCTCCCAGGCAAGGCCATCACAGGCTCCACTGGCCAGAGCACGACCACCAAGGTCATCAAGGCCAACGGGACAGCAGGGTCAGCAGCTGTCTCCAATGCCGCTGCCAGCAAAAGGGGAGCACCGAGATGTAGCACTCGCAAACATAAGTTTAAAGCACCTTGAGCACAAGAAGGACTGGTCACACATGACCTTTTGTTCTCCCAAATGTTTTCCTTTTTTTAATGGTGTGACCATCAGTACTTGATTTTGTTCTGTTCATAATCTGTGAATGCCAACTTATATTATATTTGCTTTTGTGTTATTGGCCTGAGTATGCATCATTTGTTTTGTAGGTGTAGGGGATGCCAGTATGTAATGCTGGACATGGGTGGCTCAAAACTGTATTGCACAGGCACTGCGTATATCTTGGGGTTAAGGAGAAGTGTCATTTCTGAGGTCTAGGATGATGGCAGCAGCCCTGGCATGAGGGGCTTATTTGGCAGCCTAGCTGAAGCAGCATTGGATCAAGGGGTCCCTGGTGTCCCTGCCTCCCTGGAGATTGCTGAGGTCTGGCTCCAAGTGCTCAGCGCTCTCCTCACCATGCTCCTCTTCTGACTCTACTGGATTCATCCTCTGTGGCCTGTGGAGCTGCACCCCCTGAACAGTCCAGGCATTGGAAGCGCATTTTGAGAAGATCTATGGTTCTCTCTATCACCACCCTTGTGGAGGCATGGCTCCTATTATAATGCTGCTCTGCCTCTGTTCTTGGGTGGCAGAGAGGTGTCATGAGCCACCTTTTAAGGAATAGCCCTTATCACCCAACAGCCATCCATCCAGTCGGGCTGGAGCACTGAAGAACATTGGCACCTGGGAGTGTCTCAGGATGTACGCATCGTGGGAGGTGCCAAGGTACCTTGCAGAATCTGCATCCTGTGGTCACACACTATCTGCACGTTCATGGAGTGAAATCCCTTCCTGTTGACGAAGGCACCCAGCTGACCCGCTGGTGCCTTGATGGCCACGTGTGTACAGTCGATGGCACCCTGGATATGGGGGAACCCAGCAATCGCTGCAAAGCCTCTGGCTCACTCAGCCTTGCTGGCCTCGTCCAGACGGAAATGAAAGAAAATCAATACCTGCCTGAACAGAGCTTCTGTCACCAGCTTGGTGCAACTGTGGACAGCTGATTGGGAGACTCCACACAGATCTCCCACTGACCCCTGGAAAGAGCCAGAGGCATAGAGGTTGAGGGCCAGTGTGACCTTCAGAGCCACTGGCATGGAGTGTCCACCCACACAGTCAGAGCTGATCTCAGGGCCGATCCTCTGCAAATGGAGGTCACTGTGGGATGGTCACCTGACATCATCGTGGGCCATTTTATGCTCGTTCGAGTCGGGCGCGCACCCACACAACGAACAGAAAATTCTGCCCAGTGTCGAGTTGGAAAATAAGAAACTTGACTCTAGGGACAGAATCATCCCAGATTTGCGGTAGCGGGTGGGAAAAAGGATGTTTTAGCTGCCAGCTGCAGTGGCGACGTTTTGTGTTGTGTCGTCCCATTGCCGGGGGTATCCCACCTCATTAATTATGCATTCACGGGGAACATGCTGGATTGAGGGCGGATGGGCTTGGATTTGCCTGCCTTGCCATAACCTCAGTGATTCCTCGCTCCGGGCGCCATATTTAAAGCGCACCAGAGTGCAGACTACTTCATATCCTCAGACCAGGACTGCTCTAGGCAACAGATGACCCTGAAAACAAAGAAGATGGCAACCCCCAATTTAGTGGTGCCTCTCTGTGGTGCCTGCTGGATGCAGAGGGAAGCCATTATGATGTCCTCTACCCCCACTCTGGCTGCAGGAGGTCCACCAGAGTTACCAATCCGGCCTGGGAGACGACGGCAGCGGCGGTCAGTGCCACCAGAGCACAAAGCAGGTCAGCCATCCAGTGCAGGATGAGGATAAATACTTTCACCTGTTATGCCAGGGTAAGTCAACCATCTCATCACTCTCAATTCACAGGCTCACAAACCCATCACAC
The DNA here is from genome assembly GCF_017639515.1 of Carcharodon carcharias. Classification (NCBI taxonomy): domain Eukaryota; kingdom Metazoa; phylum Chordata; class Chondrichthyes; order Lamniformes; family Lamnidae; genus Carcharodon; species Carcharodon carcharias. The sequence continues at coordinate 24,766,120 of NC_054479.1, forward strand.
ATCCACATCTCACACCTCAAGGGAGAACACTACTGACTCTCACAAACCCCCTCACGTCTCCATCAGGCTCATATCCTCTGGGGCTCACATCCTCATCCTGCTCATGGCTCCACTCACCACACAAACATTCCACACAATACATGCATCCTGCTCACACCCTCTCCATCTGTTTTCATGCAGGAGAAGCTGGCTCACGTCAACAGGGAGATGTCCCAGACCTGGGGAGGAATGGCCCACATTAGAGCCTTCAGTCACTTTGAGGAGTGTGCCATTGCGCTGACTGGTGAGAACGTGGACCGTGCATGTGGTGACAGTGAGGTTGACGGCGAACAGCCAAGTGAGGATTTGGCACCACATCATCCCTCTCTCAATGCAACTGTGAGTGCTCTCTCTCCTGCCGTGCACTAATTATCTCTACTTTTGTTCATAGGGAGCTCTGCCAAGCGACTGACACCCTCAGCCAGCCAGTCCCTAAGCTCCATCCACGTCCTCACCTTAAACTAATAGGACACCTCCTCCATTGAAGAGTTGGAAATAATCAGCCTGGAAGACCCGTCACAGTGCTTACCCACACCCTCCGTCAGCACAGAGACATGGACCTAGATCTAGAGCGGACTCGGGTTCACAGTCTGGTGGTCACCACATGGACATGCAGCAGGAGGAGGCAGGTTCAGCTGAACTCCCCAGCACTCGGAGCACTGCTCAGAGAGGGGCTTCTGTGAGGTCAATGTCAGATGATAAGCCTCTGGATTCAGCCTTCTAACTCATCGTGGAGAGTCAGCAGAAGGTGGGGGAGCATCATGCAGCGCTGTTGGAAGCCCCTCAACAGAGTGGCATGTGAGTCGGAGGAGTGTGTCTGCCTGCTCTCTGATGAAGTGGTGCCCACATGTGTGCAAAACAAAGTCTCCATGGGGAGGATGGCGGACACCACAGAGACCCTAGTCCAGCAGAATGCGGAGATGCGCGCAGACCTACACTCCATCACGAGAGCCATGGGTGAGTTCCTGCAATGACAATGCAAGAGGGAACCAGGGCCACTCCATATCCTCCAGTGGATATGAGCCTGATGGAGATGAGGGTGTGTGTGAGAGTTAGTGGTGTTTTCCCTTGAGGTGTGAGATCCCTGTGGATGCGTGATGGGTTTGTGAGTGTGTGAGTTGAGAGTGATGAGGTAGTTGACTTACCCTGGCATAACAGATGAGAACATCCATCCTCTTCCTGCCACCCCTCCCTCCTACCATGACCAACCTCAGTTCTCTCCCCAATTGGCAGTCCCTCGATGTCTCTCCAAGTGCACTTTCCCCTCAAGGAGTCAGGCTGGGGCCCTTGGACACCCAAAAGGGAGGAGGAGCGGCAGCAGGACACACCTGGGTCATCCATTCAGGAATCTCAGAGGCTGTCTTCTCCCTCCAAGTCCCTTTTCCCTGTGACCCCCCTCAACCTCCTCTTCTGTCACTGCAGAGAGAGCAGCTGGCTCACAGGAGGACAGCCGAAGCAAGTTGTGGGCCTCAAGGCCTTGGCTGTCCAGAGAACACAAGCCGAGGTCATCAGCAGTAACAGGGCTAACCATTGCACAGGCTGTCTCCACCATCCTCCAGATGTCAGGGCAGCACCTAGCAGAAGTGTTAGGCCTAGAAAAGTTAAGATTTTCTGATTGCAGGTGGTTGAACCGTACAACACGTTTTGTCACTTTATAACTTGAAAATATATTCACTTTCACTGAATAATGTGTCATGGGGCTGAATTTTCTGCCTGTCGGGTGGGAGGGCCCGACCAAATCTCCGGCGGGCAGGGAGCCAATCCCAGGCGGAGAAGCGGGCCCCGCCGCCATTTTATGGGGGCGGGCCAATTAAAGCCCGCCCAGCGTGACATCAGGCGAGAAGCGCTATGCGCTCCTTGTGCGGGGGTGGGGGCGGGGGGTGGATTCCCCAAATGCCAGAGTGCGCTCTTTCACGCATGCGCACGATCAAGCGCACATCTCCCTGAGGCTAAGTGCTGCCTCAGGGAGATCGCAGAAGGTTTTTCAAACTCTAAAAATAGAAAAATAAAAAAATCAATGTCGCACGAGATGGGGCATGTTAATAAATATCACAAAAACTTGAATAAACTTTTTTAAAACCGACATGAAACCTCATCCCGCCGATGGATGAGGTTTCATATTTTTTCTATTTGCCGCTGGGGTTCCTGGCTTGCCCGCCAGCCTTAAGGTTGGACGGGCAGGTCCTTTAATTGTTTTAATTATCCTGTCAATGGCCTCAATTGGCCATTGACAGGTCGGTGGGCGGACAGCTGATCCCTTCCTGAATATTTAAATGGGGTGCGGTGATGTCGGGGGGAACCCCTGATGTCATCCCGTGTCATTTTCACGTCGGCGAGCGGGCCCTGCCCCCTGCTCACCGACGGCAAAATTCAGCCCCTGGTGTCTTTCAGTTTCATTGACAGGCTTCGCGAGTCATCCCCCTGCATTCCCACCCCCCCACCTACCCCACCAACCCCACCAGCGGTTCAGCTCTACATACCTGGACCACAAGTGATTCTGGAGGGAGAGGTGTGTGTGTGTGGCAGGGCCTTTCGGAGTCTCGTGTAAGCACTCTCCCACGCACACGGCATCTTCCTCCATCACACTCATCTCACGGTCCTGAGCATTTTCAGTGCTGTCTGCTGGGCTTCTCTTTCAGTTGTCTATCTGAGCCGACCTGTATCTCTGCCCACCCACTGATCACACTCCCATGCAGCAGCTGTGCCTGTCCAATACGAGGCTCCGCTCACTTTCAATTTGAAAAAAATGGTAGTTGTCACATTTCTGCTCCCCCATCCTTTCCCCTCCCCCAGTCATCCATGTCCTTCCTCCCCCATCACTGTTAACCCCCCACTGACATCACCTTCCACCTCCCCACCGTTACCTACCGACCAGAGCCCTTGTCTTTCCAGGATGTCCAGTTGAATGTGTACGTTCCCTACCTTCCTGAGAACCCCACCTCCATCCACATTGACTTCCTCCTTCCCACCCGCAGGGTCCGTGTCTGCCTCCGAGTCCCCACCAACTACCCAGACCGTTCGTTCAACTGTGACCCGTACCACCCTTACCCTCTCAGTCAACCAGCTCACTCTGCCCTCTCTCATATTCACCACTCCCTCCTACCATGCCAACCTTTAGTTCACTCCACAGGAGGCAGTCATTGACTCCTCAGATCTGTTCTTTGCACATTCATCTCGACATCCTCGTTCCCTTACTCCCTCCTGCACCCTTTTGCCCTCCTCCACCCTTACTCGCTCACCCCCCCCCACCCCCACTCCTTCCTCCCCCTGGATCCCTTGCCCCCTCCGAACTCTGTCCTTCCCCCAGACTCTTTCCTCCCCCAGATGCCTTCCCCCCTCCAAAGTCCTTCCTCCCCCCCAAAGTCCACCCATCCTCCAAAATCCTTCTCTTACACCTTCCTCCCGCTTACACCTCCCTCCTTATTTGCCGCATTCTGCCCTGTTCCACCCTCCTGCCCCCATACTCCCTCCCCACCTCTCAACCTCCCCCCTTCCCCCCCCAAACCTTGGCACCTTTGCTCCGCTGCTCCCAACCTCATATCCCTAGTACACCTTCCTCTCACAGTCAATCCTAGACTTTCCTCTCTCACCCGTCCAGTACACCTTCCTCTCCCACTCACAGCTGGACCGTCTTCTCCCTCCAGCTCTCCGCCGATCATACGAAGCAGCCTATGACCCAAAGGAGATCTGAGACATCAGCGGAGACCTCCCACCTTCTGTGAGCTGTTTTGCGGCAGAACCTGTGTAGCATCTTCTTCCTGTGTAAAGACAAAGACAAAGTACTCATTTAACGCCTCCACTATTTCTCCTGCCTCCAAGTGCAAGTACCTTTATTTATCCCTAATCACCCGACTCTTTCTTTTATCACCCTTTCATTATTTATATGCTTATAGAAGACCTTGGGATTCCCTTTTAAATTCGCTGCCAGTCTCTTTTCATGCTCCTGCTTGCTTTTCTCATTAGTTTTTTCACTTACCTTCTGGTCCTTCTATATTCAGCCTGATTCCCCTGAATCTCCCTTGCACCCTCCATGCAACCCTCTCATAATGTTCAGGATGCTGTGACTGGTCATCAACTTCTTCATCTTCATCCATGTGAAGATGCCTTGCACTCCACTGATTCCTCAGCAGCCAGGTCCTCCCTCTCTGCAGCGTCAGATCATTCAATGTGCAGCGGACCACCACGATCCAGGAGACTTTAGGAAGGATGTGAACGCACTGGAGAGAGTGCAGAAGAGCTTTACTAGAATAGTTCCAGGATGAGAAACTTCAGTTATGAAGATAGATTGGAAAATTTGAGACTGTTCTCCTTGAAGTTGAGAAGGCTAAGACCAGATTTGACTGAGGTGTTCACAATCATGAGGCGGCTGGACAGAGTAGATAGGGAGAAACTGTTCCGGTTCGTAAAAAGATCGAGAATGTGAGGGCACAGATTTAAAGTAATTTGCAAAAGAATCAAATGTGCTGTGAAATAAAGCTTTTTCACACAACGAGTGGTTCGGGTCTGGAATGCGCTGCCTGGAAGTGTGGTGGAGGCAGGTTCAATCGAGGCTTTCAAGAGGGCATTAGATGATTATTTGAATAGGAAGAATGTGCAGGATTACAGGGAAAGAGCTGGTAAATGGCATTAAGTCATAACGCTCATTTGTGAACTGGTGCAGACACGATGGGCCAAATGGCCTCCTTCTGCACAGTAACAATTTAGTGATTCTGTGACCCCTGTTATGGTATCCCCACCAGAATGTCCCAGGCACCTTAATCTCACCTTGAGCAGACCTCTGTTCAATGGCAGACCTGAAGTGCACTCTGCCAGTTGCTGAGACAGAACTGTAGTACAAAGGTCTGACATAGAAAGGGTTAACGTGGGACTGGATGCAATGCTGTCCACAGTGTGATGTAAAGGAACAGATGACCCAAATCTAGAGCACAATCTTGTACTGGACAAAGACCTGTGTAGAGGCAAGCATGGAGTCAGCTCCTAGCTTAAACCTTATACTGTATATATGTGTATAATTAGAAGTAGTTAATAAACAATTAATGTTAAACTATACAAGACTCAGAACCTCTTCATGAGACCTATCAAACTACACACAACATCTTACAACATGGTGGCAGTTATCGGAATAACCCAGAACCTCACAGAAGATGGAGAAGAAATTTAAAACCTGGAAGATTGATAAAGCAGCATTCTGACCTGACAAAAAGCACCAGGATCGAAGGTGCAGAGGGAGATCGCCCGTTAAAAGCTCCAAAACAAGATTGGAAGCAGAAGGCAGAAATAAAACTCCACAATCCTGTGGAAGTCCAGCTTCAATACCCAAAGAGTGCAGCGTCACAAGACGTAGCGGGGTGAGCTAAGAAAACTTAAGTCCTCGGCCAGAACGAGCTTTAAAAAGCTTTTAAGTCAGCAGCAGTCAGACTTGTCGCTTTAAAACACACCGCGAACTGCCCGAGTTCCGCGTCCTGAGTCAGCGCCTGAACATGTGACGGCCGTGCACACTCTGATTGAAAAAAATATAGTTTTAAAAAATAAGCAGTTAAAAAAAAACCAGCACAAGCCAGAAATTGATGGTTTCACAATCCAAGAATGCTTAGATACTGCGGAGAAGACTCCAGGGAGTTGCTGCTGAAAATTTAAAATGCAGAAATTGCGGCTGCCATTACCGTGGGAACCCACCAAAACTGACAAGCACGGAAACCTCATTGAAAAGAAGCATGTGGCAGCACTACCTTGGATTCCCTAACAGCATTTAAAGCTACGCACAATTTTAATTTTAAATGACCATGGATCAAAAATCTACCTTACCAGAACAGTTTAGACTCATCCAAGAGACAGACCAGTCACAAAATTGGGATGTTGGAGAAAGAGATTCCTTAGATACATGATTGCTTCAGGCCTGGATAAAAAGACAGAAGCTAAAAATGTTAACACACTGCTTTATTTGGCAGGCCCAACAGCCAATTATATAATAGTTGGACAAAGAAGCATTAAGTCCTCAGCAAAATTTGGCAAAATTTTAAAATCATTTGACATAATTTTAATATTGAACAATAACAAGGTCCTTGAAAGAGCAAAGTTTAACAGATGTGTCCAACAGTCAGGAGAACCTGTTAACTGCCTCATTAATGAGCTGTACAGAATGGTTGAAAGCTGTGACTATGGTGACCAGAAATCAGAGCTTACCAGGGGCAGAATTGTTGTTGGAAAGATGGATGATGCACTCTCTGAATGCTTCAAGCTAAGGAAATATGGCTCTTGAAAAGGCCATTCAGATTTTCAGGCAATCCAAAACCCTTTTATAGCACAGATCCATCTTAAGGGATGAAAGCATGTCATGGTACAGAGCAACTCCCACTGTCCAGCTCATAAAACTGCAAAGGAACAGGGGACACTCCAGACCAAGGGCAGCAATGCCCTAACCGACCACTGGAGGGTGGGCGACCATGCCAGCCTTGGGTGGAGCCAAACAGCCTCACAGGTGTGACCAATGTCCGGTAGTCTCAGCACAGTGTTTAAATTGCTACTGCATAGGGCACTTTGGAAAGCTATGTGAAGCTAACACAGCCGGATGCACAGATGATTCCAAGACGATTCATGAGGTCGACATACCACACCAGGAAGAAACGCAACCATGCTTCTTAGGTGAGGTCAAAGGTCACGGATTTTCGCCGTGGAATGTCGACATCTTGGTTAATGACCAGTTCACAAACCGTAAGTTGGTTACAGTCCCCTTAGACAAGGAACCCATGGCAGAGAGATCTCTGGCTACAAACCAACAGACACACCACTCTCTGGGCACGGAGGAATCTGACTTCTGGTTATAGACATAATTCTGGGACCATTAAGGTATGGCAGCAAACAAATCTTTGAAGTCACGTATGTAATCCGTAACCAGTCTTTTTCTCTTCTGAGCAGATGCCTGGGTTGTCCTGAACCTTCTTAAAACTGCAGAAGACGTCAAAGCAACCTCTGACATCAATAGCACAGAACTACAAGTTCCCAAGAGTCCCAAGAAAAAAAATCCTCTTGACAGGGACCTCAGCTCTGAATTGTCTTCGCTTTTTGCAAAACTGGTTTTTCCATTTTCTTTGCAGGTGCCAGAAGCTCATTGTTGGTCAAACCAGTCAGTCACTCAAATATTTACCATGTCATCTCGAGTGGAAGACAGCCAAGTGATGAACCAGCACAAGAAGAGCCCCAACCTCTGGCTCTGAAATCTGTTGGTAAGACACCTCAAGACACCATGACATGGACGCTGCAACCTCTGGCCAGTATAACTGTCAGCCAGATGATGCTGGAGCAGAGAAGAAGCCATCAACCAACTGCAGCATACCTCACTGAGGCAAGGAAACAAACCAATATGAACATCATTGCACAGAAAGCTAAACTGAAAGGAGAGCTGTTATGACATCACAGTTGGTAAAGGCTGAGTTGTTTAAATCCCAGAGGGAAACTTGAACAACTGTCATAACCTATATTTTCAATTGGTATGTTTGAGATGCAGCTCTGAATTCAGGAATAAAACCACCAACCCTCAAGAGGTTTTTTTTATATAAAACTAAATTAAACATTTATTAATTTAACAAGAAATTATACACATACACAATTACTGCCATAATAATGTTTAAACAAGTCTTCAAATTAATCATTCGCAGGTAAATCTTCACCAAGGCAACAATAACCCACAAACTTTAGCAGACACCAGGCAAAGCACATCTAACCTTATGAATTCAAAATGAGTCCCTTGCAATTTGGTTCCTTTGTAGACATAGTTGTAGGTCTTACAAGCTGCTTAGATATTACATGCCTCTGACCTGCACACACAAAACAACTTTCTATTTATACCTAGCCTTCCCTTTGAATGTAAATTCTCATTGTATCACCAGGTCTTTGAACTCTACCTCTTCTAACAATAAAATCCCTTTCATAGCACCAATTTTATTAGTAATATAAACACATTGCTTGGTGTCTCCTAGCTAGGTGCAAGATTTCACTCCCTTCTTTTGAATGATTTATTCAACAAATGCAAATGTACTCTTTACCTTCCAGCCTTCCATTCATTTAATTAACATCTCAAACTATTATACATCAAAGCACCAGACTAGCTGGCTTTAATCCAATTAAGCCACACATAGAGACAGACCCTACATCAACCAATCAATTGCCAGAATGACCACATTCAAAATAACCCTCTATTCATCAAGATTTACCCAGTATAACAGAGTCTATCACTTCTCCAATTGTTGTGAAGGCAAGATCTTGGAGAATTGTATAATCTCCAGACCGCCTGAACCTGTAAACATAGAGACTTGAAGGGGAGAGAAGGGATAGGCGAAGTAGTGTAACTATGTTGGGTAAACAGAAATGCATTGTAAATATATTGGATAAAGACTTGGGGGAGGTGGAGTATAAGGTTCTGGCATAGGAAGTGTTAACATGGGACTGGGTGCAGTGTGTACATCGCAGTGTGATGTAAAGGAACACATGACCCGCGTCTAGGGGCAGTCTTGTGATGGACAGAGTCATGTATAAAGACAAGCATGGAGACAGCCCCTAGCTTAGACTTTATACTGTCTATATGTACATAGTTACTAGTAGTTAATAAACACTGTTAAACTACATAAGACTCAGAACCTCTTCATGAGACCTACTGAACAACTCACAATATCTTACAAGAAGCACTACCCACCCTCCACCCCCCCTATCAGGGCCCTCTCAGCTGATCCCCATGCCAGGAGCTCAATGGCATGAAGGGAGCTCACTCCAGGTCACTGGCTTCTCAATTCCCCTCCTCTACCCTAATCGCTCTGGCTGCACTGCACCAGCCTTCTCATGAAGGCAAACTGCCTGACAGGGTGGCTGCTGATTGCAACTATGACATCAGCTACCACCCCATTGCCACCCTTTAAAAGCTGCTGAGACTCTGCTGCTCTGTGTCAGCTGCGTACTCCTCCTAAAATTCGGAACGTCTGTGGAATTATGGTCTCTTGGATCATTAACAATGTTAATGATCTGTCAATCGCCTCTTTTGAAAAAGTATGTGCCATTCCCACATGGGTAGCTATCTGCCACTAGTAAAATGTAACCCGGCGTGATGACATTGGAGGTCTGCCCCGGCATCACATCACACAATTTTACGATCATCCCCTGTGTCCCGTCTCTAATGCCATCCATTTTGCAGCGATGAAATCCCTGCACTTGTTATTTTGAGCAGCTCTATCAGATCTGCTCTTAATGGTTCTCCTCTTTCCTAATAACTAAAACTCCTATTCCTGGCATTATTAAATCTCATCTGAATTTTCTCCAGGGTTTGGATATCCTTCCTAAAGTAGAGCGTTCAAAACTGGGCACCATTTGTAACTCCAGTTTAGTATTGCCTCTTGCTTTTATACTCTACCCCCCATTCATAAAATCCAGGATCCCATATGTATTTATTTTCACCAACTTGTCCTTCCACTTTTATCTTTTTTTTTGACTGCGTTTCTCTGCTCATTAATGAATGTTTTTAGACGGGAGAGATATAAACAGTTGTGTCCCCAAGGGTGATATGTGAGCAACATTATAATGGAAGAGATGAGTCCTCCATTAAACTCTATATGAGTTTTCTTCCTCTCTACTGCCCCACCCCCGCTTCATCCCCAATCACCAGAATGAAAGTTAGTTTTGCTAATCACAGTGGAAGTAATTTAGCTGTGATGCTTCCATTTCGGTTTCTGACATTCTGGTTTACAATTTCTTGGGATGTCTATGGTCATGGTATATTTTTCTTCTCTATGGGATTACATTTCTCTTTTTTCATGAATAATTGGATAGGAATGCTGCTATTCCAGAAGTTTCCCTTGCCGTTGTTTTGCTTACCCCTTTTGATATATATTTTAGAAGCAACTACTGTCTTTGCTTGACGTCAGTCAACAGAACAGTTGTTCAGTGTAGCAGTTTTCCTTAAAGTACTGTGCAATGGTGATGTCTTGAATGTGGTCTTTTAGATCAATGTGCATCATGTCATGCCTTCAGGGATCATGAGAGGTTCCATTCCAACAATGTCCAGATGATCAAGTTTCATTTTCGAATCCATCCCTGGCCTCGCCACACCCTATAATCTTTTCCAGACTCACAAACCTATGAGATATCTGTGTTTCTCAAATTCTGGCCTCCTTTTCATCCCAATTTTAATTGTGCCACCATTATGACCATGCCTTCAGTTGCCTTGTCCTCAAGCTCTGGAATTCTCTCCCTAAACTTCTCCAACTTTCTACTTCACTTTCCTCCATTAGGACACTCTTCGAGAAAGCTTTTGATCATATGACCGAGTATCTCCTTATGTGGTTTGGTATCCTACTATATTTTCTCATGCTTCTTAATTTTTTTTATTCCTTCATAGGATGTGGGCTTGGCTGGCTATGCCAGCATTTATTGCCCATCCCTAATTGACCTTAAGAAGGTGGTGATGAGCTGACTTATTGAAACATTGTAGTCCATGTGGTGTAGGTACACCCACAGTGCTGGTAGGGAGAGAGTTCCAGGATTTTGACACAATGACGGTGAAGGAGCAGCAATGTGTTTCCAAGTCAGGATGGTGAGCAGCTTGGAGGGGAACTTCCAGGTGGTGGTGTTCCCATGTGGCTGCTGCCTTTGTCCTTCTAGATAGTAGTGGTTGTGGGTTTGGAAGGTGCTGTCTAAGGAGACTTGCTGAATACCTGCAGTGCCTCTTGTAGATGGTACACACTGCTGCCACTGTGCATCATTGGTGGAGGGAGTGAATGTTTGTGGATGGGGAACCAATCAAGTGGGTTGCTTTGTCCTGGATGGTGTCAAGCTTCTTGAGTGATGTTGGAGCTGCACTCATCCAGGCAAGTGGAAAATACTCCATCACACTCCTGACTTGTACCTTGTGGATGGTGGACAGGCACTGGGGAGTCAGGAGGTGAGTTACTCGCCACAGGATTCCTAGCCTCTGATCTGCTCTTTAACCACAATATTTATATGTTTAGTCCAGTTCAGTTTCTGGTCAATGGTAACCCCCCAGGATGTTGATACTGGGTGATTCAGTGATGGTAATGCCATTGAAAATCAAGGGGCGATGGTTAAATTCTCTCTTGTTGGAGATGGTCATTGCCTGGCATTTGTGTGGCAAGAATGTTACTTGCCACTTGTCAGCCCAAGCCTGCATTTGAACATGGACTATTCAGTATCTGAGGAGTAGCAAATGGTGCTGAACATTGTGCAAACATGAGTGAACATCCCCAATTCTAACTTTATGATGGATGGAAGGTCACTGATGAAGCAGCTAAAGATAGTTGGGCTGATATAAGGTGCTGTATACAGGTAAATTGTTGTTATTGATGATCAGCAATGAACAACAGAGTCAATCATGTAGCAGTCATAATTCCTTCCAGTTTAAGGCAATCCTCTGTGTAAGCTGTTTAAATGTGTTTTTTAATATTTTCATGGGGTATGGCTGTATTATAAAGAGTTAACAAAATAGATATGCTAATGTATGATGTCAATGATACATCATCATCTACATCAGTCAGTCATATATTAGACTCTTGAGAGAGAGGTTGGAACGCCGTGACCAGGAGAAACATGCCTACTCTGTAACCTGTTTAGATGTGGTACTAATAAACAAGTGTTAAACAAGTAGCAGAGTATGACTACAGTTTGCCCAGTAACCAAGAACCACATCTAGAATCCACAGAACAGAATGGCCATCTCAAAACCGTGGGCATCGCTGGCTAAGCCTAATTGCCCTTAGGAAGATGCTGATGAGCCAACTTCTTGAACTGCTGCAGTCTATCTGCAGCAGTTACACTCATGGTGCTGCTGGGAAGGGAGTTCCAGGACTTTGAACCTGTGACACTGAAGGAATGGCGATATAGTTCCAACTCAGGATGGTGAGTGGCTTGGAGGGGAACTTGCAGATGGTGGTGCTTTTATACATCAGTTGCCCTTGTACTTCTAGGTGGTAGAGATTGCAGGTTTGGAAGGTGCTGTCAAAGGAGCCTTGGTGAGTTGCTGCAGTGCACCTTGTAGATGCTACACACCATTGCCACTGTGCGTCAGTGATGGAAAGAGTGAATGTTTAAGTTGGTGAACAGGGTACCGATCAAGTGGGCTGCCTTATCATGGATGGTGTTGAGCTTCTTGAGTGTTGTTGGTGCTGCACTCATCCAGGCAAGTGGAAAATATTCTATCACACTCCTGACCTGTGCCTTGCAGATGGTGGACAGGCTTTGGGGAGTCAGGAGGTGAGTTACTCATTGCAGGATTCCTAGCCTCTGACCTGCTCTTGTAGCCACAGTATTTATATGGCTAGTCCAGTTCAGTTTCTGGTCAATAGTAACCCCCAGGATGTTGATAGAGGGGGGTATAGTGATGGTAATGTCATTGAATGTCAAGGAGAGATGGTTAAGTTCTCTCTTGTTGGAGATGGTCATTGCCTGGCACTTGTGTTGCATGAATATTACTTGCCACTCTCAGCCCAATCCTGAATGCTGTCCTGGTTTTGTTGTGTTTGGCAAGGATTGCTAGAGCATGAATGTGCATGGTGATCAGGGAAAGAACTCTGCAAAGTTGGTTGAGAGCTTGTCATGGGTGAGCATTAAGAGAGCAAATGTTTGATGGGTAACATTTTTCGTGCATACATGGGTCATCTACTGGTTTGTGATACTGTAGGGTAGTTTTGTTCCAAAGATTTCCTTAAGACCTGCATGTTTTTCCTCACCTGTTCCCAGGGTCCGTAAGTGGAATAAAGAGAACTGACAGTGGCAAACACCTCCTGCCACACATGCCACATTACTTTCCTTTTGAATGTGGGGACACAGTGCCCTTAAATCCAAACAGGACCACCTTCCACCCACCCAGCTCATGCAATAGCACTTCGACTTTGCCGTTCATAAAATAGGGGACTCTGTTCTTGGGCCACCATCAATTACCAAGACTCTTTTTCTTGTCTACACCAATTTGTGGCCATTGAAGGCAGTGTCAGACCTGGTTTGTCACCAGCATTATTTTACTGGGCAGCAATAGCAGAAATAATTCTATAGTGCCGGTCTTTTTTCTTTCAAGTGATTACCTTCCTTCAAATGATAGCTGCATCTTCTGAACAGCTGCAACTACACTAGATTCTCCTCTTCTTCCCCCACCAACAGAGTAACTTCTGACTACTCAACCAAATGAGCCAGGGTGACTCTATTGAGTACTTAACTTGCCCAGTCTAAACAGATCTAGTAACAATCACTTCTAACTCATAAAACAGTACCTCAGCTTCGCCAATCATCGAATGGGGGACTCTTTCCTTGAGCTGTGATCAATTATCAAGACCAGGCTAACAGCTTGGGCAGAATTTTCCGGCCTTGCCAGCAGCGGGAATCGGGTGGGTGGATGCACTTAATTTGGCGGGAGGCAAAAAATATGTTCCTTGATGGCGGGATAAACTGTGCGAATTTTGTTCTCTCAGCTTCCAAGATGAGTTAAAGGTGGGTCAAGTTTCCCGACAAACAATATCGGGAACCCCATTTGCATTCGTTAGCATTTCATGCATGCTAAATAAAAGGCCACCTCACTGGAATTAGGTTCGCTCCCCCTCCCAAATTAAGTTTCCCACCAGCGAGAATTTAGAATGTTTAGTTTTATAACTGTTTACAGGTGGCGTGCACCTGACAAGCTCCGCCACTTCCACCACTTTGAGGTCAGTAGATGTTGCTTTCTCCTTCTTGGTGACTTCGCATAATGTCACCTGACTGCCGTTAGCAAACACTGTGCCAAGGCTGGACAAGGAAGACAGGCAAAGGCTGGAAACGGGGTGGTGTGAGGTGGAAGGGTGGAATGATGGCTGGACAGGGGAGGCAGGCTTACCGGGAAAGGTGGTGGGAAAGTCCGGGGAAAGGGTGGGGGAGAGACTGTCCGGGGAAAGGGATGAAGGGGGGAAGAGGGTCTGGGGAAAGGGGAAGGGGGGGTTAAAGTGTCTGAGGAAAGGAGTAGAAGGAGAAGATTGTCCGGGGAAAGGGTGGGGAGAGAGTGTCTGGGGAAAGGGGATGGGGGGAAGAGTGTCTGGGGAAAGGGGGAAGAGGGGAAAAGTGTCTGTGGGTAGGGGGAAGGAGGGTAAGAGTGTCTGGAGAAAGGGGAAAGAGTGTTTGGGGGATGTGGGGGAAGAGTGTCTGGGGAAAGGGGGGAAGAGTGTCTGGGGAAAGGGGGAAGGGGGAAGAGTGTCTGGGGAAAGGGGAAGGAGTGGAAGAGTGTCTGGGGAAAGTGGTGGAAGAGTGTCTAGGGAAAGAGGTGAAGAGTGTCTAGGGAAAGTGGGGAGAGAGTGGGGAAAGGGGGAGGATGAGTGTTGTAGCGTGGCTAAGTTGTGCTGTTAATGATAGAGTTATTCTGCAGACTCTTCTTGAGTGGAAACATAAAGTTTATTTACAATATACTCAGCAGCAACTACACGTGCGCTTCCAACTCCAACTTTATCTCTACACTAACTGCTGAGGTAGCCTCACTACTCTCCTATTGGTTACTACAGAACATGTGATCTTCCTTAACAAGTATTATTCTTAAAGGTACATCTCACACTAAATAAAACCATAGTTAGTACATTCTTCCGTCTTTAAATCAGTTAAACATATAATATGCACACAAACATATTTTTCAAGACAATATAATATTTACACTGGGAAAGGGATTTACATGTTCAGTCTTTCAGGTGGTTTCCTGGTACATGTGGCATGTTGCAGCTCCTCAACTTCATGATCTTTGTCAGGAACCTGCTTTTCCGGAGTTGCCTGAACATCAGGTGCTTCGGTGGGCACTTGCAGTTCTGTATCCTCAACTCTTACAGGAACATCAGACATGTCAGTCCTGGGTTGAGTACTCTCAATAGGAAATGCAGACCTGGTCATGAGCACTGGTGGAATCATATCTTGATGATTTGTTTCTCTCTTCCTTAAATGGTCCACATGTTTACAGATGATTCAGCCTTTCACCTCCACATGGTAAGATAGAGGTCCAGTCACAGCACTTATTTCACCCAGTAATTACTTTGCTCCTTCCCCGAAATTTTTCATATATACCGGCTCACCCATGATAAATTTCCTCTCGTAACTATGCCAGTCGTGTCTAGTTTTCTGGCTTCCCTGACTCCTTTCCATTAAGCTCAATCTCATCCTGAGACAGCGTTTCAACAATAACTTTGCAGGTGTAACACCTGTTGTTGGGTGAGGAGTAGTCCTGTAATGAAAAAGAAAGCATGCTGGCTTGGTTGCCAAGGAATCACCAATTAGCTTTGTCATGCCTGTCTTGAATGTTTGAACCACCCTTTCGGCCAGTCCGTTTGAGGAAGGGTGGTACGGTGCCGTTTTCACATGAATATACCGTTGAGAATGATAAACTGTTGAAACTCAGCACTTGTAAATAGTGTGCTGTTATCGGAAATGACTACTTCTGGTAGTCTGTGAATGGCAAAACTCTGAAATAGCTTTTCAATTGTAGCGGCCGATGTTGGTGACTGCACCTCATATACATCCAACCATTTTGAATGGGCATCGACAATGAGCAGAAACGTTGTTCCCAGGAAAGATGCAGTGTAGTCAATGTGTAACTGCACCCAGGATCTACCTGACCACTCCCATGGGTGTAACAGAGCTGTCACTGGCAACTTGTGAAGTAGCTGACATTACACACAGTGCATTACTAAGCTCTCTATTTTGCCATCCATCCCAGGCCACCATAATTAGCTGCATGCTATGGTCTTCATTTGGGAAATTCCTGGGTGGGCACTGTGTAGTTCAATTAAAAGTGGCTCCTTTTCCCTTGGAGGAACTATCACTTGTGTTCTGCAGGATAAGATGCTATCCTGGCTGGTTATTTCATGTTTTATATTCAAGTACGGTTTCATTTCATCAGATACAGGCTCCTCTGACCAACCATGTAGCATTTGTTCTTGTGCTTGAGATAGGACTGGGTCCTGACTTGTCCGGTCTGTGATCTGTCAAGCACACACCAGTGAGGAATCTAAGAAATTTAACAGTAAAGCAAGTTCGTGTGGAACTCAGACATTCTCATCATTTTCTTGTAAAGGCAAATGACTAAGGGCATCTGCATTTGTGATTTGATTGCCAGGCCTACGTACGAAAGTGTATTTATATGCTGCCAGAATTAAAGCCCATCGTTGTATTCTTGCTGAGGATATGGGTGGTATAGCCTTAACCTCACTAAACAATCCTGGCAATGATTTGTGGTCTGAAATGATTGTAATATGGTGGCCGTGTACGGACTGGTGAAATTTCTTGGCACTAAAGATGATGGACAGGCCTTCTTTCTCTACTTGCAAGTATCCCTCTTCCACTGTGGTGAGCGTTCTTGATACATAACCTATTGGTCATTCTGTGCCACCGTCCATCTGATGAGAGAGCACTGCTCCCACTCTGTAGTCAGCACCAATCCTTTCGTCTAGTCATAATGCACTAACAGATTGGAAGAGTGCAACAATTGTTTCATCTTTATGAAAGCTTCTTTCTGGGGCACCTCCCAAGACCAATGTTGGTTCTTTTTGAGTAGAGAATGCAGGGGGGCCAGCACGGTAGACAAATTGGGTAAGAACTGCCCATAATAGTTGATCATTCCTAGGAATGATTTCAGCTTTGAGGCATTTTTTAGCACAGGTGCCTCTTTTATGGCTCTCACTTCCTCCTCAACTGGGCGGAGGCCCTATGAATCTACCTGGTGACTCAGATAGATTACGTCCCTTGCTTGGAACGTGCACTTTTTCTTTTTTAAATGTACTCCAGCTTGCAAGAAATGTTTTCAAATTTCTTCTAAGTTTGCCAAATGCTTTTTTTCAGTGAATCCATCACCAATACATCACCTAAATAGACCATAACCTGAGCAGTCCCTGCAGTCAGCTTCCCATTGTTCTCTGAAAGATAACAAAAGCTGAGGAGACACCGAAAGGCAATCATGTACATTGGTACAAACCTTTGTGGGTATTAATTGTGACAAATCCCCTGGAGGCATTATCCAACTCTAGTTATTGATAAGCATGACTCATGTCAAGCTTTATGTATGTTGTCCCTCCTGCCAGCTGGACATACAGATCTTCAATTTTTGGAATGGGGTGCCTGTCTAGCTTAGCTACTTTATTAACCATCAGCTTGTAGTCTCCACAAATTTGGACACTTTGGTTGGGTTTAAGGAGGGGGACTATGGGTGCTGCCCATTCTGAGAACTGAACAGCCTGTATAATAATGCCCATTTTCGCTAGTCTGTTCAGTTCAATGTTCATTTTTTTTTTGCAGGGCATATGGCACCAGTCTCACCTTCTTGAAGTGAGGGATTACTTCTGGATCCACAAGAATCTTAGCCTGCAGGCCCTGGATTTTCCCCAGTTCACTCTTAAAGATGGTGGTGTACTTTCTAAGTAGCTCTGGTAGCCCTTTTGCTCTCAACTGGAAAATTTTAGACCATTCTAATTTAATCTCCTTTAACCAATTTCAACCCAGGAGGCTTGGCCCTTCACCTGCTACTGCCATCAAGGTAGCTTTGCCAATTGGCTTCCATACAGGACAGTTACACTGTTTTTGCCTTTTATTTGAATGTCTTCATCTGTATGTGTTTTGAGCTTGGCGGCTGTTTCTTCTAAACTGAATTGATGTTCACCATTATTCAAATATCTGAACGTATGTTCCCCAATCACTGTAGTGGAAGTTCCTGTGTCCTCTTCCATTCTAACAGGTTTGCCATTTACTTTCACTAATATTGGTTCTGACTTTCCAACTTTCATATTAAACAGTGAGTAAATGTCAGAATTTGTTGTTTCAGGCTCTCCTACATTCATTGGGCTTCTTCTTTTGCTTACAAGCCTGCTTGTACTTTTCTTTGCATTGTCTCATATGTCCATTTCTGTGACAATAGTAACATTTGATTTTTTAAACTGCCAATCGCTAAAAGACTAATTATTTCCACCTCTATTAAAATGATTCTTTGATTTCTCTGCTAAGTTATTTTTCTTTATTCTTCGGCTAGCGGCGGAGTCTCGCTTTATCGCGTCTCTTTTGGCTGAGGTTTCCTGCCCGATGTGGAGAGCAGCGCCATTTTGTGCATCCTGTATCTCTTACTGCGCTTTCCATGGCCATCATTATCTCTAGCACCTTCTTGAAATCCAGATTCATTTTGGACAATAATCTTTTCTGAATAGTGTTCTCTTTCACACCACAAACTAAATGATCACTGAGCATGTTTTTTAGAGTCATATCAAACTCTCAATGTTCAGTTAGCTGCTTCAAATTTGCCACGTAGCATGCAATTGTCCAACCCGGGCCTCTATTTTGTGAATTAAACCTGAACCTCTGCATTGTGACTGGGTTGAATGTGACCCTTTACGAGGTCCACAAATTCATCGAAATTCTTCGAATCTGGTGCACTGGGTGCCCTCAAACTTCAAATCAAGCTGTGGCTTTTGCTCCCACAAGTACTCAAGAGGCTCACTCACCTCTCCTCTTCCTCCATAATCTCATTCATGTGGCAGTTTCAAAAGGATCAATTCTCCCAAATTGTGGCATTTTGATAGAGGATAATTTCTTGAATTCTAAAGGAGCTTGCTACTTACAATCACCTGGCGAGGTACAGCGCCGATTTCTTTTTAACTTGTTTTCTTTTGTTCAATCCTGTTTTATCCTCATCGCAAGTTTGTTGTAGGATGGATGAGTTGAACTATTAAAGATAGATTTAATTTGCAGATGCTTCTTGGGTGGAAACATTAAGTTTATTTACAATATATTCAGCAGCAACTATACATGTATTTTCAACTCCACCGCCATCTCTACACAGACTGCTGAGGTAGCCTATGCGACTCTCCTATTGGTTACTACAGATCATGTGATCTTCTTTAACAAGTATTATTCTTAAAGATACATTGCACACTAAATAAACCATACTTACTACAAAGGGTGTCTGGGGAAAGGGTGAAGGGGGGAGAGTGTCTGGGGAAAGTGGGGAAGAGTGTCTGGGGAAAGGGGGAAGGGGAAGAGTGCCTGGGGAAAGAGGGGGAAGAATGTCTGGTGAAAGGGGGGAAGAGTATCTGGGGAAAGTGGAGAAGAGTGCCTGGGTAAAGGAGGGGAAGAGTGTCTGGGGAAAAGGTGGGGGGAAGCCAGACGGGTTGGGGGGGGGAAGTGTCCCGCGAAAGGTGGGGGGGAAGTGATTGGGGAAAGGTTGGAGGAAGTGTCCAGGGAAAGATGGGGGGGATGTGTCCAGGGAAATGGTGGGGTGAGTGTCTGAGGAAAGCGGGGAGGATGATTGTCTAGGAGAGGGGGACAGGGATTGTCCAGGGAAAGGAGGGAACGTCTGGGGAAGTGTTGGGAAGGATTGGGCCGGGGGGGCGGGGGTGGATGTGGTGGGGAATGTCTTACAGGTCAGGGTCAGTGACGTCAACATTTGGGGACTGGGGGAGAACTTAGGGCACTAGTGATAGAAGGGAACAATCACAGTCAGAGGGGGAGGGGAATGTCATATGGTGGCAGGCTCAGGGTCAGAGTATGCCAGGTCCAGGGTCAGATTCTGGTATGTGAAGGTCTCATCGGGTGGGTCATGGAGAGGGACAATGCAGGTGGCTCAGATAACTGGAGGGGACCTGGTCAGAGTGGGCATGGGCACAGTAACAATGTTGACTCTGAGGGGAGGAAAGGCACGTGAAGGTGGATTGTGATTGGGTCCAGGGTAATGGGGGGAGGTTCAAGGGTGACAGAAGGGAGAGGAACTGTGATATTGGGTAGGTCTATGGTAATGTGGGGGAGTTGATGGGTGACAGAGGGAGTGTAGTAGGTGGTGGATGGAGTTTGAAAGGTGATGTGCACCATTTTTCCAAATTACCTTGACCACGCAGTTAGTCAGTTAATGAGGTGTCTTGAGGTGGGGGGAGGGTCTTTTCGGGTGGGTGGAGTTCAAGGTCAGCACATGTGGCCAACTAAAGGGACACCCTAATAATTATGAGGCAACTGGATGTCAAAGATGCAGAGTTGTGTTCTGTCCATGGTGAAACCTGCATTGCAGCAGGTTTGTTCCCAACTCATGGGTCTTATAACATTAAGATCCCAACAATGTTTGAAGCTGTCATTCATTCTGTGCCATTTGCCATTGGCTGCAGTCAGAGGCAGGGAGGAAGGAGGGGAGGTTGAATGCCTCCAAAGGGCACATCAGGTAGAGGGCAGCCAACCTGCGACTCCAAACCTCCATTCCCAGGTGAATAGTCATGGCTAATAAGGGATCATGCTGTCAAGGCAATGGTCTTTCTATTATGTCTTAAGGGTAGTGGAGACAAGCAGAAAAATATTCAAATGAGACTTCTTGCACCTGGTTCTCATCACTCTGGTCAAAGAGCAATGTGTCCATACACATTCATGTATGAACAGGAGGAACACCCATCTCTGGTCCTCCAGGATATCCTTTACCTGGGAGGTGGGGATGCCATGTCTAGATGGAGGCCAGGTGAAGGGCTTAGCACTGGTCTGCTGGTTTTGAGATAAAGGACATGCTGACTAAATGTATCACTTCAATTCATTCACACACTCACTGAGGCGTCAATGAAGCAGGCCGCAGACAACCCTGCCTCGGTAATGGCTCTCACCCAGATGAGGAGAAGGAGGGCTTGTTGTTGGTTGGTACAGGGCCAGGAGGAGCAAGGACCTGAGCAACAAGAGGCAGCGGGGCCTTTGGAAGGTCATGAGGCTGGCAAACATGGACCACTGCAATGGCGAGCATTGGCTTGACCGTGGGTGTATCGTCGGCGGTGCTCCTATCTAGAGATGAGCGAAAGGCAATGCTGGTGGTGCCCTCGTATGTCTCGGGATGTGGTTGCTCACATCTGCCAGCTGCTTCAGTACAAGGACTCTGGAGTGATAGTGTGGAGCTCCTGGTCTGCAATGAGCAAATGTTTGTCTGGGTGTTCTTTAAATATGGTGCCAGGACCTTCAACCCCATGAGGTAACAGTGGGTGGGCCTGCCCCAGCACAAAATTCGTCGAGCTCCTCGCAGATGCATGATTAATGGGCTCAAAAGCGGAAGATCGCGTGGGTTCAGCCACCCAGTGGTAATTGCTCAGACTATCTTGTCCACCACTGGACAAGTCTCTGCAATGGAAAATTCTGCCCCTTGTGTGTAGGGACAGAAGAGTTTACCCTTAAACTATTAGCTTGAAGGAAGACTTGTGATTTTTTGTATTGGAGGCAGGTTGTAAAGGAGGAAAAAGTATCAGTGGTTGACCTCGCCAAGATGAGCAATTTACCAACAACAGTCATTTCAGTGCAATACACTGTTGCCTGCAACTAGTTGTTAAATCCATCAAAAGATTTTAGCATTTAAATTTTAGGTTATTGAATGCAGAGGACTGGTGTAACAAGATGCTCAATGACCCTTCCTAAAATACATGGAGGATCCAAATATCAGTGTAAACCTGAGAAAATGTAGTGGGTGTTGAGTATGTGAAGCTTTTAATTTCACACCCAGTAATCCTTATTTAATGTAATATACAACCCTGACTGCACAATTAGAATAGAATCCAATGTCACTTCCGAATCTTATTCATGAATAATTAGAATAAGGGAATCACCTGAGTCTATGCTTTTAATTCATCAATGCTGAATGATTTGCACATTTTTAAAAAAACTTGCTGAATTCTGTTTGTCGTTTGAGTGGTTACTATACAGAACGTGGACTAATTTTATTTGTATAAAATGGATTATGAATGAAATGACAGTCTATTATTCTTGTAATCTAGATTATTTTCTCATTCCATTTGCTGGATCGTGCAAATGCTCTGAAAACACAACTGGGATCAGAGAGAGGGGGGTCAGGGTGAGTGAGTTCAGGGGAGGAACAATTTCTCCCAACTTGTTCATTCTGCTTACCCCAGTTTTAGATCACGTTAATTGCAGACACATCTTGGCTGTTACAGGGAAATGCCTGCGAGCACAGGGCGGGTGAATTGTGCTTGGCAGCAACTCAATCCCCTGTTTAGTTCCATCTGACTAGCTGCAGAGTGTCTGATATTTCCAAATGAGTGCTACATTCCCTGGCAAGGCAGCTGTACCTAATGATAAAATCTGTCTAGTGTAACTTCCTTAGTAGTATAACTTGTAAAACAGAAGGAATCCTAACCATAAATAAACTGAAATTAAGATCCAGAAAATTCCCTGGTCTCGGATCCATCTAAAACTTGGCGACACAACATCTATCGGCAGGATTCTTCTCTAACCTTTACTATGAATATCTGAAAAAGATGGACAGGAGAGGCCAGGTGACCCATCATGCTGGCCCCACACTTATGACAGCTCGAGCTTCATAACTAGACATTTTCTACGCTCCCACCCCTCCCCGCACCTCCCACCACCCCTCCACTGCAGCCATATAATCACCTGGGAGAACCAAAAAAAAACCAAGTACCAAAAATGCCAGCCATGTGCCAGTCCAGGTCTGTTTGGAAATTGTGTGATGAGTTGGTAAACTTCAGCCACGCCAACAATGCATTCCAGAGGCTTGTTACTGTCTGGGGGAAGAAGAGCTACCCAACAGCCTACTCCTACTTATGGTTAATTTAACTACATTGTAAATGTAAAATTTCATACAAATATTTGCATATTCTGGATCAGGATGTATATCTTTTAGCATTGTTGCCCAAGCAAATTCATAAATCCTGTGGGGAACTGAGCATCCCTGCACCATTTTGTGCTCAATGTCTGTGTTTTGCCAGTGAAAATCAGCAGAAATTTGAATTCCCCGAGCACGTCACCCTCTAAACCTGTGGGTCAGCTGTAGTGAACCTGCTCCCTCCCAACTCCATCTCTCACCTGCACCTAGCTCTCAAACATGCTTTGCATGGGCATTGATGGTAATTTGAAACAAAAGATAGCAAGGAGAGGTGATGTTAAGTGAAAGCAGCTCATCCACCTACACTAAATTGTCAAATAAGTGCTGGCATCTGATACTGATTGAAGGGCTGAAAACATGATTTTTTTTTAAGTGCGAGCCTAAGATTTGCTCCAGAGTGCACAGCAATATAGGATCCCCAAGCAAAGCAGCACCTAAGAGTTGGAAGGAGTGAGCAGAATCTGGAAGAAGCCTGCTGAGCAAGGAAGAAATCATTAGTAGGAATTTTGCTGAACTGGTTTGGGAGTGGATGATAGGTTTAATTTGACCACTCATCACTGAGAGTGAGGAGAGAAGTGAGAAGTTATTTTATCCAGTGTTCAAGTGGAGAACTCATTTCCACATTGAGTAGTGCCTTAAGAGAAGAGTAGACAAGCATCTTGAAGCAAATGATGAAACAGGCTTTGGGGAGAGAAGTGAAATGTGTTTCTTATTGCACCAGCAAGGAGCCAGCACAAGCAATGTACTGATTGGACTGTTTCTGTGTTACAAACTTCCCTGATTCCCAAAGCATACAGTTATCCCAAAGCTAGAGAGCAGGAATGAGGCAGATAAATGGAAATGGGAGACCAAACCATTGAGAGTGGACAGCAAAATTAACTCACTTCAGTGAGGTGAAAATGAGCCTGGTCCAGATTAAATGGATGGAAGAAGCAGTAGGTGACATAGCACGTTAACAGTGGAGAATCTGCATTTAAAAAGACAGAGAAGATAGAGGTTAAATGCAGTCTAACTGCAGTAAAGGGACTATCTTAAAGGAAGAGTTTCCTTTCAGAGGGTGGAGAAAAGCATAGGGCAGGATTTTACGCCAAACCCCACCCCCCCCTCCGCCTCACTGGCCATGTGTGTTTTTGGTGGGGGGGATGGGCATGTAAAATATATTGGGTGGCTAGCTCACCAGCTTCCCACCCACCCCTGACCCAGTTCTCATAACACAGGGGCTGGGGGTGGGGTGGAGGGGGATGGGGGAGTGGTGGTGGGTAAGGCACTCACTACCCTGCACACCCTTAGGCCTATTGAGGGCATTAAGTGGCCAATTATTGCCCACTTAAGGCCCTCAACCTGCCTCTGTTGCCATAAAACGCTGGGCGGGTGATCGTGAGAAGGCCATTTTTAAACAACTTTGTTTATAAGGCGGGGGGGGGGAAAGGGTGGCACATAATTCTGGGGTGCAGTGTGGGGGTGGTGAGTGGGGTTCCTGTGTTCCTACGTCCCTGTTGCATTGGATGCACCCCTGCCCAAGATGTTACTCCCCCCCCACCCCCCCCCCCCCCCATTTTGTTCTTCCCTATCTGGACTCCAAAGCCTGCCCCCTAAAGGGACGTTTAAGGAAGGAGAGAAACCATTTGGAGACACATGAGGGAATGGCAGTGTTGCTGAAATATTTTGCATCTGTCTTTCAAAGCATGATGAATACAGCACTGTAAAATGCATGAGAAGGATGTGGAAAAGTCACTGGAGATAAATATTTTTAGCCCCATTAACTTACTTAATACAGTGTCCTTGAGTAGAGATGTCACAGATGGAATGCATCCCGGAATACTGAAGGAGGTTGGGGAAGACATAGCGAAGTTGCTGAACTAATTTTCAGAAAAATCTTTGGAATGGTGCCAAAGAACTGGACGATGACAAATGTTGCACTTCTGCTCAAGAAAGAGGAAAAGGATGTGCCAGGAAATTATAGGCCAATTAGTTTTGCTTCAGTTGTGGGTAAACTTCTCGAGCCCATAATACAGGATGAAATTAGTGAGAACTCATAAAGGCCTGGTCTAATCAGCCAGATAACCTGAATTTGTAAAGGATAAGTTGTGTTTGACTAACTTCATTTTTTGAGGAAATTACTGTGTTTTATATATAACATATGTAGGGGCAAATCAATGTATTTTTGACTGGTCGGATGTGGGTAGTGTTGTGCCCCAGGGTCTGTTAGGATTTTCTTTTTGTTTCTCATTTATATAAATGATCTGGACATATTGTTTGTTTGCCACACCCCTAACCTTGGTATCAACAAACTGAATGCAGCAGATTGTAGAAGGGCATTGGTTAGTGAAGTGGATACATATGCAGTTCAGAGAAATGTAAAGTAATACATTTTGGGGCAAGAGAACATTGGATGTCTACATCAATCTTTGCAACTTCGACCTTTAAAGGTAGCAATGCACGTGGAAAGGCAATGAAAAAGTAAATAAAATTCTGGGTATTATACCTGAAATGTAGAATCGTTTAAAGGAACATAATGGACAATTGTACAAGACATTGTTTATGCCACAGCTGGAATATTTTATGCAATCCTGGAAATCCCATCGCAGGAAGGATACGAAAACCATTGAAGGGGAACATCAAAGGTTCACTATAGTGATAACAGAAATGTAGCTTGGGGTTTTGAACAAAAACTGACAATTACAGTTGGAATCGTCCCAGATTTGCAGTAAGTACGGTAGCGGGTGGGGAAAAAGGACATTTCACCCATTGGCCACAAAGCCGGCTTTTCACGCTGTATCATCCCAATCCCACCTCATTAATCGTGCATTCCCGGGAAACACGCTGTTTCAGTGGCGGGCTTGCTCCCAGTTGCCTGCCAGACCACCATCTCGCCGCTTCATCATGCCGGGCGCCATATTTAACTTGCAGCATTGTGAAAGCCTCTCAGTGCTTCCAGCCCAGGACTCCTGCAAAGAAGACATGGCCCCAAAATGCAAGAAATCTGCAGCCCCCAGGTTCAATGATGCGTCCCCCGAGCACCCTTTGGAAGTGGTGGAGGCCCGCCGTGAGGTCAACTAGCCCCGCTCAGGCCACAGCAACATCACTGATCCAGCATGGGAGGCGGTGGCAGTGGTGGTCAGCACCAACGCTCTACAAAAGAGGACAGCCACCCAGTGCCAAAAAACTATTATGATCTCCTCCATTCCACCAGAGCAAGTCACTCTTCTCATCACTCTCAACTCACACACTCACAAACCCAGCACACATCCACAGGGCCTTCACTCGCTGTCTGTTCAAGGGACATCAGCATTCACTCTCTCACACACAACATCATTGTCCTCATCCTGTCCATGGGACCACTCACCACCCACACATGCCAGGCATACTTATCATCTGGCCTGGCAGGCATCTGGCTTACTCTCTCTCCATCTGTATTCATGCAGGACAAACTGGCACACAGCAAGAAGGAGAAGTCGCAGACTGGTGGAGGAATGCCTGAAATCCTGGTCCTCACAGACTTTGAAAACCAGCTGGCTGGTGAGAATCTGGACTGTTCCTGTGCTGACAGTGAGGCCGGCGCTGCTCTACAAGTGAGGACCCAGCAGTGCAACATCCATCAGACAACCATGCTGTGAGTGATGTGTCCTGTTTCACAGGCCACTGCCATGTGGTAATTATCTCTCTTTGCTTTTGCAGGTACATCCGCCAAACAGCTGACTAAGTCCATGCCCCAGGGCCTCCAATCCTGAAGAAACCTCTGAAGAGGAATCTGAAGGCACCCTCCTTGGAAGTCCCGTCACAGCGCTCACCCGCACCCTCCACCAGCGCAGAGACACACACACCTCGATGGGACATGGTTTTAGAATAGCCTCGGGACCACAATCTAGTGAGCACATTGCACTCTCTGATCCACAGCAGGCGAAGGCTGGGACTTACCAAGTCTCTGGCACTCAGGGGACTGCTGGAGTCCAGAACGTTACCGAGTCCGGGTCAGAGGACAAGCCTCGGGACTCGGTCATGTCACAGTTGCTGGAGCTGCAAAGACAAGTTCAGGAAGATCAGGAAGGGATGCCCACTGCACTCCTCAGATTGCAAGGCACAATGGAGGAGTCCATCTGCTTTCAGGCTCAGGTGATAGTGCCAGCATGTCACCGAGGCCAACACTAGTGGGATGGCTGCCGCCATGGAGGACTTTGTCCAGGAGATCAGTCTTGCACTGCTGCGTGGGCTGAACTCCGTTGCTAATGCCATAGTTGGCCTCCAACAGTATGTATGCGAGAGGGATGCAGGGCAGCATGAACACACTCCAGCTACCCCTTCTCTTCAAGGAGTCAGCCAGGGGCCCTTGGGCACCCATAAGAAGGAGGACCATCCACACAGGTGACTCCAGGATTGTCCAGACCATCCGAATCCCCTCTTCCCGTGACCCCAGCAGCTCCAGCTCCGCAAGCCAAGGAAGGTGCCACTGCCACACAGCAGGACCAAGAAAGCAGGCTGGGGGCCACCAGGTCTCAGTCATCCAGAGAATGCCCACCAAGTTCATCATAAACAGGGTGTAGCAGTCAGCAGGCTGCCTCCACCTCTGCTGTGGATGTCGAGGGAGAACCAAGATATAGCGGCAGGGTTAAGAAAGTGAAGAAGATCTAGTTGTACAGCCTGGGCATGGGTGTTAATCACTTGTACATAATGTTCACTATTGTAAATAAATCCCAAGAGTGTCTCCCTGCCTATGGCTCCGCTGCATCTCCATGACAGGAGCATTATCATAGAGGGTATGTGCACTGCCATCGGCCAGACTGAAGTCAAACGTTCACAAATGCAATGTGAGGATCTATGGTGTCTCCTCACTGCATCTTGTCATCATCCTTCACAAATCTAGCAGCTATGATGGCCTCCTGAGTGCACCTGCCTCGTCTGGCCAGTGCGAGGGCCTCATCATCAGCCTCGTTGCCTTCGAGGACCTCCTTTCCCTCATCACCGTCGATGTCCTCCTCATCATAGGAGATGCCCAACTTCTCCATCTTCGCTGCAGCAGCTCCTCTTGTTGCAGTGCCAGATTGTAAAGGGCTCAGCAGGTGAAGACGATGCGTGACACACTCTGTGGACTGTATTGCAGAGCTCCACCAGACTGGCCCAGGCACCGGAACCTCCAGTGAAGCTCAGCGCAAACTGGAGGAGCAGCACCTCATCTTCCGACTAGGCACTTTACAGCCTTCCCGACTGAATATTGAGTTCAACAACTTCAGATCATGAACTCTCTCCTCCATCCCAACCCCCTTTCCGATCCCCCTTTTTCCAAAAATTTATATATATTTTTCTTTTCCCACCTATTTCCATTATTTTTAATTGTATTTCCATCCATTGTTTTATCTCTACTTTTTAGCCTATTTCGATCCCTTCCCCCCACCCCACCCCCACTAGGGCTATCTGTACCTTTGCTCGTCCTGCTTTCTACCCTTAATGTCACCATTAGCACATTCCTTAGATAATATCACCATTGGCAGCACCTCCTTGTCCTTTTGTCTATGACATCTTTTGGCAATCTCCACCTATCCAGCTCTACTTGCCCCCCACCCCCCCACCTTAAACCAGCTTATATTTCACCTCTTTTTTTATTTTTCCTTAGTGCTGATGAAGAGTCATTCGGACTCAAAATGTTAACTATGTTCCTCTCTGCAGATGCTGTCAGACCTGCTGAGTTTTTCCAGGTATTTTTGTTTTAGTTTTGGATTTCTAGCATCTGCAGTTTTTTGCTTTTACCAGAACCTCATCGTCAGCATCCCGACGGTCTGCTCCACCAACTTGCGAGTTGCAGCAAGCCTCATTATACCTTCTCCCTGCTGCAGTCTGAGGTCTCTGCATGGGTGTCATCAGCCACGTCATCTGCAGGTAGCCCTTGTCCCTGAAGAAACATCCCTGTAGCCTGTGTGGACCCAGGAAGACGTCAAGGATCTGAGACCGACTGAAAATGTAGGAGTCATGGACACTCACTGGGAACCGTGTGCAGACCTGCAGGATGCGTTTATGGTGGTTGCACACCAGCTGAACATTCAGCGAGTGGAAGCCCTTGTGGATGACATAACTAATGCTTATTGCGATGGAAATCTGAGCGCCAAATGAGTGCGTTCAATCACATCCTGCACCTGTGAGAAACCTGAGATCTGGGCAAATCCAATCACTCTTGCATCTTGACTTTCCTGGTCCTGGGCGAAATGCACAAAGTTGTGTGCCCTCGTGAAGATGACATCTGTGACCTCATGGATGCATTTGTGGGTGGAGCCC
The DNA here is from genome assembly GCF_017639515.1 of Carcharodon carcharias. Lineage (NCBI taxonomy): Eukaryota > Metazoa > Chordata > Chondrichthyes > Lamniformes > Lamnidae > Carcharodon > Carcharodon carcharias. Next base: position 24,795,046 of record NC_054479.1, read on the forward strand.
TGAAAGGAGCCACTGGCATAAAAATTGAGTGCCGTGGTCATTTTCATTACCATTGGCAGTGAATGCCTTCCATGTCCCTGTGGCACCAAATCTTGCAGTAGCTGGCAGGTGTGGCCGACCAGTTCCCTAGACATGTGCAGTCTTCAGTGACAATAGCCCTCGGTAAACTGCAGGAATGAAAGGCGGCGTTTGTAGACCCTGGGTCCAGCTAGGCGCCAAGCCATGATGGCCCTCTGTGGCTCTTTAGCAGCGTGTGCCGGAGCCTCAACTGCCCCTTCACCCTGGGGGTACTTCTCCTCCCTCTGTGCAGCCAGGCGTCTCCGTCACTCTCTTCTCCTTCAACTCCGCTCTCTGTAAGCATGAGGTATACAACTAGGTCACCAGGCTCCATGCTCCATGCTCCTGATGAACTCCCCCTGCAGACTGAAAGAGAGAGATGCATGGGTTCGCTTGGGTGTTCTAAGAACTTCTCTTGGTTAAGTCTGAAGGCCCTTTAAAACATCCCGGAGAGTGCTGGCCACCACTTGAATGGCCATAGTTTAGTGCGCTGCATGGCTGCCCAAAACTCCACCCTCCTCTGCCCCACTCCACCTGACTGATTGGCGGCAGCTTTGCCCATTGGACTGCATGCTGTGCTCTCAGCTCAGGTGCAGGCATTCTCCTAACCCGCACTGCAAAGCTGCACTGTTAGCTTGAACAATGGGGAGACTGGTCCAAACCGGGATGATGATATTGCAAGGGGCTGTGAGTACCTCCACCAGTGACTGCTCCATGACCACCTTTAGCAAGGAGATTGTACAACTTGTCCAGTGGTCCAGCGGTTCTGCAGTCCACTAAAAGGCTCATAGCTTTGCAGCCTGTGCCCAAGGGGTGACAAGCTTGGGAACACTTGGTGGCGCTTTCATGCCTCTGCATTACTTGAGTGGGCAGCTAAGCTAGAGGCCTGACTCCAAGCACGTCGATGCGGCTGTGTCTGAACTGTCTCAGCTGTGGTGGAATGGTCACTTTATACAGGGCTTCCCTAATGTATAGCTGCTTCCCACGCCCCGCATGTGCTTGTGCGCTACCATCAACTGCAGGTGCAGCCCTTCTGCACCACCACCCCCCACCCCCCTCCCCCCACCCCACCAAGTCATCTCAACCACAGGGCAGCCCTTGCCACAGCACCGCCAGGAAAACGTGACCTGAATGTGCCCTCGCCTGAATGTGCGGCGCTTTAACCTTGAAATCCAACAGGTGATCCTCTCGAGTGCACCGCAGCATTACTGTGCACTCACCTATGAGTTCCCTCTCAGAGTGCAGCTCACCAAGTGCAGGCCATACATATGCTGCCGTGAAACACCTCGGTGTGTGATCATGCCGACGTGCTTGGATGATCCGGCGGGGGGGGCGTGGGGGATGATTCCGGCGAGCTGGGCTTATAATGTTAATCAGATGTATTACAGTAAGGTTCCCGATGTCTGATGGCGGGAAATGCAGCCCGCCATTGATAGGCAGAGTGGACGATTGCAAACTGGTTTCACGAAACCAATTTTTGGCCTTCTCGCCATATTGGCCGCTCATGCCGCCAAACACGCCCAAATGCCAGCGGGCACGGAAAATTCCGCCCTAGAGCTTTTCCTTTTGGAACAGGGAAGGTTACGGGGGAGGAGGGGAAGTTCTGAGCTTTCTAAAATGGTAAGTTTTGGGAGGGTCAGATTGGAAAGATTCTGGTTGAAACCGGGCTTAATTTCAGTTGTGTGCAGCAGCACTTCAGGTAATGGAGAAAGTTGTGGGATTCCCGTGCTGCTGAATTTGAGCGTTTTCAGTATTTCTGGTTTTTATTTCGAATGCCTAGCATCTGCTGCATTTTGGGAAGTAAAAATAGCTCTTTTTATTTTGCACATATGGTTATTAGAACATGGAATAATTTAACACAAATGGGAGTTGAGCCGGCAGTAGCGTTTAACATCGAACTGAATAAGTATTTGAAAAGGCATTAAAAAAAGGATCACACGGAAGTGTTGAGGAAATGAAATTGGATAGCTGTAATTGAAGAGCTGCACGGGCACAGACGTAATGGACTCTTGCTGCATTGTCAATTCTACAAAGAGTGCCTCTGCACTGGGAGTGTGAGGAAAGGTTCTTCTAAATTGAAAACAAAGGCCTCGATATTTACTCAGGGCTGTTAAAAGAGTTGGGATGGACGTGGAGTCTTTCTGGATGGTAAACCCGGAAGTCCTGGCTTCCCAGACGTTCTGCTGAAATTAACAATGGGACGTCTTGTCAGAAAGGTGCCCGTCTGATTGGCAGGCCGGCGACTTGTTGGGCGGGGAAATCAGCCAAGGGGCAGATGAGAGATACGTAGATCACGGAGGTCGGTGGGCTCATTGTGAGGCGGAGGGCATTGGAGATTGTGGGTGAGGAGAGCCGGAAACCTGAGGGGAGGGCGTGGGGACGGATAGTCAAAGTATGCTGGAGAGAGTCACAGATGGGTAGTGAGTACAGGGAAATCGTGATGGGTTTGGGGAAGTCAGAGATGGTGAGGTCTAATCTGCAAGGAGGTAAGCTTGTTAGGCCTGGAGGAAATATTCCTGCTCCTCTTGGCTCACACACAGCGCTGGAAACACATTTACCTTTCTTTCATTTGTCACGTTTCCCTGTCCCAGGAAAACCAGCCTTTATTGGTTCAAAATATAAATCATGCTAAAATGGACATATGCTTTAAAAGCTTTTACTAACTGACCCAACTCCTGAGAGTGGATTGGTTGCCTACTCCTTCAACCCGCCTCTGTTAGACCCAGAAGCAGTATAGTTGGATGTGGATTGATGTCAGGTTTGGGATTTTAAATTTATTACTTCCCACTCATCCTGAACAACCTGATCTTCTTCTTCCTTCTCTTCCTTCCCTTTCCCCCACCTCCACCATTTTACTTGGGGTCATCACAATGCTGGTTGATCACCCTTTTCCATCTCCCGCTGTCAATCATCCATTCCTCATCCAATCCCGCTGCGTACAAATCTCTCACCACTGCATCTTTCCATCTGGTCTTCGGCCTTCCTCTTCTACTTCCTGGCAGTCCCTTCTCCAGCACTAGTCTCACTACATTTTCTTTCTCTCTCTCTCTCTCTCTCTCTCTGTGTGTGGCAGGTGACCATACCATTTCAGTCTCTTCTCAGCTACTTTCTTCAATGCTCCCACAATCTTCGCTGACCCCCTGATGTGCTGGTTCCTGATTTTGACCTTTTCTTGTTACTTCACACAATCCATTTCAGCATCAGCATCTCATTAATATCACTCATTGTTCCTCTCTTCTTGATGCTGCCCAAGTTTCTGCACAATATAACAAGTCTGGTCTCCCAGGTGTCTTGTAGATTCTTCCTTTCAGTCTGAGTGATACTTTCCTATCACATAACCCTCCACTGCACTTATTCAATTACTCCAACCAGAGCTGATCCTCAACAAACTGATCCTTGGGGTTAAATTGACCCACAGCCTTTATTAACATTAGCAACAGTAGAAGTTTTAGCCAGAGTACCATCGAATGTTTACAGCAGAGGAGGAGGCTGTTCGGCTTGAAATGTCTGTGCTGGCCTTCTGAAGGAACAATTTGCTTATTACTACTCCCCTGCTTTTACCCTGTAGCCCTGCAAATGCTTCCTTTTCAGATAGTGATTCAATTCCCTTTCAAAAGCCTCAATTGACCCTGCCTCCACCACAATCACAGGCAGTGCATTCCAGATCCTAAGCACTCGCTGCATGTAAAAGCTTTTCTTCATGTCGTCATTACTTCTTTTGTCAATTACCTTGAAACTGTGCGCTCTGGCTCTCGATCCTTCCACCAATGGGAACAGATTCTCCCTTGCATTTAGATCTCTCAAGATATTGAATACCTCTATCAAATCTCCTTTCAATTTTCGCTTCGCCAGGCAGAACAGTTCCAACTTCTTCAATATTTCTATGTATCTGAAGTTCCTCATCCATGAAACCATTCTTATGAATCTGCGCCCTCTCTAATGCCTTCACATCTTTCCTAAAATGTGGTGTCCAGAACTGGATGCATTAGTCCAGTTGAGGCTGAACCAGTGTGTTATACAAGTTTAACATAATTTCCTTGCTTTTGTACTCTATGCCTCAGTTGATAAAGCCCAGGATGCCATCTGCTTTATTAACCATGCTCTCAACCTGTCCTGCCACCTTCAATGATTTATGCACATTTACACCTAGGCCCCTCTGCTCCTTCACCCTCTATAGAATAGTACCTTTTAGTTTATATGGTCTCTCTCCATTCTTCCTACCAAAATAAATCACTTCACACTACTCTGCATTACATTACATTTCATCTGCCACTTGTCTGCCCGTTCTACAAACCTGTTTATGTACTTTAAAGTTCAAAACTATCCTCCTCACAGTTCACAATATTTCTGAGTACTGTATCATTTGCAGATTTTGAAATTGTGCCCTGTACACCAAGATCTAGGTCATTAATATATATATAAAAGGAAGGGCAGGCATCCTAAATGATTCCTGGGGAACTCCGCTATAAGCCTTCATCCAGTCTGAAAAACAATTGTTCGTCACTGCTCTTTGTTTCCTGTCACTCAACCAATTTTGTACCTATGTTGCTACTGTGCCTTTAATTCCATGAGCTGTATGTTTGCAAGTCTGTTCTGCGGCACTGTATCTAATTCCTTTTGGAAGCCAATGTACACCACATCAACAGCATTGCCTTCATCAACCCTCTCTGTTACTTCATCAAAAATGTTAAGCAAGTTAGTTAAACATGAATTTTCCTTAACAAATCATTGCTAGCTTTCCTTAATTAACCCGCATTTGCCCAAGTGACTATTAATTTTGGCCCAAATTATCAATTCTAAAAGATTTCCTACCAGCGGGGTTAAACTGACGGCCTATGGTTGCTGGACTCATCTTTACACCCTTTTTTGAACAGGCGTGTAACATTTGCAATTCTTCAATCCTCTGGCACCACTCTGAGTCCAAGGAAGACCGGAAACTTATTGCCAGTGCCTCTGCAATTTCCACTCTCATTTCCTCTAGCAGTATCCTTGTGTGCATCTCACTCAGTCTTGGTGACTTATCAACTTTAAGTACAGACAGCCTATCCAGTACCTCCTTCTTATCAGTCTTAAACCCTAAACGTCTAAACTGCCTCATCTTTCACCATGACCTTCCCTGATAAAGACAGTGCAAAGTATACTGTTATTCACATGCACAAAGTATATCCACAATAGCCTACAACTTCTTTGTGAGGGCTGAGGGAGAATTCCTGCAATGTTGCTGTAGGTTTCTCAAACAAATAAGTGGGTCTGCATTAAACTCAATTCAGAGCAAACCTGTACACCAGCCACCACTCCTTGAATACACCTGTATGTGGTAAGCCTGTATTTTGAGTCTCCAGTTCATGCTCATGAACTATGAACATTTCATGACACTCTTAGCCTACCTTTGATAGCTCTTTTTGGGGGGTTGGTATGTATGTTTCCTTCTAAAGTTGGTTAGTGACAAGGTAACCTTCACTGGCTGCATTGGGTTAGTCAAGGGCTGTCAGCAAATTTCAGACCTTTGTTACAGCTTGAGAACTCTTTGCAATAACGTTGCAAAAAAATACAAAGAGGAATTGAAACCAAATGCTCGTGGCTTTGTTAGGCTTGTTTTGGGGGCAACTAGGATATTGGAATAGCTTAATTCCATTCAGGCTCTAGTTTTGTGTCTTTTTTGGAAAGGGCAAATGTCTAAACAGTTGACCAAATGATCTGACAAACTTAAAATCTGAATGAATGGTGATAATTTCTACTGTTAAATGTTTTCATTTGCTAAATGGGAGAGAAATTCAATGATCAGGTTTGATCTGTTGCTTGTTTTCTCTCAGCTGCCTTCACCTTGGTAAGGAAGGGATCAATTGTTTTGGTGCAGTGAAAAGGTTTTGATACATATTTTGTGTCTTGCAATCTATAAAATTCAAACTGAAACAATGGGCAATGCCAGCTAAAACCATAAACGTCAGAAAATTTGGTTTTAAGTTTGGAGTGAAATATCCCAAGCTTCACAGCGTTGCTTTAATGGGCAGAATTTTGCCCTTGATGGGCGGGCAGGCCCGACCGACTCAGCGGCAGGCGGGCAGCCGATTGCCGCCGCCGAAACGGGCCGCGCCGCCATCTTGCACGGGTGGCCCAAGTATGGGGGTTAGCGACTCCCGTGTAGAACGGGAAAATCGTTGCGCAGGTGAGCGTGTTCAGACCGCCGGTTCCAATGGGGAGCCGACAGTCTGTATAAAGAGTGGCCAGGCAGCCTTGTTGAGGCAGTGCACCATGGTCACTCGAAGAGAGAGAGAGGCTGCTCTCAGAGCACAGGAGCAGGAGGAGGGGGGCAGGCTGCAGGATAGGCCAGTGGGAGGCCACTGTGCCCCTCGCTTCTCCGATGCCTGCCTTGCTGTCCTCCTTGGAGAGGTGTCCAGCTGTCGGGATATTTTGTATCCAGAGGATGGGAGGAGGAGGGCCCCCCATGTCACCAGCCAGGCATGGCAGGAGGTTGGTGACTCTGTAAATGCCCATGATGATGTGCGGCGCACAGGGACCCAGTGCCGTAAATGATTCAATGATTTGCTGCGCTCTGGAAGGGTGAGTACCATGTTGGCCTTGGCCATTTGACCCAGAAGGTAGCCTTAAACTTTGAGGCCCCCCACCCTGCCATCTTAGTGTCGTTACTGCATTGGGCATTTGGCGCACATTGGGTGGGCAAACAGATAGTGATCATGCATACATCAGCCTTATTGGTTGAGGAGAAAATGGATTCTCCCCGCAGCATATATTGGTGTTTGTCACATTTGAGTAGTCTGGGGGCAACCTGCAGGGGAGGCAGCTAGACACATACTCAGAACTCCAACACATGTCATATTGATGGTGATGAGATGGTGGAAGGGGAACCTCAAGGTGTTGTGGCCAAGAGCCATCTGCTGGCATAGGCGCCGCACCTAGTTGTGCCTCCTTGCCATGGGCGCTAAGATCCATGTGCTATTCAGGTGATGGATACCAAATGTGTCCAAGGTGTCCATTGGGGAAGGGGATTGGGAGCAGCCATACTATCTTCTGGGGACTGATCACCAGCAGTGTGGACAGGAGCTGCTGGAGGCCACAGATGGGCCACTGTGGTTGGGGTGCGGCGTGCACATGCAGAGTACATGAGTGATCAGCCCCAGTAAATCCTCTTCTCTGTTCCGCAGGCAAAAACTGAACACAATCAGCAGGAGCACCAGAGGACTGGAGGTGGGCACGCCCTGCTCCAGCACCTCACCACCTACGAGGAGCAGGCCATGGAGCTGGGGAAGAGGCAGGCGGCCAGCTCGGCAGGTGTCGGTGAGGCTGGGGTCCAGCGGGCAGGTATTTGAGGCCCATAGTCCCATCCACTCTGTCTGCCCACCATCCAAAGCACTGATGGCTGCTGCAATCATTAATGCAGCAACACTGCTCATTCACAGACTGAGACACTGACATGTGGGTCATACACAAGGTCCCTCGTCCCCTTGAGGAATCGCGTCTCCACCACCTTCCAAAGTCACCTTATCTCATTTGTGACCACTATCCCCATAGCCTAACATGCCATGGCATTGCTGCTGCACAGCCAAAGACTTATTGCATCTTAGGGGGGTTGGAACCTCCACCACCCTTTCAGCCAGTGCGCCCCACATTACTCTGTCCAAAAGGTCCTCAGCACCTCAGCTGTGAACCTCATGGCATTCAACTTAAATAAATGCCACCATGTTACTCATCCCTGCGCCAAGGGGAAATGTTGCCTTCTGCCCACCCATTCTATGCTGCTCATAATGGTATGAAGGTCAATAATGTGACCTGTCAATCTCCTGTGATCCACGGCATGTGTCTGTGATGTTTCCTCAGCACCACAACTCTCCAGGCCAGCATGCATCCAGGTACCTCTGCACTCTCCCCACTCCAATGGCACATAACATACCATGTGGCATTCCTGAGGCCATCTGACCAGCCTGTCTGCACGTCAATGTTTGGGCCTCCTCTTGACTCTTTTCCACCTCACCAATGTTCATCTCCTTAGGGTCTTGAAGGGTGAGCAACTTATGAGGCTTGGGGGGAAAGGGATGAAAGGTTTAACTGACTGTACGCTAACGGAGGCACTGTCCTTGTTGTTAATATCAGCATCATCACCGCATGGCCATGCCCATAGACACCGCAGCAACCCCCCACACCTGAGGGCCAAGACTTGCAACTTGCCGCACATCATTTCAGCCAGCCAGGCACCAGCGCAGACACAAACACTTTGGTGGGGAATGTAATGTCGGCTAGTGTCCCAGGTCACAGTGGAGAGGGCACTTCACAATCACTGAGGAGAAGGCAGGGACAGAGAGTGCCGATAGCGCCAGCAGCCGGAGGGCTGCAGGGGACCAGGCACATGCTGAGTCCGGTACTGATGATGCGCCTCTGGAGATGTCACCAATGCAGCAGCTGCAGGACAAGCAGCCTGGTGCACGGGAGTGTCTGGCAGGGTTGCATGAGGGTGTGCTTCAGCTGGTCTCTGCGATGGAGAAGTCCAGGCAGAGTGTCAGTGAAGGCATGGACCTCAGGGCAGAGCTTCATGCTTCCTCCACTGAATTTGGTGACTCTCTTGGAGATTGGGTTCAATCGGATGGAGAATCTTCTGATTGGGTTATGCTCTGACCTGCAAGCCCTCACAGCGCTAATGGCCATGGGTGGTCCTACCCAAAGTGGGAGATGTTGTGGGCACCTAGTGTCGGCGCTTAGTGCCCATGCAGCTGCAGTGAGCAGGGAGGCCCAATGTGACCTCACGTTGGTGCAGCAGCTGCCTGTCGTCGCTGCGAGCTCCTCTCAGGGCGCTCCGGATGAGGGCAGCAGCTCCTCCGCCCCTCTGCCAGTGACCGTTGCATCTGTTGAGGCTGCGACAACTGGGGAGATGCCAGTTCTGGAACTGGCCACTCCCTCCCAGGCAGGGCCAGTACAGGCTCCATGGGCCAGAGGACGCCCGCCAAGGTCATCGAGGCCAACAGGACAGCAGAGTCAGCAGGCTGTCTCACAATCCACTCCGAGCGATGGGGCGGCACCTAGACGTAGCACCTGCAAATGTAAGCATAAGGCACGTTAGGCACTCCATGGGTACGTCACTGGTGATTTTGTGTTGGCCTTAGATTAGGAGCAAATAGTTATATTTGTAAGAGAGGCATTTCTCTTTGATGCTGGACTAAATAAAGTCCTGTTTTCTGACCATGGCTGAGGGTGTTTCCTTTGTGCTGCATTTGTATGTCTCACAGACATATCATGAGTGTTTGAGTGGGCATTGATGTTTCTGCACTGAGCCCTTAGTTGCAGCTGATGAGGTAGAAGATGTAGCACCTAAGTGCCATGTGTGGAAGAGCCAGGCAATGCTGCTCCTGCTGATCCATGTGTGTGGAGCTAGCTGAAGGTTCGCTGGATTAAAGTTTCCCGGATGTCCCTGCCTCCTTGGTGCAGTAGCGGGTCGGCGTGCTGCCCCTCATCATCGCCCTGTGCTTCCTCATCCTCTGCTGGATACATCATGTGCAGCCTCATCCACTGAGTCAAGGTCTTCATCGTCAATGGCATCTCCCCTTTCCAGCACAAGATTGTGCAGAATGCAGCATGCTAACACTATCAGAGAGATGCAATTTGGGGATACTGTAGTGCGCCCCCTGAGCGATCCAGGCATCAGAAGTGCATCTTGAGAAGACTGATGGTTCTCTCCACCACAGCCCTTGTGGTGCCGTGGCTCCTATCGTAGCGCTGCTCAGCTTCTGTTCTTGGATGGCAGAGTGGTGCCATGAGCCACCTTCTGAGGGGAGAGCCTTGGTCACCCAGCAGCCACCCATCCAGCCTGGCCAGAGCACTGAAGAGTCCCGGCACCTGGGAGTGTCTCAGGATGTAGGCATCGCGGGAGCTGCCTGGGTACCTTGCACAAACTTGCAGAATCTGCATCCTGTGATCACACACTATCTACACGTTCATGGAGTGGAAACCCTTCCTGTTGACGAAGGCACCGGGCTCACCTGCTGGTGCCTTGATGGTCACATGTGTACAGTCTATAGCACCCTGGACACGGGGGAAGCCAGCAATGGCCGTGAAGCCTCTGGCTCGCTGTGCCTGACTTGCCTGGTTGCAGCGGAAGTAGATGAAGGTCAATGCCCGTCTGAACAGAGTGTCTGTAACCTGCTTGGCACAAGCGTGAACAGCTGATTGGGAGACACCACAAAGATCGCCCACTGAGCCCTGGAAGGGGCCAGAGGCATAGAAGTGGAGGGCAACTATGAGCTTCAAAGCCGCTGGCATGGTGTGTCCACCCACACAGTTAGGGGAGATCTCAGGGCCAGTCATCTGGCAGATATAGTTGACTGTCTCCTGTGAGAGTTGGAGCCTCCTTCGGCACTCCTTCAGACATATTGAGGTAGCTGCTTCACCGCCTGTATGCCCTGGCAGCAGGATACTGGCGTCTTCTGTGGTCCCTTCCACCTTGGACAACCTCTTGGCCCTGTGCCCCTTGTGCCTGCGCCTGGCCTCCCAAAGGTGGCTTCCCTGGAGGCTGATCGTCCAGTCCTGGCCTCCTCCTTATTCTATCCCTCCCTTCCTCCTCAGAGGAGCTACCTCCAGTGGAGATATCAGAACCCTTACCCCCAGGCTAAATGGAGGCCTCCGGAAAGCTGCAGGCTCGATAAAGTTTACTGTCTGCAGACTGGTGAGCTGAAGCTTCAAAGTACACAAAAAGCTCTTGGAAATCGATTTGAACAGCTAACAATCACACAGGCAAGTTTAAAACACTTTCTGTATTTAATACTTCATGAAAAACAAGAACAACCCCTCTGAACCCACATATCCCGCCAGTGCATGAGTTTTGATAAAAAAATCACCTACCCGCCTGCCTGTTGAGCCCATGCGCCGAACCAAAGTTCACACGGGCCCCTCAAAATCCTCATCAACTGGTAAGTTAAGGGCCTTAACGAGGCCTTTAGTTAATGACGGGCGTGCGACCCACTGCAAAGCGCGCCCGCCGAGCTAAATATTGTGATGCTGCGCGCCGACATCTGGAAGTTCGCACTTCATCAGCACGCGACAATTTAAGCGCTGACGTTTGGGTTCCACCACCTGCACGTCTGCCAGAAAATTCTGCCCATTTTTGCACTTGGATATAGTCAGTCAGTGTAATATGAAACCTGTTGGTACTCTAGGTTTCCTTGGGCCGAATCACAGTCAAATATCACACATAAGAGTTTAATAAAAGAAATTCTGTTCAGGAAAGGTTAAGTAATTTGGACCGGCTTCTTTTGCAGAGATTCTCAGATGATCTGTTTTGCGTTTTCAAGGTTATGTATTAAGGGAATTTGCAGGTACAGGCAGATTTCTCATAGTGGTGGTACACCAATTGTAATATCTGATATAATAACAAAAGAATTTAAGAAATAGGAGCAGGAGAAGATTGTACGACCCATCAAGCCTTCTCTTCCGTTTATTATGATCATGGCTGATCTTGGGCTTCAACTCCACTTTCCTGCGCACTCCCCGTGCCCCTTGATTCCCTGAGAGACCAAAAATATGTCCGTCTCAGCCTTAAATATCTCCAATAATGCTACATACACATCCTTTGAGGGGTAGAGAACTCAAAAGATTCACAACCTTTTGAGTGAAGAAATTTCTTCTCGTCCCAAGCCTAAATGATCAGCCACTTATCCTGAGACTCTGTCCCTTTGTTCTAGGTTCCTCAGACAGGGGAAACAACATCTCAGTATCTACCCTGTCAAGCCCCTTCGAAATCTTGAATGGTTTAACTCATCATAGAACAAGCCTCTCATCCCAGGGACCAAGCTAGTGAACCTTCTCTGTACTGCCTCCTATGCAAGTATATTGTTCCCTAAATATAGAGAGCAAAATTGCACAAAGTAGTACTCCAGATGTGGTCTTACCGTACAATTATATCAAAGCTTCTTTCCTCTTGTACTCTTATCCTCTTGCACTAAAGGCCAACATGTCATTTGCTTTCCCAATTACTTGCTGTACCTGCATGCTAACTTATTGGGTTCCATGTATGGCTATATTCAAATCTTTCTGAGCATCACCATTGACAATTTTCACACATTTAAAAAAAAAAATTCTACTTTTTTATCCTTACAGCCAAAATGAATAACCTCATAATTCCCACATTATACTCAATCTGTCACTCACTTGTTGCCCACTCACTTAACCTGTCTATATCTCTTTGCAGCCTCAATGTCCACCCCATAACTTGCATTCCTGCTAGCTTTGTATCATTAGCAATCTTAGGTATGTTACTCTCTGTCTCTTTGTTTTAAGTCATTATATAGGTTGTAAATAGTTAAGGCCACAGCACTGATTCTTGTAGCCCTCCACTAGCCACAGTCTGTCACCTTGCAAATTTATGCCAACACTCTGCTTCCTGTCTATTAAGCAATCCTCTATCCATGCTAATATATCATCCCCAACTCTATAAGACCTCATCTCATGCATTAAACTTTTGCCTTTTGGAAATCCAAGTATACTACATCTACTGGTTCCCCTTTATCTATCCTATTAATTACATCCTCAAAAAACACTAATAAATTTGTCAAACAGGATTTCCCTTTCGTAAAACGTTATGAAGAAGGGAAGCCAGGCTTCCACTCAAAGAATGATAGTTGTGGAATAATTCATTGAGAAAGCCATTGAAGAAGACAGTATAATTGAGTGTTATAGAGATGAAGTGAGAAGGTGGACAAGTTTTATCAGTCCCTGAAAAGAGTATAATTATTTTTTCCGAAAATGGTTTTGTGTGTAATATAGCTGTCGTAATGTAGTCAGCATTCTTATCACTCACAGTTGCTTGTGGAAGATTTCGGGCTATGGAATAGAAAACTCTCAAGATGGTAAGAATGGATTTTTTTTTGTGAAAATTTACAAGCAATAAAATCTTCAATATTTATGACCCTGAAGAACCTCTGACTTTAAATTTTATGCCCATTTTAACTCAATTCTGTTCAGTTGAGCAAGTTATGGTTAATGTAGGATGAGTTCTATGCCCCTTGCATTTTCTGTTCAACACATGACTCTTCTCTCAGTGGAATGTTCCATGTGGACTGTGGGAAAGACTACTTTCAACTATTGGGATTGTAGGGTTTTAATTCAGCATTTTGAACATTTGATGGCCACCCATTGATATTAAAAATGATTAACTTTAAAATCTTTGTGAGATGTGAGTTAAAAGCAAAGAACAACTATTATTCTCCAGAAAGAAGCTAATTTCTCTTTGTGTCACTCTGCAGTTGTTTAATGAAAGCAAAGTGTGAGGAGTGAGGTCATGCCTGGTGTCACTTTTCAACTTGTAACGGGCAGACTGCTTGTCCACTTTCCACCTTAATTAAAGTGGGAATGGACAGGTTGGAGGTGGCTTGGGTTAGGAAACAAATTTTTCAGACCTTAGCACCACCCACCAACACCCACCCCCACCCCCACCCCCAAACCCAACCCCAACCCCAACCTGACACAAACCTGCTTGCTTTTTTAGATTAAAATTCAGCTCTTTGACTCTGGAAGTTGGGGAGCTGCAGTGAATGTACATACTCTTCAATTTTTTTTCTTTGCATTCTCTCATATCAGCTCTCAATATAGACCAGGGGGCAGAACTGAAAAGATCTAATAAAGATGACATCAAGTATTTTTTAAGATCTTCATGTGAATATATCTAAGGAAGGACAACATTGAGTTTGTTGCTCAAATGGCACTTTTTGTTGCGTGTGTGCACATGCATATGAATGCCCACATGAGAATTGAGATTTTCCATCACTCATCTGATTCATTGAAAGCTGATTCATCAAAATATTTTTTCCTGATGTCACAAAAGGAATTGTGCTCAAGCAAGACCCTTGATCTATAAATGCTGCTTTTGATCCCCTTCTTATTTTACCAATGTGCAGCTGGTCCCTCTAGTGGAGAGCCAATTGATAAGAGACATGTTTTTTCCAAGAGTCACTCTTGCAGCCCATTAATACTTGAGACCTGGAGGCACAGAGTTCACCTTATTACACCCTCAGCAATGGATATTGCCTTAGCATATACAATATGTTACAAAGCAGCCTCAATATGTAGATATCTTTTGCTTCCAGCATTAAATTGTGTTCCTTTATTGTCTTTATAGGCCTGGACAAACAGATTGACAGCACCTCAAGTATTCCGTGTCATTCTCACCAACTGTAACAAGGACCAACACAGCTAGACCTAACCCAAAGGTTGTAGGTGGTGAGCTTAAACAATAGCATTTGGTGAGTATAAAGCATGAAGTGTAGGAATCAATGGGGAGAGAGCCAACTCGGTTCTTTCTTTAGCTACAGCACCTAATGATCTGGAACTCAGAACTTAAATAGAAAAAAAGATTTTAAGTAATATCATCCTCTGAAGTCACTTGAGCCTGTCTGATATGCCCTTCAATATCAGGCCAGGAGTCCGGAAGAGTACACCAGCCAAGGTCTACACTAAAGTTGACATGGCATGGGTAGTAATTCCAGGGGCATAAATATAAGAATGGCTGGAGTATTACTGGATGCTTGTTCCAAAGAAAACCACGCAGGTGAATAACGTAAGAGGAAATGTGGCAGCACAGGCACATCGTTTATTGGTATGAATTGGGGTTAATGGATGTTAGTCAGACTCAAATAGTTGGAAGTGGTATACTCCAGGAGTCAATGCTGGATTTATTTACTCCAGCTTTCAGTGATTACTTGGGTGTAGGAAGCACAATTTCAAAATTTACTGACAACACAAAAATAAGGAATTCAGCAAACAAGGAGGTGTAAAAGATTGCAGAACAAACATTAACTGAATGACAGAATGGAATGGGAGACAGGAGGTAGGTACAATTTAATGTCCATAAGTGTGAGCTTTTTTTATTCATTCATGGGATGTGGGCATTGCAGGCTAGGCCAGCATTTATGGCCCATCCCTAGTTGCCCTTGAGAAGGTGGAGGTGAGCTGCCTTCTTGAACCGCTGCAGTCTATGTGGTGTAGGTACTCCCACAGTGCTGTTGGGAAGGGAGTTCCAGGATTTTGACCCAACGACAGTGAAGGTACGACGATATATCTCCAAGTCAGGATGGTGAGTGGCTTAGAGGAGAACTTCCAGGCGGTGATGTTCCCATACATCTGTTGCCCTTGTACTTCCAGATGGTAGTGGTTGTGGGTTTGGAAGGTGCTGTCTAAGGAGCTTTAGTGAATTCCTACAGTGCATCTTGCAGATGGTACACACTGCTGCCACTGTGCGTCAGTGGTGGAGGGAGTGAATGTTTGTGGATGGGATGCCAATCAAATGACCTGTTTGTCCTAGATGGTGTCAAACTTCCTGAGTGTTGTTGGAGCTGCACTCATCTAGGCAAGTGGAGAGTATTCGATCACATTCCTGAATTGAGCCTTGTAGATGGTGGGCAGGCTTTGGGGAGTCAGTGGGTAAGTTACCTGCTGCAGGATTCCTAGTTTCTGATCTGCTCTTGCAGTCATAGTATTAATATAGCCAGTCCAGTTCAGTTTCTGGTCAATGGTAACCCCAGGATGTTGATAGTGGGGGATTCAGTGATGGTAATGCCATTGAATGTCAAGGAGCGACAGTTAAATTCTCTCTTGTTGGAGATGGTCATTGCCTGGCACTTGTGTGGCACGAATATTACTTGTGACTTTTCAGCCCAAGCCTAGATGTTGTTCAGTTCTTGCTGCATTTGAGCATGGACTGTTTCAGTATCTGAGGAGTCAGGAATAGTGCTGAACATTGCGCAATCATTGACGAACATCACCATTCTGACCTTCTGATGGAAGGAAGATCATTGATGAAGCAGCTGAGGATGGTTGGACCTATGACACTACCCTGAAGAACTCCTACAATGATGTCCTGGAATTGAGATGATTGACCTCCAACAACAACAGCCATCTCCCTTTGTGCTAGGTATGACTCCAACTTGCGTGCGAACACTACCATCTGCAAGTTTCCCTCCAAGTCACGCATCATCCTGGCTTGGAACTATATCACCATTCCTTCACTGTTGCTGGGTCAAAATCCTGGAACTCCCTACCTAACAGCACTATGAGTGTATCTACACCTGACTGCAGCAGTTCAAGAAGATGGTTCACCACCACCTTCTCAAGGACAATTAGGGATGGGTCATAAATGCTGGCCTAGCCAGTAATGCTCACATCCCATGAAAGAGTAAAAAGAAATATAAAATAATGCTTCCTCTTACCGCCCACTCCTTTAACATGGAGAGTGTTGAGGGGCTAAAAAGGTGAACGCAGTGCCTCCGTGTCTCAGATAAGCACTTACAGGGTTATAAAGAACTTATTCCCATCACTGCCCTATCACCCCAAAACTTTCAATCTGGAACAAGTTTGTATATTACTTGTGTTTCTGCAGATGGAACTGATTGCTTCCAAACTCCCCCAAGAAAAGTGGTGCTGTAATCTCCAGAGGAAGATTCTTATATTTTTCTTCTTTGAAATAAGTGCATGATCGCAGCCTTTTTCAATTTCTGTTTACAGCTGCAACTTTAGCATTGTGGCCACAGTGGTGTTCAAAACTCATGTCCCATCCTCACAATCCATTGCATGTTGGTCCACTGCTGGAATACCAAGGAAACCATTTATAAATATATTTGTTTCTGCTTTGGGGCGCATATGTTGCTGATATTATACTGATTTCCAGTTTTAGCCATTGCTCTCACTATTCTCACATTTCCACCTGTTTCAGAAGCAACATTGGATGTTGAGATTTTTGTCCCAACATAATCGATCACTGTTGTATATATTGGAATTTAAAGCTCTCCCCAACCCAGCTCAGCTCTCTCAGAGTTTTCTGCTCCTCAGGATCAGTTGAATAAGAGTTACATCCCGTCTCTCTCTAGTAAAGTATGACAGGGCTCTTTGCTCTTTTGACTGGCCCATTGATTTCTTGGCACATTGCAGGATAATATTCTAATGTTTTTAACCTGCATTGCACCACATTACTTCCCTGGTAATTGAAGCATTTTTGTAAATTGAAATATTCTGTGTGGAAGAAATAATCTTTAATGGTTTTATTTGACTGCTGATCATGTTAGTTAATTGAATTGAATTGGATTGCATCTCTATGCACACCATGCTTCTGGATTTGTATCCCATTAACCCTCTTTCCTCAGGGGAGCAAAACTGCAAATGAATAAACCCATCAGAATAAAACTCGGGATTTTAAGTGGATAAATCTCAGTGTGTATGCAGCTTTTAAAATAAAATAAATGCATTTTAATAGGACAGTTTTACACAAATGAAAGAGCCAGGGGTCTGATAAGCCACCCATGACCTCGTGTCCCTCACATGATCCTCCTGAAGAATTTGGAAGCTATGGAAGTACATGGTCAAATCTTAGATTTTATCTGGGTTCTGTGCTCCAGTTTCAAGATCCATGTAAAGTCATTTAGGAGTCTAATTTAAACCTATCTATCTCAGAACAGAAGTGAGGCAGAATTGTCCACTGTAACCTTTCTTATTTAATATTTTCAGCAATATAATGTTAGATGACACTGTAAGGGATTGCCTTAGCCTTATTGGTGTGCCTGCTTTAACTCCATGGTGGCACTCTCACCTCTGAGATGGAACCCGTGGGTTCAAGCCGCACTTCAAAGACTTGAGCACGTAATCTAGGATGACGTTTCAGTGCAGGACTGAAGGAGTGCTGTGCTGTCAGACATGACATCTTTGGTCTGCACTAGCAGGTGGAAATATAAGATGCCATTCGAAACTCCCCTGAGCAGGGGAGTTCTCTCCATGTCCTGGCCAAAATTTAACCTTCAAACAGTATTGAAATAAATGATCTGTTTATGAACCTCATTGTTGTTTGTGGTTCCTGTCTTGTGTGCAAATTGGCTGCTGCATTACTTTGACTATGCTTTCAAGGTTCTTATTTACTGTAAAATACTTTAGGTTGTCCTGAGGTCATGAAAAGTGCCATATGAATGCAAGTCCTTCCTTCTCAGGATTTCTGCAAGAACTGTAGCACTAATTTTGCAGGCACTATTGTTGATGGCCATCCACTCGTGCTGAGAGTTAAAAATGGCTTTTATGTGCACGGATTTCTCAGTCGCTCTATCTGGAGATTTTTAAACATGGGGCTGAATTTTTTGTTTGTCGGCACATGCGATCAGCAGGCCCGGAAGCAGACGGGAACAGCCCCTGACCACAATTTCACGCTGGCTGGCCAATTAACGACCAGTCAGAGTGAAACGTGCGCTGAAACGCTCAGCACTGCCGGGGTGAGGACAGGCGCCGGCCTAACTGAGGGTGTGGGTGGGTGCTTCTACTGAGCTCCCTGAAGGTGGACAGCTGCCCCAGGGAGCTGCAGACCTCCGCAGAATAAAGGAAACGACAAAAATGCTGCAAAATATGTCCATGCAGCACAATCAAGCACCTGAAAGCTTACCTCATTAAAAAAAAACACAGTCCCCAGATATATCTTTTTATTTTATTTCCCCACGGAGATTTCATCCCACCCTGGATCGAGGTTTGAGCAAAAATGTGAATGCCGCCTGGGAGAATGGCCCGTCCGCCAATCGTAAATGTGCCACCCACCGAGCATAATATCGCGCGAGTGCAACGTCATCCTGCGCTATTTCACTCCCATTCGGGTCAGGGCGTAAAACTCTGGCCATGGTGAAGGATGACGGTGCACACCGGACCCTTAGCGGAACAAATCTATTTTTCAAGTGCAGTGATGCTTCTGTAAGAGAGTTACTCTGCGCCCACAATGTCCACCAAATAGCAGAAAATAGACCAGTTAATATGTATTTATGGCGCCTTCAATTGAAGGAGGGACGTTACTGAAAGCAGACATCAGCAGGCCTAATTCTTCTTTTTATTCAAGGCTGGGATTTTCTGACCCATTGTGGCGGGATCCCCCCACCGTAGGAGATTTCGGCGGCCCAGCCAAAAGCCCATTGACGTTTGGCAGGACTGGACGATGCCAGCGGTGGGCAGGGCCAGAAAATCCCGCCCTTAAGTCATGGTTTGAGGCTTCAGGCTTCTAACCAGGGAGACACAGACTTATTGCTGAAACTTGAAGATCATTAAATGTATGGATATTTCTTCCCATTCCAGATCCCAGTTAGAATTATGAACATTTGGTAGAATACATGCTTTTTTTTTGCCAAAATCTAGTTAGAATTAAGTCCACAAATTGAGTGTTATTAAAGAAATTTCTAATACAGTTTTTTAACCATTTTTTATTTATTCATTAGTCTTACCAACCTGCCTTGTGCCCTGGTTATCTCAAGGATATGCTTTACACAGATTCCTCAAACAATCTTCCATTTCTGTTTCACATCAGAGGCCCAGGTCAAACTTCTGCATGCAGGTTTAAAACTATCATTCTATAACAAACCAGAAACTGTTCCTTTATAAACTGCTGCAAACTCACTTGCCTCCACGGCAACTGGTCAATAAATTAGACTGTCCTTTTATGCAGCTGACCTGTGAGGCTGGCATGATGGGTTTCAGTGTACGTCGATTTTATTTGGCTGGAGGCAACATTCATGAATAAAGACTTGTAGCAGATTGGGGATTTCCATTTGGTGTGTTCAACATGTTGTACCATACTGTACCTTCTCTCAGATTGTGTGCTTGGCTCACGCTACTAGATAGACTGACAAAATGTTTTAATTTTGCAAATGACTGATGATTTCTAAAGTGATTGTATCACGGCTGTTGATTTCGCACTGGGATTATAATTTGACGGAAGGGATGAAGCTTGGGGTAAAGGAGGCTCATGGTTACTATGTTGATGTGCAGGTCACTTCAGGCTACTGCCTGCATGAAAATGCAAGCTCAAATCAATCAACTCATTAGGAGTTCAGTGCTGTTCCTGTGTTTATGGCCCCGATTTTAAACGGAATAGTTGGGTATGGTCTGCAAAGTGGCCGGGGCCCTGAGGGCATGTACCAGCTGGGTCTGATTGCCATAGTTTTTACTGGAGTCCCATGTGAGTCTGACACCACTTGGTGAGAGTGGAATATTGCAGGCTGGCCATAGCCAGGGGTGCATGGGATTGGCCCCTGAAATTAGGTAAGTGGTAAAGGTGAATGGTAAGGGCTGAAGCTTGGGGTAAAGGAGGCTCATGGTTACTATGTGAGGCCTGGTCTATGAAGAAACCAAAAATAAAATTTTACAATTTATCTCATGGGCGCCTTCTGAGCCATGATCCTCCTCCCAGCAGGCCTGAACTGTATATTTGAAATGGGACTCACTTCCTTTCTGTGGGTGTTTCACTCACATTCTTAAAAAATCAGGTTAACTTTAGGATATGGCAGGGAGGCCTTGGGTTCAGAGGGGGTTAAGCAGCTGCTCCATTTTAACTTCACCCATTGCCTGTTTTCCACTATGGGGAGGGTGGGAGGGAGGTAACATTGAGGTTTATCGCTAACAATTTTATGCATGCAGAAGGCAGACACACAAACCTTATTCAGCTGCATTTCATAGTGTAAGAAACCTAATGATCTGTACCAGCATTGTAGACCCATGGCAACGTGGGACTGTGAGTCTGTCTTCATATCAGTGATCCCTATTTCAGTAAACCGCAACAGCCTGATCTACTTGCTCACTCGGTCTCTGTCGTTACCAGTGGAATCCAATGTGGCTGCATCTGACCTGAATGCAAAAGTATAAAACAGAGAGGCCTAACTGTTGTGCTTGGGATATTTTATTATGTTAAAAGTGCAATATAAATTTAAGTTGTTATGTTCTAAAACAGGAGCCCAGAGGGATTTAGGGGTACACGTTCATAAATCATTAAAATTAGTGACACAGGTTAATGAGGCCATTAAAAATAATCACAACACTGGGGTTCGTTTCATATATATTAATGAACTTTGTACCTGTTTTCACTATTTATTTCCATCTGACATCCATAATCCCAAGACTAAAAGGTTAGGGTTAGCAGGGGGGCATAGAATGTATGTGGTTAGTTACAGGCGACAAGGCACATCGTAAGGATGAGAGACAACTTTACCCTGAACCTCTCCTGCTTAACCTGACCTGGAAGAGTTTGGTGGAAGAATTCACCTATGTTTGTAGCCAGTGGTTATGGTACTGGATTAATGATTCATAAGTTCATAACTCCATAATCCTACTAGGACAAACAATGGACAATACTAGGAAAAACTAGGGCATTCAATTCAATAATTGAAATACTGGTTTAAAAAAAATACTATGAAAGATGCTGAATTGCTGCTTTTCCTCAAAAAAGTGGCGCACTGCCACTATCTTCCCAGAGCAGATAGACAAAAACATGGCCTTCCTTACACCCTGAGAGCCAATAAAAATTAAACCTAACCCATGCCACATTTGGTGTGGAAATGCTTCTTGGGAAAGTGCAGAGGAAATTTATTCTGCCTTTAGCCTGTACCTCACCTGACTGCGGAGCGTATGCTGGGACAGGGTAGAGTAGCTTTATTTTGCTTTTAACCTGTGCTTTAGCTAAATTGAGAGTACTTAATGTTGATACTGGAATAAAAAAAGGCAAAAAAAAAAATTCCATTGTCCAGCATGGCTATCCCATACATCAAAAAAAAATCACCAGATAAAGTGCACAATAAATCATGTTTATTCCAAAAAAGTAACCAGCTGCCCTGCCACAATAACTGCCAGTGGGAGCAAGAGACCTGTGATGACAGAGATTACGTTATCAACTATGATTCAGCTAGTTATCTCCCATCCAGCTTCTCGTAAGTAAAACCATATTTTGTCTTTCTCTTGTTTAAAAAAAAATCTTCTGCAGCATATCCCTACTTGAGTTCAAACGTAACATTGGTATAATGCATTGTGACACTTGCTGCTAATCGCAGCCAGCGGCATATCGTGCTCTCAGCATAACAGGACATGCTTCAGAAAGTGGAACAGGAAGAATGACTTGCAGTGTTTGTTAACCCAGCTTCTAAACAAAAGCCTAGCCTGTGGGCATCGGTTTGTAGGCTGGGCTGACAGTTCAGAGCATATGGATCTCACAGCCTCCTGTTTGGAGAGGTTCTCACGGAATGTCTCCTCTGTTTAAGGAGGCAGAGTTTCTTTCCAGAGGTTGTGCTTTGTAGTCATTGTCTTCTCCTCTTTCATTATTAAACATTTTTTGAGGGCTTTTCTCCTAAGAAAAATGCGGAAGGAAATGAATAATGAGATTAATAATTACAATAGCCATATTATTGTGTGGATAGCTTGGAGAAGCTGGGGTTTGTTCTGCTTACAGAAGAGAAGGTCAAGAAATAATTTGTTAGAGGTGTTCAAAATCATGAGGTGACTAGACAGAGTAGGTAGAGAGAAACTGTTCCTGCTGGGGAAGGATTGAAAACCAAAGGACATGTACTTAAATTGATTGGAAAAAGGCAGGATGAGAAAAAGCTTTTTATGCAGCGAGTGGCTCCAATGTGGAATATACTGCTGGGGAGATTGGGAGAGGCAGATTCAGTTGCAACTTGCTAATGGGAATTGGATAAACGCCTGAAGGAAAATCATTTGCAGGGCTATGGGGAAAGGGCAGGTTGTGGGATTAGATGGCTTGTCCTTGCATGGAGCTGGCATGGGCTGAATGGCCTCCTTCTGTGTTGTAACCATTCTATGATTCTATTCTATATGAAGAAAACAAGAAATTAAAATTGCAGCAAAATAATAAAGGCCACTGGTTTCCACAGAAAAATGGATAGATACGTGCAAAACAATCTACAATATACCTGTACCGGTTTAAGGATCCTGTGTAACAAAATGGAATTTGATTTGTTAGCTGTACCTCTACCATCTCAGCAATGTTTTTTTAGACTAGCACGTTGAGGAATCAACTAGGGAACAGGCTATCCTAGATTTGGTTCTGTGCAATGAGAAGGGGTTAATTAATAATCTTGTTGTGCGGGGTCCTTTAGGGAACAGTGACCATAACATGGTAGAATTCTCCCTTAGGTTGGAAAGTGAAGTAGTCCAACCTGAAACTAGAGTTCTAAATCTAAACAATGGAAACCGTGAAGGTATAAGATGTGTGTTGGCTAAGGTAGATTGGGGAACTTCATTAAAAGGCATGACAGTGGATAGGCAATGGCTAATATTTAAGGAACGAATGCATGCATTGTAACAGTTGTGTATTATTTTCTGCCACAAAAACACAGCAGGAAAAGTGGCCCAGCCATGCTAGCAAAAGAAATTAAGGGTAGTTTTAGATCCAAAGAGGAGTTATATAAAGTTGTAAGTAAAAGTAGCAAGCTTGAGGATTGGAGCAGTTTAGAATTTAGCAAAGGAGGACCAAGAGGTTGATTAGGAAGGGAAAAATAGAGCGTGTGAGTAAACTTACAAGGAACATATAGACACTTTTACAGTCCTGTTTTAAGTATGCAAGACAAAAAAGATTAGTGAAGACAAATGTAGGTCCCTTACAGTCCAAAACAGGAGAATTTATAACAGAACAAGAATATGGCAGAGCAATTAAACAATACTTTAGTTCTGTCTTCATGTAAGAAGACACAAATAACTTCCCACACATACAAGGGAAACAAAGGTCTAGTGAGAAGGAGGAATTGAAGGAAATTAGTATTACTAAAAATCAGTGCTGGGGAAATTGGGACTGAAAGCCAATAAATCCCATGGCCTGATAATCTATATTCCAGGGTACTAAAGGAAGTGGCCATGGAATACTGGATGTGTTGGTTGTCATCGTCCAAAAGTCTGTAGATTCTGGAACTGTCCCAGCAGATTGGAGGAGAGCAAATATAACCCCACTATTTAAAAAAGGAGAGAGGGATAAAACAAGAAATTATAGACCGGCTAGCCTAACATTAGTGGTAGTGAAAATGCTAGATTCTATTATAAAGGATGTGATAACAGGACACTTAGAAAATATCAATGGGATTAGACAAAGTCAACATAGATTTATGAAAGGGAAATCATGTTTGACAAACCTACTGGGGCAGAATTTTGCCCTTGGCTGGGGTGCTCGGCAGGGGTGGGTGGGGGTGGTTGGGAAGCTGACAGCCGCCCGTGATCGGCACCGCACCGCGATTTTATGCAGGCCATTTTATGCGGCTGCCTCAGGGAGATGAAGTGCTGTTTAAAAAAACTAATGAAGAAAATAAAAATGTCATAAAACGTGTCCCTTCATGTGAGTCTGTCACATGAGCATGGGCATGTGTTTAATTCAAGTGTAAATTTTTTATTTTATTTTTGTTTGCTTTAGGAAACCTCATCTCGCCCATGGATGAGGTTTCCTAAAATGTGCAAAGGCCGCTTGGCTTTTTCGCTTGCCCGCCAATCGTAAATAAAAACAAAAGAAGAGCCATATGCAAGTTGAAACATTAACTCTGGTTCTCTCTACACAGATGCTGCCAGGCTGCTGAGTATTTCCAGCACTTTCTGTTTTTACTAGTATCTTTGTTCGCCCTTTCGATTTTTATATCAAACCTGATAACTTTATGGTAGCTGTTTATGAAATGTTATTCCCCACTTACATTACTTGTGTGCCCACTTAATTTGCAAGAACTAGCATTGTCTATTTCCTGAAGAAAAAATACCCTTCTAGAAAGTATACAGTGCTGGACACACTGTTGAAAATCCTCCTCTTCTTTGCCACATGCATCGATTTTTTTCCATGAGGCAATAGCCCACTCACATTAGGGAGAGAAACTCTCATCGTAACATTTTGTACAGCCTGGGTCCTATGCTACCAGCCCAGGCAATAGTCACAACACATGTGTGTACAGCCAGGATATTGAAACATAGAAAAATAGAAGCAGGAGTAGGTCATTCGGCCCTTCGAGCCTACTCCGCCATTCAGTATGATCATGGCTGATCCTCTATCTCAATGCCATACTCCCGTGCTCTTCCCATACCCCTTGATGCCTTTAGAGTCTAGAAATCTATCTATTTCCTTCTTAAATATATTCAATGACTTGGCCTCCATAGCTTTCTGTGGTAGAGAATTCCACCCTCTGAGTGAAGAAATTTCTCCTCATCTCAGTCCTAAATGGTCTACCCCATATCCTGAGAATGTGACTCCCACCCCCCCGCCCCAGCCAGAGGAAACATATCCCTGCATCCAGTCTGCCCAGCCCTTTCAGAATTTTATGTTTTAATGAGATTCCTCTCATTCTTCTAAACTCCAGTGAATACAGGCCTAGTCAGCCCAATCTCTCCTCATATGACAATCCTGCCATCCCAGGAATCAGTCTGATAGACCTTCGCTGCACTCCCTCTTTGGTAAGTATATCCCTTCTGAGGTAAGGAGGCCAAAACTGCACACAATACTCCAGGTGTGACCTCACCAAGGCCCTATATAGCTGCAGTAAGACATCCTTGCTACTGTTCTCAAGTCCTCTTGCAACGAAGGCCAACATACCATTTGCCTTCTTAAATGCTTGCTGCACTTACATGCTTGTTTTCAGTGAGTGGTGTACAAAGACACCCAGGTCTCTTTGTACATCAACATTTCCCAATCTATCACCATTTAAATAATACTCTGCCATTCTGTTTTTCTTACCAAAGTGGATAACTTCACACTTATCCACATTATACTGCATCTGCCACGTATATGCCCACTCATTCAAGTTGTCTAAATCACCTTGAAGCCTCTTAACATCCTCCTCATCACTTACATTCCCTCCAAATTTCATGTCATCAGCAAACTTGGAAATATTACATTTGGTCCCTTCATTCAAATCATTGATGTCATATTGTGAATAGTTGAGGCCCAAGCATTGATCCCTTCAGTACCCCACTAGTCACTGCCTGCCATTCTGAAAAAGAGTATTCCTACTCTTTGTTTCCTGTCTGCTCACCAATTCTCAATCCATGCCAGTATATTACCCCCAATTCCATGTGCTTTAATTTTGCACACTAACCTCTTATGTGGGACTTTAACAAAAGCTTTGTGAAAATCCAAAAACACTCCATCCACAGGTTCTCCCTTATCTATTCTGCTAGTTACATTCTCAAAAAACTCCAGGGGCAGAATATTGAGCTCGGCGGGTGGGTGCATACCCGATCCGGCTGAACATAAAATGGCGCACGATGACATCAGGCAAGCGTTCTGATGTCATCACGTAGTCCGCAATATTTCATTTGGTGGGCGTGCTGCCGACTCTGGCGTGCACCTGCCGACAATTAAAACAACTATTAAGGCCATTAAAAAGTCATTACATTCATATTTACGCTGGGTGTCTTTGTACACCACTCACTGAAAGTAAGCATGCAGGTGCAGCAAGCCCTTAAGAAGGCAAATGGTATGTTGCAAGAGGACTAGAGTACAGGAGCAAGGATGTCTTACTGCAGCTATACAGGGTATTGGTGAGACCACACCTGCAGTATTGTGTGCAGTTTTGGACTCCCTACCTAAGAGGGAGTGCAGCAAAGATTTACCAGATTCCTGGGATGGCAGGATCGTCATATGAGAAGAGATTGGGCCAACTAGGCCTGTATTCACTGGAGTTTAGTAGAATGAGAGGGATCTCATTGAAACAGATAAAATTCTGAAAGGGCTGGGCAGACTGGATGCAGGGATGATGTTTCCTCTGGCTTGGGGGGGTGGGGGTCACATTATCAGGATATGGGGTCGACCATTTATGACTGAGATGAGAAGAAATTTCTTCACTCAGAGGGTGGAATTCTCTACCACAGAGGGCTATGGAGGCCAAGTCACTGAATATATTTAGGAGGGAAATGGATAGATTTCTAGACCCTAAAGGCATCAAGGGGTATGGGGAGGGCACAGAAGTATGGCGTTGAGATAGAGGATCAGCCATGATCATATTGAATGGCGGAGTAGGCTCGAAGGGCCGAATGACCTACTCCTGCTTCTATTTATCTATGTTTCAATATCCTGGCTGTACACACATGTGTTGTGACTATTGCCTGGGCTGGTAGCATAGGACCAGGCTGTACAAAATGTTACGATGAGAGTTCCTCTCCCTAATGTGAGTGGGCTATTGGGAAAAAAACGATGCATGTGGCAAAGAAGAGGAGGATTTTCAACAGTGTGTCCAGCACTGTATACTTTCTAGAAGGGGTGTTTTTTCTTTAGGAAATAGGCAATGCTAGTTCTTGGAAATTAAGTGGGCACACAAGTAATGTAAGTGGGGAATAACATTTCATAAACAGCTACCATAAAGTTATCAGGTTTGATATAAAAATTGAAAGGAGAACAATACTAGTAAAAGTGCTGGAAATACTCAGCAGCCTGGCAGCATCTGTGCAGAGAGAACCAGAGTTAATATTTCGAACTGCATTTGGCTCTTCTTTTGTTTTTATTTCAGATTTCCAGCATCTGCAGTATTTTACTTTTGTTACAAAGGTGCAAGTGCCTGACTGGAAGACAAAGTCAATTTAAATGAGATAAGTAACAAACGAGCCCAGACAAACTGGAAAAAATAATTGGAAAATAAGATAGGGCAAATGTGCGATAGGTTGTGACATCCTATGACCCCACTAAAGTAGCTGGGAGGTCTTACCCTGTAGCATACTTGACTGTAGAACAGCAATGTAATGGCTTTTAAAGGGGTACAGTTCAGTATTGGAAGGTAAATTGTAGTCTTCACAGTGATGTGGATTTCCTGGATGATGGCCACTGACCTGCATAATGTTGCTTCTGTGTTCAGATACCACCTGAACAATAATTAAGGCTAATCATGTATGTCCATGAAGGCAGTGGAGTTAAAAAAAAAAAAGTACCTGCATATCTAACAGATGCAATTTGTGCACTCAAGTGAACCTTGCCGCACAATGATCGCAGTGATATCAATCCAAGCGATGGCTCTTTTTCCAGAGGAAAGCTGCTGTATTTGTTGCTGCTAGCAAGTGTATAGCCTTTGTCAGTTGCTTCGTATGTTTACGTTGCAGACTGGGGTGGAATTGAAAGGGCCTAGTAGCCCGAAAGCTTCATGCCGTGGTAATTTTTACTTCTATTGAAAGAGTTTTCCCAATCCAGATGTTGCCTGCAGCTCATCGTACAGAAAATGGTACAACTCTGTGGCAGTCTATCTCGTGAAGTCAGGATATGTTAATGACACTCAACACAACCAGGTTCAAAACACCCATCAGAATATTGGGTACATTGTGACTTGGATGGGTGACTTCACACCCTTGGGGTGCTGAGACTTCACAACACTGATGCCAATTACCGTAAAGCACCAGCCCTGATTATGGGGGATAGCCTTGTATATTATATGCAGAGCTACTGGTTTATATTTTCTCATTGTAAAACTGGAAAAAATATCACACATTGCAATCCCTGAAACACTGGCAAAAAAATTCTGGAATCCCCACTCCCAAAAAAAATTTGAATTTTTGAATCATCATAAACCAATGGCTTTGAAAATAACCTTTGTACAATATATTAAAAACCTTGTTCATAGTGCACACTTCTGAAAATGCTTACTGTAACATTTTTTGTCACCCTTTCTGTGACTCAGTAAAACAATAGCAATTCAGAACTTAAGATATTGGAAGCTTTCAAATCAAAAACTGAAGTGTCTCAAAAGCTACCAATAAGAACATCTAAGAATCCCTGAAAACAGCCAATAACTGGCCAGCCAGGATAAGCTAGGAATAAAGGAAAGGCCATGATGAAACTGCTCAAAACAAATTTCAAGCCCTTTTGTGTAAACAGCTTTCCCAATAAGAATGATTAAATTAATGCAGAAAATTGCCTTTTGGTGGTTCCTACTACCTTTATAAAGGTTTGTATTTCATGGCTTCAGCCTGCCTCAAAAGCCAGGGCTTCAAGTGGATAATTCTTCTCACAAAACAATGCTGGGAGTTGCCAGCCACACCTATGAAACCTGACCATTTTCAGCTTGTGTTTCTCTCTAGATTATCAAACTGCAAGCTTTATCCCTTCGATCTCCTACAGACATTCTGTTACTTCGTGTTGGACAGCATCTTAAAAAGCACTTGGAGAACATATCATCATGAAATTCAGGAAATCTTTCACGTTTGAGCTATTAATACATTTGAATTCTACTCAGGAAAGCGAAAGGTAGTGGAAAGAAAGGTAGAGACAAGAAGGGAGAAAATCAGAGGAGAGATTGATTCATGTAATTACGAAAATGTGAATTTTAGTCTTTGCTTATTATCTCCAAAGTTTATTTCTGGGGCTGTTTTACTTAAAAGGCAAACAAATTAAAATTTGAAGGTCTTTCAGTTAGGTGAGCAGGCTAATTATGCGATCTGTGCTTATTTGTATTTAACCTTTGAATTGAAGAAACAAATTATATAATTTGTTTTATCCATGTGTATACATTGTAATTATTTATTGCTCTGTTAACCATTGCATACATAGGGTTGGTAACCAAAGCATTTAAGCATTCGACACTTAAAACCAACTGTCAGGTCCTGTGCCAAATGGGATTGTATTCCAGCCCCCTCAGTACTTCTATACTCCACTTCCCAATGCTCTCAAATTTAGGCTCCTCTGCAATATTACAAGGTGTCAGTTTTCATAACGGTGCCAATCCCTGGTCCCCTATTTCTGAACCTTGTGATCCCTCATCCTTGTACTCCTGCTCAGCATATCCTACTGCCCATTACTCCCTGCACATTCCCCACTTCCAAGTGCTGCTATATTCTGGACCCGCCTGCAAGGCTTTCACTCCCAGAGATTGACAGTCCTTTCTGTCCAATAGTCATATTCACATGGCGCCATTCACACATCTCCCAAGGTGTCCCTCCCAAATGCCAAAGGAACTCGCCCCTTTTGGTACAGGTACACCCAGGAACCTTCTCCCTCCAACTCCCTAGCACTCCATATTCCACGTACCTTTCTACTGCTGCTCAGGGCCTCCCCATACTTCTCACTGCTAGCAGAATTAAACATCTTGTTATGGTCTCCATACGGCTCAATAACATTTAAAAAGAAATTCAAACTTCCAGTTAATAGCTGAAAAGATCTCATAACAAGGGTTCACATTTTAAGATGTTTACTGTAATTCACTTCAGTCACTCTCCCCCAGGGTGAACTTGTCAAACAGGTACTCTCCCATGCCATTCTCAGGGGCTCCCAGTCTCTTCAGGTTGGTGATGTGATCTCCAAGCTTCTTGATCATCTTCACTTGCTCATCAAAGTAGTGTATCAAAAGACTAAAAGCACTATTAACTAAACACCATGTTTGTAGGCAACTTAAACTTTAAACCACGGAAATGAATACCCCCTTGTTATTTTTAGAACAACTAAAGACAACTAGAACAACTAGAACAACACTTCACAGATCCACATTATACTATTCTTTAAGTAGATAGTCAGTTCTCCCTAAATCAGTCCAAAGTGATTCCAAGCTCCCGAGAGTTTACTTTTGTTCTTTTCATTTCTCAGCCTGGTAACTTCTAACCCCAGAACTGTCCTTCACAGTGAGTGTATTGTTGGAGAACCTCCCTCTAGTGCAAGGTAGGCAAATCTTCCACATTCGTTTTAACTACTCACGAATTTGGCCTTTTCAATCTGAGCACGAGTTTCCACCCACATTCTGGCAAGGTGAACCATTGAGACCTTTGGCCTCTAGCTGCTATATCTCTCTCTCTCCCTCTCTCCCAGACTCTGGCAGACTTAACCCCACCAGCCCCCCACCCCCTGTCTGTGATATTCAATGATATTTTCAGGAAGTCTGTAACCCAACCTTTACAATGGCTTCCTCTACACCCTTCCCAATGGCAACGTGAATCACATGGGCCTTGTATCTGAACAGAAATACTGATCAGCTATTCTTTTGACCCAACTCTATCCTATCCTGGAAACAAATGGACAGCCAAAATATACCCTTTTGCAGCCTGAAATTCTTAACATTTCCCTGGGACTTGGAGACTCACACTCTGTCTACTGGCATCACAGCTGCTTTCGCCACTGTCTGCAAGTGTGAATACCTTGCAGCTTCTTCCCAGTAAAATAATCTTGGCTTCCTTTAATATTTAACAGCTGCATCACCCAGACCTGTCGTCAGGCAAATTTCAGCACCGTTCACATGATTTCTTCATTTTACCTAGACTTCAAAGGCACAGTCCCAAAATGCAATGATCTTATAAACCTTATAATTGTAATAATCTATGTTAGTATAGAGGAACTCAAAACCACAAAAAATGAAAATGATTGCCTATTAGGAGGGACATTGTTTAGTGTTTTTGGTATAGTCATTCTTTATTATAGCAGATCCTTCTGCAATATACATTCTCTGGAGGTTTGCTCCTCTTCAGGATGGTGTTCTGGCAGGGCAGGACTTAAACCTATCCTGCTGCATCCACCCCAACTCTGATCTATTTTCCTCTGTTCTGGCTCATCACATATAGGCAATGGAATTCTGGCAGGATTCTCACTGTCCAGAGAGTAATGAGAAATGAAGGTGTGGCCCCAGAAGAGGCAACAAAAGAGGTATAAGGGGCAGGAGCAACCTGAAAATAGCTCCACAGTGCCTGGGACAGCTGAGTGGAGAAGAAGTCATTACAAGGTGCTTTCCTGACACTGGGATGTCTCTGAATCTTGCCTGCCATTTCACAGGCCCTACTGCCACTTTCAGCATGGTGGCCTTAGAAGTAGAGGTAAGTGGAGTGGAAAGAAGAAGAATCTATCAGGAACTTGGGCCCCACAATCTAGTGCCAGTTACTTGCAACAAGTGGAAAAGCAGCAGCTCCTGGTGGTTCCTGGCAGGGGAAGGAAAACCCAGGTTGTGTTGGTGAGGCTTCACCGTCCAAATTTTCTGGGCTGGATTTAATGGGAGTGACACCACTTCAGCAGTCAGTGGGACCCGGGGCCCCATCTTTTAATTGGCTGCTGCTGGGCTGCATCCCTATTGAGGTCAGCTGCTCACCCTCAAGAGCTGCCGGTCCAATCAGAGGGCTGGCTGACTGCTCAGCAGCCTCAGGGGTGCCATTAGGAGTGGTGGACACTGCTGGGGCTGCACCTGGAAGAGGAGGGGTATGCATCCTCACAAACAGGTGAGTGGGGTCTGGCAGTGTCGGGGCCAATCAGGCAAGCCCCAGCAGTGTCCACCACTCCTAATGGCAACCCTGAGGTATGGTCAAGTGACACCATTGGTGTGGAGGTGGCCATTGCCAGCAGATGGCCACTTTATGGGCCAAAGAGTGCCCAAAAAGAATGACCTCACCACCCCCCAAGTCCACCAGTAGACTGCTAGTGTTTACCTGGTGATCTCTCCATACAGTGTAGGGGCCCTCTGCTACTCATAAAATGTCAGCGGAGATGGAGGGAAATCCTTAGTTGGATACTTAAGTGGCTTGATTGGCCTCTGGGCAGGTTGGCTCTCCATCCATCACCTTTCCCATTGCTGGTGAGATGGCGTGGTGGTGGGCAAACAATGGGCATGTCAGCCGCTGCCTTCCTGCCTCCCAGGTGGTCCCAGGGGGATGATAAAATCCAGCTCAGTGTGTGTCATGATCCTGCCCAAAGTTGAGTGGGAAAATGAGATAGGGTTCTCCCATCTATGCCTCCTGTCCTACTATTCAATAGAAGACGTTTGCCCTGGTGACTGTTGCCTCACTTTATTGCATCAGGAAGAACAAAGTGGCATTGGTTGATTGATTTTAATAACAAGGCATTGCAATGACTGCATTATATCATGGAGTATGCACTCCAAGATGATGTATGACTGTGAAATGCAGCACAGTGTGGTCTTCTATATTGCAAACAGATCTGCTGTCATACAAAGTGTAAGAATCTAAGTTTTCAACACTTTCCATAAAGTGATATAGATGAGGTGATCCCTGAATGGATTTAGGGATTCAGGCCAGCAGGACAAGACGACATAATTTTAAATGAGTAAAGACTACATTTAAAATGCATATTGGAAATAAATTCTTTACTGGAAGCATGTAAAACATGATTTAACTGATATGGGTGTTCAATATGCACTTGGGTGTTAAGCTAGATGAGTCATTGGGAAAGCTAGGAAGTCAATTGACCTTTCTCATCATTAATTAGTTTTTCATGTATCTCCGCCTGCCATGGGAGAGGCACTGAGCATAAGTCATAAATTTCTTCACAAGGATATAGAGGAAACTAGAACAACTGTCATCCCCCATCCCTTTCCTGGGTCCCATTCTCCTGCATTTCCTAATGACTGTATGTTAGAGCAACATTGTGGAAAGAGGGTCACTTGTTTTTTGGGATGAGGTCATTGCTGGCTAGGCCAGCCTTTATTGCCCATCCCTTTAATTAATTGCCATTGAGAAGGTGGAGGTGAGCTGCCTTCTTGAACCGCTGCAGTTTATGTGGTGTATGTATACCCACGTTACTGTTAGGGAGGCAGTTCCAGGATTTTGACCCAGTGACAGGAAAGGAATGGCGATATATTTCCAAGTCAGGGTGGTAAGTGGCTTGGAGGGGAACTCCCAGGCATTTGTGTTCCCATGTATCTGCTGCCCTTGCTCTTCTACATGGTAGTTGTTGTGGGTTTGAAAGGTGCTGTCTAAGTAGCCTTGCTGAGCTCCTGAAGTGCATCTGCACTGCTATCACTGCGCATTGGCGTTGGAGGGGGTGAATGTTTGTGGATGGGGTGCCAGTCAAGAGGGCTGCTTTGTCCTGGATGGTGTCAAGCTTCTTGGTTGTTGTCGTGCTTCTAAGCAAAATATTTTGAGCTCACTCTCTCATTTGGAGCTGGTCAAGGACAGTGAAGATGCAAATTAGGCAAGTAGGAAATATAAAGATGCAATGAGGCTGGATGGTGTCTTTCTCAATTGGAGGGGTGGGGGTTGGGTGGTAGGGGTGGGGGAGGGGTGGTGCAAGAGTAGAAACACAGCAATGTTTCATCCTGAGTAGTGTACGTCCCCAAAATCAACCTGAATGAAATCCAGTGACAAGAGGGCCGGAGAAAATTACAATTCTGTTTCATTGTGTGCACTTCTGCCCAAGTGTCAGCCAAGTGCTCAGTTCACTAACCCTGTTCTGTGGATCTTGTGATAGGAGACAGAGCCAGGAGGCTACCTGCCCACCTCCCTAAGCACCTTGCACATTTCCATTAATAATGGAGTGATCTATACCAAATGCACCTCCAATTATCCTCAGCAACACAGAGAGCCAAACATGTGAAGGGTTCCACTTATACTCATGTTCAAATGGTGACAAGTTTGACGTTTGTTGAATTAATATTTAATTAGTGGAGACTGGAGGCCAGGCTTCTACGTGAAATATTTTAAGGCAGTCTTAAACCAGTTCTGAATGAGTGCAAGTCCATAACATAACATAGGGCATAATTTGGCACATAATTGTTAACTTCAGTCCAAAGATGCATGAAAGGCTGTTGCAGGGAGTGCAGTCTTCTGATCCTGGGGTTAATGCGCTTTGAGCGAAGTGAAAGAACCTTTTCACCACTATGCACACATATAATACATGACATGGGAATGCATGACAGGTAGACAAAGTTTTACTATGCATTTAAGTTGTTCTCTCTCAGCTGGGAGGGCCTGAATTTGTCCAACTGACTTTTGTTTTGCTGACCAGCTATTAACATTCTATGAACCTCCTATATATTCAATATAATAGAGCTTGATCAAATGGCCTGCTGTATAGAGAGACTGCTTAATGTTAGCCTTCCTAATATACAAATGACTGAGTTGAGAACTGACATTAAAATCTAGAATTTCCAATGTGGTTATAGTTTAGATCCAAGGATCTAGCTAACAGATTATAGACAGACTCAAATACAACTTGTGTTGCTTAGGGTACACAGTTAAATGGGTGCAAGGAGCCCACTTGTGCTCAGAGTGCAAAATTGTTTGCATGTGAAATTTAAAGTACTAATCAGAATAGAGGGACAAAAATTCTGAATGCCTGTAGAGAGGCTGATAGTGCAAATTAACCAATTAGGAGCTTTTTCCAAGGCTAAAGAAAGGGGCAGCTCAAAATGTAGGCAAGTGACAGAACAACACAACATCTTATCTCCTGCTGAAGAGGTAGTGCTGCATAATGTGCTTGTGAGGAAGGTGGCACTCTATGCACTCCATGGCATCTTCTGCATGGACCCATGAAGTTTCAGGCGCAATTAACCAAATCAAAGGATGTGGCAGCCCTGTGCTAGCTGAATCTCAAATGCAGCTGTTGCCCTCCTGACATAGACCTGAGAGACAGATTTCCATGTCCTTTGTCAGTTAGGTATGTTAACACTTGCAGAATGGTTGTCTGGTGGCCAATCTGGGTATATTGACTCTTGGTCACCCTGCATAACTTCTTTCATGCCGTACTACTGAAAGCATGGGATACTGTGATTTGGGTCCTTTTGAGGAAGCAGCCAATATTGTAGTTAATCAGGCATTCAAATGTCAGTATGCTGCCATCAGTCTGCTGTCATGGCTTACTTTGCAAAGCAGGGCCTTCATGTACATTAATTGTCTGCCAGAGCAAGGTCTCGTCACCTCTGTCTACAGATATGGGTATGGTAGGTGGGCACAAAGTCTCTTGCTTGCAAACAAACGTCTGCTATTCCCCTGTTTGTCTCCCTATCCTTTCAGTCCATCAGGAAAGGGAATTCCCATTGGAAAACTCAATGATGTCAATTAGGATGATGCGGATATGTAAAAAATAATTTCAAGAATTGGTACAAAGCACTGAAAGAATCATGCCAGAATATCCATATCCCTTCACCATTATCCACTCTCCCCCATCCCCTACATTGGAATCTCCAGAAGCCAACAAAAAGGAGGTGGAAGCTCAGCAAACCTTAGTCATGCTCCAAATTCCAATTCCCTGTAACCTTTCACCCCCAGTGCCCTGCTCCCACCTAGATTATATTATTCTTAAGTATAAAGATCTGAGGAAATTTGGGACTTAGAACTTCAGTAATGCCCTGTTGCTGATGTTTGGTGTAAAAAGGTTACTTTCTTCAGTTTTGATGTTTTGCTTCACACTGTAAAAAAAATCCTCCTGTATGCAATGGAACAGTCTGCTTATTCATCAATTGCAGGTTCAACTTGCTGGATTGATTCTCTCAATGTCCATTACTATCTTCATTTTTGTCTTGCACAGTCATCCTTTTTGTCATTTAACCTCTTGCCATGGATGGGACTATGAAAGAACTTCTGGCTAATATTACTGATTTGAAATATGGTTCAAGCAGAAAGAAGACACCAACCTCGCCTTTTGTTCTTTCTTCTCCTGCCTCCTTTTCCTACCTCTGTGCTTCTTTAAAGCCTGTTACATGTCTAACTATTTCCAGCTCTGGCAAAAAAATTACTGAGCTAAAACATTAATATTTTTTCTTTCTCCACAGATGCTGCTTGACTTGCTGAGTATTTCCAGCAGTTTTTGTTTTTATTTAAGGATAGAGCAGTGGTGAACTTGGCTGCCATTATCTGGGCCGATGCTGTGATGTTAAACCAGCTCCCAGATGACCAGGAGCCAGTTTTTCTTGAGCATTCCATGTAGGTGCGTCAATGCTGCAGTTGTGGTTAGTGGCATAATGATGGATACAAGCAGTCTAGCTCTAATTCCTGCTAACCTCCCCTACGTGTCTTCCTTCTGCTTGAACCATAATTCAAAGAAGTAATATTGGCCAGAACTTCTTTCATAGTTGCTATTCTCGTCCACTGCCATAACTTTGCTGGAAATGCAGCAATGTGTATAAATGAGAATAATGCCACATTGCTGAAGAAGCTATAGCATTTAAGTGGGAAATTGAGGAAGTTGTAGCTATTGTGTTTGGGGGCCTTTAAAATCAAGTCCTGTCATTAAATCTAACTTTAGATGTCAGTGAAAAGTGGCAGAACTCTTGAATCTGAGCCAGTGGACTGTGGATTCAAGCTCCACTCCAGAGACTTGAGCACATAATCTAGACTGGCACTTCAGTACCAGAAGTGATGCACTGGTAGAGGAACTATATTTTGGGTTAGATGTTAAACTGAGGCCAGTCTATACACATAAAGTGTCCCATGACACTATTTGATGAAAAGCAAGGGACTTTCCCTTGTGTCCTGGGCAACAATTATCCTTCAACCAGCATTGAAGAAACTGATGATCTTGTCACTTATTTCATTGTTGTTTGTGGGGCCTTGCTGTGCACAAATTTGCACCTGTATTTCCTACATTACAACAATGACTGCACTTCAAAAGGACTTCATTGGCTCTAGACTGCATTGGGACATGCTGATAGTCTGAAAGGCCTTATATAAATGTGTTCTTTCTAAATCAAACTTTACATTAGTAGCCATGCGCTACTGTATAGCATGGGGCAT
The DNA here is from genome assembly GCF_017639515.1 of Carcharodon carcharias. Classification (NCBI taxonomy): domain Eukaryota; kingdom Metazoa; phylum Chordata; class Chondrichthyes; order Lamniformes; family Lamnidae; genus Carcharodon; species Carcharodon carcharias. The sequence continues at coordinate 24,832,270 of NC_054479.1, forward strand.
TTAATTGTCTTGCCACTACCAGAGCTGCTGTGAATGTTTGTTTTGAGAGGGCACCTTTCAATGCCTCCTATTAAGTTTCTTACTGGTCTGCTGGAGGCTAATAAATGTTTTATTTACAACTAGGATTTTAGTGATTTAGGAACATGGGAAATAAGAGCAAAAGTAGGCCATTTAGCCCCTCGAGTCTGCTCCGGCATTCAATTAGATCATGGAGGATCTTCTACCTCAATGCTATTTTTCTGCCCTATCCCCATATCCCTTGATATCTTTACTATTTAGAAATCTATCAACTCTGTCTTGAATATACTCAATTACTGAGCCTCCACTGACTTCCAGGATAGAGAATTCTAGAGGTTCACCACCCTCTGAGTGAAGAAACCCCTCCTCATTTCAGTCTTAAATGGCCTACCCCTTATTCTGAGACTGTGTCCCCTGGTTCTAGACACCCCAAACAGGGGAAACATCCTTCCTGCATCTACCCTATTGAGCCCGCTAAGAATTTTGGACTCAATTAGGTCATCTCTCATTCTTCCAAACTCTACTGAATGTATGCCCAGTCTCCTCACTTGTCTCTCATAGAGCAATCCCACCATCCCAGGGATTAGACTGATGAACCTTTGTTACACTACCTCCATGGCCAGTATATCATTTTTCAGGTAAGGAGACCAAAACTGTACACAAGACTGCAGATGTGGCCTCACCAGGGCTCCATACAATTGCAGCAAGACTTCTTTGCTCCTGTACTCAAATCTTCTTGCAATAAAGGCTAACATACCATTTGCCTTTCTAATTGTTTGCTGCACTATATGTTAGCTGTCAGTAACTTCTGAACAAGGGCACCCAAGTCCCTTTGAACATCAACACTTCATCTCTCACAATTTAAGAAATCCTCAGCATTTCTGTTTTTCCTACTGAGGTGGATGACTTCACATTTTTCCACATTATATTCCATCAGCCATGTTCTTGCCCGCTCACTTAGCCTATCTAAATCCCCTTGAAGCCCCTTTGCATCCTCCTTACAACTCACCTTCCCACCTAATTTTTAGTTATGAGTAAACTTGAAAATGTTACATTTTGGTCCCCACACCAAAATCATTGATGTAGATTGTAAATAGCTGGGATCCAAGCACTGACCAATGTGGTACCTCACCAGACACAGCCTGCCAACCTGAGAATGACTTGTTTATTCCTACTCTGTTTTCAGTCTATTAATCAATTCTCAATCAATGCCAGTATATTACCTCCAATCCTATGGACTCTAATTTTTCTTACTAACCTCCTGTGTGGGACATAATTGAAAGCCTTCTGAAAATCCAAATGCACCACATTCACTGGTTCATCCTTATCTATTTTGCTAGTTACATCCTCAAAAACCTCCAATAAGTTTGTCAAACATGATTTGCCTTTCATAAATCCATGTTGACTCTGCTCAATCCTACCATTATTTTCTAAGTTTCCATTTATCACGTCCTTTTAAATAGATTTTCCCTACTACTGGCGTTAGGCTAACATTTCTATAGTTCTCTTTTTTCCCTCTCCCTCCTTTCTTAAATAATGGGATTACATTTGCTGCCTTCCAATCTCTAGGCACCATTCCAGAAACTATAGAATTTTGGAAAATGACCACCAATGCATCCACTATCTCTACAGCTACCTCTTTCAACACGCTGGGATGTAGATCATCAGGTCCAGGGGATTTATTAACTTTTGGTCCCATTAATTTCTCGAGCACTACTTTTTTTTACTAATGCCAATTTCTTTCAGTTCCTCAATCTCACTAGTCTCTTGGTCCTCTAGTATTTCAGGGATGTTTTTCATATCCCCATGAAGACAGACAGAAAGTATTTGCTTAGTTTCACTGCCATTTTCATATTCCCCATTATAAATTCTCCTGCCTCTGCCTGTACTTTGTCTTTGTTAATATTTTCCTTTTTACAAACTTATAGAAGCTTTTACAGTCTGTTTTTAACTTCTCACTAGCTTGCTTTCATATTCTTTTTTTCTCATTCTTTGTCAGTTTATTAGCCCTTCTTTGCCAAATTCTAAAATGCTCCCAATCCTAAGGCTTATTACTTTTTTTTGGCAACTTTATAAGCCTCTGCATTTGATCTAACACAATCTTTAACTTTTGTCAGTCATGCTTGGATCACCTTACCTGCTGGGTATTTTGTGCTTCAAAAGAAAGTAAATTTACAGTCTACCACAAGCCTACCTTCACTAGTCAATACACGCATTGGGCTTCTTAGAGTTCCACACTATAAGACTGGCCTTATCGGCAACCTCATGAATAGGGCCCAAGCCATTTGTTCACCATGCAAGCTTGATGCTGAAATAGGGATGCTGAAGAAGACATCCTGCGGGTTAATAGCTACCCTGACCAGATCATTTCGTGTTGTATATCACGCAAACTCAGGAACGGGCCTAAGGCTGTAACGTTCGGCCCTGAAAAGTGCCCAGTCTACCTCAGATTACCCTGGAAGGGCAAGGTCTCTCAAAAGTTTGAGCAGCAGGTGAAGCTAGCTGTTTCAGGCTGCTACTATGCAGTAGCAATATGAGTGGTGTTCTCCACTAATAGGATGCTGCTGTCAAGCCAAAGAGATGTCCTACTTATCTCACAAATGAGTAATGTGGTATATGAATTTCAGTGCCAGTGTGATACTAGGTATGTAAGCCATACATCGCAAAGACTGACAGATTGTATCAAACAGCATGTACATTTCACTATTCGCAATGGGCAAGGTACAGGTCATATTCAACCAGCCCAAGCTTGCAAAACTCAAAACATTGTCCAATATTAGGTGTGATTCCGTGATTGGACAATATTTGCTAGATAATCCTCAGTGTGCTAAAAATTATGCCGACAACGAATTTCAGGTTGTCAGTCTGGCTCACAGTGTGACGCATTTATGTGTACTGGAAGCTACATATATTAATACACAGGGCCCTGTTCTTTGCAGACAGAAAGAACATGTATACACATTGCGCCTGTTTCAGCTGAACAAAATAATTCATAGCCATTCACTGGTTCATTCCTCAAGGCAATGCCAGAGTGAAGCTGCGTGATTTAAACTGTCAGTTACCATTAACTGGTGCACTCTCCATGGCAACACCTTTACCAATCAGAGTCCACTTGCCAACCAATCAGCATTCTCTTCTCATACAGTATAAAGTTGTTGCTTCCCCTGACATTGATATCCTTGCAATTGTCCTGATGAGTGCAAGATGAAAAGCTTTGACAAAATGTCTTTGTTCAGCAATACAAAAGTAAATTTATTGTAAACCATGTGTTAATTCTTTAAATGCTAGCCATTTCCTAACTACCATCATACCTTTTAATATTGTTTCACATTCTATCACATTTAATTTGCCCCGTATACCTTTGTAATTTCCTTTGTTTAGATTTAAGACCCGAGTTCCAGATTGAACTGCATCACTTTCAAAATTAATGTAAAATTGTATCATATTATGGTCACTCTTCATTAGGGGTCCTTTACAACAAGATTGTTAATTAGCCCTTTCTCAATGCTAGATCTAAAATAGCCTGTTCTCTAGTTAGTTCCTCAACATACTCTTCTAGAAAACCATCTTGTATACATTCCAGGAATTTGTCATCCACGACTTTAGAGCTAATAAGGTTTACCCAGTCTAAATGTAGATTGAAGTCCACCATGATTACTGTATTCCCCTTGTTACATGCACCCCTAATTTCCTGATTTATACCATGCCCGAGATTACCACTACTGTTTGGTAGCTGATAAACAACTCCTCCAATGTTTGCTGCCCCTTGCTGTTTCTTAGCTCCACCCAAACAGATTCTACTTCTTGATTTTTTAATTCCCTTCTTTCATGGGATTTAGGTGTCGCTGGCTAGGCCACCATTTATTGCCCACCCCAATTGCCCTTGAGAAGCTGATGGTGAGCTGCCTTCTTGAACCGCAGCAGTCCATGTTCTGGAGGTACACATGCAGCACTGTTAGGTAGGGAGTTCCAGGATTTTGATCCAATGACAGTGAAGGAGCAGCAATATAGTTTCGAGTCAGGATGGTGTGTGGCTTGGAGGGGAACTTGCAAGTGGTGGTGTTCCCATGCATCTGCTACCCTTGTCCTTCTAGGTGATGGAGGTTGCAGGTTTTGCAGTTGCTGTCAAAGGAGCCTTGGTGAGTTGCTACACTGCATCTTGTAGATGGTACACACCGCTACTACTGTGTGTCAGGGGTGGAGGGAGTGAATGTTGAAGATGGTGGATGCGGTGTCAATCAAATGGGCTGCTTTGTCCTGAATGGTGTCAAGCTTCTTGAGTGTCCTTGAGTTTGAGCTGCACTCATCTAGACAAGTGGGGAGTATTCCATCACAATCCTGACTTGTGCCTTGTAGATGGTAGACAGGCTTTGCTGAGTCAGGAAGTGAGTTACACATCACAGGTTTCCCAGGCTCTGACCTGCCCTTATAGCTACAGTATTTATATGGCTAGTCCAGTTCAATTTCTGGTCAATGGTAACCCCCAGGATGTTGATAGTGAGGGATTCAGCAATGGTAATGCCATTGAACGTCAAGGGGGCGATGGTTAGATTCTCCCTTGTTGGAGATGTCATTGCCTGGCACTTGTGCGGTGTGAATATTACTTTCCAATTATCAATCCAAGCCTGGGTATTGCCAGGTCTTGCTGCATTTGGACATGGACTGCTTCAGTATCTGAGGAGTCATGAATGATGCAGAACATTGTGCAATTATCAGCAAACATCCCCACTCCTGGCCTAATGATGGAGGGTAGGTCATTGATAAAGCAGCTAAGGATGGCTTGGCCTAGGACACTACTCTAAGGAACTCCTGCATTGATGTCTTGGAACTGAGATGATTGACCTCCAACAACCACAACCATCTTCCTTTTTACTAGGTATAACACCAACCAGTGGTGTGTTTTACCACTGATTCCCATTGACTCCAATTTTGCTAGGGCTCCTTGATGCCACATTCTGTCAAATGCTGTCTTGATGTCAAGGGCAGACATTCTCACCTCACCTCTGGAGTTCAGCTCTTTTATTCATGTTTGCACCAAGGCTGTAATGAGGTCAGGAGCTGAGTGGCCGTGACTGAACCCAAACTGAGGGTCAATGAACAGGTTATTGCTGAGTAAATGCAACTTGATAGCACTGTCGACAACCCCTTCCATTGCTTTACTAAGGATCTGTGTCGATCTTCGATCTAAGATCCTCTCTCACTAATGTACTGATCTCATCCTTTATTAACAGCCCTACCCATCTCCTTTCTCTTTTCCTACACTTCTTTAATGTTGAGTACTCTTGAACATACAGTTCCCAACCTTGTTTACCCAGCAGTCATGTCTCCATAATGGCAATTAGATCATATCTGTTTAATTCCATTTGTGCCATCAATTCCTCTAACTTGTTGTGAATGCATTCAGATAGAATGCCTTTAATTCTGACATTATTATTTTCACACCTATTTGGTTTAAAGCCATCTCTACTGCCCTAGTTATACAACTCGCCAGGACACTGGTCCCAGTACAGTTCACGTGGAGACCATCCCAATGGTACGGCTCCCACTTTTCCCAGTACTGGTGACAGTGCCCCATTTCCCCCACACCAATCTTTGAGCCAAGTCTTTAACACTGTAATCTTACTTACCCTATTCTAATATCATGTCTTAGGTAATAATCTAGAGATTATTTGAGGTTCTGCTTTTTAATTTAGCTCCTAGGGACATTTGGCGCTTTTGGCTTAACCACAAATATTCTCCCCATGTTCTGATACAAATAGTTTCTAAAATCCAAAAAACAGAGAAAGCCGATATTAAAAACTGGGGCAAAAGATGTGTCAGGCCTTTTAAGAGCTTCATTGTACATGGAGCTCTCCCATTAATGCCCACTCTAGTTTGAACACATGTTGATCCTGTAGTAGATGGATGGGATATCACACCACAGCTTTATTTACATCAATCTAAGTGAATATTTATATTTAAATTAATCTCTTGCATGTCTAGCGTGAACATGCTTTAGGCTAACCTAAAAGGCCAGCCGGAAGATCATGCACTGTGATCAGGCAGCAATCCTTAAAAGGGGATTTCCTGCCTTCTTTCCTGGCACCTGCATTCATGTTTAGTGCTGGTGGGACCAATTAGGCTGACAGTAAAATATACCTTTTAACATCGGAAGAGAGTTGGTGAAAGGTTCAGTTCATGATTTTAAAAGAGAATACAAAATGATGTGCAGCGATCCCAGACCTCATCTTTAGGTCAGCCGGGAGCTTTTTAAACACACTGGTGCTAGCAACACAGCAAATGCGATCTTGAAATGGTATGAAACAATCTTTCACCAAAGTGTTATTTCAGGTGATTTGGCACATGAGTAACAATGTGAAGCTGAAACCACCTTCTATCGATGTAAAGTGTAATTGGCCTTTCCATGCCACGCTGAGTTTGTTTATTTACCCATTATTAATCACTTATCACTAACAATACCTCGCTGTCCACTAAGTGCTATCACTTCAATCAATCTGCTTGCTCTGGAGAAGCGTTACACCTTGTGAGGTTAATTATTGTTACTTCATTTGGTGAAATATCGGGTGGAGCTTTTTGTTGCTCAGTTGTTGGTTTACGATTGTTAACAAAGTTTTTTGTCAAATTGCATCCTGTGAATCCTAGAGTCTGATACAAGTTCTAATATTACACAATGTTACACAAAAATAGGGACTTGTTATTTGTAAAGAGTGAAGTACAGTTGAGAACTCCCCTCAAGAGCAAGGTGAGGGAGCAGGACCATCTGAGCTTCCCTTGATGTGAATCGGCATAGTTACAAAGGGCTGAATGGCCTTCTTCTGTGCTGTAACCATTGATTACCATAGAATAGAATAATACAATGTGATAACAATTGCTAGACAATACAGGCCAGAAAGTTCTCAGGTTCTCTCCCCTGTTTTGGCAGCATTATTTAGGGAATGGGTCATTGAGTTTTATGGGCCAAGAAGATCCATAGTTGTTTCCTTTTTGTGCTGAGTTACTTCATCCCAGTCAGAGCAGCGATGGACCAAACCAGAAATAAGGAATCATTAAAAAAAACACTTTAACGACCTTGGGATTTTCACCTCTCAACAAGCTTGTCTGGTGAGATTATTTTTTAGGAACATTATCAGTAGTTGCAATTAAAACAGGAGAAGTCAAAGGTTGAAGCACACCTGTCAAATTTAGCAAATAAATAATGCTGCAGTGTGGTGTGGTCACATGTTGTGCTTCTGATCCTGCCACAAGCAAACAGAAACTTTTCACTGAAACACTCGCTCACAATGCAGTGACAAGGAAATACGCTTAAACATCAATCAACCAAAAATAACAAGGTATCTAATCTCACTGAATGCATTGTGCACTTCCTCCGGTAGAATGAGTCTGCACCAACTTTATAAATAGCATTTCACCACAGTTAAAAGCTGTGGTGTGCCTTTCTCCTGGCTGATTATTAAAGTGAACATGCAGAGTTTCAAGGCACAATTGCAACTCCTTAAAGCACTGCTAGTAAATGCTAGATACATATAAAATCTACAGCTGAAGATTATATTATATGGATATTTAGGGTACCCTTGATGGTGCAGCCAGCACAGCACCTGCCTTGCAAAGTGGCATAAGATTTGAAGCCTACTGGACATCCTCATCACATGAACTGGCTGCTCATTTATTAGGTGGGAGGGGGAGATAGAAATGCCTTTTATTTTCAATCGAGTTGATTTGCCAAAGTAGACCACCACCTGCTCGCTCTCCAAAAAGCACCCAGGAACTATACGATTTATGTTACGACAAAGCATGACCCTGCCCTCCAGACAGTGAGTGGCACTGATGGCAGTCATAGCAGTTGGGGGAAACTTAGCAACCCACACACTTACTTCAAAACTTTGTGCTTAGACTTGGGTGCAGGGTTGACTGAAAGGCACATAATTTCGCAGTCCTCTCATGCTATTGTTGATTGGACCAAGGGAAAGGACATAAAATTGCTTGCCCAGGTGAATAAAGCATCTATTTACTTGCTTTACATATTTGTGGACAGCTGATTGACTGCTGATTCCACCAATGGGAGCACAAAACAATCCTGAAACACAAAAGGCAAAAGTGACTGTGATCTTGATGACCAATGAAGGCTGTAGGTGTGGCTCAAATGTAAGTCTTGTCTCTTTCATTGTATGCCTTGTAAATCGCAACCACCACTGGCACTTGTAACAAATGGAATGTGGTGTCTCTGGCTATACTTTCTGTTGTCAGGCTACATGTTGGTACAGAGTGCTTCCGGTGCAGGCTGACATGCCTAGCAGCTCTGCTTCAGCCATTCTCTTTTGTCTCTATACAGATAGAGGAGTTTCCATGTGAAAATAACAATGTGGGTCTATTGGAAAAGCTGGGGGAAAAAGCACCATAAAATAATTGCTGTAAATGTTCCCAAGAACCTCCGTGAAAACAATGAAACAAAGAAAAACTGCAGAAATGGCCTACACAGTGAATCTTCTTTACTTGTCTCTTTTAAGACATAGCTCTGTCCTAACCCATCCCTTTACAACCCAGGATGCTCACTTTATATATGGTGGGTCAATCATTCGATAGAATGCACACATGAACATCAGGAAATTCCACGCATTTCAAAAAGACATGATTGCAACTTAAATTTATACAAAGATGCTCTTGCCTGGGAAAAATGGAGCTTCCCCACTCCTTTCCCCCTCCATTAAACCCATCATCAAAAATAGATGTGTTGTGTAAGATGGGTAGAGATGGAGCATGACCAATCTCCACCCCATCTTTTGAACATTAACATGCACTGAACAACTGAAGATCACCCCTTGATGAATAGTAAATCTATCTTCGTGTGTCCTTAGACTTTGCCATGTATGAACATACTCCAGTGTCTCAACAAAGCGGCCATCACACCCACACATACACCACACAAGACAAACGCATGCACCACACATGCACACAAGACACACCACGCACCGCACAGATGCACACCACACACACACACACACACACAAACCTGCACACTTGCATGCATGCATGCACGTACACACACGCACACACACATTTCCCGCTCAGGAAAACTGCAAGGCAACCCAGAACATAAATAAGGCATGGCTTATTTTTCCCCTCCTTAGCTTAAGATCACTGAGGCCTGTCAGTGAACTGAATACAGAAACAAAATTTGGGAACTTAGATGCTTAGTGCTATACTGTACATATTGGAGTCCCAAAACATGATTCAGTGGTCTGTAGCATTTCCTAACCACCCTCCTATAGAAAAGAACTCAAAGAAATCCCTGGGATCAGTTAACAGGATCAGACTGAAAAGAGAATCAACAGAGGGCAGATTAATACCTAGTTAAACCATTGTCACATTCAACTCCAGTCCTTCCACTTCCCTCTCAGTGTGAACTGGTCTGTTTCTGATCCACTCACCAGCTATTCATGTGAAAACTATTTAAACATCAGAAGCCCTCCCAGGGAGGCTTCTAAATGCAATCCCCGATGCATCCCACCCTGAGCAATGAAAGATGTAATTGGGGCTGTTTGTCAGTGAAACGCAAATTGCCGTTTTCGTTTTAATGCCTAATTACTGCTGACCTATCAATTATGCTTTTGTAGGATTTAGAAATGTCAACCACACAAACCACTAATCCATCCAAGGCAATACTGTACACACGGCCATCTTACCAGAGCCAGAGGATTGCAGTAAAAGCTTGATTTTATGAAGGTCAGAAAGGCAGAATTTTATTAATGTTTTAGCTGCTGTGCTGTTATTGCATGCGGGCAGAAGTTCAATAAATCTACGCTCTTTTACAAGCAGTGCTCAAAGGCTGCTGGATCTTTGTCCAAATCAATTGACATTTTTGTTTTTTTTAATAAAATATCTTCTCACCGATTCTCTTCTTGAATCTTGCCACCAGCCATCCTCCAGGACTTTCCTTACACATTATTCAAGCCTGGATCAGGAGTGTCAAACACATGGTTAATCCAGCCCATGGCACCTGCACATTATGTTGGCATGTGTCCCAAAATGGGGCATGAACGTTCTTGGGAACTACTTCTCATTGCCCAACATGGCGCTGTGTATCTTGGCTGGGAGATGTTGCCTCCATGGCAGGAGGTGGGTTTGGAGACAGTGTTGTCAGGAGACTTTGAAAGAAAGATGTGCATTTATATAGTGCTGTTCATGACCACTGAAAGTCTCAAAAGCATTTTACAGGCAATGATTTTTTTTTTGAAGTGTAGCCACTGTAGAAATGTAGGAAACTGGTTTGTGTATAGCAAACTCTCACAAACAGCAATGTGATAATCGACCAGATCATTTCTTTTTATGATGTTGATTGAGGGATAAACATTGACCTAGGATAGCTCCATCTTCTTCGAAATAGTGCCCTAGGATCTTTCATATCCACCTGAGCATGTCTGGCAGATGGGGCCTTGGTTTAATACCTTACCCGAAAGATGGTACCTCTGATAGTGTAATACCCCTCAGTACTGCACTGGAGTGTTAGCCTCGATTTTTTTGCTCAAGCCCTGGAGTGAGATTTGAACTCAGATCTTGTGACTCAGAGGTGGGTCTATGCTACCAACTGAGCCACGGCTGACACAGTGAACAATGACAACTCATATTTATATGAATAGTCAACAGATTGAGGCTTGGCGCAAGTGGAGAGAGTGCAAGTGACAGAAAACATGAGGATAGGTTGGCAGGAGTTTGAGTTTGGAGAGTGGAAACTCTGTATAGCGGTCAGGAAATGCTCCATGGGGTGGATCCAAGAATGGGAAATAGGGATTTTCAGAGAGAAGAAATCTGAGGATATTTGAGGTTAGGAATGGAGATTGCAAGAAAGAGACAGACTGTAAAATGGAGGTTGAGAAATTGTGGCTTAGATGGATGGAAAGTGGAGATGGGTGACTGGGTGTTGTGGAGGAAGAGGAATAGGCTGCATTGAGATAGGGCTTGGCATCTCTTGCAGAGCAGAGAACAGCACATGATGAGTGAAAGCAGTGCTGAGAGAGGAGCACCCAGTGAAGAGCTGAATGAAACCTGGGGACCTTACAGTGGGCGAACAGTGAAAGATTGTTTCCATTGATGGGCAAGTGGAGAACAAAAAAGGAGAGACTGAGGATTCTCACTAGATTCAGGGAACGCCACAAGTTCCAATACATGAGTCTGGATGGGATTGGCTCCATAAGAAGTGGTATGGAGTTGGGAGGAGAAATCTTATTCCTTCATACTCCGCAAAAGGGGAAGTAAGAAAAACTTTTCCCTACCATTTCTTCAGCGGTCTCCAATGATCCCTTTAAGCAATGTTGTTTAGGCCACTGTAGAACTGGAAAAACTAATTAGATCTTGCACACTGCATGTTCCACTAATTTTCCACGTACTTTGCAGAAGGGTCCTGAAACAGCCCCAGAACCCGTCTTTGCATGTTTAAATTGGCCCAATTCTGATTTCAGACATCCACCAGTGCTACCTAAAAATAATGCATACCAATACAGTGGTAACCATGTTGCCGGGCATTGATTAGGTGTAAGACATCGCATCTGGCAATCAGTATACGTTGTGCTGGTTTTACATCCAGAAAATGGACAAAACATATATTAATAACTACCCCCTGTGTATACAAGTGACATTTTCTGAATGTGGCCCATGCCAAGTGCCAGGTTGTCAGATAGGTGTTGACATGTCAGCTGAGTTTGTCATCCCTAGATTATAATAACTAATTTACCTTAACCACACCCCCCCCACCCCCACCACCAGCCAAACCCTCTTCCCATCACACTTAATTATAATGTTGTACACCAGGAATGTTCCTTGCACCTATACATGATAGAGCACAAATAAGTATGGGAAGTATGTTGCATTATATCATCCTACAATTTACATCTTATTATAATGGCATGGACTTGATGGCTGAATAGCCTCTTTGCCATTATGACTCTATGACTAATATGCATGCCCACGTTTGTGTGGATATGTTAAATGGTAGTCACTTTTTGGTGGAAAGTTCTGAAAGTGGCGTGCATGATGAGGAACTGGTGGAACAGATCCCCACCCAAATTTTCCCCTCTGCTGACCAGGTTTCTTGGTTGACTGTAACTGAAGATGAAAATCTTGCTGGCAAGAGGCTACATGTTCCAGATTTTCTATGTGAAAAGCAAGCATCAACTTGAATCTTCCTTAGGATTGCAAGAGTGCGCATTGGTTGTGGAACTTTGATTGGGCATCGATGCATGGGATTGAAGTTTAACTCTGGACTGCCATCTCCAATCAAGCAACGTGCGCACCTATCTTTTGGGGAGAGTGCTCAGGAGTGCTGAATGGAGCCATTCCTCACATATCCACTCGGTGCAGCAGCACATCCAGGCATCAAACGTGGGCTGGGAGAAACACCATTCTGTTTGTGGGGTCTCGTGTACAAAATTGTCTTGAAAAGGCTTGCTAGGTGTCAGTGCATGTGAAGCATGTGAGAGCCATGATAAGGTTAATGATTCTGGGGCTAAGATTTCCCCTCTCCAGCGCGTAGCAAATCCTTTTATCACCACATTCATTATAAAAAGGTTTGTCATTTTGTTACAAATGGTGCACGGACAAAATCTACCCCCAGGTTGCCTGCAACCCTCTTCGGATTATGGTGTAAAGCACAACACACCTTTTTGATGAGTTGCTGCCCCCGTCAAGAATACAAAAATAAGAGAGCCTGGTAAGAGCAAGTTATTGCTGGAGTTATTCGGTAGCTTCTGGATTATGCCTAGAACTCTCGATTAATTTGTGACTCGGCGTATGTACCACTTGGCCCTTCTTGCCTTCAGATAAGATTACATCACTGCAAGTTGCTCAAAGCTCAAGACACCACCTGTCAGCTTCAGAGCTCCCAGGCTGTGGTGGGAGACATAAATGAGATGTGAGCGCTTGTCTTCACAAGTACTGTCGGAGAAAGCACTGATTAATTTGATGCATTTTACTTAAGGAAAATGGAACTGCTGACCTCCCCACTCTACCACCAACCACCCCCCCACCTCCACAACACTTTCTGTCTAATATCTTATTACAATTGGAGAGGCCTTGCAGAAATGAACCTCCCTCTTATAGTACATAAGAATCACATCTCTAACAAGTCAATAAAAAGCCTGAACAGTGCAAGAAACATGGAATTAATTCTAAAATTTCCTGGTTCCTTTCTTTTAATGCCATTCGTTCCACAATTCAATGTAAATGCACAGTCATTTCTAGACAAATACTCATAATTCCAAGTATTGTGAACATTAATCGGAGGATAAGATATTCCGCAATTTGGTGAAAGAATTTCTTGCTGCTCCTTGTTCTGCTGAATTATTCAAATGTTGCTGTTACGCCAGGCTAAAGGAGAACTTCTTAAAAAGGTGCAAGCAGATGTCCCATAGTAAGCAGCTTTTCTGAGATTTTTTTTCTTTAATCAGAGGGCTGCATGTGAGGGCAAGTTTCCCCCCGTCAAAACCTGGATACATGTTTAAAGTTCCAGCATTTAATTTTTATGTTTAACTGGTCATTTCTAGAATGTGTTATGATTTTCTGTCCATAAATCCACGATGAACTCCACACGTAGTTGTTAATAGAGCGAATCATTCACGTGTGGTACTTCCTATGCTGCTGCTATAGATTTAATAAGCCATCCCCATATATGATGTTCATTGGAGCTGATTTTCAAATTGGTTATGCCATAGAACCATACAAAAGTTACAGCACAGAAGGAGGCCATTCGACCCATCTTGTCGATGCCAGCCTAAGGACACCCAGGTGTCCTTTCTAATCCCACCTTCCTGCACCTGGCTCATAGTCCTGCAGCTTACAGCCCTTGGCAAAAATAGGAGAGACATGCAATACCCCTTTTGAATATTACTCAGGCTTCAGGTGGGGTTGGCAATGGGTGTGACAATCATAACATTGTAATGATCTGCAAGTGACACTATTATGACTCCTGCATGTTTTTCCAGCTATTATGCCTCTTTCCTAATCCTGGTCTCTCAAATTTGGTTGTTGACAGCTTTTTGACAACATTTTAACATAAAAAAGTTACTTAAAGGGCAGTTAGAAACTACAGCTGCAATTTAAATTCAGCTCCAAATCAGGTCATATGGTGGTCGTAGGACTCCAGCTGCAAAATTCAGGTACAAGTAAATAGAGTTTGTGCCATGCATGCTCCGCCTCGCTGTACCAGGTCTTGAGTGGTGTAGCCAGCAGTCTTTAAAGAGGCTGCTTGAGGCTGTACATAAAGAGGCCCACAATTTTTACCGTGTGCATCTGAGAGAAGCAGGATTCCTGCCTGCTGCTGGCATGTTGCAGGCTGTCACACGCTTTCCCTCATCCCTACCTCATACCCAACCTGCCAGCTGGTTCCTAGTGGGAGCCAACTGATTTCCCATTCTCCCTGACTGGTGAGCTGCAGTGGTGCACTTGATTAGCACCAGTGGCATTTCAGTAAGACCCCAAAGCAGAATTTGGCCCAGGCTGGTATAGGTTCCATTGACTTCACACCAGTTTTGGGTGCAAGTTGCAATTTTTTGCCTAGCTGTCCCTATGAGAATGCAATGTTATTTGTGTTACTTGGAAACAGAAGATGATGGAGATTTGAGGGATATTCCAGAAAGAGAGCTCATATTTACCATTCACCTTCCAACTACATGTATCAGCAGCAGTAGCAATTAACCCTCACCGGTTCATTGTGCTGCAGGCAGCATTTTAAATTCACACTCATTGCCTGTATACATCATCATGGAGCCCAATATGTGGCTGGAGTAACCTAAAGGAAGCTTGTGCCTTTAAAAGGAAGGTGCATTGTGGCTACAAGAAGTGGTGGGAGTCATTTGAAAACTGAACCTGTGGTCTGATACTTTAAAGAATGGCTAAACGTGCATGTGCCATGATTTTCTGACAATACACTGGAGGTCTTGGTGAGGAGATGGAGAGGAGGAGAGATATCCTCCAACAGAAGGGGTGCAGGAGGCCCTCCAGGCATATGTTCAGAAAACAGTGGGGAGAAATAGTGGTGGTGGTCAATGCCAGGAGTGTACCAAGAGCATGAATGCAGTGCATGAAGAATTTTAATGATCTGACATGAACTGTCAGTCAGTGAGTCAAACTTCAAATGGCATACCCTACTAACTGTACCACTAGCCTCATTCATTGTTTAATTCACAACATTCCCATCACCCACCTACTGACAATCTATCAATTAATACTCAACCCTTCCATTGCTTTACCTCAGCCTTACACACTGAGCACTGTTGCAAGCCTCATATTGGGAGCTTACATGCACTGGCAGCTATTCAACCTTGTCAGCCACAGGCAATGCTGTTCTTGACTATTTTGAGGTAGCAGCAGTTGGCAGATTTCAACCACAATCTTTTTTGTAAGTGAAGAGGTCTCATGCATTGGCTGTTGCTGAAATTAAGGTAATAAAATTGTTCTCTGACGACCCATGCCAACATAGCCTCTTCCCTATCCTTCACCTCCTCCCTCTCCTGACCGCTTGTCCTACTCTACATGGCCTTGCTTCATTCTTCCAATTCTCAGCAGCAATCTCATGTTCAATTCCCAGAGTAAGTCCAACCAGTTCAGCCATGTCTTGAAGCAATTCTTTCAGCACAAGATTTTAAATGATGGGAATACTACTTCAATAATATCCATACCATCCCCTGCAGAAATTCAAACTTAGTTGGGTAATGAAAAGCTCCAAAAATACATATAATTGCCCCAGCAGCCAGAAGAAATCATCAGCAACTAATCTTAAATAGCTCATCATCCCTTTAAGTAGCACTGGTGGGGGTTCCTTCATTCCATTTATCATTATGTTCAACTGGGTGAGGTTAAGACAGGGCATTGGCTGGAGTGTAGAGTGTGAAAATGGCAGTGCTGACAACAAATCAACATTGCACACTGATTGATGTTGTAATTGTCGCTCTACTTGCTGCCAGTAATAGTTAGTCATCTACAACCAAACCCATTTACCAAGATGGTATCCAGCACACTTCCCATCGGAAGCGTACGTGCACATCTTTGACCCAAATTAGGAACCTTTTATGGGTGTGTAGCTGCTAAAAAGAAGGCACTATGTGGCCCAATGTCTTCTTGTGCATCCTTCGAGGTGAAGGTGACCACATTCATCTTCTGTGGTGTTTGGTAGTGTTCTGCTGGGTACATAGGCGACTGCTAAGGCCGATTTGTGCCCGAAATGTCCTGCTGCAAACTGGACAGGATACCACAGGCGATTGAGCTTTGGATGGGTTGCTGGTTCGGGATTTCCTCTGCTCGTGTCTTCTCTCTGCTTCTGCCCAATTTAGTCCCCTAGGAGTTGTTCAAGGAGCAATGGCTGCAGGAACCTGCTGATTTGCAGATCAGTGGGCCCCATGGCAGCATTGGCATTTTTGAAGTTCCTGTTACTGACTCTTTCTACTTGATTACTCAATTTGTCTAGGCAGTGCAACTGAAGAATATCCGTGAGAAATGAGGAGACTGTAATTGGGGTTCCTCCCATGAGGTTTCTCATGTTGTCATGTGGCCTAAGGTGGACTGCAGGGTACCTGGGATGGTCTCCACCAACTGTAATGTGATGAAGGTGGGTTGGTATGCTCCCCATTGACTCCAACAATTTTTTGTGCTCAGAAAGCATCCTATTTTTCTATAGTTGGGCTCCAGAGATCAGAATGCTGTCCTCATCAGCCGTGGATGGAAGCAATCTCGCCCTGCAGCCAGCTGCTTCCTGTGCCTCTTGTGCCACCTCCACCTGCTCCTTCACTTGTGCTTTGTGTTTCACCGAGTGCGCTGATCACAAGATAATAATTGCTGTTCTAGCCTAAGAAAAGACATGCTTCATATTACTGCACAGCATAGCTGAGCGAGTCATACAAATGCATGCTGGAAGATTCTCTGCATTGCACACAGCCAGACTCCAGTATTTTGGGAATTGCCAGCACAGATGTAGTTGTTACCTCTCTTCAGCTGACAGGGTAATAGCTGTCTGAACAATATCAGCTTTAGCCTAGGTTTGTCAGAGAGGTCTCTGAGAGTATATCTTAACCAACATACTGAAATATACAAAAGACAAATTTAATCTTGTTATTGTAAAAAAAAAGTCTTAATTATATTTCAACATTATTTTTAACCTTCTTAACCTATGCATAGATTGCCAGGTGAAAAAATATTTTGAGGAAAGTTTTGAAAAAAATATTTTGAGTGACAATACATCGAATTGCCAAATCTGGAATTTTTAACCTGTGTTTTTGGGTTTAAATCCACACTTCTGTCCATTTTCCTGATGACAATTGTTTTAGGAAGGCTGTTTTAGGAAGGGTTCTGTAATTTGACCACATTGCATGGGATTGGGATGTGATGTCTGATGGCTCTCATTGGAGTTCCTGTGGCATCGCTGGGATTGGCTAATTTTGAACGTAGTTGTAAAAGATCAGCTTTGAGATAGTGAGGTAAGTGTTATGAATAACCAAGCTACTGGTTCAATAAATGTAAATTTTATTTATAAACAACACCTGGTAGAACAGTGGTGATGCAGTTGGGAGTGTTGGGAGTAGGGCCTAGGGACCTAGGTGGACATGGGCAGGCGAGGACTAGGGTGGCCCAACTGCCCTCACCCTAACCAAAGTCCTTAAGTGGCCAATTTTGAAGCTGACAGGAGGAATTCAGGCAGGGGGAAGCTGGCAGGTCATCCTATTCAGGCCTCAGCACCTCCCTCAGGTGCTCCCAGTCCAAATTAAGCACCCTCCACCCCCCACAATGTCTGCCCCCCAGGGGTGCTACCATTACCCCTGGCCTTTCCCTTAAGACCCCCAATGTCTCATCCCACCACCCCTAGGCCTCATCTCCCGCTCCCGTCATGAGACCCCCACATTTATCTGGTCCTGGACTCTGGGATTTAGAACCTGGGGAATGCTTGCAGTCCCAGTCCTGGCCACTGCTGCCACTGGTGCTGCTGGGACTACATTGGCCGACAACTAGCTGAGATGGGGCTTTTGCCTGAAAATCCCATCTCCAATTAATCAACTCTCCTCAGAGTCCTCTTGGGGCAACTGTGATTGGCGGGGACAAGTTCGCCACTGACTCTTTGAGTGGCAGGATGAGAAACCCCACCATCTGAAAAATCCTGCCCCTGGTGTCTTGTGCAAAAATTGTGAGAGCTGTCCCACAGAAGAGTCAGGCAACAGCCTTACATAGTCATATTCATAGACCATACCTTTCAACTAATATCCCATATTCCTCCATCAGTATCCTTGCGTATGTCCTGTTTCACGGGCAGGACAGACACAGCAGAGCTGCATATCGGGGGGAGTGGCCCTGAGAGTCCTCAACATTGGCTCTGGACACAATGGGGTCTCATGGCATCAGATCAAACATGGGAATGAAACTTCCTGCTGGTTACTACCTACTGCTCTCCCTCACCTGATGAACCAGTACTCCTTCATATTGAACATCACTTGGAAGAAGCACTGAGGACACAGAATGTACGCTGGGTGGGAGTCTTCAATGTCCATCACCTACAGTGGCTCAGTAGCACCACTACTGACCAAGCTGGCTGAACCCTGATGAACATATCTGTTAGACTGGGCCTGCAGCAGGTAGTGAGAGGACCAACAAGGCGAAAAATCTACTTGACCTTATCCTCACCGATCCATCTGTTGAAGATACATCAGTCCACATGAGTATCGGTAGGAGTGACCAATGCACATTCTTTGCGGAGATGATGTCCCGTCTTCACACTGAGGACACCCTCCATTATGTTGTGTGGTACTGCCACTGTGCTAAATGGGATAGAACAAATGTAACAGCTAAAAGCTGGGTGTCCATGAGGCCCTGTGGTCTTCATGTACAGCAGAATTGTAATCCACCAAAACCTGTAATTTCATGGCCTGGCATCTTCCTCCCTCTCAATTACCATCAAGCCCAGGGCACCCGCACTGGTTCAGTGAGGAGCACTGAGGGGCACCAGGCACACTTAAAAATAAGGTATCAACATGGTGAAGCCACAACACAGCCACGTTACATGAATTCTCAACAACAAAGGCAGCACACTGGAGACAGGGCTCAGCTATTCCACAACCAATGGATCAGGCCAAAGCTGTGAAGTCCTGGCACATGTAGTTGTGAATTGTGATGGACAATTAAAGTGCAGAGGAGGCTCCATGAACTTTCTGCTTCTCAGTGATGGTGAAACACTGCATGTGAATCCAAAAAAAACAAGGTTGAACTTTTTGCAACTGACTCCAGTCAGAAGTTTCGAGTGGATGATTCACATCGGCCTCCTCCAGACGTTCCCGCCATCATAGAAGCCAGTCTTCAGCAAATTTGATTCATTGCAAGTGATATCAAGAAACAACCGGGTGCTCTGGATGCAGCGAAGGCTATAGACACTAACAACCTTCTGGCTGTGGTGCAGAAGACTTGTACTCCAGAATTGGTCACACCTTCAGCTAAGTTGTTCCAGTAGAGATCCAACACTAACATCAACCTGAAAAAATGGAAAATTGCCCAGGTATGCTCTTTCCACAAGAAGCAGGACAAATCCAATCTTGCTGGTTACTTACCCATTAATCTACTCTCAATCATCGGCAAGGTGATGGAAGGGGTCATTAACAATGCTTTTAAACTGCCCTATTCAGAAATAAACTACTCACCAATGCTCAGTTTGAGTTTTGTCAGGACCATGCCACTCTAGACCTCATTACGGCCTTAGGCCAAACATAAACAAAAGGGCTGAACTCCAGAGATGAGGTGAGATTGTTCAGTTCTATTCGCAACTCCTCAGATAATGAAGTTGTCTATGCCCGCATGCAGCAAGACCTGGACAAGCAGGCTTGGGCTGATAAGTGGCAAGTAACATTTGCACCACACAGTGCCAGGCCCAGATCAGATCCAACAAGAGAGAATCTAACCATCTCCCCTTGACATTCAATGACAATACTTTCACTGAATTCCCTATCAACATCATTGGGGTTACTATTGACCAGAAACTTAACTGAACCAGCCGCATAAATATTGTGGCTACAAGGGCAGGTTAGGAACTGGGAATTCTGCAATGATCCTTCCACCTCCTGACCCCCAAAAGCCTTTTCACCATCTGCAAGGCACATGTCAGGAGTGTGATGGAGTAATCCCACTTGCCTGGATGTTGCACTCAAGAAAGTCAGCACCATTGAAGACAAACCAGCCAGCTTGATTGGCACCCCATCCACCACCTTGGGCATTCACTCCCTCCGCCACCAGTGTATCATGGCTGCAGTGTGTACCGTCTACAAAATGCACTGCAGGAACACAGCAAGGCTTTTACATCAGCACCTTTCAAACACAAGACCTGAAGGACAAGAACAGCGGATGAATGAGAACACCATCACTTTCAAGATCCCCTTCCAAGTCACACATGAACCTGACTTGGTATGATATTGCCATTCCCTCACAGTCGCTGAGGTTAAAGCCTGGATCTCGCGCCTTAACAACATTGTGGATGTCCCTGCACCACAAGGACTGCAGCAATTTAATAAGATAGTTCAACATTAACTTCTCGAGGGCAATTAGGGAGGGCAATAAATGCTGGCCTTGCCAGTGGCACTCAAATCCAGTGAATCAATAACAATGGCAATTCTGATCACAGGTTGTTGACCTGAAACGTTAGCTTTGTTTTTCTCTCTCACAGATGCAACCAGACCTGCTGAGAATTTCGGGCATTTTCTGTTTTTAATTTCATATTTCCAGCATCTCAGTATTTTGCTTCAGAATAAAAAAGTAATGTTTTTACATATCAAAGATTACTTTAAAAGGTAAAAAGGTTATGCTTTACACTGATCTGTTTTGGGTGATAGAGTAGGGAAATGGAGAAACATGGCACATTCCCAGTGAAAGAACTTCAAAAATAGTTTGTAAGCAGAGTCAGTGAATTAAACACTTTTTGATGGATTCCTGGAGAATAAATAATTTATGCCATGCAGCAAGGCTCTGGCTGTGGAGATCACCATGGCCCTAAATTTCTATGCCAGTGGATCGTACCAGGTGACAGAGGCAACAGTAGTAACATCTTAGAGTTCGCCATTCATCGTTGCATCAGGGAGGTGACAGAGGCCTCTGTACAGAAGGAGAGGGCCCTTTATCATTTTCTCACTGATCTGAATGAAGCAGTGGAGTGAGAACGTGGCTTTGCCAGTCTATCAGGATTCCCAATGGTTCAACGTGCAGGCAAATACGCACACACAGTGGGCGGAATCATCCCAGATTTGCACTGAGTGCGGTAGCGGGCGGGTTAAACAATATCTTACCCACTGGCTGTAATAAGAGCATAAGAAATAGGAGCAGGAGTAGGCCATTTGGCCCCTCAAGCCTGCCCCGCCATTCAATAAGATCATGGCTGATCTGCCCCAGGCCTCAACTCCTCTTTCGTGCCCATTCCTCATAGCCCTCAACTCCTCGATATTTCAAAAACTTATCTACCTCCTCTTTAAATACTTTCAATGATATAGTCTCCACAACTGTCTGGGGTAGAGAATTCCAGACATTCACTACTGCCTGAGAGAAGAAATTCCTTCACATCTCAGTTTTAAATGAGTGCCCCCTTATTCTGCAACGGCAGGTTTTCACACCATATTGTCCCAAACCTGCCATCTTAATTATGCACTCCTGGGAAACATACCATTTCCATGGTGGGTGGGCTTTCATTCGCCCACCGCGCTATCACCTCGCCACTTCATTACGCCGAGCACCATGTTTAAAGTGTAGCCCTGTGCACACCTCTCAGTGCTTCCAGCCCATGGTTGTTGCAAAGGCATGGCCCTGAAAGGCAAAAAGACTGCGGCCCCTAGGTTTAATGACGGGTCCCTCCAGCGCCTTTTGGACGCAGTGGAGTGTGCCGTGATGTCCTCTAACCTCACTCTGGGCAGCAACCTTGCGAATCTGGCTTAGGAGATGGTGGCAGTGGTGGTCAGTGCCAATGGCCTGCAAAAGAGGACAGCCACCCAGTGCAGCAAGAAGATGAATGATCTCCTCCGTTCTGCCAGGGTAATTCACTTTTCTCATCACTCTCAACTCACACACTCACAAAACCATCACACATCCACAGGACCCTCACTCACTGCCAGTTCAATGGATATCACCATCACTCTCTCACACACACTTTCTTTATCCTCATCCCGTCCATGGGACCACACACCATCCACACATGCCAGACATAAATATCATCTGGTCTGGCAGGCACCCTGCTTTCACTCTCTCCATCTCTATTCATGCTGGACAAGCTGGCACACAGCAAAAGGGAGAGGTTGCTTACCGGCGGAGGAATGCCTGAATTCAAGGTCTCCACAGACTTTGAAAACAGACCCATCCAGCTGGTCGGCGAGGATCGGGACCATTCACTTGCTGACGGTGAGGTCGGCGGTGCTTGACCAAGTAAAGATCCAGGAGTGCAACATCCATCAGACAACCATGCCATGAGTGATGTGTCCTGTTTCATAGGCCACTGCCATGCACTAATTATCTCTCCTTCATTCTGCAGGCACATCTGGGAAAAGGTCAATGGAGTCCATGACCCAGGGCTTCCATTCAATCCCCAGAGAAACCTCTGAAGAGGAATCTGAAGGCATCCACCTTGAAGTCCCATCACAGCGCTCACTCACACCCTCCACCAGCACAGAGACACACACCTTAGTGGGACCTAGCTTTAAAGTAGCCTCAGGATCAGAATCTGGTGAGCATATCACACTTTCTAATCCACAGCAGGCGGCAGCAGGGACTTCCCAGTTCTCCAGCACTCAGAGGGCTGCTGGAGGCCAGAAATTTGCTGAGTCCAAGTCAGATGACGAGCCTCTGGACTTGGTCATGTCACAGTTGCTGGAACTGCAAAAGCAAGCTAGGGAACAACAGGAAGGGGTGTCCGCTGCACTCCTCAGGTTGCAAGGCATGATGGAGGAATCCGTCCGCCTTCAGACTGAGGTGGTAGTGCCGGAATGCCAATGTACCGAGGTCAACACTGGTAGAATGGTGGCTGCCATGGAGACCTTGGTTCAGGATGTTGCTCCTGCACTGCTGTGTGAGCTGAACTCTATCACTGACGGCATAGTTGGCCTCCAACTGTGCATATGCGAGAGGAGTGCGGGGCAGCTCAATCTCACTCCAGCTACTCCTTCTCCTCAATCAGTCAGTCAGGGGCCCTTGGACACCCATAGGGAGGAGGATCAGCAGGTGCCTATCCCAGTGCCATCCACCCAGGTGACTCCAGGAGAGTCCGGCTTAACCGTATCCCCTCTTCCTGTGACCCCAGCAGCTCTAGCTCCACAGCTGGAGGAGGGTGCCACTGCCACACAGCAGGACCCCAAAAGCAGGCCAGGGACCTGCAGGTCTCAGCCCTCCAGACGACACCCACCAAGGTCATCAGAGACAGGCCGTAGCAGTCAGCAGGCTGCCTCTACCTCCGCTGTGGATATCTGGGGGGCACCAAGATGTAGCGGAGGGTTATGAAGGTTAAGAAGATGTAACTCTTTTGGAGTCAACCAATTAAACTAAATCAACAAAATAAGGGATAAAGCAATCACAGCCCCTAAGTCAGGTCAGCCGTAAAACCAAGGACAAAGTTTAAAGGAAACTTACAAACATTAAACCAAAATGTGGTTAAAGGGGTCGATAAAACATTCCAGTCCCTGTGGTGCCCACCGAGCACGGAAGACCTCGAAATGCTGGCAGACACTGCGTGCTCCCTCTCCAAGGACACCTGGCCGCGAACGTAGCCGCGGAAGAGGGACAGACAATCAGGTGGGATGACCTCATCGATCGCCCGCTGCCTGAACCTGTTAATGGCCAACTTGACCAGGCCCAGGAGCAGGTTCACTAGGAGGTCCTCCTCCTTGCCGGCCCCCCTCCACACCGGGTGTCCGTAGATCAGGAGCGTGGGGCTGAAGTGCAGACAAAACATTAATTAAAAGGCTTTTCAAGTAACTGAAAAAGGAGTGCAGCCTATCACACCCTATATAAACATGGTCACGGACTCCAGAATACCACAAAAAGGGCAGGTGTCCTGGGAGACTGTGAACCTACACATTCTACGGTTGTAAGGGACAGCTGCGTGCAACACCCTCCAACCAAGATCCCTGATGGAAAGCGGGAGGACACCTCTATAGAGGGCCTCTGATCGGAGACCCCCGCTGCCAGATGGCAACAAGGCACGCCAGGGCGTGTTTGGGCGGCGGACGAGGGCGAGAAAATGGAAGGTGTGCAGCAGCAGTCTGTACAGAAAGCTCCTCTGTGCCGTGCCAAATGGCACGGAGGGCATGTCCTCGAGGCGGCTCATATTGTGGGGCACCAGCATCCGAGGGGGGGTTCGGGGCTTGGAGCCAGTGTGGAATTCTGTCCGAACAGGGGAACGTTCAGGCGGAAGACCACCGCGCACTTGGGCCACCTCGAGACCTAAAATAACATCGGGTCCGAGCACAACCATCCTTAGGTCTCAGATGGCATTGGCAGTGAGCCGGACACTCACCGACGTGTGACGCGCCAACTCCTGCGGGAGCATCCAGCCCAGTCCTCCGCCACCCAGCACGTCCCCGATCCTGGTCACCTCGACAGCCACAGCCCTCCTCTCCACCAGCCACTGAAAAGGACAGAGGGGCGGATTCCTGAGCAGCGGCTCTCTGACGATAGCCGCTACTCCTGACGGGGGAGAGCTGCGTTGCGAGGCGATCACGTTCCAGACTTTGATCAGGTCCTGGTAAAAGACGGACAACGCCTGCAAGGAGCCACTGAGGCCCCTCTGCTCTATAAACAGGAGCTGCACGTCATAACTCAGGCCGTGCACTGACGGAAGAAATACGTCGCCAGGACAACCACCTCAGAGGGGGCTCGACGTAAAAGTTGCACAGCCTAGGAATGGGTGTTAATTGATTGTACATAATGTTCACTATTGTCAATAAGCTCTCAAGAATGTCTCCCTGCCTTTGGATGCTTGTTCTGATGAGCAGTGTTTTGTCACTCTGATGTGAAACCTTTCTGCACAGGATAAAGGCGGGTGTCTCAGTCCAGGTCCTCCTCCCTGTGCTTTGTGCAGCCATCAGACCAAAGTGATGGTCTGGCTTCACACTCCCTGGACAAATTACTGATGCCTGCTTGTTATTGCTGCCAGAATGTCGTGGGCAGGTATCACAGACTTCCATCATTCTGTGTGCTCTCAGCACCTTTAAAGTGGGACTGGCCCTGATCTTTTCAGCATCTGTGACAAGTGATGCTGTGCTCCTGAAGGGCTCAGGTGCTGAAGGTGGACTAGAGATCAGGTGCTTTTGAAGTTTCATGGCTGCGTCTCTATGATGCGACCCTGATCACAAAGCACAATGAGCTGTCCTCGGCCAGACAGGAGTCAGACATTCTCAGCGGCTATAGAAGATCTATGACGTGTCCACATTGCATGTCGTCATCATCCTCCTGCAATTAAATGACTATTAGGGCCTCCACTGCATCTCCAAGACAGGAGCATTATCACGGAGGGTATGTGCACTGCCATAAGCCAGACTCGAGTCAAATGTACATGGATGCGATGTGAGGATCTTATGGTGTCTCCTCATTGCATGTCGTCATCATCCTCCACAAATCTAGCAGCTACGAGGGCCTCCCAAGCACGCCTGCCTCATCTGGCCAGTGCGAGGGCCTCATCAGTGTCAGTGTCGCCTTTGAGGACTTCCTCACCCTCATCCCCATCAACATTCTCCTCATCGGAGGAGACCTTTAGCTCCTCCATCTCCTCCTCAGCCAGCTCCTCTCCCCATTGCAGCACCAGGTTGTAAAGTGCACAGCAGGCGACGATGATGCTCAACACCCTCTGTGGACTATATTGCAGGGCTCCACCAGACCGGTCCAGGCACTTGAACCTCATTTTCAGCATCCTGAACATTTGATCCACCAAGTTGTGAGTTGTAGCCTGAGCCTCATTATACCGTCACTGTGCTGCAGTCTGAGGCTGCCGCACGGATGTCATCAGCCACGTCCTCTGCAGGTAGTCCTTGTCCCTGAGGAGGCATCCCTGCAGCATCTGTGGACCCTGGAAGACATCAGTGATCTATGACCGACTGAGAATGTAGGAGTTGTGGACACTCCCTGGAAACTGCGCACACGTGCAGTATGTGTTAGTGGTGGTCGCATACCAACTGCACATTCAGTGAATGGAAGCCCTTGCAGTTGACATAGTTGACTGTGTGTTGCTACAGAGATCTGACTGTCACATGAGTGCAATTGATTGCACCCTGCACCTGTGGGAAACCTGAGAGCTAGGCAAATCCAATCGCTCTTGCATCCTGGCTCACCTGGTCCCGGGTGAAATGCACAAAGTTTTGTGCCCTCGTGAAGTCGGCATCCATGACCTCATGGATGCATTTGTGAGTGGAAGTCAGTGATATCCCACAGAGGTCACCTGTGGAGCCCTGAAAGGAACCACTGGCATAGAAATTGAGCACCACTGTCACTTTCAATGCCACTGTCAGTGGATGCCCTCGATTTCCACGTGGCACCAAATCCTGCAGTAGCTGGCAAATGTGACCAACCAGTTCTCTAGACGTGCACAGTCTTCGGCAACACTGGTTCTCAGTCACCTGCAGGAATGAAGGACAGCTTCTATAGGCCCTGGGTCTAGCTAGACGCTGACCAGCGATGGCTCATTGTGGCTCTTTGGTGGCGTGTGCAGGAATCCCAGCCGCCCCCTTCTTCCAGATGGTGCTGCTCCTCCCTCTGCGCATTCAGGTGCCTCAGTTGCTCCCTTCTCCTTCGTCTTCACTCTCTGTACGCCACGAGGCTTACAGCTCATTCACCAGGCTTCGTGATCCTGATGTACTTCTCCTGCAGGATGAGAGAGAGAGATGTGTAGGTTAGCTTGGGTGTACTAAGAACCTCCCTTGGTTGAGTCTGAAAGCCCCTTAACGTATCCCGGAGAGTGCTGGCTACCATTTGGATGGCCAGAGTTTAGTGCGCTGCATGGCTGCCTGAAACCTCACCACCTCTGCCCTTCTCCACCCAACCAATTGGCAGCAGCTTTGCCCACTGGACTGCATGCTGTGCTCTCAGCTCAGGCGCAGGCATTCTCCTAACCTGCACTGCAAGGCTGCGCTGTTAGCTTGAACCATGGGGGAGACTGGTCCAAACCAGGATGATGACATTGCAAGGGGCTGTGAGCACCTCCACTAGTGACTGCTCCATGGCCAATTTAGCAAGGAGATTGAGCAACGTGCCCAGTCATCCAACTGTTCTGCAGTCCACTACAATGTTCATTAGTTTGTGCCCGTGGGGTGAAGAGCTCTGGAGTACTTGGTGACACTTTGATGCCTTTGCGTTGCTTGAGTGGGTAGATAAGCTAGAGGCCTGACTCCAAGCATATCAATGTAGCTGCATCTGAACTGTCTCAACTGCAGAGGATGCTCACTTTATACAAGGTGTCCCTAATGTGTGGCTGCTTCCCTCACCCATGACCTAGTCCCCACCCCACACGTGCTTGTGCACTACCTTAAACCGCATGGCAGCCTTCCCCCCACCCCACCCACCCCTCCCACCTAAGTCACCTCAACTGCAGGGCAGCCTTTGACCCCCCGCAACGCACATTAACCTTGAAGTCCAAAGGCATACCTTACAAGCGCTCCACAATGTTATTATGCACTCACCTCCAAGTTCCCCCCCAGAGTGTAGCCCGCCAAGTGCATGCCTTTTATATGCTGTTGTTGAACACGTCGGTGTGATTGGGTGGTTGATCCTGCGGCGGGGGAAGGGGAGCGGGTGGATTATTCCGGCGGACTGGCCTTATAATGATATGCTAATGTATTACAATGAGTTTCCCAATGTCTGGTGATGGAAAACGCAGCCCGCACCAACAAGCTGAGCGGACGATTGCACACTGGTTTCCTGACGTCATGATTTTTGGCTTTCTCGCCGTTTTGTCCACTCACACCACCAAACATGCTCGATGCCAGTGGGCAAGGAAAATTCTGCCCGTGGTTCAGCAGGCCCCTTATGTTAAAGGGGAGATGCTCCATAGTCTTAGGATTAACACTGTATTAACATTCAGTTGGTATGTGACCTTGAGAAGGTGATCCTGTCGGTAAATGCCTGATATCCTGGTGGGTGCCACGATGCATGCATCTGTGCCAGTCAGCCATACCCACCATCTATAGCCCACCAGAAGAACCAGAGGATGGCTGCTGGTGATAGAGGAAACCCTGTCTATACCTGGCTCGTGACTTTCTCTGCCACTTGACCATATGAGGATAGCATGCCCACAATGTGAGCCATGCAGATACCAGGAATGTCATGGAGCAAACCATAGGCGCTCTGAATCAATAATTCTGCTGCCTGGTCTGCTTAGGGGGATCCTTCCGGCACTCACCGCTTACCCCATGGTGTCTCCAGGTTTGTGGTGGTCTGCTGAATTCTCCACAACCCTTCTATCATGCAGGCTCAAAACTTGCCACCAGGCCTTCAGAAGTCACCTCAGGAGAAGAGAGGAGGAAGGAAGCATGCTGTATTCCTTTGCTCTAGCTCCAATTCCCCTGAGATAGCATCTGCTCTCATTCCCTTCTCAAATGTACCTTGAGGGCTCCTAGTCCCCTGTGGAAAGATGGAGCCTCTCCTTCTGTCTACCTTTCCACTATCTGTAAAACTGAGGGCCTTCTCTTTGGCCAGTTGCTCCATTTGCTGTCTTGTACCTTTTGTCTAAGACTTGCTGAGTGCACCTCCCCTTTAAGAGGGGAGGCTGCCTTTAAGAAATGCAGGCTAGCTGTGCACTCTGCTAGCCACTCACATACCTGGGCCCCTGTTGAGCATTTTGCACTGGGCTGCATGCTCCCATCATGTTGGTGAACGGACAGCAAGAAGGCTGAATGCTGCCTGCCTCAAAGGGACCTGGCGTGCGGTGATTATGCATTGTGATCCCTGAGTCCGATATTGGGCCTAATTCAAGTTTTCACTTAGAGGTATTTCTCTTATAGTCTTACCCCTTAATGTGCATATTGAACCTGCACTCGATTACAAAGTGAGTAGCATGTGAGAAAGGATAGGGGACTTTTTTCTATCTCTATAGTAATTTATCACTAGATTGTATCTCCCATGTACAGAGGGAAAGAAAAAGGAGGGAAAAGATAATCGTGTTTTATTTTATTCATGAAACAAAAGGATTGAAAGTGTGTTATGCAAACAATATTTTGCTACTTGAATGGTTAAAGACAAGACAATCAGGTCATATTAAACCTCACAAGATGATCATGTAATTTGCTTCTCTTATCCCTCACATGTGAGCTCATGTTGGGGTAGTCTACTGCCAGTGCTGCTGTATCTCTTCCTAATGACCATTCATCAAGTGTAATAATGGATCGTGAGTATTGCAGGGTAGAGAGCATCATGAACCTGTCACCATTTTGTAGCACCTTACTGCTGTCCTAACTAAACCCAACTTACTTTATAATGACCTCCTTCTTCTGCAGGTAGCATCCTTGATTATTCAAAGATCACAGAACCACAGCTTAATCAGTGATTTTACTACAAGGCAGGACAAGGAGGCAGGTCCTGAGTTTACCTCAGCTGGAGTGGGAATTAAACCCCGTGCTGTAGTTGTCAATCTGAACCACATGCTAGCCATCTAGTTAACTGAGTTAACCAGGCCTCCACTTTAGCATAATAAGTGATAGATAATGCAGCCTTCCTGATCTGCATTTTTCAAGTATCACACTGAACAGATTCACCAACAACAGATTCAGCTATCAGGGAGAGAATTATTTTGAGTCCACTTTTTCTCAGCCTGGAAATACTCATCGTTTGTGATCACACTTGAAGAATTGGTCTGTGATTTTGGTAACCAATATTTGTCATTCTTCAAAATTATACAGCACAGAAGGAGGCCATTCAGCCCATCACGCCTGTGCCAGCTCCTTGGAAGAGCTATCCAATTAGTTCCCACTCCCCTTGTCTTTCTCAGAGCCCTGCAATTATTTTATTCTCAAGTATTGATCCAATTCTATTTCAAATGTTACTGTTGAATCTGTTACCATCACGTTTTCAGTTAGTACCTTCCAGATGACAATATCTTGGTGCATAATAATAAGTCCTCATTGTTGGATACCAGGAATGTTCCTTGCACCTGTAGTTGATAGAGCACAAATAATGGGAAGTATGTTGAATTGTAACATTCTATCATTTATGTCTTATTATAATGGCAGGAATTCGATGAGCTGAATGGGCTCCTTTTTGTCATAATGATTCTTTGGCCTGGATGTCACAGAGTCGTGAAGACTCTGTGAACTTTTAAAAACGATGGGACCTGGATGTGGAAGTCCTGCCCTCATTTCCAGCAGGTTCCATTTTTGCCAGTAGGAGAAGAGGGGCAGGACACAACACACACATGATGGAAACCTGAACTCAGCAGGGCCATTTGAACTCAGTGCTGAGTTCAAACAGACCCCATTTTCGATGTAACAAAGGCCTTAACCTGCAGCGTGGGAGCACAAATTTTTAGAGTAGATGCTGAGTAGAGTGGAGCAGATAAGGTCTGTAGAAATTGCATGATGTGGTTATTTAAATCACCTGTCCTTTATAAATTAATGATAACTTATGAAACTCTTCTAGTACTTACAATAGCGGTTTGTCAACATTTCCCCGAGAGCTATTATTATGTCATTATGAATGCTTGGTTGCTTTCCACAAGCTATAATTATCTCAGCGTGTTGGGTCCCAAGTTCACAGTTTGATTGACAGCTCAAATAAGTTATTAAAGGATTGGGTATCTTTGATGTGGGGTTATGCAAAGAAGTTTGTTTGTTTTTTTAAGAGATTAAGCACTTGGGGGAATCTAAAGACTTTGAATGGGCTTTCATGAATGGGAGCTTTCTCAAATATATTGAAGGCTGTAATAGATAATTAGACCTTTATTTTATCTCATCTCAACATGGTTCTTGAGATCTGCCAATGGGACATTAGGTGAGTTGGCATGGGGGCTGTAAGGATCAAGGGTGGTGGGTGAGTTGGCATGAGTTGGCATTGAGTTTGCATGGGGACGAAAGGGGCCCATTGGGTTATGTGGGAGCATGAGTTGGCATGGGGCTTGGGAAGTGGATGGATGGGTGATGGGGTGTGATGGGCAATGGCTAGAGGGCCTAGAATTTAATTAAACAATTGGGATAAAGTCCTAGAGAAAGGTGGACTGGCTAAAAGGCCTGCCTTGTCACTCGGCTGCCCCTGTGGCTGCCTCCCATCTGTTTCCAGGGACGGTGGGCCTGACTCTATCCTGTCCTGCCCCGTGCCTGATGGAGCCCATTCTACCAAGATGGTTTTGCCGAGTTCGGAATTTCTTGACTCGAGCTATCTGCCTCAGTAGTGAAAGTCTGGCCCTACAACTCTATGTTGCCTCTGGTTTCTTTTGTTAATCACTTTCAACCTGTGTCCTTTGGTTGTCAACCCTCCTGCATCTGGAAACAGTTTTCCTCAACTATTTGATCAAAGCTCTTCATGATTTTGAATGTTTCTATCAAATCTTCCCTTAGCCTTCTCTGCTTAAAGGAGATCCACCCCAGTTTCTCTAGTCTCTCTATGTAATTGAAGTATTTCATCCCTTGCACCATTCTAGTAAATCTCCGCTGCACCTTCTCTAAGCCCTTGACATTCTTCCTAAAGTGTGTTATTGAGAATTAGGCCCCAGTGGGGGCCTAACTAGTGTTTTTATAAAAGTTTAGCATAACATCCTTGCTATTGTACTCTATGCCTCTATTTATAAAGACAATGATCCCTTTTGCCCTTTTTAACAGCCTTTGCTTACTGTTGTTGTACACTGAAAAATCTGACATTGGATAATAAACAAAATTACTTTCTGTTTCCTCAGCCTTCCGGGGCTTGGCACTGATATAATGATTCCAATTCAATACAACACCCTGAACTGTCAAGTCTTCAAAATCATGGTATCAGCCCCACTGCTAACCACAGACAATTCTGCTTACCTCAGTGCGACAGTCAGGAGTATACTGATGATGTTAAGGTTAGTTACAATTAGATTACCCTCTTGCTATATGTTGATATTTGCACTGTTTAGGTTATGCAAAACTGCTCCAGGTGTCACTGGCTCTTGTTTTACCTTCAAGCAATTTGGTGACAATCCATTAAAGAGGGCAGAGATCCCCAGCAGAAGAGAGTGAGCAGGGCAGGAGAAATTTGAGATATATGATCCCAATTCTGGTGTAATTGTATGGGCTTCCTGTTTGTTTGCAGGTTAAAGGCTTTATTCTGTATAATAATACAGAATTGTTGCTTATTTAACAGAGTGGGAGTTACTTGCTGTGCAGTTACATGGAGTTGCTGTTTTCGCCTAGAAAAGGTTTACTCACTTGTTATGACACCGCAGTTGATAAAGGCTGAGTTATTTAAAATCCCAGAGGGAAATTTTAAACAAGTGTCATAACCTATGTTTTCAATTGGTTTGTTTTAAGTTCCAGCTCTACATTCAGGAATAAGACCCCCAGTTCTTGAGAGGCTTTTATATCAAATGAAATGAAACATTTATTAGTTTACAACAAATTAAACACATACACATGGCTACAACTTACTACTACTATAACTTTTTAACAAATTCCCAAATTAATTTCCATTAAGGCAACAGTAACCAATGTACTTAAACAAACACCAGGCAAAGCATTTTTCACCTTACAAATTCAAAATGAGATTCCTTTCAATTTGGTTCCTTTGCAGACAATTGTAGGCTTATAGCTACTTAGATATTACACACACAAACTCCTTTCTGTTATGCCCAGCCTTTCGCCTTGAATGTAAATTCTCATTGTATCACCAGGCCCTTTGAACCCCTTTCATAGTACCAATTTTATTAGTAATTTAACATTACTTGGTGTCTCCTAGCTAGGTGTAAGATTTCACTCCCACTCTCGAATGTTCTATTCAACTAAATGCAAACGTACCCTCTACCTTACTGTTTACATTTCAAAGCTACTATACATCAAAGCATCCAGACTAACTGGCTTTAATCCAATTAACACACACACAGACTAAACCTCTATTTTAAAAAAAATAATTTCCAATAACATTATATACATTAATATCTCTTCAGTGACATCACTATGCAACAATAGAATTCTGGTTTATTCAACTAGATAGACAAAGCTTTAATCACCATCTCACTTGCAACATTCCTCTTTATTTAAGGATTACTCACTCTGTAACAGTGTAGAGCTGGGGGTGGAATTTTACAGTCCCTCCCGCCAGCGGGATCTTGCAGTCCCGCTTGAGTCAATGAACTTTTGAATGGCTCGCTGCATTTTACAGCCCCGCGCCCACTGCAACTGGGCCATAAAATTCTGCCCAGCCTGGTTTATTAAACAAGCTAAGGGTTACTCATTGTTTAACTACCAATTTCTTTCTTCAAGCAAAGTCTATTCACTGTGCAACTGTACTGATTATTATTCATTAAGCAAAACAAATTTATATGTAAGTTTAGCTCAGTTGGTGGCAATTTGCACTGGGAGATTCCTTCGGGGTTGTACCTATTGACTGCTGTAGCTCCAGTGGACAATCAACAGACCTCGGTTTTGGGTTTTGGTAGATTCCTTGCTGAAGAACAGACTGTAATTTGTTCAGATAAAGATATGGTAGACAATTATTTTTGAATAGTGAGTGTCAGTCAAGAAAATCCAAACAAACCATGAGAAGTGGTGAAAAGGTATATAAATGGCAGGCTCTGTTTTACAAGCTGAGTTCAATGAATTAAACAGATTGGAATCTTCTCAGGAAAAGATAACATATCTGATTATAAGAAAGAAAAGTACTGGTTATATAGAAAAGCCATTTATAGAAGAACAGCTTAGCATTAGAGAGTGAGACTGAGTAGTTAGATAATATACTTTCTATTGTGCGCATATGACTGTAATAATCATTATTGCATTATTTGCTTGTTTATTATCAATTTAACAGATTTGCTTAATAATTTTAACATAAGGCAAAGCCTGATGTGATGCTCCACCATTTTCAAAGGCTGGGAGAGAGACTAATGGAGGCATTGGATAAAATCTGCGTTTCCTGACAACGTTGTGATGCTCCGAGCATGAGCAATTTGAGCGTGTTGCTCTGTGATGTCATTTGGAGTGCCTGAGTTGGTAATGGCCAGGACCAAAGATGGCGCTGCTGAAATCATCACAGCTGAGTGGTAGCATCCTTTTAATGGGCACTCGGAAAGACATGTGAAACTCTATTAATTTGTACTAATCCATTGTGGGTTATTTAAATTATAACACACATAAAGGAAAGATCCAGGTTTAAGGCATTAGACTACACTCTCTCTGTCATGGATACCAGGATGCTGGAATGAATTACATATGCTTGTAACCAGAATTCATATAGCTAGTTAGCTTGAAAAAAGTGCGTTTTTGCAAAGAATAATTGCAGAGATGCCTGTGGAACAAGGAATGATAGTAAATCGTTGAGTTTCACTGTGAAAACTGTACACTGTCTGCCATCCATAAAGCCTGGAAAAACCATATGGTGGCATGCACTTTATCACAATATCCAAAACATAAGCAAACATTAATTTGTTTGCCCAGGGAGAGAAGGGAGGGGATAGGGGTTTGGAGGAACAGATGTGGACCCCATAAATACTGCTTAACACATGCTATGGATGCCTCGTGCCTACTGATACATTCCCCAGGAACCGCTGGATTTTGAAATACGTGCATGCATGATCCTCCTGACATCACCACACCATGCAGCCCTTAATTGCTTATGTGCAGGCTGCATAGGCTGATACTGGCAGTCTGGGCGCAGTGGAATGACATCAGTAGGTTTCCATGCACCAACCGCCATCTTGTGTTGGCAAGCGACACGGTGCAGGATTAATAACAGTGGCTTAAAAACAATAATTTACCAGGCAGGGTTTTCTGCTCATTATGACTTACGATGGCTTAACTAGACCTCAAGGCTGGAATGTACATAATTGGATACATGAAGAATTGAGGTTTGCCCATGAACGGCAACTAAGATATGAGAGCCAAAATAATTTACAATAAGAATGGGGGAAAATGAAATTTTATACAAGCAGGAACTCCACAATTAGTTAATTCTGAATAAATAGATCACAAAATCACAGAATTGTTACAGTGCAGAAGGAGGCTATTCAGCCCTTTGTGTCTGCACCATCTCTTCGATTGAACAATTCACTTAGTGCCATTCTCCCACCTTCTCTCCTTAAACCTTCTTGCTTTCTTCCTTTTCAGATAACAGCTTAATACCTTTTTGAATGCCTCAATTGAATCTGCCTCCGCCACACGCTCAGGCAATGCATTCCAGAGCTTAACCCTCTAGTTCTCAATCCTTTCATGAGTGGGAACAGTTTCTCCCTATCTACTATGTCCAGGCCTTACATGATTTTGGATATCTCTATCAAATCTCCTCTCAAACTTTGTCTCCCCAAGAAAAATAGTTCCAACTTCTCCAATCTACATTCATACCAGAGATTCATCATCCCTGGAACCACTCTCGTGAATCTTTTCTGCATTCTATTCAATGCCTTCACATCCTTCCTAAAGTGCGGCATCAGAACTGGATGCAATACTCTAGCTGAATGTCTTTTATCATTAGATTATCCTCTCATTTCCATAGTTCTCTAGGTACTATGCAACATAGTTCAGTATTGAGGTGAGACCTTTGGCTCTTCTTTCTGGGTTGTATTTGCATTCATCCATCAGTAAAAAGCATTATTCCACTTTATTGGCTATATCCAGATTCAAGTAACTTATCCCGGTAAATGGCTGGTTTTTAACTGAGTCCAAAACAAGATTGAGCCCTGATGTTTTGTTGTTGACTTCAATGAGAAGCAAAACTGGGTGGCCTTTATCATTGGCTACTTCCTGTTTTATGTCCTTAGCAAAGTTAAACGTTTTTCCCAAAGTGTCTATATCATTGGAAGTGGAAAATTATGGATCGGCATTTTAAAACTGCATTGTGCGGGAACTAGTTTTCTTTTAGCTATTTGTGAACAGTCAATCAGAAATCTTACTATCCAGGCCATAATCAATTGGTCACTGTAACTAGTCCATAATTGGATGTGCTCTACTCAAGCTGAGCCATTGACAAAGTTGTCATCACACCAACACTATTCTGTGGGGTTGTTCAATACATTTTCATGTTTGCAGAAAATCCAGTCATGAGGACAGAAAATGTAGAGTATAAAGGAAACTAGGGGGAGAAAGTCAAATGATAGCAGAAAATAAGTTGGCGGAGGAGAGATGATGGAGGGCAAGGAGGGCAGAGATTTGTTCACATCAATGACCTGGCAGACAGTTCTGGTAGAGCCTGGTAATGGGCATAGAGGTGGGGGGGTGGGGGATGATGTTAGAAATGGAAATCATAATCACAAGTGGACTGCAAAGATGGAAACAGGATATGAAATGCAAAGTTGCAACTAATGCACAGTAAACCATCTGCTTCACATAGCCTTATAAACCAAACTGTGATACCAACAGGCATAGCAATTGTCAAAATAGTTTCCTTCATTATGGGTGTTTTAACATCTATACCTAAGGCATGTTCATTAAATAACATTTAAATCATTTAACATTTTGAATTCCAGATCTTTGTTCATATCTTCAGGGATTTTTTTTTAAGTTAACAAAGGAGGTTTTGTTGTTAGCCAAGGTCTCAGCCGTGCATTTTAAATGAGGTGGAAACCTGATCCTCTGAGGTCGCCTCTCATGCACAAGAACTGTCTGCAATGCACGTTAAAAGAACAATTTTGTCCAGAGCTGGGTCTGCGATCACATGATACTTAAACAGCATTAATTATAAATGACAGAGCAGAGTTAATGGGATCCATTACCATGTATAAAGAGGCTGCTAGCTTTTTATTAGGAGTTGATATATCAGAACAGCATAGTTTAATTTTTAAATATAAGAAAACAGAGAAAGAAGAGGTCCCTTGATGGCCCCGTTTCTGAAACAATGAGAAATTGACCTATATAGTCCAGGAGGGTTCCAGGTTCAACTCACTATCTGTGTTGAACTAGTGGATCTCCACTGGGATAGTAGTAACGGCTACGATTGACCTCAATGTTCCTTGGCTAAGGAAGAGAAAATATCATTCAAAGTTCTTGCTCCTGATTGTGACATGCAGAGATTTTTTTATGTCAGCTCTTCATGCCCCTTTTAAAAGAATTAAAATGAAAGATGTACTTTTTCACCCATATACAATGTGGAGGGCCACAGATGATGCTTTGTCTATGGAAATACATCGAGTGGCTTTATTGAGAAACCAATTAAGTCAAAGTTGTTCTGGTAGCTGGAACAGTTTATTTGAAATGTTAATATATGCAGATTGACAGACAATGGAGTAGAACAACTCTATTCATTTTGAATACTGAACCATTAGAGTAATCCATTATAGAGGCAAAATTCCATCCAGGGGCATTGTATATTGAAGATGGCAAATATCCAGGCATTAATACCTTACCTCGCAACATTTAAGATGTGTTAAACTCCCAGCTTGTTTGTTTACTTGAAAACAAATGGCTGAAACATAAGGATGTCCATTGACACAAGTCAGAGATCAGGCTCTAACTCTGGTCAAGATTTTGAACGACTAAACTGGAATTCAAGTTACCTATGTACATCTTGTCCTAAAAGTATACAAAGAGATTAACCCCATAGCTGTTTCGTCCAAAAGATCTGAATCTTAACAAATCCTGTAAGAACCAACGTTTCAGAAATTTTGATGTTAACCCCTTGAAATCTGATTCTAGATTCAATGTTTTTTTAAATATGGTGATGCTTAGTATCTTGCAAAATATCTTTTGCTTTCATTTAACCAGTAAATAAATCTAAGTGGTTTTATCCTGAATGCACTGGTACGATGATAGTTTCCGTCTTCAAAAATGAGGAGGCAGGGGAGCTTGGTGGACTTCCCATGCTTTAACTAGTGAGCAATTGGGGGTTAATTGTAGAAATTCAGTGCGGTATTCTATAAAAATCCCATAAATGGACATACATGTCCGACCCAATGAGACTCGGTGCTACGAAAACAACCAACTAGCCACGAACACAGGACGAACGTCTTGGGGGGAATAATCTGAACTGTGATTTTGATTATGCTGTGAATCTTGATGGAAATTCAATTCAGATGAGGGCAAGGTTATATGGTGCATCTCATAATGGATATCCTGCTGACACTTGTTGCCCAGGCTCACAAATGGAGAATGGCCACTTAGGCAAAAGGATTGGAGGTGGCTTCAACCCATAGAGTTGCAATCCAGTATGGGTCATGACTTTCAGGAAAAGTGGGAATGAAACAAGGAACAAAATGGTAGAAAACAAAAAAAAAAAATGTAGAGAGCTAGAATTCATGCTGACTGTTACTACCTTACTTGACTTTTTAACAGTAACATGCTGATAGCAATATAAGGTGACAAGCAGAAGTACCTAATGCTAAACAATATCCATTCAAAGCCATATCAGAGCTTACTGCCACCATTCATCTCACAATGGCCTCAAACCACTTTTATCATAACGTAAACCCAGCAGATCTCCGATAAAGATGTTGGTGTGTCAGTCATTGATGTGACAGTCGGTTACACAATGCTG
The DNA here is from genome assembly GCF_017639515.1 of Carcharodon carcharias. NCBI lineage: Eukaryota > Metazoa > Chordata > Chondrichthyes > Lamniformes > Lamnidae > Carcharodon > Carcharodon carcharias. The sequence continues at coordinate 24,870,883 of NC_054479.1, forward strand.
AACAGTACTGTCAGCGAAAACACATTATTTAGCATCAGAATAGTTTAAATACATCATGATGTCAAATCAAAATGATGCATGCTAGTAATTGGATGGTGGACATTTGCGCAAGGTGGGCATTGCTAGAAACTAAATAGAAGGAAACAAAGAAGATGGTGATACAAAGCATGATTGATAAAGTAGTTGCATTGGGTAAGTCTAGGTACAGCAATTACTTGCTTGTAGCCTTTCACATTATGTTGAAAATACTGGGGGAGATGACATAGTACAGATACGAAACAATTTTCTATAATTCTTTGGAAATAAGAAATATACAGATCGGAGAGTTACAAAAACCCTCTGTTCAAGAAAGGAGAAAGGTCTTTGCTTCAAGAGTTCTTGAATGTCACATTTTTGATTCAATAATAATAATTTTGAAAATGGACATTTCCTTGGGCATTACACTAATTTCTGCCATTTGGAGGGTGAGGAAGAGAATGAATCATTTTTATTCAATCATGGGATGTAGGCAATGCTGGCTGGGCCAGCATTTATTGCCGATCCATAATTACCCTTGAGAAAGTGGTGGTGAGCTGCCTTCTTGAACCACTGCAGTTCACATGGTTAAAGTACACCTACTATGTTATTAGGGAGGGAGTTCCAGGATTTTGACCCAAAAACAGTGAAGGAACAGTGATATATTTCCAAGTCGGGATGGTGAGTGGCTTGGTGGGGAACTTCCACATGGTGGTGTTCCCATGTGTCTGCTGCCCTTGTCCTCTTGGATGGTAGCAACTGTGGGTTAGGAAGGTGCTGTTTAAGAAGCCTTGGTGAGTTTCTGCAGTGCATCTTGTAGATGGTACACACTGCTGCCACTGTGCATCGGTGGTGGAGGGAATGAATGTTTGTGGATGGGGTGCCAATGAAGTGGACTGCTTTGTCCTGGATGGTGTTGAGCTTCTTCGAGTGTTGTGGGAGCTGCACTCATCCACGCAAGCGGAGAGTATCTCATCACACTCCTGACTGGTGCCTTGTAGGTGATGTACAGGCTTTGGGATTCAGGAAGTGAGTTACTTGCCGCAGGATTCAGAGCCTCGGACCTGCTTTTGGAGCCATAGTATTTATATAGCTAGTCCAGTTCAGTTTCTGGTCAATGGTAATCCCCAGGATGTTGATAGTGGGGAATTCAGTGAGGGTAATGCTATTGAATATCAAAGGGCGATGGTTAGATTCTCCCTTGTTTGAGATGGCTGTTGCCTGGCACTTGTGTGGCACGGATGTTACTTGTCACTTGTCAGCCCAAGCTGGGATATTGTCCAGGTCTTGCTGCATTTGAACATGGACTGCTTCAGTATCTGAGGAGTTGCGAATGGTGCTGAACATTGTGCAATCATCAGTGAACATTCCCTCTTCTGACCTTATGATGGAAGGAAGGTCATTGATGAAGCAGCTGAAGATGGTTGGGCCTAGGGCACTACCTGAGGAACTCATGCAATGATGTCCTGGAAATGAGATGACTGACCTCCAAACAACCACAACCATCTTCCTTTGTGCTAGGTATGACTCTAACCAATGGAGAGTTTTCCTCCTGATTCCCATTGACTTCAGTTTTGCAAGGGCTCCTTGATGCCACCCTCTGTCAAATGCTGCCTTGATGTCAAGGGCAGTCACTCTCACTTCATCTCAGGAGTTCAGCTCATTTGTCTATGTTTGAACCAAGGCTGTAATGAGATCAGGAGCTGAGTAGTCCTGGCGGAACCCAAACTAAGCGTTAGTGAGTAGGTTATTACTAAGCAAATGCCACTTGATAGCATTGTTGATGATCCCTTCATTACGTTACTGATGATCGAGAGTAGACTGATGGGGCGGTAATTGGCCGGGTTAGATTTGTCCTGCTTCTTGTGTACAGGACATACCTCGGCAATTTTCTACATTGCCGGTTAGATTCCAGTGTTGTAGCTGTACTGGAACAGCTTGGCTAGGGGCATGGCATGTATTCGGGCACAAGTCTTCAGTATTATTGCCAGAATATTGGCAGTGCCTATAGCCTTTACAGTATCCGGTGCCTTCAGCCATTTCTTGTTTTCACATGGAGTGAATTGAATTGGCTGAAAACTGGCATCTGTGATGCTGGGGACCTCTGGAGGAGGCTGAGATGGATCATTCACTTGGCACTTCTGGCTGAAGATTGTAGCAAATGCTTCAGCCTTATCTTTTGCACTGATGTGCTGGGCTCCCCCATTATTGAGGATGGGGATATATGTGGAGCCTCCCCTCCAGTGAGTTGTTTAATTGTCCACCACCATTCATGATGGGACGTGGCAGGACTGAAGTCTATAGTCAGATCAGAATGAACCTGAAGTGGACTGCCTGCATCTGCTCCTACCAAAGACCATAAGATATAGGAGCAGAAATTAGGCCATTCGGCCCATCGAGTCTGCTCCACCATTCAATCATGGCTGATAAGTTTCTCAACCCCATTCTCCTGTTTTCTCCCCGTAACCTTTGATCCCCTTACCAATCAAGAACCTATCTATCTCGGTCTTAAATACACTCAATGACCTGGCCTCCACAGCCTTCTGTGGCAATGAATTCAATAGATTCACCACTCTCTGGCTAAACAAGTTTCTCCTCATCTCTGTTCTAAAAGATCTTCCCTTTACTCTGAGGCTGTGCCCTTGGGTCCTAGTCTCTCTTACTAATGGAAACATCTTCCCCAGGTCCACTCTATCCGGGCCTTTCAGTATTCTGTAAGTTTCAGTCAGACCCCCCCTCATCCTTCTAAACTCCATCGAGTATAGACCCAGAGTCCTCAAACATTCCTCATATATTGAGCCTTTCATTCCTGGGATCATACTCGTGAACCCCCTCGGGACCCTCTCAAGGGTCAACACATCCTTCCTGAGATACGGGGCCCAAAATTGCTCACAATATTCTAAATGTGGTCTGACCAGAGCCTTATAAAGCCTCAGCAGCACATCCCTGCTTTTATATTCGAGTCCTCTCGAAATAAATGCCAACATTGCATTTGCCTTCCTAACTACCGACTCAACCTGCAAGTTGAACTTAAGACATATAACCACTTTGAATGCCAAAAGAAGCTTGCCTTTCAGGCTCTGTTTCACTAGTGAAATGGTGATAAAGGTGTCTCAAAATCTGATTTTCAGCCAATCTCCACCGCAGAGATGGCACTCTCAATCATGGTTATGACCAGCACACCCCTGGACTCCTATGGAGATGGCTCATTCCAAATATCAGCAATACCAATCCGTTTGCATCTCACAGATGTACCAGGCAGACGACTAATGCAATTTTTCACTTTCATGAGCGGTTTCTGTCATTTTCACAGGATAGCTGGATTCTCCAAAGCTTAATTAGTGGAATAATGTGAAGAATTATGTGCTGCTCAGGCAGCAATCATGGTATCTTCATATTAAGGCAATGCATAGTGCTAGGATTATTGAAATGAGAAGATTGGCTTCTAGGTGATTGAGGCACCATCTGCATCTCCATATCTTGACACTATTGAGATAGCTACAACCAGTAGCTCAGTGAAGATATAATGCGGGCATCAGGAGCAATATCAAATATGTTTCTGAGGCCTGAACAGGCTACAATACCATCTGGCTCGGGTCTTTAAGATCATCAAAGTCTTTTGTATGCTCAGCAACTTTGTCATCCAAAGAAGCATCAGAATGAAGCAAGTTGGAGGAAGAAAGCCTCGTTTCAGCTGTGAAACAATGCAAGATGTATACATGCTTACTTCCAGCTCCATAACATTGCCCGACTCCACTCCTGCCTCAGGTTATCTGCTGCTGAAAACTTTAACCACTCCTTTCTTATTTCTAGGCTTGAATATTGCAGGGCTCTCTTTGCCAGCCTCGCATCTTCCATGCTACATAAGCTCGAGCTCAACCAAAACTCTGCTGCCTGTATCCTAACTCACTCTAAGTCCAGATCCCCCATTGCCCTGCGCTTGCTATTCTACGTTAGTTCATGGCCTGACAATGCTATGATGTTAAAATTTTCCTTGTTTCCAAATCCCTTCATCCCTATTTCTGTGAAGTCCTCCAGCCCTACAACCCTCTTAGATATCTGCACTCCCCCAATTCTGCCCTTTTGTGAATCTGCAGTTTTAATTGCTGTACCAATGGCAGCTGCTAATGCATAAACTCTGGAATTCCCTCCCTAAACCTCTCCACTTCCCTCCACCTCATTCTCCTCCTTTAAGATGTGTCTCAAAACGTAAACTCTTTAACCAAGGTTTTGGGCATCTATCCTTATGTCTCCTTAAGTCGTTTGGTGTCAATTTTTATTTCATGACGTTCCTATGACAATGTTGCCTTGGGATGTTTTATTATACTAAAGGTCAGAAGAGATTCCACCAGAATCACTTTTTCAGGCAGTAAGTGCTCCATTCACCCAATGTAGCAGTAGTTTTCTGCATATGTATGATACAATGACCAACACATGAGGCATTTTTTCTTTGTAGAGATTTGGATGACTACATATGGTGAATCTACCCAGTGGTCCTTCTAGGTTTTCCCCAAAGTGATTGAGGTGACCCTCTAGTTACTTGTGCTGGATAATTAGAAGACCCCACAACTGACTCGATTGCATGTGCTACGGTGGCTGTCTGTTCTTCACTTTCTGGCACATCTACTGCAGATCACCTGACGAGGTAAGATTGAGATGCAACAGCCATTCTGTGTCCATTCTAATCAGGTTTCTATTTCTGGACAGCTCCTCACTCCTCTGCGAGCAGACCTCAAGGCAGCAATGAAGGCAGTGAAACCCTGCAATAATTCTTTCTGCATTGAATTGCCCAGCTTCTTGAAATCACACAAGATAGCCTTTGGAGACTGGAATGCAATGTCAGTATTGCACTCTGAGCATTCAGGAGAGATACCATAACTGGGCTCAAGATTTCAGTCACTTGGAGCTTGACTACAGATGGTCCTGGAATTGCCAAATGTTCCATGGTGGGCTACAGTCTTGATAAGCTGTTATCCTCAACTGCACAATGAACTCTTTTACAGTTGCCCTCAAATCTTGTATGGTTCTGGACAAATTCTCTAATGCCTGCAGAAAATATTGTGCTCAGATAACATTTTTCCTTTCAAACCAAGTACTGTGAACTAGATCCTAAGGCTCTGCAGCTGATGAAGCTCATGCTTCAGCTACCAAGTTTTAGTTTCTCTTTCGCTGTCACCGCCTCCCACTGGCCAGGCATGCCCTATGTGATACTCATCTCAAGCTGACTACTTCCCAGGCTGGAGGTACTTGTGTGGTGCTTTCCATGGGCGGAGTCAGTATGCTGAATGTGGTGTGGCTCCGGCTTCATGGATAGCAGTCAAACTTGGGGCAGCTTCTTTAGAAACACACACAGGAACAGAATAAATATTAGAATGGTGACTCCTGAATCAGAGTTTAAAAACGAAGATATGTCATGCTGGTACGTAGCCTCAGTTTAAGAGTCAATCATTTGATGGGTAGGATGATGCATGCACTTGTTCCCTGCGCAGGATTTTGATATGGTGACATTTCCCAGTTTGGGATATTACTTCATGTGGTTCTCTCTCTTTCATTGAGGTTCATACTCAAGGTCATTTTGATCATCCTTAACTCTCTTTTATCCCATAGCTCAGGGCTTCCGGTCACCATTGAACTACACTTTAAGCTTTCCATCAGTTCATCGATCTACAAATGAACCTGATGAAAGGTCATAGACCTGAACAGTTAACTCTGTTTCTCTCTCTGCACATGCTGCTAGACCTGCTGACTATTTCCAGCATTTTCTGTTTTTATTTCAGATTTCCAGTTTCTGCAGTGTTTTGTGTTTTCTGTATAAGTGAACCCATTGCCTATAGTTTCTTTGATTCTGGATTTATTGGTTTATGTTAAGTTAGCTGATATCAGCCAGGGCAGCAGTTACATTACATTTGGCCTGAGTGAACCTGGGCTAAGGATGGGACTAACCAGCTTTTCCTTAATTGTTTTCTATTCATACCTGATTGAAGTTGAGGAAAGGATCAGTCTTGGCTATAATGCCGAGCTCAGGATCAGCCAGGCTGCTGACATGCATTATCAAGGCTCACTTGGGTGAGGACCAGAAGAAAAATATGAAAGTAAATTCCAGGCAGCCATCAGCAACTTCAGGAAAACAAGGGGAGGAAAAAGGAGGGGGTGGGGGGTGGAATTAATCCCAGCAATTTGCTAATGAATTTGGATTTGAGCCTCAGAGCTCAGGGGATTGAAATCCAACACAATACTTATGCCCCTATATTTTTCTATTCCTATGTTTAGCACCTCCACAAAAACTCTGTTTCAAATAGAAAAAATCCAGGATTAACTCTGGAGGTCAGGTGAGCAGGGCCATTGATTTAGTGACCTAGTTATTCAAATTCCATTTTTATTACATAAGATTTTGCAATTTTTACCAGTGATTTTGCTGATTTGAATGCTGTGATTCTGTTCATTTATCCATGAAAATCATAATCCAGTGGGCTTGCTGATGAGTAATCTGGAAGTGGACTGGCTGGAGCAATGAATGGCATCTGCTTAAGAGAGGCGGAATGACGTCAGACACCTGGCACTACATGAGACTTACACAAAGCTCTGGCTCATGTCTTGAATTCCTTGCGCTGTTGGGATTTTGTTTTACTGCCTGATGATTTTTGAGGAACTGTTCTGGATGGCTTCAATTTATTGCTATTTTCCCAGTTGTTCTTTCCAGGGAAAGAAGTGAGCAGCAGTGAAACTGTATGAAACTCAGTGTCTATGACTTCCCAGGCATTCTGCAGCAATATAAGGTGTTGGTGTTAATGCTGCCAGTTCTCTGTGATAAATGTGAGAGACAACGCATTCACGAGGATGGCAGGGTGAGTGATGTGTGTGGTCCCCTCTCACAAGGACAGTAGTGATTCAATGTCACCACTGCAAACTCTCTGTTTTAAGGATTCATTGTCTGTTGTTTTACTTTGTTTCTTTTAAAATACAGACACATTGTGGAGATGACACAGTGGGATCTGGGTGGTGGTGGGGGGTGGGTTGTAATTTATTCATTATTACTGGGATCTGAGCATTCAGGAGTATAACTCACTGCAGGGAATCTAAAAATCATAACTTAATATTATAATTCAATAATAGCACACTGAGTTACTTACCTTTCTGTTGAGACTGTAACTTTCTCTAGCCATCTGGAAGTAAGGAAGAGTGAAAATAGCAAAGTTTCAGTCAAATGTCTCACTTGATAACTCAATGAGTGTATCCAATGAGTTACTGAGTCTCACAGGCCAAGAAAACTCCAGGTTTCATTCTCACTCCCTCCTGAGTTAGCTGACCTCAGCCAGGAGAGTAAAGGATTGCCCTCAATGATCTTTGGCTAGGGAGGGAGAAAAAAAAAGTAGCCAGGGTTCCAATCCCTGGTTACTATTCCATGACTCCAGCTGGCAAGGACAGAAGTTGGCTCAAATATGGTGCATCCCATTGTTGAATAGCCTCTAGACTTATATTGACAAGGAATTAGAATAGCATCTACCATATATGGAACTCTACCCACAACCATTAGCTCCTTTATTTTGTGGATGGAGGAACATTTTGTGTCTGTGACTGAAATAGATGTTAGTCACATCTGTAGCATTGGTAAATTTGAGAAATCATTACACAGGGAAATAAGGTACAGAATCGCACACCTAGCCACTGATAAGAGCTGTTTTTGAATGGCAGATAAACCATTCTATGCATCATTTTTCACTGTGTGACATTCCATCAATGATGAATAAACATTGCCTATGCTATGCTGTATAGGTAAGAGTAGTTTGCAATTGAAATCTCCCAAATAATTACAAGTGAAGAAAGTAATTTATCCATCCAAAGACACCATATTTCCCATCCTAAATGTTGTTTAACTGATTCCAGGTTTGCCTCCACTATTCCATCCCGACACCTATTCTACACATTGATTAAGCTGTGTGAAGGAGAATTTATGATACCAGTCCTGACATGACAGTTTTCCTATCCCATCTCTTTAGCCCTGAAGAAGCCATATGGACTTGAAGTGTTAACTCTGTTTCTCTCTCCACAGATGCTGCCAGACCTGCTGAGTTTTTCCAGCGTTTTCTGTTTTTATTTCAGATTTTCAACATAAGCAGTATTTTGCCTTCATATTATATATATCTTACTAGTTTGAAACTATGATATGAGTTCTCCTGTCATTTAATTTAATGTAATATTCTGGGTTAACTTTCTATACACCCTCAACAAAACTGAACAACTCCCAGATGCCTCCTTTCTAGATAGAAAAGTCTAAGTTTCTCCAATCTTTCGCTGATATTAGGAATCAGTCTCGTGGCTTCCTTGGCAGTGCTTCTGGCACTTAATGTCTTTCCTATTTCTTGATATCCAGAACTTGATGCCATTTAACTTTTGATCATCGGCTGCTCTGATTTATATTCCATTGCATTGATGATACAGTTCAAAATCTATTGGTTTTGCTGAATGTTACTCTGGTTGGACATGTTTAGCATTGAGTAGCAAATCTGCCAACTTTCTAACAGATTCGTCCTTAGCTAGTTCAACACATTTGCATAGCTGGTATAATGCATTTTCCTTTCTCTGTCTAGCACTTTGCATTTAAGGCAGTAACTTTAAAATGTAATCTTCCATTAAGCTTCCCATGTACTTCTTATCCAACTCATTCTGAAGCCTCTGATCTGACTGCTGATTCCATTGCCCCAGCTATTTTTCTATCATCTGCAAATCTGACCATTTGCCATTGAGGTTCTAAATGCAGCAACAGAGGTTCAGTACTAAATTCCGCTCTGACATAACTTGAATTACCTCGAATTACCCTGCCACCACCCCGCCCAACACACAGTTTGAGTTTATGACTAATGGGGAGGATATGATGTGCTGGCTGCTTTCGACCCGGGTTCTAATTGTACAAGTGACCCTCAAATATACTTTGAATAACTGGTTCCATGATTTTACATGCAATGGAAGTATTTACTGTGTAATAGTTAATGCTGTTTTATCAGGGGTTTTGTGAATTTAGGCACCACGTTAACCTGTTTACAGTCTACTGGTCTCTGTGACCTCGGCCCGTGTTCAGTGATAGTCCCATAATGAATGTCAATGCCTCACAAATCTCCTCCCTATAGTTTCTCGGCACTCTGCGATAAATAAGATCTATCCCTGCAAAAATGTTTATTTTGCGTCCATTCAGCCTAGTTTGTTAACCAAATAGTGATGTATCCATGAGGGCCCGACAGAAGGGGGAAAGGTTTTTTTAAATCAGGCACATACAGATCAGTCCGTCAGGTAGTTGAGCTGTTAATATTCCCTGCCCAGCAAGAGGGTAATATCTCTTTAAAAAATCCCTAGGTGTACGTCCGCGCCAAGAATTAAGCAAAGGTGCAAGGAACTCCTAGAATGACACTTTCAACTCGTGGAAATAAAGATGATGAAACATCAACTTATTTTCAACTGCGTTTTTTTTCTCTCTTTTTATTTGCCTTCACGAATTTCCATAGAAAAATAGTGTTTGAACAAACTACATCCGCACTCTTTCCCCGAATTTTTCCAACCAACGCCACAAGATGGCAATGTCCACGTGTGCAAGCCTCAGCATCCTTGTCCAATCCACAAAGAACAAGCGCTTTGTGTGTGTGTGTGTGTGTGTGTGAGAGAGAGGGAGAGATTGGGGTGGAGGGGGAAGAGGGAGGGAGGTAGAGAAAACGGCGTCTGGACTCAGGAACGCATGTATTATGTTCTATAATTGTTTCCCGGCTAAAGATACACAGAAATATACATATTTATGTGCATTACATTTCATGAGCAACATCCCTGACCATGTTCTAGGCACATTAATAGAGACAGGAGGACTTCAGGTAATTGCCGCAAAGCACAAATTAGAATGAATGAGGAATTAAGAACTTTGATCGAGAGGTAGGGATTGTAGTTAAACTTCTCAGACTCGGGGGGTGGGGGGTTGCTTTGCGATTAAAAAATGTACAAAATCTCACTTTAGTGTAGTGCAGTGCGATTGGTATCGGAGTTTACTTGTGGTACACATACACCCAATCTGACTGTTTATTTTTGCATTGCCTTGACAATATATTTACCTACAAATATTATTTCGTGAAATATATTTCTTCGACTTCAGCCTCAAGAATATTTAAGCCATTCTACGCGTTATTAAACTTTAAGCACTAAATATATATGAGGGGAAAAATATGATTCATTCCTGTCTCCTTCGGAAAGATTTCATTCTGTTCTCTTCCTCTCTCCGAGATCACAATGCAAATTCGTTCAAATCTCTCCCAGCCTGTCACATCCTAACTAATAATTTCAGTGTCGAAGTTCATTTCGACGCTGTTACTCAATACCTAAAAACATCACCACGCGGATAGCTCACATGAAAACTAATTACACAGAATCAATATTTAATCACCAGCTCCAGCTCCTTGGATTCCATAACAGCCAGAGCACAGATTCTTTTTTTTTTTAAATTACTGCAATACATTAATCCCCCTCTGCCTCCCGCGCTCGGACAGTTCGAGACGTTTTCACTCCCATTTTCTAAACTTTTAGAAAAATCGCTTTTGTTTTCTAGTTGAGGTGGAGCTGGCTTGGAATTGATACGTATTAATTGTGTGTGTTTATTTAAAAAAAAGACCCCAACGCAGAACAGACCTGGGAGCATTTAAAATCATGACTATTATTATATTAATAGCTGGAATTATTCAATTGGAGCCGATTATTTGCGCCTTGATGTCGGTGTGTGTGTGTGTGCGTGCGTTCCGGATTCCCAGTGAAGCTTCTCTTTCTGTGTGTGTGTGTGTGTCTCTGGGGAGGATTCGGGTTCTCGGTGAGAAAGAGGAGCTCTTTTCTTGTGTCTAATTGCAGGATGAATTTGAACCCCCGCCACTCCGAGCTCAGATCACATAAAGGCTTAAACATTTTAACTAGAGATTATTGGCATAAATATTTCACCAAGTGGAGAGGAGATATTAAATTGCACTATTTATTTTAGCATCACAACAGAATTACATTCGTTAGCCCCCGAAGACTAATTGGGTTGTTTAAGGAGGCTTGGCCGGTGCTCCAGTCGCTTAGCCGTGAATTTAAACCTTTGGGTTTTTTTTTATTTGTTTTGCTTCATGAACAGCCATCAGGATTAAGCCTGGAAAAGACCGGGGAAGGTTTGGGATAACATGAACTAAAAGGCGACAGTAAAGACAGTAAATACACTGCCCAGATAGCCATCTCCCTCCCTCTCAGAGAATACCTTCCTTTTTAATTCCTCGGTGAAAGTTTACAATATTGATGCATTCCGACATGATTTAATTCGCCGCTTTACAACTCCACGGGAAACGCCACATGCAGAACAAAACATAATTTCTGGGGTTGTTTTTTTTTCGCTATGTGGTGCGGTTACAGATGAACTGTTAACAACAGCGGAATATCCGCTACGCGCTGAGCTGCAAGGATCAATCCTTTGCTTTCTCCAAGTAATCTTTAACTTCCTTCGCAAACACATTTCGAAAAATAGTGTTAACTTGACGGGGAGTGAACCCCGGCGTGAATACAGTTGGCAAATCATTGTCTAAATGCAGTTAATTTATAAATGCATAGAGATAAACCCTTGCTTATCAATTAGAGCCGCGGTCAGAGGGGTCTAGATCCTGCATGCACTTTGCAAAGTCCCCCACCTCTCTCTCTCTTCCTTTTTTGTGTTTGCCTCTTTGTCTCTCTTTTTAAGGGGGGGGGGAATACCTCAGTCCACCTTAACTCCAAGCCCCGCCCACTGGCCAGCAGCATGCGCAGCAATGATTGGTAGAGGAATAATGGCTGAAATTGATTGCAGATACCAGTATGCAAACTTGTTGCTGGTTTTCCGGGGGATGAGATCAGACTGTGTTCCTCAAGCTAGCACTAGTGATCGAGAGAGAAAGAGAGAGAGAGAGAGAGACGGGCAGACAGCGAGAGAGAGAGAGAGAGAGAACAGAGGCAGTGCTAACCTCAGACTCACTCACATGTGCTGGATTAAGATTTTGAAAAAAAAGGGGAACGAGAATCGCAACAGAAGTATTCCAGCCAGGATTGTTTGCTCCGGCGATCTCCTGTCGGTGGATGGATGCAAGTTTGGAGCCAGTGTAAGCGGTTAGCGGGTGCAGTGTCCTAGCGCCTCCTTCCAGCTCCCACCACCACCACCCCACTCCCCCACCCCCAAACCAACCCCCACCACCACCTCCCCCCCACCCCCCCGCAATCCCACGCCACAAAACCCCCCAATCCATCGCCTTTCGCTGGGCAGAAGTAACTCAAACCCCCTTTCCTGATCATAACAGCGCTGGGAGATTTCAATTCTCCCACGAAGGGGGAGAGGAGGAGGGGGGTGGGTGGGTGGGGGTGGTGGGGGGTTCAGAGAGGAAATTAAGAATAGATAATAAAACCCGAGAATATTTTTTTTTTAAAAAAGCCAGCCGAACAAAATAATAATAATGAAGATCTGAAGACTTGAATTGACATTGTAGAGAGTGTGGAATCACAATGTGATCTTGGCAGGGTGAGTTTCTCTGCAAAATCCTTATTGTCTTTGAACATTTTTCTTTAAAAAAATATAATTTTTTGGACTTTAACTACTGAAGCAGTCGGATTTTTTTTCCTCTCTCATCGTTTAATTTAAAAAAAAAATTCTCTCTTGTGTCTGCGATTGAGAAGATCGGCTCCAGGGGGTTCCGGCTGTCATGCCGTATTGATCGGGGGCTTTGGGAAGTTATGTTCGGGCTGGATCAATTCAGCAGGTCCGGTGGCCAAGGAGGGGAGAGAAACTTCGGTCAGGTCGCCCTGGGTATGTCGGGTATGTCGGGCCACTATAAAAGCCCAAGCTTCCCCGGCGGGAGCGGCAGTGCCATGGAGGAGCAAGCTATCAACCCCCTGGCAGAGCCCCCAATGCTGGGGATGGGCATGAGCCCGGCTCTGGGCGGCGAGCAGTATGCCTTCCATCCCCGGGGGCACTCGGAGCTGCACGGGGCCGGGGCCATGCAACAGCAGCAGCAGCAGCAACAGCAACAGCAGCCGGCGCCTGCCCAGCCGCAACCCCAGCCTCAGCCTCAGCCGCCGCCGCCGCCTCCTCCTCCTCCTCCCCCTCAACCCCAGCCCCAGCCCCAGCCCCCGCCGGCCCACGGCTACTTCCCCAACGGCCACCACCACCACCCGCACCCGCACCCCCACCCGCACGCCCACCACCACTTCAGCGGCAGCTTCTGCGGAACCGACCCCGGCCCTTCCTGCCTCCACGGTGGACGTCTCCTGGGGACCCCCGGCTACAGCAGCAACCCCTTGAGCGGCCAGCAGCAAGCTTTTGGAGAAAGTTACGACCCGATGGCCGAGAGTCAAGGAGGGGGAGGAGGAGGGGGAGGGGGAGGCGAAGCCTTTGCACAGCAGCAGCCACCCCCGGGGAGATCAGGTAACCTCACGGACTACCACCAACACCACACACCGTCATCGAACCACACACCTTGCCTCCCCCTGGACCAGTCTCCCAATCGAGCTGCCTCTTTCCATGGGCTTCCATCCTCTTCCTCATCCGATGCACACGGACTAGAGCAGAGACGCCTGCAGAACCAGCCAGCAGTGGACTCAATGGAATACAACTACCAGAATGACCCTCCCTCAGGGCCCTTTGACATGCCAGTGTTTTCCCCCTCGGAGTCCAGCGCCCAGCTCCCTCACTATGGCACCAGCAGACACGTGCCCAGCAGTAACTTCCCCACCAACCCGGCCATGCCCAGGGCACCGGGCATGGTGAACCTGGGCAAAGTCCACCCTCAGCAACAGCACGGCGTGTTTTACGAAAGGTTTGGGAATGCTCGGAAGATGTCGGTGGGCATGGAGCCTGGGGTCGCTGCCAGGAATCCTTTAATGCAGCAACAGGCGGGTTTGCTGGCTCGACAAAACTCTTGCCCCCCAGCGATACCTAGGCAACAACAAGCAGAGGCCGGGGCTCCTAACTCCAGTCTGCAGGACAATGGGACAATGCTGCAGAGTCAGCATGCTCCTTTTGAATACCCAATTCAAAGATTAGAGAACAGGAATATGCACCCTTACAGCGAGCCCATGTTCAACATTCAACAGCAGCCCAATCAGAGACTACAGCATTTTGATGCTCCCTATCTCAATGTAGCAAAGCGGCCGAGGTTTGACTTTCCAAATAACCACAATGTGGACAGTTGTGCTACTTGGAGTAGCAACAGTATGCACAATGCAAGTTTGGAAAACCATTTATCACCCTCTGCGTACCCTGGCCTTCCCAATGAGTTTTCACCACCTGGTCCGGAGGGTTTCCCCCCAGGTCCCCCTCTGCAGCATCCGGGGACAGATCAACAGTCCCTGCAACAGCGCCAAAACATGCTGATGATGTTTAAGCAAATGGTATCAAGGAACCAGCGGCACAGAATGAGGCAACCTGATCTCCAGCACCTAGGGCACCATGGAGATGTCAACCAAAACAACATAGTGCACAGCAACCAAGTGGGAAATATGTCGCAGCCAAACTTTGAGAGGGAAAGTGGTGGGAGAATGCCCAGTTTTGATCCTCAGAATCCACAGATAGGCCAAGAAAATGCCTGGTTTCCTGGCCACCACCCACCAGGCGATATGCTTCAGAGGAGGATGGGTGGATCTGCCGTGCCACCTGATGGGAGCCCCCATGAATCAGTCCAGATGAACTTACAGCAGAATGGGTCAAGTATGCTGTTTAGGCCAAGTGGGAATGGACTAGGTATGCAAGAGCCACTGAGAATGCCAGGTGATGGACATGTACAGGGTTTGCACTCTCCTGGGATGCACTCTCAATTTGGCAATAATATGGGCAATGTCACACAGATGCAGTCTCCTAGTGGGGGCATGGGCCTCCCCAACACTGCAACTGATAGAAGACCCGGACCTGATTTCCCAGGTCCCCAAATGGGCGGACAACCGGGCTTTCCATTTGGGGGACCAAACCGACCGGCAAACCCACACAACCCCCCCCCTGGAGTACCTCCGTCTCCTGGTAACTACCCACCCCAGTCTGAATTTCAGCCCAACCAGCGTCCCTCAATGAGTAAGATAGGGTCGCTTTCACTGGGCTCCTTCAGCAAGCCTGGCTCAAAGGACAATACCATTTATGGACAGAGCTGCCTGGCTGCCCTCTCTACGGCCTGTCAGAATATGATCGCAAGCCTAGGGGCTCCAAACCTCAATGTCACATTTAACAAAAAGAACCAGAATGAAGGAAAACGCAAACTGAGTCAAACTGAGCAGGACAACAGCAATGGTGGGCCAAACAATGGAGCTGGAGGTAGTGGTGGGAGTGTTGGTGGTGTCTCCTCTGGCAGCACTGGCAATGGGCCAGAATACTTCCAGAGCAACACTCCTCAAAATAACCCAATGGGGGTCCCTGGCAACGGGAGCGGCAAGCTGACCACATCTGCAGCCCAGAACACCACTCAGGGGCCCAACCAGCCATCCCAACCGGAATGCAACCTCTCCCCAAACTATGCCTTGGAGGCTATCCCAAGTGAAAGCAAAGGACAGACGGGGAGAGGGAGAGGGAGGAGAAAAAGGGACAGTGGCCATGTCAGCCCAGGGAATTTTTTTGACAAATATTCGGCTGAGAATGTGAATCCCGGGGTCAGCCCAGGGCAACAGGGTCAGTCTACACATGCTGGAGATCGAGGTGGGACTCCGCACGATAAATCCCTCACCTCTCCATCGTGGGCAAAAGGGAATGACCTCCTACTCCCTGACCAACCTGACCTCATGTCTTCCCTAGACAGTGGGATTCAAAGTGTGACAAAATCAGATGGCAGCTCGCCTCAAGTTGACTTTTCGGACGATGTCGGCAACAACTATGGGAACGAAGACGAGGTGTCTTCAAGTTCAGACAACAACATATCCAAGCCCAGCCGGTTAGTGACCAGTTCTCCTAAACTGCAGCGAGCTGACCATGGGCTGATGAGCAGCCAGAAACCGATGGGCCACGGCCTGCTCAATGCACACCCTAACAGCAACACTACCTCCAACACGGGGCCTGTCACTGACAGCTTTGGGCTCAGCAGCACCGGCGGTGGGCACCCGGGCACGCCGGGCATGGAGCAGGTTCGCACTCCAACCAGCACGTCGACACAGGATGAGATTCACCCGCTGGAGATCCTACAAGCACAGATTCAGCTACAGCGGCAACAGTTTAGCATATCTGAAGACCAGCCTCTTGCGATGAAGAACAAAAAAGCTGAATGCACCGGCCAGAACGGGGACACAGAGCTGGCCGCTTGTGGCACGGACAATAGTAAAGCTGCCATCAGCACTATAGACATTGAGTCATTGATGGCAGAGCATAACTCTACCTGGTACATGCCCAACGACAAGGCCATGATGGATTCACAGGATGAAGACAAGCAAATGGCACCATGGGAAAAGGCCAAGCCTGCAAGTACCAACAAAGAAGGTAACTTTCTTGTTTCTTTCACTTGAATCTAACATACTACACAATAACATGTTTAGTCAGCACTTTATTTTCTGATGAGAGGTTTTGAGGGTCTGATCATTTTTATTTCACACTTCAAATCAGAAATGAAACTCCTAAAAGGAGCAATTGCGACTCATTTTCCCTTTAGGGAGGTGTTTACAGGACATTTGCATGAGCTCTGCAAGGTAATGGTGCCTGCCCATAAACAGAAAGTGGCAGCGAAGAGGATAAGGACAAGGTTTTATCATGTTAGTGAGGTGTGATCACACTTTCAGCTTGAAAGACAATACTTGTAATAACGTGAAGCCAAGTGTTTTGTACATATAAGTGGGGAAGGTCCTAGCGCTGGTGGATCGACTTCAGTAAGGCTCTTAACTGAGCAACAGTGAAAAGACCATTAGAGAGTTTGTTACAAACTGAATCAATTCCGCCCATTTACGAACAAACAACATTCCTTCACTTTTTCATTAATCCTTTCAAAGCAAATGTTTACAATCAAAAAAGCGAGTTTTCCGCATGAAATGAAATTGAATGAGAATTTGTAAAATGCGAGGAAGCTACTCAGTGTTGCACCCAGGTGGGTTTATGGAGCTCTCAGTCCCCCCAGCTTTCGCTGTGAGCTTTCCACGCACAACATTGATTTAATTAACCCTTCAACAACTACCCTCGTGGTTTTTTGCATCAGTCCCCACGGCCAGAAGAGGACACGGATTTGATTGAGATTGGTGTTGAGTTACCTGATCGATGCCCCTCCACACACCTCCAGACCTCCAGCAATCAGTATTCATTAGACACCCTCAGAATGCTATTGGCGTGGATACGGTGTGAAGGGTGAGGGATGCAGGGGGCTAGCGGGGCTCGAAGGGTTACTGCTAATAAGCTGAGCGCCTAAATTTAACCTGGGCTCAAATGATGTTTATTCTCGCATGAGGCGTACGTTTTAAAACTGTTCACTTAAGTTCAAGACGCATACAGTAAAAAAAAAGATTCATTCAGTCTTTCCCAGGAGTAGTTCCCGTTGGGGCTATTATATTATGACACTTTACTTCACCTTTTAAATATCTCCTGTTAACGGTTTGTTTTCTAATTCGATTTTTGAGAAATAAATATCTCAATTTGGAAACCCAAACTGCATTGGTTCGTTGAAAGCTGATCACCTTGCAGCTTGTCAGAGAAACTACACAACAGGTTCTTGCGGTTCCGTGTCCCATTTGCTTGAATTAGTTTCCAGCTCACATCTTTAGTTTGCCTGCCTGTCTCTTAATACATGGACATAGCGGCCTGATTCGGCTTCTCGTCCAGCTATGAGAGAGGTTGGGGGGAGTGGGGGAGGTGGGGGGGAGGGTGGTGAGCTGTAGAAGTTTGGAACACATAATTTGATAGCCACAGTCCGAATGGCATTCCTGCTTCGTTGTGCGAGTGTAAAGGTAGTCCTGCTGATAGTTCCTTTGTTCTATTTAATACTCAGTCCAACAGGGTTGGAATCCGGAGCTGGCGTGTTTAACATGCAAAGCTTGTATTGGTGAGAAGCGCATCAGCATTCTCAGAGCTTCGCGCCGGCAAGGACATAAATTGGTTTGTTGAGAACCTTCTTTCCATTTTTAAATGTAGTTGCACAGCGTCCTTTCTGGCCCTTCATGTTCGCAACAGTTAAGGCCAACTCGATCAATAGCTAGTTAGCAGAATTCCTGTACAACTGCCTCTTTAGTTTGGCTGAGGAATGTATCTGAAATAAACCTTCATCATATGGACTTACTGACCTGTAACGTTCACTGTTGACGAACTACTTTTGTGTTTTCCCGGTTTAACACACACCGTCGGACGCACTCTTAAATCCTTACATCCACATCCATACACACTCAGACATATTACATATGTACTCAGACACATATTAAGATACATTCAATCACACACTAACAGTTACACATACACACTCATGTACATATACTCACATATTATCTCAGGAACACATACGCTATCAGACACAACTATTGATCCAGACACGCACCCACCTATACACCTTCAAACACCTAGAATGACAATGCACTCAGATGAACACAGACTCACACGCATTCACACTCAGATACACACGAGCATTCACACTCAGATACACACAAGTATTCACAGACACGCATCACACATACACACGCATTCACACTTCAGATATATGCACACATTCACACTCAGGTACACACAATCACACACATGTTCACACTCAGGTACACACAAACACATTCACACTCAGATATACTCACACACACATTCACACTCAGGTACACAAACACATTCACACTCAGGTACACACAAACATATTCACACTCAGATATACTCACACACACATTCACACTCAGGTACACACACATTCACACTCAGATATACTCACACACACATTCACACTCAGGTACACACAAACACATGTTTACACTCATACACCCACACTCAAAAGCTCTTGTACTTCTTCAGTTACCCCTTTTTTAAATCCCACTCCAGATGTTTCGTGCTGTCCAAGCACATACACGTTGAAGCGTTAAAGACATTATTTAAATATTTTAATTTAAGGATTATACTTTCTAATCAATGAAACAAAATTCGAGTGGTTTACCAGAATCAGCGAGAAGATTTTAACAAACGTGAACGCGGGCTTGCATTTTTTCTAAATTGAGGATTTTAATAGAAGAAGAATATGCAGTGAAAAGTTGGCCTAGTAAACTATTTAAATAAAAGTTGATTTCCGAGCTGGAACTCGATGGGCGCACTCGGTGCTCGATGGGTGGCTCAGTCTCAGTTGTTTTTACCTTGCGCTTTGTGAGTGAGGAGCTTTGTATTTTTTATGGGAGAGGGCGATAGATGTTTTCCATTGACATTGTCAGAAAGCAGGCAGAGGACAATACAATCAATAGCACAATATATCATGTGACATTGCCACCAACATCCAAACGGATCCGACTTTATATTAAGGGTTCTGCTGGCCCACTTGTTCAATTGGGAGTCAAAATTCTCCCTTAGACACTTGGAGCACACTCGTACAGAACAAACCAGCCTCTTATCAAAATTCACACAGAAACATACCGGGGACCTGGGGTTACATTAGCAGCAAGTTGCCGTTTCTAACTAGGGTTGGATTTATTGATCCAGTGCTTACCGCATCCCCACACCTGTTTGCGTTAAAGTTGCCCATTGCACTCGCTTCCCAGAACTTTTTTCTAACGTTAACTTGTATTCGAGCTGCAAGGTGTGGAGGCATTTCAATGTTTACCAATCAGAGTGTGAAACCTTTGCAGGAGAGTTGTTACTTGTGTGGGAGGGAGGATTGCTGGGTTGGTCGAACAGACAGCATTATGTATACTTGGCAATAGAATTCGAAATAATTGTGGGGTGGGGGGGGGGCGGTGGTGATGTTTCTGTCTGGATTCTTGCTTTGTGTAGCTTAGGAGCTGTGTTGTGTCTGGATCCTGTATTTGGTACAATAGGAGTGAATGGACGGGCAGTCCGACCCGCTGTGATTCTGTGCTCAGATAGGCTCCGTGTTTATCTGCACTAACTGTATGACTCTGGCATTGTCATTTTCCGTGCAGTTCACTGGGACTGAAAACACACTCACTGTCTGCAAAGGGTGATAGCCACAGTTTGTCAGGTAGCGTAGGATTCAGAGTGTGATAGATGGCACTCATTGAATACTATAATGTGTTATATTCAGTGTCAACCGCAGTGTCAGGTTCAGTAACTTGATTCAGTTTATTTTAAATTTTAGAGTGTCCTAGTCTGGTCTACTATGCGAATTGATGATATTAGGAGTAGACGGCTGTATATTTCAGCCCTCAGAAATCCCGGGTGTGATATTGAGAGCATATTGTCATGTGCTATGGGTTAGGAGTAGGTGAGACCGGCGTACCGAGGGCGAGGTGTGATTTAGGTATTGCAGAATTCAGTGTGATCTTCCAGGTGTGATACTCCGCACCGGTTGGTTTTGTTTCGGCCAATGGAGTGAAGGGAAACACATTTTGTTCCTCAGGAACTGAAACATTCCTGGAGTCCTCCTAGGGGTAACCCTTTCAATACTGCCAGACTTTAACAAAAGCTGCCTCAATGCTAGACAGTATCTGGGGAAGGGCCTCCTGACTAACCTGTAGTAATGAAAGGAGTAAGGAACCAACTGAGCAATGCCAGAGGAGCAAAGAGCAGATTAATTAACAGCGGAATTCATGGTATTAAAACAAAACATTAATTTTTTTAAACAATAGAGTCCTGGTGTTTTGGGTTTTGTGTCGTTGGGTTAGCAAATCCTAGGAAAGAATGCAGATTAAATAATTGGGGGTGTGGGGTATTTTGCAGAACATTTCAGATTTGATATGAATGCCAATCCCCCCTAACAACCAGGACGCGAGAATCGAGACTGAATTCAGCTCCTTCATCAACTTTAGTTATTAAAAGCACGAGAATTCCCCATTGTAACTGCCCGTGAATCTCTTAAAGGTTTCTTTTGGAATAACAGCGTGGATAGGCTATCCTCGAGATACTGATTAAAACCTGACTGGTAACTTATTGAATCTAAAATTCACAAGTTTTACGTAGTTGGTGTAAAGTGATATAATCAGATTAAATATAGATTTAGACAATGGACATGTAGCTTTCAATATTTTGCCCTTTTTTGGTAATTGAATTCAGGGTGTGGGATTTCCTCGGAGTATTTAGTTTCCTGGGCATTGTGTGCGCTGAGGTTGAATGGCGAGCCTTTGAATCAACTTCATATATACAGTAGTTGGAAAACCCGAGGAGTCTTCATAAAACCTGCAAAAAGATCGATGAATTTCTTGTGTTAAACCTGATCCCAGGTTAATGAGAGGAAGACCAATATGAACAAGCTTCCTGCATTTGCTGCGTTCTCGATGTAAAAGGGCAGTAGGAATAGATAAGGGAGTGAGTACTTTCTGTGGGCTCTCGGCTTCCGCACGGAGCAATTGTTCGGATGTAACTGGACTCGGCTGCCTGTCCCGAACTTGTGTGTGTCTCGGCACTTGGGGTAGAGGCCGCCTCTCCCGTGACGCGCTGAGGATTTGATGTGGAAGGGAGCTCAGGGGTCGGGGCTGGATCCGATCAGGAAGCCCGCCTTCTCTTTTACCCAAACCATTGTGGATCGCTGACTAGGAGTGGGAGTCGCTTCTGCTGGTTTAAATGCAAAATGTTAGGGTGTATTCTAAACTAACTCAGCTCCGTCTCTGTAAGGAGATTGTTTGCAATTTGTAACTCTGATCTGAAGACCATTTCTCATATTTCTGCCTGTTATTGGCTGTGTGTGTGTGTGTGTGTGTGTGTTTGTACATGCATGTGTGTGTGTGTGTGTCACAGTGCGATATATGTCCCCAACACATAAACACACATATACAGACAGTTAAACACACAATCCCATTCTTAAACATACACTAACTGTCACCCACCACACTCTTCCTTTATCTCATATACCGACCCACCCACACAACTATCTTTTATGCAGATATTGCTCACTACGAATGCTGGAGTCGGGAATTATTTTATCCCGCCGAAGCGCCCTGTTTCCTTGAGGGGGCTGAAGTGGACATACATTTCATTTCTCCTAGCCGGTTAATCTCACTTTTGCATTCAATCTTCGGTTAATATTTAATCATCTATTTTCCCCCTTGGTTGTGCATTTGAACTTGCTTCAAGCTGTTAATTCGATGCGATTACAAACCTGTACAAACTGCAATGCGATTGAAAAATCTAAGCAGCCTAAATAGCTGAGGCTGGGGAAGAGTGCAAGGAGCAGCAGAATAGCGGCACTGTTTGAGCGGAGGGACTTACATTGGGAAGAAAACCAAGTTTTTTTTTCCCCCCCTGAGCGACGTAAGAATGAAATCTTTAAAGCTCGCTCCACACAATAGTAATCAGTAAATAGAGATGGGAATAAGTGCGTGTTCAGCTTTATATTAAAGACCTTTTCATCTATTGAACGGTTGCTGTAAAGGAGATCCCAAGTAATGGTCTGTGGGGATATTTGATTTTCTCTTCAATAAGGGACTATTCATCTGCAGAAATTGTTTGCAGCCACTCTGGGCTTGATACAGATTTTGCTGATCATTTCTGTCAGTGTGCTCGGCTCCCTGTTACATTTTCTAATTAATTTGGTTCACACCAACAGTCATTTTTAAAACAAAAAAATGTAAAGCTCATGTAATTAAACTCTGTCAATTTTGATATATTGATGTTGCAGACGGCTCATAAAGGCTTCGAATAATTCCATCACTTGTTTACTGCTAACAGAGTGGGGTCATGGATGACATTTATTGAAATAAATAAATACATTGAGAGTGGGATCTGCCTTCTGTGGGGTGTATGAGGTGCGATAGTGAATTGATTCTTTCAGATCTTGAATGAAGTCCTCTCTTTGTCTGTCCCTCTGTTATAATGTGGATATGAAATCACAAACCACATACCTAAAGAAAGTTTGAAAACTTACCATCTCAATTCACACAATTGCATTTTTGTGGAACTCCGTGTACTGTCATTAAGATTCCACAGTTGGAAAATAAACTTTAGTTTAAATAAAATATTACAAAGATGGACATTTTGGTATTAAAATTACACTGCATAAAGATTAGCATCCACATGCTTTGTACATTGATGTGAAGTTCCTTTGTCTGTTGCCTTAGTAAAGGTGTTAAGCCCTTTGAAATAAATTGTAACCCCCTTCAACAAAATAATGCAACAGTGTTACAGGAGTCCAGGGCACATTCATACCCTAATCTTCACATGGCATAACACAAAGTCTGCGTCATTCTATCAGTATGAAATGTAAAGAAAAATTCTGTTGCTTTTAATTGAATCTAAAACCCATTCAGAAATCTCCTCTTCCCTCCAGCCCAATGTGACTTGCCTTCCTGTTTGTCAAATGCACATCACAATCAGACATGATTGGTGGTAAATTGGAGATGGAACAAGGAAATAGTAAACAGGTCCAATAGATCAACCCAACTGCACACTTTTCACCATATTTCTTCAATTCTTTTTTCTGGAAACATATCCAGTTGTTTATCCTACTTGCTTCAGTGCCCTTAATTCATCCTACAGCTTGGGAAAACGTTTTTTTTTGGGGGGGGAGGGAATTTTCTTCTTTTTCCTCAATTTCTCATTTTTTTGATTGCTGCAACAAGAGACATACTTGTCTCTTTTTTAGCGACACTCAAGTTCTGTACTACTAAATTACAATTTTTTTACTTTACTGACTACTTTACCTGGATCACTTCCATCACTTCCCCTTATAACCATAAACCATAGAAGCATAGAATCTTCTAGGGCAGAAGGAAGGCCATCTAAAGTTAACCAATTCATTTCACTCTGTCTGCTCCTTCCCCAGAACCCTTTCTAAGTATTTATCCAATTCCCGTTTGAAAGTGACTTTTGAATCGGCTTCCACCAACCTGTCAGTGAGTGCATTCCAGATCAGAACAATTCACTGCATAAATAAATTCCCCATATCTCCCCCTGCTTCTTTGGTCAGAACTCTGATTCAAGCAACTATGCTGGGCTTTAAAAAAGCTTAACTTTGATTTCACTTCCGCCCCTTCCACCCCCACCTCTCAACCTTGAGATGTTTCTGCTTTTTGCTTCATCTGAATGAGAGTGAGGGCTGCCAGTGTGAGGAACATCCTGTGGTTAAAGGGCAACCCATGCCATGCTGGCTAGCAGTGCAATGCATTCATGCACTGGCATCCTGTGCCACCCTATTCTGATACTTATAATCCTAATTCTGCACTACTGGGAGAACAAGGATCAAGTGGCCTGGTAGAGGGTGGATAGAGTAAGACTGATGATGCAGCTGCGTATCACCTGCAGCTAATGCAAAATAGCACCAGTAGCAAAACTCTCTACATTTTTTTAACCTATAGATTTTTTTTCCGAATTTAAAATGGGTGTGCTGGACTAAATACAATTTCAAATGTCATTCTCGGCATTACTGCTATATTGGTGACTCGGAGCTGATAATGACACCTCTGTTGGGACTGTATTTCTGAGGATGGATATCTTGTTTCAGTCTTGGCTGAGGAAGGCTGCAGTGAAGGTGTTAATTACTCCTGCCATAATTAGCTTGCTTATTACAAACCCAATTAAATTAGTGTTCTATTTGGTATTATCTTGAAGCCAATGCATACTTAGCTTTTTTTTAAATGAAACTCCTGTTCAAAAATATAATAATTAAGAGTTTCCACCTGTTGGTTTCTATGCACTGAGGTCAGACATCATGGAAAGGTGGAATGGGATGGGAGCTGTTGGCAGTTATTTGAGTAGTTTAATGTGTTGAGATTAAATATGGCTTCAAGAGGCTTCATGAAGTCTCAGTGAGTTCATTCTGGGAACTAGCTGAACTGTACGGACCAAGAAGATCCCGGCTTCCATGCCCTCTGTGTTGAGCTAGCTGTAGTTAGCTGGGTTGGTGAGGGGCTAAAATTTGCCTCAGCACCACTGGGTCAGGGCATGGGTTCCTGACTGCAGTTCAACAAATGCATGCAGATGTGATGAGGAGAAGATTGTGAAATATTTTGTGTTTCCTACAGCTGCAGTCAAATAGCCAGCTGAAAGTCACTGCTTCAATCCACATAGGAAGAACAGCCATTGGGTGAGGTGTTTGAAGGGTATTGATGTCATGGGACTGTACCCCACCAAAAGTCAGTGCCTTAAGGAGAGGCGGAAAGAAATTATTTTGGGGGGAAGGAAGCAAAATTAGTCACGTGCCATTCATTAGATTGGGGAAAAAATGTTTAGTTGTGTTCTGAGAGCACAGCTGACATGCATACAGTCTATCTCAAAATGTAGGTCATTTGTATCCCACCATATTGGCAATATGAATGCAGCTGTGAGGGCATCAGCAGGTTCATTTGCTCATTTTCAGGAAATGGTGGATAAGGGTAAATTTAACGGCATTAATATGTTCAGAAATGAGGAACACCACTTGCTTGTGTCCGTCCATCTTGGAGACAACTTAGTTTTGCTACAAGCACTGTCAGCCCTGCTGCAGACTCTGTCAATCCTCTGTCTACCCGGGGGTAATTTTCAACTTCTCTCTTAGGTTAGTAATCCAGCAGAGTGGGTCACCAGCCTGTTTTAAACCTGTCTGATTTTTGTCTGCTTGATTACAATGGAACAGCATTGGGCATTTCTATAAAAGTGTGGCTGATCGGCAATGGCAGATTACTGCCCAGGTTGAAACACTAGCCCTGTAAATCCTGTTAGGGAAATGGTAGTTTAGATTTTCTGGTCAACATTACTTTAACACCTGCTGGACTCAATTTATTTCAATTAACTTCCTAGTGATGTTTTAAGTAACAACTCTTGAAAAGTCTAGGCTTGTCAGTCCTTTAATGAACACAATCAGACCTGTTAAAGACACTGCCAGTCATATTGCGAATACAACTGATCGTTTTACGGACACTGTCCGTCCTGTCACAGGCACTGTAGTCATGTTATGGATACAGTCAGCCCTCTTACAGACACTGTCATTCGTGTCATGAACACCTGTCAGTCATGTTATGAATACAGTCAGCCATCAGTCATATTATGAAAATGGTAAGTTCTCTTACAAATATTGTCAGTCCTGTCATGGACACTTGTCAGTCATATTATGAATACAGTCAGTCTTATTACAGGTGCAACCAGTCATATGACAAATATAGTGGTCCTCTTACAAACAGTCAGTCCTGCCACATACTAATTCCCAGCTGATTATGAACATATATGTAGGATGGGATGATACTTTATTTGACATTGATGTATGTGGTTTTGCTTTCCACAGGCACTGTTGTTACATCATAAATGCTATACTCAAACTGGACTCTGGGCACAACCTAATGCTTGTACTAAGTGGTGTGAGATGCTGTGGAGGAGGTAGTCTCACTCTGCTTCACTATGTGAGCTTTAGCACCTTATTTGTACTTCATAAATTTAATGGCTGTGCTTAGCTGGTACTGCCTGCACATTCCTGAACGTATGGAAGAATTCAGGGATTGAGGTCACATAACTTGTGAACAGAGCAAGGAAAATTAAACCTGCTGGAAGGGAAAATTCTGGCTTTTCAAAGCTGTTCAATAGAGAACTACATTAACTGGTACGGTACTAAACTTACAAATGATGATCCCAGATTCCATCACTGGTCTGTACTGAGTTAACTACCCTCAAAGAGAATGGTGGTATGGGTGTTACAATTAGCCTCAGCTTCTTGGATTAATAAGGGCTTTTTCTCCTTATCGCTATCCAATGACATCAGAAAAGAGTATATCTGGGAAGGTTGCTGGATGACTGGTTTGTGATACCACATGGTCAAAATGCCTGACAACGTTCATTGAGTTCAAACAGGAAACACGATCATTTGGCAAAGCGATGGAGAGTGGCTGGCATCTGGAGAACTAAAGGATCCTCATCTTCAGGAGTGGAGGGACCCCGGTGAGAGTCGGTGCTTTCAGGAGAGGAGAGATCCCAATAAGAATCAACACCTTCAGGAGTGGAGGGACCCGGTTGAGAGTTGGTGCTTTCAGGAGTGGAGCGATCCCAGTAAGAATCAACATCTTCAGGAGAGGGGGGACCATGATGAAATTTGGTGCTTTCAGGAGTGGAAGGACCCACATGAGAGTCAACATCTCCTGGAGAGGATAGACCCCAGTGAGAGTCATTTATTTCAGGAGAGGAGAGGACACAGTGAGATTCAGTGTATCAAGGAGGGAATACGACTCAGTGAGGTTCAGTGTTTTATGGAGAAGAGTGGACCCTTGAGATTCAGTGTTTTAAGGAGAGGGGAGGACTCAATGAGAGTGTTTTAAGGAGAGGGGAGGATTCATTGAGAGTCAGTTTTAATGAAAGGAGAAGATTCAGTGAGAGTCATTGTTTCAAGGAGGGGATACGACTCGGTGAGGTTCGGTGTTTTAAGGAGAGGCGAGGACTCTGAGATTCAGTGTTTTAAGGAGAGGAGACGACACAGTGAGAGTCAGTGTTTTATGAAGATGAGATGACTCAGTGAGAGTCAGTGTTTTAAGGAGAGGAGGGGAGTCAGTGAGAGGCAGTGTTTTTAGGAGAGGACTTTTCACTCTCAGAATCAGTGTTTTAAGGAGAGGAGAAGACTCAGTGGGATTCAGTGTTTTATGAAGATGAGATGATACAGTGGGAGTCAGTGTTTTAAGGAGAGGAGACGACACAGTGAGATTCAATGTGTTAAGGAGTGGAGGGTACTCAGTGAGAGTCAGTGTTGTGCAGAGAGGAGACGACACAGTGAATCAGTGTTTTAAGGAGAGGAGACGACACAGTGAGAGTCAGTATTTTAAGGAGAGGAGACGACACAGTGAGAGTCAATGTTTTAAGGAGAGCAGGGGAGTCAGTGAGAGTCAGTATTTTACGGAGAGGAGACGACTCAGTGAGAGTCAGTGGTTTATGGAGGGGAGAGGGCTCATTGAGATTCAGTGGTTTAAGGAGAGAAGACACAGTGAGATTCATTGTTTTATGCAGAGCAGAGGACTCTGAGATTCAGTGTTTTAAGGAGACAAGAGGACTTAGTGAGATTCAGTGTTTTAAGGAGAGGAGATGACACAGTCAGATTCAATGTTTTGACGAGAGGGGAGGACCCAGTGAGACTCAGTGTTTTAAGGAGAGAAGACACAGTGAGATTCATTGTTTTATGCAGAGTAGAGGACTCAGTGGGAGTCAGTGTTTTGAGGACAGAAGACACAATGAGATTCAGTGTGTTAAGGAGAGGAGGGGAGTCAGTGAGACGCAGTGTTTTATGAAGATGAGATGACACAGTGAGAGACAGTGTTTTAAGGAGAGGAGGGGAGTCAGTGAGAGACAGTGTTTTAAGGAGAGGACAGGAGTCAGTGAGAGTCAGTGTTTTAAGGAGAGGACATGACACAGCCAGAATCAGTATTTTAAGGAGAGAAGAGGACTCAGTGAGAGACAGTGTGTAAGGAGACAAGAGGCTTCGGTGAGATTCACTGTTTTATGAACATGAGTTGAAACAGTGAGAGTCAGTGTTTTAAGGAGAGGTGATGACACAGTGAGAGTCAGCGTTTTTATGAGGGGAGAAGACTCAGTGAGAGGCAGTGTTGTGAGAGGATGCAGCCAGAATCAGTGTTTAAGGAGAGGAGAGAATTCAGTGAGAATCAGTGTGTTAAGGAGAGAAGAGGACTTGGTGAGAGTCACTGTTTAACAGGGTGGTGATGACACCGAGGGACTCAGTGTTTTATGAGAGGAGAGGATTCAGTGAGAGTCAGTGTTCTAAGGAGAATAGAGGAGTCAGTGTTATTTAGTGTCTTAAGGAAAGGAGGTGACTCAGTGAGATTCAGTGTTTTAAGGAGAGGAGAGGACTCAGTGAGTGTCGGTGTCTTAAGGAGAGGAAAGTTCTCAGTGAGAGTCTGTGTTTCAAGGAGGGTAGAGGACCCAGTGAGAATCAGTGTTTTATGAAGATGAGATGACACAGTGAGAGTCAGTGTTTTAAGGACAGGACATGAGGCAGCCAGAATCAGTGTTTTAAGGAGAGGAGCGGGGCTCAGTGAATGTCAGTGTTTTAAGGAGGGGAGGGGACTCAGTGAGTGTCAGTGTTTTAAGGAGAGGAGCGGGGCTCAGTGAGAGTCAGTGTTTGAAGGAGGGGAGGGGACTCAGTGAGTGTCAGTGTTTTACGGAGAAGGTGGGATCAGTGATTTAAGGAGAGGAGAGGATTCAGTGAGAGTCAGTGGCCAGGATTTTACATTCGGCATGCGGGGGTGGACCCGACATTCTGGAACATAAAATGACGCACGATGACGCCGGGGGTGCGTCCTGAAGTCATCGCGCTGTGTCGTGGCACATGCCCGCCGATAACTGAAAGGCCTATTAAGGCTTTTAACTAATTAACTCCAAGTTTATGCTGATGGTCCAACCTAACGGTTAGCGGGCAGGTGAAAGGGCCAAGCGGCCTTTACGTTTTTTTTAAGAAACCTCATCCACGAGCGGGATGAGATTTCCTAGAGCTTTTACAAATTGAACAAGCACTTTTTTTGAAAAATGAAAACATGTCCCATCTCATGTGACACAGTCACACGAGGAGACACATGTTTCACTTTGTTTTTAAATGATTTTAATAATTTCTTTAAAAAGCGCTTCAATCTCCCTGAGGCAGCTCCGCGCTTCGGGAACCGAGATTGAAGCGTTCTTTCGCCCGCGTGTATGAAAGTGCGCTGGACCCGACTTTCCCTCCTCCCCTCGCCTGCATAGGTAGCGCTCGCGATCCACGCTGGGCGGGCTTTAATTGGCTTGCCCGCCTGAAATTGCGGTGCGGAGACAATCGTGGTCAGCTCCACGACCGCCCGCTCCCGCCTGTCGTGGGAAAAATTCAGGCCAGTGTTTTAAGAAGAGAAGATGACACAGTGTGGTTCAGTGTTTTAAGGAGAGGAGACAACCCAGTGAGAGACACTGTTTTAAGGACAGGAGAGAACTCTGAGTGTCTGTACTTCCAGGAGCGGTGAGATGCCTGTGAGAGTCGGTTCTTCTTGGAGAAGACGGGAAAAAAAGGAACTGTCTGAACCCAATGATTTTTTGAAAGAGCTGATGATTTTAGCAGATGGAATGCTACACACCATCTTATAATTCAGTTAAAAAATGCTCCCACTGCAATCACCAGTTTTGTTCAATTTTGTATGTCTATAGTAGCTGTGACTAGCATGTTCAGAATACTATTACAGTTGTGTTTTTGATTTTTAATGGGTGATGAATAACTGCTGAATACAATTATTAATATTGGATTTGATTGGTGCATTTACTGCCAACTCTATGAAACTTTGAATACGATACGTCAGTAATAGTGTGTGTATACATCAGTGTGCCTGTCCATCTGCCTGTGTCTATTGTTCTGTGTCTTTCTTGTTGAATTTGTCCGTCTATCTATGTTCCTTATGTATTTCTGTCTATTTTTGTGTACATTATCCATCGCTTGCACCTCTGTGTTTGTGTTTATCTGTCTTTTGTGTCCTTTTGTTTGTATTGTCCTGTATCAGTCTGTCTTCAATTTTTTTCACATTTGTCTTTTTGGGCCTGTCCACATCTGTGTCCATCTGTGTTGTGACTGTTTCTGTCCATTCATTTGTGCCCGTCTGTCTTTGTTCATCAGTCCATCTTTCTTTGTTCATCTGTCTATGCCCATCCCTCAGTGTGCATTGCATTGGCCTGCTTATGTGTATCCATGTATCTATGATCAACTGTACCTGACTGCCTGTTCCTGTCAATTTGTCTATTTGTGTCAATCTATGTGTCTGTCTGTCTGTCTAACTGTGTGTGTATTTATCTCCATTTAGCCATGACCACCTATCTTTGTGGGTATATATGTGGGCATATATGCCTGTCTTTGTTTGCCTATCTGCTTCTGCTTGCTGTAGTTGTCTCTCTGTCTATCTGTCTTGCTTGGATTTTCTAATTGGTGGTGTCTTAATATTGGCGTTAATCTGTTTAAAATCTACACCTCTGCAATATTTGATCATTTATGTCTGTTGACACTCTGGTGTATTTTATTTGATAGGCTAGTGGATGGAATGATTTTTTTAAGTTTGCTTCCATTAGAGCTGCTTGGTGTGTCCATCAGTTGTGCATTTTGTGCCCCGTTTGATATTCGGCAACTTGCTTTGTGAGTTGCTCAGCTCATATCAGACATGTTTCTGAACCATCCTCATCGACCCACTTTACCGCAGCATTGCAGGAAGGTTTATGTTGTTTTACTGATTCCCAACTAGGCTTATGGCTGCACAATATGATGGTGACTCCTACAGTGTTTCCAAATGTGACCTCTCAAAGAACATTGGCTTTCTTGGTTAAAGAACAAAGCAGTTTCCTTATCTGCAGCGGTGAATAATGTGTGTCTTGTTGCTGAGAGAAAAAAATGATTAAAGTAAATTCTTAGCAGGCAGCACTTGTCACCTATTCTGTTTTGTTGCTTTGACAGCAAATGCGTAGGAACAAGGTGTGAAATACATTTGTTCCCTCATTCTCCACCTCCTGAAGATATTGATTGTAGGCTATCTGAATGGGCAGAACATCACAGCCATCTCAATCCTGTTCTCACCCAATTTCCACCCAGAAATATTCTCCAGATATCAACCAGGAATAGGAGCCCCAGGGCCTATGGGAATAGTTGTGGTGCTCCCATTGCTCACCTGGCTGAGATCATCAAACTGGTGAAGGGCAGGCGATGTTTGGATGATCAATGCCACACAGGGTTGTTCAGTTACAGTGCAGCAATCCTCTACCCGCCTCCTTCTCCACTCTCTCCCATACTCTTTTTCCTGACTGATTGGGCATCCTAGACCTTGGTAAATGCTGCAGCTTTGTACAAAAATCACTTCAGTAGTGAGTAAAGTCCCTGTTCCATTCCCCATTCTCCCACGAGCGTGCTCCCTACTTGCAGGGAACCACATTAGACGTTGACTATCCACTCTCAACTGGTGGCTGTGCCGGTAGAAACTCGGAAATGTTTGTGGAACTCAGGGAATCTCTTCCGTTCATAGATCTGACTGCGATAAGGATCATTGTCTATTTAAAACTTCTGATCTGAGATGCCCAGCACTGGTTCCAAGTTCAGGTAGCCACGTTAACACATGACCTGGTCCCAGCCACACAGCCTTTCTTTCCCCACCTCCAATATTTTTATAACCAATAAACAGAAGAGTTCAAAGAAAATGAAAATACACAATTTATTTGAATGCCACTATGATTTTTCTCCCGAGTTCCTCGTGGCTGTGCCCTTTGAGTAAGGAGAGATCAGGAACCTAGTCTGACAATTAGAAAAGAAGTGGGAGGAGAAAAAGCTCAGCATACAGTGGGGTTTACGAAAGCAAGCTAACATCAATCCTACAGACCTGGCATTGGAGTGGGGTTGCCAACGTTCCAGGGGTGCCCTGGAGCCTCCAGGCACTAAAGATTAAAGGGTACAGCCACCCAGGA
Source organism: Carcharodon carcharias (assembly GCF_017639515.1). Lineage (NCBI taxonomy): Eukaryota > Metazoa > Chordata > Chondrichthyes > Lamniformes > Lamnidae > Carcharodon > Carcharodon carcharias. The sequence goes on from NC_054479.1 coordinate 24,903,338, forward strand.
GAAAAATCATAGCCGCATTAAAACAAGCTATGTCTGTTCACTTTCTTTGAACACTTCTATTTATTAGCTCTAAAAATATTGGAGTTGGGGGATGGGTTAGGATGGTTGGAAGGGTGAGGTCATGAAAGCTCCAGGAATGCCTTCAGCCAGAGTTGGCAACCCTGTATTGGACTGGGCATTGGGCTTCAAATAGTCATTTTAAAAATGGCGGTGATGAGGAGGGAAGCAAAGCCACTTGAGCTGTGTGATGATTATAAAGTTAAAGAACTTGAAAATATACAGAGCAGCAAAAATTCTTTGCTGGGGGTGCTTTGTGGCTTTTTCATTTGTACAGAGCAAGAAATGGCTGCTGGAGTCTCTTAAACAGCTAAATTCCATCAGGCAAGTTGCTGATTTGAGGTATTGTGTGATTTGAAGGGGGGAAAGAAAGGACTTTTTCTCTCCACTTGCCGCCACGATTGACCCTGGGTTACATCTTCCCATTCAGCCTCGGCTTGCCTGAGATGGGAAAGGAAGAGTAAGGAGGGCAGAGCCTCTTTCAGAGGCAGCCAAGTAGAAAGGCCAGTTTCTGTAGGCTGTTGGTATCCAATCAGCTAGGAATATGTAGCTGGAATGACTAGTTTATTTGTTAAGGGGGGTTGGGGTGGGGGGGGGGGGGGGGGGGGGGGGGGGGTGGTGGGTAGAATTTCAACCCAGATAAAACGAAAGACCCAATTCTTGACTCTTTGATTGTTTAAGTACATGGTGTATTTCCATTTTGTTGCCATTCAAGGCACTAGCTTGGAAAGTGATTGGATTGCACATATTCTGAAAGGGGCAGAGAGAGAGAGAGAGACAGACAGATCAGGATCTCATGCTTGGCTAACCATTGAGAGCGGTCGCCTTCATACAGGGCTCATGCTGTGTTCGGTGGATGGAACTCGGGCAGTCGTGCAGCAGTTGCTTGCAGTTTGTCAGCACGCTCCAGTAGGTGAAAGGGACAAGCCCTAAGGCCACAGCAGATATTCAAACTCTGCCCTGTCACTTAAATTCTCCCAGTTGTGCTTAACCACAGTGTACATCTGATTCTCAGGAGTGACCCACGGCAGATTGCAATTTCAAATAACTTTCCAGCACAGAAGGAAAAGAAACAGTGGCAAAAAAAAACCCACACGCACAGTATCACACAGTAAAACAAACCATGTCTCCCTGAAGTAAAGCCATTACTTATCATTTCTGTTGGACGAGTTCCTGGTTGTGTTTTAAATCCTTGGAGTTTGTTGCTTCTTTTTATGTCCGAATGATACTGTATGAAAGCATTAAAGCATATTTTAAAGTGAGAGGTAAACCCATCTTTTGTTTTTTTGATAAAAGATTGAAGAGTGTGAGGTATTAAGTTTAGATGCAGTCCTGGAGGATTGCCAACGAAGGGACCAAATCTTACATGCTCAATTTCACCGATTGTAACCACCTGATAAGCGAAGATTCTAATGAAATGAATTGAAATATAAAATTGAATAATGTATTGTTGCTCTGCTCTTGCCCAATTTAATTATTTTTATGTAGGGCGGGGATGGGAATTAGATTTCACACTTGACTGTTTTTGCAGCACAGGAATATGTGCATCCAGCATTTAAAATGCCCATTTATTTTTCCTCTTTGTTATATGTGACTCCCCCTCCCCCTTACTTTTCCTAGTGTCTTGAAGGGAAACCAGAATACTTATGCAATTTGACATTGTGCAGCCTGGAATTTTTCATTTGTGTGAAATTTATCTTTCCCAGTTTGTGCTTTCTGCCTGCACTCCTCTCTGCCCACCAACCTCCAACCCACTCAACAAGAGGTACAAATCTCCCTGCCGTGCTCTTCCACAGGCATTAGCTGCCTTCCATCACTTCACCCAAGTGGCCAATTGTAGGTGAGGCTTAGACAACAACTTGCGTTTATATAGCACCTTTAACACAGTGAAACATCTGAAGGTGCTTCACAGAGCCCTTATTCTCCAAGTTTAACACTAAGCCACATTTGGAGATATTAGGACAGGAAACCTAACTCCTGGTCAATGGGGTTGGTTTTAAGCAATGTGTTAAAGGAGGGAAAAGAAGCACAGAGTCTGAGAGGTTTAGGGGGGAATTCCAGAGTTTAGGGCCGAGGCAGCTGAGTGTCCAATGGTGGTGTGGTTAAAAACTGGAATGCACAAGAAACCATAATTGCAGGAGTGCTGAGATCTTGGAGGGTTGTAGGGCTGGAAGAGGGTTACAGAGATAAGGAGAGGCGAGGTTTGAAAAGAAGGTTGAGAGTTTTAAAATTTTAGAGCCAGTGAACAGCAGCATATTGAACTGTGGACTCAAGCTCAGCCATTAGAGAGCTGCAGGGTTTGGAATTTTTTGTTCACTGTCTTGTTTGAAAACGCTTCCATTGTTGCTGGTATTTCAGACTTTTGTTTAAAAGTGCCTTAGTGAATTGACTTTTCAGATGCTAGTCCTCGCTTTCCAATTCCTCCATGGCATACGTCTGACCTCAATGATCTTCTCCAGCTAGATATCCCTGCACTTGCCCTCTGCTCTGACATCGCAGTACTCCTTGTTTCTCAGTCCCTTCTTGCACCAATGGTCGGTGCTCATTCAGTAGTTTCCTTTCTCACCAGTGGAATATTTTATGTTCTGCTTTTTAATAAGCACTATAACTTAATTTGTATTGAAATAAAACCAACTCCTTGGAAAATATCACACATCATTATGATTCTTAATTTACCTAGAAATAGCAACTGTGTGGCTCTTCTGGGCTTTTGTCTCTCCTTCAAAATGGGGAGTTTTGTTGTCTTTACAGAAATTTTACCTGGAATAAATATTTTTATTCTGTTCCTGAAGCTGGTCTGCATGCAGTAAGATGGACACATGATGGCTTTGCAATGGATATGTGCATGGAAGACAATTTATGTGCATACGTCTCGGTGTATAGGCACGGACAGTATGATCTGTACATGTTCACAGTGAATTGTCTGTGCATGAAGTGCAAACCATGCCTTTGCACAGCCCTGTGAATGTGTAAATACAGAATAATCAAGCACAATGGTTGTAGTTTGCGGACGTTAAGGTTCATACATGCACAGCCAAGCAGCAGTTGGTAGTCATAGAATGGAGCTAGAGTGTAACTTTATTGTTTAAATTCTGAATTATTTTAAGAACAGTTTTAAATTGTTCTTGTTTGTCACTTTCTCAGGAGTGCCACAGTATTATTGACAGGAGTCCATGCACCACTAATACCATTGTCTTTTATGATTGTACTTGCCTGTCTAGTCATTCAGCATGTCTGCTCGTGTCCTTGTAGTTGCCCCACAGATTGCGTGGTGCAGAACCTGATGCAGAATTATTAATAATGCTGCTCCTTTTTCTCGGCTAAATTATTTTTCAATCACAAGTATTCATAGGCCAAGAGAAAAGCGCAAGATGTGAAGGCAGTAGGACCGAGGGTACTTGAGGTGAGGGTAATCAGGATGAAGGTAGGGGTATGGGTACTAGGAGTGAGAGTGCTGCAGCTTCCTCAGGTCCACATCCTGGAGTGGTGGAAACATGGGCCTTATTTTGGCTGTGTTGTGGAATTTGGAGGTGAGATGTAGAGGAGAAGAAAGAAATTTAAGGATGGCGTCAAATTGTGTTGCTTATACAGAGCCCTCTAAAACACCTATACATCTGGGAAGGTGAATAACTGCATAATAGATAATGAAAGGTGGAGTGATGTTTTAACGGGTGTGCATTTATCCTATAAACTTCATATATTTCCCAGTTCAATCCTGTGTTGAGTTGGCCAGAATCATGGAATGGTTATAATATTGAATAAGGTCAGTTGGCCCATCCAATCAGTGCCGGTGAGTTGAGATGCTACAACTCGCCCTGGGATCCCTGGGCTAAGGGCAATGTCAACAAATAATCCAGTTATTGTTATTCAGTGACTGCTCTCTGGAAGGTGCACTTGTGTGGATGTTGGGTGAGGTTATGATTAGATTTGGCTATGGTGCCCCCTGGCAGAGAACAGCCTGCCGACAGTCACCATCTAGGGCCACATGGGGTGAGGTTCTACATGGAAGCTGACGCTCGTGGGACTTCATCTCAGAAGATACTGCAATTTCAGAAGATGAAGGGAGGAAATGGTTGGAAGAGAGATTTGACATATTTATGTTGTAGCTGTTAAAGGCTGTGCTGGCTCACGGTTTAATGGCCAGTAATAGAGTGCGCTGCCTTTTTGTTTTGTGGGGTGGCGGGGTTTGGTGTGCTGGGGAGAATGACTAGGAGGAGTATAGCTCTGATGACACGTCTGACTGCCCTCTTTATTTTTTTTAGATGCCGTTCTCCACGAGGACAGCTGACACAATGTTGCGATAAAGCAAACGTGTTACTTGTAGTCTGTAGCTGGGCAGTTGGCGTGCGCATGGGCTGAAAAAAAACGTAAAGCTGTTCGAGGTGTTCAGCGTGACATCGGCGCGCGAGCGCGCGAAAAAAAGCACGGTGCGTATTTCTAACCAGGATGTGTTGTGCTGATATCCGTAGAGCTGAATGTTGAGTAGTCATTTGATTGTGCAGCAGATGACCTAAAGTATCAGGTTGATCAAGCAACTGAATACCACACAGTGGAACTCAGAAATACACGCACTTTGTGAAAACAGCCACCGTTTTGGGTAACAGGACCCTGTTAGCCTGGTGCTTGTAAGCGTTAACATTAGCCTGCAATAATGTACTATCTTATGGGGTAAGGGGATAACATTTTGTCAGAAGTCACAATCCTGATCCACGTCTTGCACAGGATCCACTCTCAAGAATCCTCCAAATGCTTCACAATGTGTGATAGCACCTGGGACTAGTCTGTCACTCACTCATGGGATCTCTGTCATAGCACTGGGGGATAATTGGTAAGTGGGAGCCAGGCACTTTTTCCTAAACCTCCTGTTCCCCAGTGCTTCACAGAATCGAATTAAACCACCACACCAATACCTCTGTAGTTCTATTTTAGAAAGTCTTTTCACTTATATACTGGAATGTGGAATGACCTTGCCGCCTAGTAACATTCGTTTACTTTGTTTTACTGAAGTTCCAGTTTTCAGTTGGGTAGGTTATGAATGGAGGCCCAAAGGCTCATAGAACAGCAATCCAACTGAGGGCTGTCAACGATGGTAGAGTTGCCAACCCTGAATGGACGTGGTCCAGGAGGTTTCATCACAGGAACTCCTGCCTCCAATTACCTTACATGTTCATTCATGCAGTGCACTCCCATCCTCCACCAATTGGAAAGCAAAAAGAAGCTTTGTTAACTGATTGGATGATTCCTGACTGTCAATTAAACAGCATTTTTCTGTATCTCTGATATTCTTCATGCCCCTATAATCTTCATTCTGGATTGCTCATGGCAGTGTCTGGGAGATTAATCTTGAGCTCCTGGAGACTCCAAGCTTTATGACTGAGCAATGGTTTGCATATGGCTCTCTTGCCTTACTAGGAGTCCCAGTGTCCTAATGTTTGCTGTAGTGTACTGTATGTTGTTATTTTGATACATTTTTATATTTACTAAATCAGATGGTATGCTGTCTTTCAAAAGTAGAAATTTTAAATAAAGGATTTCCATCATTAATGCGCTCCAAAGGAGTGATTGTGCAACCTTATTCTCACAGCGAGCATGGGGTCAGTGATAGAGCTACAACATTGTATCTCTGATTCTTCAAGCCACACTCTGCCTGAGTGCAACTTGATGTTTGATGCTGGGAATGTGGAATTGCAGAATCATCATTTGTATACTGCTCCTTCAGTGTTACGGGTGCTTTAGAATAACGGACATTCTTATAGTCCCAGGATGTTCTGACACTTGAGCTTCTCCTGTGATGGAACAATCTGACACAGAAATAAACAGGAGATGGAACTCTTTTTGCCAGACAGTTATCACTATCCCTGTTACTGTACACCTCCTCAAGTTCATGGCTACTAGCTATTAGAGCAGCTGGGTCTGAGTTGAGTCCAGTCATAGTCTGCGTAACTCATAATCTCACTAGTTTATGGTGCTAAATATAAAGCCTCAATACTATTTTAGTATTTTATGCCTTGCTTTGTATCTCCTGGATCCCAGTTATTTGCTCAGGTTGACATCGTTGATATTAACTGTGGAGCTCCCCTGCCCTTCTGAATCCTCTGCACAAAGTGGTGTCGGGAACGAGGAGAGGGATTATATTCTTTGATAGACGAATTGCATTTTTCCAGTTGTTTCAAAATGATGCAAAGGTGAAACATGTGGTTGATTGAAGGAAGTGGTATTTCTTTTTTTTTCTGGTCTGAAATAGATTAGAGTATAATTCTTGTAAATTTTTGCCTTAGTATTTCCAGTTAAAAACTTTCCTGAGGCTCTTTGTAAAATTGGACGAGTCTCACAGTGAATAGTGTCAGTGGTGTCCTAAATGAAGATAGCGATGAGTTTTATCGTTATCACTTGCCGGTCTGCACCTTATTTCATTCCAAATAAGTACTGGATGTTACTGGGTACACTTCCTCAGCAATGGGGGTATTTGGCTACTTTGCTCAAGTGCCATTTTTCATTGTGTGAGCTCAGTGAGTGTCGATTTGACCACAAGGCATCACAACCAAGCCCAATCCTGCCATCGGCCAACAGACACACATGATCAGGAGTGGGGACTTTGGCAGGCTATTGCCCTCCTTAACCCGGGGTGCTTACAACCAACTACAGAACCTTGATTACTGTGGCAGCTGATATTCACTAACTCAGCAAAGACCTGGGATCAAAGTTCTGCACCATTTGCAAGTGGAACAGGCTGATAATTGAACAGAGTTGGATGCATTCTCTGTAACCTTCATAAGAAGAATAATGATTTAAAATTATAAAGCAAAAAAAAAACCTGCAGGAAGTGACCTTATGTAGCTGCTAAGATGATACCATAATGACTTTCCACTTCAAGAGGTGACAGAATCAGAATTTTGTAACTGGATGGTATGCTTGCTATGTCTTGAGGGTCAAGCTCAGTGTACTTTACTGAAGTGGATAGATCGGAGGTGAAATTCATTTTGGGCTGTAGCAATTCAACAGTCTCACTTTTTCGAAGACAGTTAGATGGTGTGTAAACCAGGCAGCCAGTTTGCTCTCGTCCATTCTGTGTTACTGCCCAAGAAGCATTTCACCCCGTTGGTGCCTTTTGTCAGTGTTGAGCAATGGTACTATATGGTGCGAAACAGGCAACAGAGCAAAAAAAAATGAGCTTGCCCTGTTACAAAGTCAAGACCATGTGCCTTTAAGTGAGCAAATCCTTTGATGTCATCATTTAAATCTTTTGGCCAAAGTAAACTCTTTGAAAAAAGGACTTCTTGCTGCATGTTTCTCCTTGCCAGGGCAATTAACCTCATGTGAAGTAAAATAGCAAATGTTAATATCTGACCTTTTTGCTGAAGAGAATTCTAAAATATATTTCTCTTGCCCGAAGCATGCTGTGGGTGGCACCTCTCCCCAAGGGGGGAGTCTGCAATGTCCAAGTGTTCTAGAGTTGCAAGAGGAAAGGACCCAATTGGGCAGAGATGAGGGAACCACCTTCAGAGTGACAACAACAGAATGACAACCCATTGTTTTAAGTAAAAATGTTACAAATTCAGGGTTGGAGGAGAGGATATAAGTCACATCACAGGAAGACATTAAAGGGAACTCTTTCACACTGAGTTGAACCTGATTTACTTGGACACCAATGGATATAATTGATGGGTCATTCACTTCAAGTAAATCCATTTCCCCCCCTAAATTATTCACAACTAACAGATGATGATAATTCCTTACTCAAACAATAATTTTCTAGCTTGTAGTTTCTGGGTTGAATGGTAGTTCCTGCACTGATGATTTCGCATTCTGCTGTTCAACTGTTATCAAACTAGAGCAGCACAGTTCATGCAAAAGGGTGGGCTTGTCGATGGCAGATTAAACTGGGGCTGCAGTTGGATCGAAGATTTTCTTTAGCTCAATGAAATAAGTCAGATTGTTTTTAAAAAAGAGAAAGCAAAAATGATCCTTAATCGAGAAAACTAAAACTTATTCTGTTTATTAACCCTTTCCAGCCCACGAGCTTTCCCAGAACAAGGCTTCATCAGTCCAGACTGGCAGCCATTTGCAGTGCCTGTCAGTTCACTGCACAGACGACCTTACTGACTCTAAAGGCCGGAGCCCCATGCAAACTTGGAGATCTTTGCATTCGGACATCTCTAATCGATTTGGGACATTCGTGGCTGCTTTGACCTGAACAGAGATGAATTTTCATTTGATTTCTTTCTTTTGTTGTTTTCTTCCTCTCGGCTGCTGCAGTGCGACAGACAGACAGAACATCAAACAAATAAAAAGTTATAGTCACGAAAGGATCCAGGCCTCTTGCTGGCACTTTGCCTCAGTACCTGCGACGCTGGCTGGTGGCCTGGAAAGGGTTAATTCCAAGCCTGCGCCTTCCTGGCGTTTTGCTACAGTGGCTTGCCCAATGCCAGGCCTGTTGGATTACTCAAAAGCTACAGAGAACGATCCTAAACTGAGCTGAACAAACTGTTTGTTATTGGAATTGTACAATGCTCTCCTCACTGGATCCCTTGCACTTATATCTGATTTCTCCCCCAGCCCCTCCCGCACTCTCCGGGCACCAGCTTCCCAGGCAACAACCCCGCTGTCAAAAAGCAAGGCACTGTTGGCAATATTTTTTTCAGACCTGTTCACCAGGAATCCAAAGTTTGTTATGTGTAAACCTCAATCAAAACTGACTCGAGTTGGGTTGTCACCTCAACCAATATCAGGTGGGGTGTAGGAGAGCAGCAGGTGAAGGGGTGGGATTGTGGCTGGAATTTGGATGCTTTTCTTTCCGATGTGATCATTTGTTGATAACTTCAGTCACTGACGGCTCCACCTTGCGAGACACACAAGTAAACGTGGGTAAATGAAAACTCAAGTGTTCTGATGCCTGATTCACATTTCATAATTCCTGGACTAAAGAAAAATGGACTGGTGGTTTGAATCAATCTATTCCACCAAGCTGTATACAGTTAGAGTGGTCCTGGGTCAACCAGAGCTCTTTATGTTTGAATTTCTGCAAAAAAACAAAATGCATTGAAAGAAAAACACACACACACACAAAACTTCACTCGTTTCCCGAAACCAATGAATGGCTGTGTTGTTTTTAAAACCACGTTTCTTTCACTTGGAAATGTTTAAAATGCCTCTGTTGAGGTAGCAAGGCATGCAGGGCTTGTGATGAGAACATCAAAACAAAGTTTACAAGGCACAGCAAGAATGAACAATAAGGGTGGAATTTACCCCAAGGTGGATTCGGTTGTCCATGTATCAGTTGCACCTAACCCCTCCACTGTTGACCATCATATTAAGGATATGGGGCAAAGACAGGCATATGGGGTTAGGGACAGGAGTAGTCCATTTAGCATCATCGTTATTTAATGAGATCAGGCCACAGATCAGCACATATAAAGAATTGGAGGATCATCAATAGCAATTGCAGTATTGGGAGTAGGGAAGGGCCATAACCCATGCCAAAAATAAATTGAGGGACCATGACCCTCTTATCTGCCCCCTCAGCTATTCAATTTCCACATTCCTTTACATGTTCTTACATTAGCAAGTGGTCTTTTTTCCAGTAGGGGTCCCATAGTCATCTCTGATTTTTTTTGTTCACTGACTTTAGTGAGCATGACTAGATAAAACCCAGCAACACCTCGATGTGGCTTTGTCCAGAAGCCTTCTCTGTGCCCAGCCAACTGGGCACAGAGAAGGCTTCTGGACAAAGCCACATCGAGGTGTAGCTGGGTTTTATCTATTCATGCTCACTAAAGTCAGTGAACAAAAAAAATACTAAATCCTGGCTGAGTACGTCTGAGGACAGCAAAATGGGGTAGTGCTTATTGCTCTATCCCTCTCAGAAGTGTAGTTGAAAACAGCGAAAAAAATGGGGAAACCATAAATTCAGAAAGATTCACTTGAGAGGGAGACGGTCAACATCTTTCCCTGTTTCACTCTTTCACACATCCGGGAGAGGTTTCCTAAAGCGGCACAAATATGCACAAGACCAATTTTATGTGATATCACAACACAGCAATAATGGGCATGATGCTATAATCTGACAGTTGTGCATGTGTTTGTGTGCACAGAGCCATGACTTGGCTGTGAGCCTGGGATGTTTCAGAGTTCATGGGAACTAAGACTTTTTTGAAGCTGGCATTTAAGGTATGAAGAAGCAAGGGGCTTGATTCTGTTCAAGGTTTGTCTGCTTCATGTTGGTGCATTATTGTGAAAGGAAATTAACCATGGCTGAGTTGAATTCAGCCCTTGTGTGCCATTTGTAATCTTCCAATGTAATTCTGTCTACAGTCAGTCAGACACTAGTGCATTTTCAGGCAAAAACAGGAGCAAGGAATCCACAAGATGGATCTGAGTGTATTGAAATTATGATGGGCTCTGACTCAATGGGTGTACTGAGCCACACAGATCAGGAGGCTCCCAGGGCTCATTTCTTGCCTTTTCTGAATTAGCTGAGCTTAACTAGGGGCATTAGTTGGTATGCTAAATGGGCCTCAGTGCCCTTGGGGATGAGAGCAGGCAAAATCAGCCAGAGTTCCTGCTCCTGAACTCCCCCAGGACTACATGTGTACATGTGTGTATATACGTATATGCCTGTGCACACACTGGATGAGGGCAAGATCAAACTTGGCTGTGATGTTCCCCTTCATGATTTGCTGACATGCACTGGCAAAGTGCATGTATGAGGAATGACCATGCGAGTAAAAGTGCTGGATGGTGGTTGGATGGAACAGAGAAAATAGGAAAAAGACTAAGCTGTCTGATCCTCAAAACATACCTCACATGTTGCACATGTATCTAAAAATACTTTTCAGTGGAAGCATAGGTTGAGGTCAGGAGGGCTGTGTGAGTGTGTGTATGAATGTGTGTGTGTGGTGGGGGTAGGGGGTCTGGGGGGGTGCGGACAGTAGTCTGTGGCTACCTTGCTCCATTAGGATATTCTCCCTTCTTCCATGTGTGCACTATTAGCATTATGTTCTGCAGTATAGTCTACCCATTCCCAGGGTTACGGGCCAGTGCAGAGAAACATTCTGGTGCAAATCAAGGATAAAACACTCAGATTCTGCTTTTATCTGTTAGATAAGTTGGGGGTTGCACAGTGACCTATTCTTCCCATGGCAACTGCTAAACCCACTCTGTATCACTCCACAGAAACGAGGTGATAAATTTGATTGAAGAGTGAACTGCGTGGTTTATATTTACCGTTTATGCGTGCCTCCTTCAGAAGTTGTACCATTAATGATTGATTGTTTATCAACAACAAGTTTTAGAAAATAGTTTGATTTTTTTGGAATCCCTGAACGTATTAACCAATTGATGGCTGGTTCGCCTGGATGGAACAATGTGAATGACAAAGTGGAATTATATTAAAAACATGTCTGGGGTTCCGATTACATAACTCACTTCAATTTCAATAAGTAAGTTGCTCAATTTCTGGTAATTTTTCCCCTCTGATTTTTCATAATTTCCATTTCTATTCCAACAATTTGAACTGTACAATTCTAGTTCACTCTTTGATGCCTCCTTGGAACAATATTGCCATCTTTGAAATGTATAGCAAACTGGGCACAGGGGTTAGGTGAGATGAAGTGAATAAATCAATTAAACTTTATAAACTATTAAAAATAAAGACAAAAAAATCCCAAACCAAATGTTGCCTTTATTTTTATCTTCCTATTTTGAAATGGATGAAGGCACTTACACTTAAACCTATTGTTTTCTGAATTATTTTTCACACTTGGTTTTAAATGAGCGAATTTATCATCGCTGAAACATTGAACAGACTAAATGTTCCCAAGGGCCTGTTAGAGAGGGTGTTTATTTAAAATGCCAAGGAGCACAGCTCCGGCTTTACACCATGTTTTGGTCTCACTGTTCTCAGGAATGTCCTATGATTCTCAAACTATGTTTTGAAGCATTTTGCAATGAGCCTTTATATTGGAGGTGACTTTACACTGAGAACTTCACCTGCTTTAAACTGCTGTCATTAGGGAATACTGACCAGACAAGCAATAAATAAACCATGCGTGGAATGTTTTCTCTATCGTGCTATATGGGCAAAATAGATGGTAGTTTAGCCATGGTGTTGCTGAAGTGATCTGCAGTCCCAGTGCTATTGTGAAAGAGCCAGCTAACCACAGTATTTCTAAGTGAAATCTGTAACATTCTGAATACCTGGTCAAAAATCAATGAAGAAAAACTTGAATCTGGGGAGAATTCTTCTGTCCACTAAATATTATTAACCCGATGAACCCAGTGGGAACATTTCTTATTGCCAATTCCAGCAAAATAATGAATATTTTTCTGTAGAATGCTATTCCAATTTCACTGGAAATTGGGAACAGAGGAAATCTCCCCACTGTGTTTACCAAGATTGCTAATACACAGGAGCAAGTATCAGTAATCCCTTCTGGTTGTTTTGTGGAGCTCACATTCACTCTCCAATTCCACGTAACTTACATTGGTAGTTACTAGTGAGGAGTCGTATTAGCCTCTTAACAGTTAACAAACAGCAGACCGAAACATCTAATTATTCAATTGGCACTAGAGACATCTTAAATATTTGGACCTTTGTTTTGCTGATTAAAAAAAAACTTTTTTTTTCAAATTTGGATTCTTATTCTATGAAACTGGTAAATGGAATGTTGTGCCCTGTGTTGCTCACAGCTTGTGGGGTTTGTTCAGTGTGAAGGAGCTGCAGTCCACAGTGGATTCTATTTTCACTGCCTGTCTTCCTTGCTATTGTGGTTTTGGTGCATATAACGGCAGCAACTCAGTACAGCTTATCACAACGCAAATGGTGACTTATGCCAAGTGTTATGTGTTGCTTGTCATACAATCTGCTTGAAGCACATGCTTCCTCACACCGTTACTCACTCTGTTTAGTGAAGTTCACCCTACACTTGGCACCTTTTGGTGTGGTCCGATTACTGCAGGTTAAAAACAAAATATCTGTCCCACTTGTAGCATCTGAATTCCAAATGCCATAACTCAAGACTTAGAACCTCCCTGCCTGTAGCTTTGTTTGATCTTTCAACTGTGTTACGTGATGTTAAGTTCAGATTCTGCCCAGAGTGCAGTGGTAAAGTTGTGCAACAGGTTTGATGATGACTGGATATTTCACTGCCTTTATGAGCGTTGTACTGGTACTTCGAAATGTTCTGGTAACATGCTCTTGTTCCCACGGTAAAGTGTTGCGTAATCAGTCACAAACCTGCATCCCCATCTGTCATCCACTGGCAGACATTTATTAATTAACTTGCTTTGTGAGGGCAAAATTCTGGATGCTCTTTGATACATCTTTTTTTCAATAAGATTTTCTTTATCTCATTTCCAAATCCCTCTACCCCCCTCACTCCCTATTTCAAGAATCTTGGCATCAACCACATGCCCCAGCCTGCAGCTCCCATGTCTCCTGCTCTGGACTAACAATCAACTTCTCCCCCACTGAACAGCCATCACTCAGTTACCATATAATTTGGCCTTGATACATAATTTTCCTCTTTCAATAACCTTCTAAACCCATCTTGTTTGTATTTCAATAAAACCCTCTTTTAACCAATCCTTTGCTCAGTTTACTCTTCTCCCTCTGTAAACTGTTTTCAGATGTCCCACCACTATCTGAATGCACATAGCTATGTGTTCATGCTCTGGCCCTTTCTAACCAGGAAATCCAAACTTCCTTTCAAAGCTTCACAATTAGTACTTTGGTTTAAGTGTTAAGCACACACTGTTCCACAAATTTGTGTGTGTCAGTGTCTGGCACCATGATTGTTCTGAGCTGCCTCTAATGTAGGGCCCGTAATGGCTGCCATTCTGGACTGGGATTCAAACAATGAATGAAGAGGTGAAAGGACAGTGACTGATACTTTGCAGAGCCATGCCACCATCAGAGAAAGACCTTCACCCTCTCTATCTGGGCTAGCTTCCCATTTGGAGGTCAAAAATCATTGTGCTACCAGTCTTAACCATCCAGTCCCGAAATAAAAAAAAACACTGCTCCATCTGGCCTTGAAATTACTGCGTGAGAGTTAGGATATGATTGATATGTTGATTTTATAATTGTGGCCAACTTTGGGTTTTCTTGAGAGTAGGGGTAAAAAAAATGTATTGGATGGGGTGGGGGGAACAGCCTGTACATTGAAAGATTGCTGTGGCCCTGTCCCCCATGTGGACTCACAATCAGTAGATTAACAAAAAGATCCTTTAAGATATTGGGGCAGGGTGGAAGGTCACCCATTCTGCTCTGTCTGCAGGTTAAAGATAGTTGCCCATGTAACAATATGAGCTAATAACTCCGTTCTGTGTGGTTTGACAAATCCTGTTATTGCCATTTTGAAATTTGAAGTTTTTCTTTGGCTCTGTCTCACACAATGCTGCTTTGGTCCCTGTTGACTGACTGGAGCAGTTCCCACGGTTTTTTGAGTGTTTTGTCTCATTCAGTGCAACAGGACTTAGTTTTGGAAACAGGAAGAAAAACAAAATCTGGACTATGTACTGTAGGTGCATTCGCCTGTACTCATGCCTAATGTATACATATGTTTTAATGAGAACTCAAGAAGATGAATAAAATATAATGCAAGTGATAACTCAAGTCTGCTCTGGGTCCACTCTCTTTTACCTTCTGCCCTTTGGCAACATTCCTCAGCGGAGACTCCTAGTTGATGCTCAATGACTCCAATTTAACTCATTACTAGGTGACGAATTGCTCCTCAAAAAAATGGCAACCTCTCTTGCTCACTGCGTAAATGCGCTATTCAGTGTGATGCTACATAGACCACAGCATCAATCCCTGGTCTGGGCTGCTTGAGCTAATATCAGTGAGAGAAGCAGTGGGGATACTAATCCTGGGATAAGGAGGGTTATGATACAGTGGCCGCTGATAGTGCGTGTTTGCAGGCGTTGGCTGAGGATAGGATCAGGCTGAGCTATGATAAGTGGATCCGTTTAAAATATTCTGTTTCAGTCTATATTGGGATTAGAGCCACTGAGCACCTAACTACTCCACATTCATCTGCAATTGATTATTTTGTCTTGCTGTAAGAGGCCACAGGAGGGAGGTAACCTGCTGGTGCAATTGGGGCCTGTTTGACCAAGAGGGAACAATCCATCAAACCTGCCACCTACCCAATGTAACTCCAGCAAATTCAGGAATCGCACTTCAAACAATTACCCTTGCATTTATATAACCCCTGATTCTGTTAGAATATCTCAAGCATTTTGGACAGTGAATAACAGTGAAGTGAACATCATCCTGTGTCAGCAATGTTTAGTAAAATAGTTCTTGTGGCAGAGACTCTCCTTTTAAATGTGATCAATTTGAAGCTTATTCAGAGTTTCTCTTGTCGGCCTGGGTGAAGGTTCTAATTCACTAGGTCAGGTGGCATTTTGCCTTTTCCACTGGTTCTAAAACTTTCAAGACTGCTGCCAAGTGAAACCTGAAATGTCACTGGCAAACTTACCTTTTGGTGTGTAAGGAGCCATTGTTTAAGTACGGTGGTGTGTTGCTCAGTGGTAGGTGAGAAGGGTGAAGCTAAAAGCCTTGACCCAGAAAATGATTAAATTCAAGACTTGCACATCAAAAAAAAAACAAGGGCTTGAGTTTTTACTAACACACTGCTGTCACACCAAGATGCAGTAATCTTCTGGGATTGCCTCATTCATATAGGCCTTGGGTTGTGTGGGATGTTTGGCAGAGGTAGTCCTTTCTGCAGGAGTTAGCTGCACCCTACTTCATAGCTGGATGGGTAACTGCCCCGGTCCTCGACACTCAACCAGCTCTCACCTGCGGCTCCATGTAGCTGCTCGTGCAGGCAGTCATCACACCTTGGCCACTGCAACCGTTCACAGGTCAAACCGGGTGGGGGTATCATGCGAATAAGTGTCCACATGTGAGGGAGAACTCCTATCTCCAACCACCCTTTGCCAAGTGAACACGAAAAGAAGGCTGCCTTGAATGGGTGTAGCGGAGGAAATGGTTTTCCTTTACTGGCACTGAAAGCATGAGCTGTGTGGAGAGCTGTAAAGTTCACCGGCA
This sequence comes from Carcharodon carcharias, assembly GCF_017639515.1. NCBI lineage: Eukaryota > Metazoa > Chordata > Chondrichthyes > Lamniformes > Lamnidae > Carcharodon > Carcharodon carcharias. The sequence goes on from NC_054479.1 coordinate 24,919,452, forward strand.
CAGAAGGAGAAGATGTTGCAGATCACCCACTGCAGTCGACCACACTTCCATCTTGACTTGCCAAGCCCACCAGCAGCAGGTGTACGAGAAGGCAGGGCTGTGCCAAGCGCAATCCATCTCAAGTGTGTTTATTGTGTGCCCACTTTACCCACTCCTGCACACGCCCTGTGACATCCTGAAAAAAAGAAAACGCATTCCTATAGAGCTCACCCACACATGGCAGCATATTGTGGGTGAGACAAAGAGAAGAGGAAATAGGAACTCTACGGGCGGAATTTTCCATACCTGCTGGCGTCGGGCATCACGGTGGGTGTGAGTGGACAATATGGCAGGGAGCCAGTTTGCAATTGTCCACTGCGCCCGTCAGTGGCAGGCCACATCTCCCGTCGCTGCATGTCGGGAACTTCATTTTAATATATCTGCAAATCATTATAAGCCTAGCTGGGCGGAATCATCCCCCCCACCCCCCCCACGCTGGATCATCACAACTGAAAATAAGTGATGTGCACTTGGGGGATAAGTGGCATCAGGCAAGTGAAGAGGCTGCAGGTCTAGGACTGTACTTGGGAAGAGGGGTATCCCAGGCTGTGTGTGGGAGCACATGTTGATCTGTGCAAGTGGCCTCAAGAGGGTGAGGGCTGAGGAGGCAGCCTCCAGAGGAGATAAGGCCAGATGGAGATGTGAGGGTGTGTGTGTGAGAGAGTGAGTGGTGATGTCCCTTGAGCTGGCAGTGAGTGAGATGCCAGTGAATGTGTGATGGGCTTGTGAGTGTGTGAGTTTAGAGTGATGAGATGGTTGCCTTACCCTGGTGGCACAGATGAGATCATTCATCCTCTTTCTGCACTGGATGATGAACCTCTTGTGTGCAGCGTTGGCACTGACCCCCTCTGCCACCGCCTCCCAAGTTGAGTGGTGACACTGATGGGCCTCCTGTGGCCAAAGCAGGGGTAGAGGACATTGCGGCAGGCCCCAGTGGTGTCCGAAAGTCGTCCCAGGGATGCGTCAGTGAAAAGAGGTGAGGTGGGGTAGGTGCAGTCTTCTTGCCTTTCGGGGCCATGTCTTCTGTGCTGCAGTCCTAGGCTGGAAGAAATGAGACATGTGCGTGCAGCTGCATTTTAAATATGGTGCCCTGCATGAGGAAGCAGTGAGGTGACAGTGTGGAGGGCGAATCAGAGGCTACCTACCCGGGAAATGCCGTGTTTCCCAGGAATGCAAGATAGTGAAGCGGGATTGGGATGATACGGCGTGAAAAGCCACCATTGTGGCCTTAGCTTCTTTGAACCTATGAAATCTCTTTGATAAAGACAATAGCTCTCAACCTGGGCACAGAACTGCTCTGGTTGGCAGGGAGCCATCACACAACAATGTTGACATTGCTACTTTAAACCGAATTTGCCTAGAAGAGCAGTGCCAGCTAACAGAGCTATCAACAGGCTACACATTCTTCTGAATAGGCAAGCCAAGGAGTGCGAGGTGAGAGGCAGGTGTTGGGTTGGCTTGGTTATCAAGTCTGACATTGCAAGAAATTTGGACACTCTCCCAATGGGCATAAATGATTGCCTCCTGAATATATGCCTACCTTTTGTGAATGACAAGCGTGCGACAATCATCAGTGCATACGCTCCAACAATGACCACTCCTGAGGACATCAAGGACAAATTCTCTGAGGACTCGGATAGAGCTCTTACAAATTCTCAACAGGAGAACAAGCTCACTGTGATTTGGGACTTCAGTGCAAAGATAGGAGCTGACAATCAGGTTGGGATGGTGTCCTGGGGAACTGAGGTGTGGAGAAATACAACGGCAAAGACATGCTTCTCTCCAGTCCTTGCAACTGCTGGGACACATCAATCTCTAAGCAGAAGGCAAAGTACAAAAACTCTTGGACAGACCCAAGATCTAAACACTGGCATCTGGTTGACTTTATCATTATCCAGCAAAACAACATGAAAGATTTTATAGTCTCCAGGATTATTAGAGTGCAATTCTCTAGACCACAGGGTGCTATGTTCCAAGATGAAATTTACTGGGCTTGAACTTTCGTGGAGTGGCAATCAGAGTCAGATTTCCACTTGGCTCCTAAATTCTTACCTTGAAATGTTTTTGATTCTGACTCGCCAGACCTTCTGAATCAGGCCAGGCGAGAACCGTGCAGGGCAGCAGGCTCCTGCGGCCTTCAGTTGAGCGCTGCTGAATCGGATGGAGTGAGGCCACACCATCTTATTATGGCACTGGCTGTCATAAATCAGGTGGGTATAAAGGGGTAACTATAGACAAGCTTCCCAATGTGAAACCCTTGGCTGTGGAGATTGACAAAGCCATCAGATCCCTACTCTCAAAGAAAGCCGCCGGCTCAGACAGGATCTCAGGAGAAATATACAAATCTGGGGGACCCCAGCTAGCCATCAGACTCACACAATTATATCACAGAACGTGGGATCAATAAAACCTTTCTCAACAGCTCAAGGATGCTATGATTGTTCGCTTGTACGATGGATAAGGACAAAAATCTGTGCGAGACAGGAATCTCACTGCTTGTGAAAGCTGCCAAGATTCTAGCAAAGTTCTACTCAACAAACTGGTAAGCCACATAGCAGAATGTGTACTGCCAGATCAAAGTGGGTTCAGGAAAGATAGAGGCACTTGTGACTTGTGACATGATTTTCATCCTTTGGCTAATAGAAGAAAAAGGGTGCGAACAACAGATGGAAATGTACTGTGCCTTTGTTGACCTGATGAAGGCCTTTGACATAGTAAATAGAGAGGCCTGTGGAAAGCCTTAGCCAAACTTGGATGTCCTGATAGAGTTGCAAATCTGATATAGCAGTTTCACGATGGAATGAGGGCCAGAGTCAGAGGGCTGACTGTGGTGAATACACTGACCCCTGACATGACAAGTGGTGTGAAGCAGGAGTATGTGCTCTTCAGTATGTCCTTTGCTGCCTTGTTTTCTGGGACTTTTGGTGGAATTGTTGATGGAAAATACATCCAATTCAGAATAGATAGCAATCTCTGAGATGACTGAAATCATCAGCTAAGGTATCAGAGATGATGATACAGGAATTGCTGTCTGCTGATGACTGTGCCCTCACATCACTCTGTAAGCATGGCCTTCAAAGGATCATGGACTGTTTTTCAAAAGTAGCTGACAGCTATGGGCTATCTGTTCTGAAGAAGAGTCATACGGACTCGAAACGTTAAATCTGTCTTTCTCTCCACAGATGCTGTCAGACCTGCTGAGCTTTTCCAGCAATTTTTGTTTTTGTTTCAGAATTCCAACATCTGCAGTATTTTGCTTTTAACTATGGGCTATCTGTCGCTTAAGGTGGACAGAAATACTCTACCGACCCCCACAAAATTCTGACTAAATTCTGACTATACCCCACCTAATATAACTAATGACACACCCCTGAAGGCTGTGTACAACTTCACCTATCTTGGGAGCCCAATCACCAGAAATGTCTGCATTGACAGCGAGGAAGCAAATAGAATTGCCAGGACAAGCTCAAAATTTGTCTGCTTATGCAAGAGGCTATGGAGGAAATGAGGTGTCAAACTTACAAAAGTTGATGTGTACAAAGCTGTGGTAATACCTACTCTTCTATATGTCTGTAAGACATGGACTACCGACTTCAAACATATGTGGTTAGACAGCTTCCACATGAGATGCATTCTGAACAGCATAGGCATCAAATGGGAGGACCAAGTGCTCGACACTGAGGTACTTCTAAGAGCAGAAATGTCTGAAATTGAGACAGCTCAGATGGAGTGGACAGGTAACATGTACTGGTGATAAAATCCCCAAGGCGGTCACGTATTCATAACTTAAACTTGGACACTGCCTGTGAGGTAAGCCGAGATTAAGGTTCAAGGATTCTTTGGAGGCGAACATCATGAAATGTGGCATGTCCACCACAGACCAAGGAGAAAAAAAAAACACAAGAAAGAACAACCTGGGGAGCAATTGCTAAGAAGTGCTGTTGTTTTCTTCAAACACCAATGAATACAGGCAGGAAAGAAGAAAAGGCAAGCTGGAAAGACTGGGCAGTCCCAACAAAATCAAACAGTTCATCCTTGTCTGCACTATGGAAAGCTATGCACATCTACAATCGGGCCCTACCACCACGTTAGAACACGCAACAGATGATTTTAAGGACGCAAGAAACATCCATCTTCGATAATGAAGAGAAACTGTCAACAGTTATAAATGGACATTTTCACCTGCAAGCACTGACACATTCCTCTGCTTCAGTTGGAGTTGCTTGTTTTTATTTGGAAGAAAATCAAAGCTTTGTTTTTCTTCTCATAGAGTCATAGAGGTCTACAGCACAGAAAAAGGCCCTTCGGCCCATCGAGTCTGCGCCGGTCAAACAAGTACCTAACTATTCTAATCCCATTTTCCAGCACTAGGCCCATAGCCTTGTATGTCATGGAATCACACATCCAAATACTTCTTAAATGTTATGAGGGTTTCGGCCTCTACCACCCTTTCAGGCAGTGAGTTCCAGATTCCCACCACCGTCTGGGTGAAAAAATTCTTCCTCACATCCCCTCTAAACCTCCTGCCCCTGACGTTAAATCTATGCCCCCTGGTTATTGATCCCTCACTAAGGGGAAAAGTTCCTTCCTGTCTACCCTATCTATGTCCCTCATAATTTTAAAGTCCTCAGTCATGCCCCCCTCAATTTCCTCTGCTCCAGGGAAAATAACCCCAGTCTATCCAATCTCTCCTCATAACTAAAATTCTCCAGCCCAGGCAACATCCTGGTAAATCTCCTCTGCACTCTCTCCAGTGCAATCACATCCTTCCTATAAAGCAGATTCCAGAACTGCATTCAATACTCTAGCTGTGGCCTAACCAGTGTTTTATACAGTTCCAGCAAAACCTCCCTGCTCTTATATTCTATGCCTCAGCTAATAAAGGCAAATATCCCATATGCCTTCTTAACCACCTTATCGACCTGTCCCACTATCTTATGGGACTGGTGGACATGCACACCAAGGTCCCTCTGATCCTCGGTACTTCCCAGGGTCCTACCATTCATCATATATTCCCGTGCCTTGTTTGTCCTGCCCAAGTACATCACCTCACTTATCCGGATTAAATTCCATTTGTCACCGATCAGCTATGTCAGCCCAGAAAAATGGTTATCAGTAGGATATTCTGCAATGTGGGGCATTACTTGTGCTGAATCCTATCCTGACACCATTCAACGCCCACACTTTTCATAAATGCAATGACAGCTAGAGATGGAACAGGGTCCATGGTGATGTTTTTAACACTTTCCTTAGCCAAGGGCACAGAAGCCAATCATTGAATCCAGCACAAAGCAGGCTGTGAATAACTAATTCAGCACTCAAGCTTGATAGACCAATACTACACTGGCTGAATTGAAATTTCCCTATTTTGCTATTCAGAGAACAGATCTAAGTCTTTAAAATAAAAATGAGTACACTCCTGCATATTTGAGTGACTCCAGGCTTTGGCTCAATGTGATTAGGACTGAGTGCAGTCAGTTTTTCCAAAGCTATTTCCACTCTAATAGGAGAACATTCCAAAGGGCTCCTGTACCCTCCAATCTGTAAGAACTGCTCAGCTTTGTATTTAATTGTTTCAAGGGAGAAAATGGTTAAAAATGGTCTCAGCTTTCCTAAATGTTAACAGGCACATTAAAAATACAGAAAAATATTGGGCTTAAGACCCACTCCAGAGGCTTGAGGCGATAATTCAGACTGACACGGCAGTAAGGTCTGAGGGAGTGCTGCAATGTTGGAGTTGTTGTCTTTAGGACGAGATGTTAAACTGAGACCCAACCGGCTCTCATAGGTGGATGTATATACAATTCAAGGAGCGCAGCTCAGTATCTCACTCTCACAACTCTCAGTCACCTGGCTGCATTTATCACTCAACTAACATCAGTAAAACAGACTATATGAAGTGATGTATCCATTATTCATTGTGGGATATTGCTGTGTGCAAATTGGCTACCGCATTTGCCTGCATTAAACAGTACTATACTGAAGTACCTCAATGACTGCAAAATGCTTTGGCATGTTCTGAGAATGTGAAACACAATATACAAGTGCAGATTATTTCTTTAATTCTCTTTGCAACTTTAGACCCTGTCTTACTGCCCAATCAGAGGATAGTTGTGCATTTAACTTGATTGCAGTGGCTCAGCTTATTTCCGAAGTGGTTGAAGGAGATTTGTTGTGCGTGTTCCACACACAGTTTGATCCCATCCTGTGGCTGCTTTCAGTGCTAAGATGGCTTGGACTTTGCACATTGAAGTCAGCTTTCAGTGAAATGGAGACTGGCTGCACCGCAGTTCTTAAACTTTTTATTTTTCCTTTATCAGTTTGTACATTCTTTATTCCTAAATGGCTCATCGAGTTGAAGGAAGTGACAGTGCAGCTTTAGAAAAATATTTTTGGGCCATTCCATTTCAGGGAAGCCTCTGCTGTCTATTCTGTACTGTGTCCTTCACAGGGCTGGGGTAGAGATGAACATGCTTTTTGTTCTCTTTTGTTTTTATTCAAATTTCACAAAGAAAAATTATATTGCCAAGCCAGCCTGCAGACTCCCGTGTATACAAATAAACAAAAGCCAATCTTCTGTAAAACTAATGGCACTCAGGAGACTTCAGAGAAGCACAAGACACATAGGGCTTGGTGTAAAATGCATGTTTCACCTCTGTTGTGATCTGTTGGAGCAGTGAGTGCAAAAACTGATTCCGAGCTTCGTTTGATGTGAACTATTACTGCACTGGGTCCTTCCAGAGTCAGTCAAAGAAATGAAGGCTTATCAATGTGCAATTGTGGTGCTTTCAAAATAGATCTCCACAATCCCTCATCCCCTCCCAATGTGTTAAAAGCACAATGTCTATTCCTCCACCAACGCAATGGGGAAGTGCATCACCCAGTATGGCACTGAGCCATTCAGTCCATGGATGATTTAGGCCTGATCGCTAGCAGAGAGAGTACCACAACTGGCCTCAGTGCACTGAGCAGAGAGGCAGGACAGGGCAGTAGTGGGAAGGGGATGTGGGTGGGTGGTGGTGGGTAGCGGTGGTTGCAGTGGCAAGGTCCATATCCAGTGATTCAGCAAGACTTAACATACGCAGATGTTAGGCAAGGATCAGAGCAGGCTCAACTGCGATGCTGTAAACTGGATTGGTGTCCCTGGAACTGCTTCCCGCAAGATTCTTCAGCAAAGGAGGGGAGATAATTGGGAATAAAAAAACAAAATAGAAAATTGCATCGATTTCTGAGGGCAGGTTAAGTTATCTTCCCCTTCTCCAACCACACCCCCCCAACCCCACTCAATAAATAGCAAATGTTATGTGATGTGTCCAGCTGGTTAACTACTTAATGAACAGATGAAACCTTTACTGCCTATCCCCCACTAGAGGAACAGATACAGTGCAGGTTACAACAGGTTAATGATGTGGTTACAACAACCGTTCTTTATGTAACCACTCAGCACTCAAACCACGGAAGTCAAGATGAGAGTTAGATTGTTTTCTGTGCGAGTATCACAGTGCTGACATTGGGTCTGGCTGAACAGTGACCCAGGTGCCAGGGTTGAGCTCAAGCAGCAGGGGGGCAGCCCAATAGCCTTTTCAGAGGCTAAAGATTTGGGGGATTAAAATCCTGAAAAAGCAGCTTCTCAGCTGTTTGTTAATGAGTCTCCAGCCAGCCAGCAAACAAACCTAATCAATAGTTTATTAAAAAAACACACACACACACACACACACACACACACACAGCCTCAGCATAAGGCTGCCAAAAAAAACCACACCAGGGGCACTGAGAGTAGAGGCCAAATGCCACACACAAAAGGCTTTTCCTCTCAACATTTGTGCTATCTCAACTTTCTCACATATCTCACTCCTCGAATGATGCTTACTTAGGCCGAGGCTCCAATTTCAGGTTGGGTTCCGTAATGGAAACTTGAATCCGCACAGTTGTTCCTCGAGTCCTTTGTGGTGTCACTAAATTTTTTTGTTCTGTTTGAATAGAGTGGTATTGAAAAGTCATTAAGTAATGATAATTGGCCTAATCAGCAGGCCTTAAGCTATGGGCTGAGGTGGGAGGCGGAGAATGTTCGTTCTTGATTTGTGCCCTTCCCCCATCCACTGTTTAGAATTCCCTTTCTTGGAATAGTTGAATGGCAGTTGAGAGGAAGCCACCTTCCTCTCCATCTCTTGAAAGGAAACCAGCTGAAGCCTGCCTGGTGTCACGGCAACACAATAAGCACATCGAGTCTGGGGCTTGGTCTCTCTTCAGGGATGAAATACAGCTTGTGATGGGACAAGTAGCTGTTGCTTTGATAATTAAAGGCATTTTATCTTAATTTGACCTGTTAGAAACTGTCCTTTTCATGATTTATGATGCACAGATTAGGATGGGAGACCCATTGCAGTGGCTGAGCCTAAGAATCTGTCATGATAGACCCCTGTGGACCTATTACACAGTTGAGTCTGCTTGCTCTTACTTTCTTGCCTGTTTGTCGCTTATTGGCAAGTACATATCAAACTCAATGCAGCATCTCCTGTGTGCACTTGTTAGAATCACTGATGTTCTCAACACCTTGTCCCCTTACCCTAACAGCCCTCAGATAAACTGAGATGATGAAGTGTTATATAAATCGCAATCAAAAAATATTATTTTGTGACACACACCCAAACATGGGAATCCCTGCAAATTCAGGGAGGAAATAGATTTTATAGAGTTAATTTGTTTGTTGACTAAAACACAAAAGGTTCCCAGGTTTTCTATTTTTAATTCACGTTGAATGCTTTTACAAGTCAAAGTCACTTCTTACCAACTGAGATTATATAATTGTGGCTCGATGTCAAATTTTGTTTGATAGTTGCTGCTGTAAAGCATCTTGTGATGTTTTACTACATTAAAGGCATCCATCTTGAGTTTGGCGCCAAAATGGACTGGTGTGCATTAGGATGTGGAGGGATTTTCATATCTTAATCCCAGTAAACTCCAAGATTCAAAGGTTACATGAAAGATCAAGTAATTGGGATTAAGTGGCTGGCTCTTTCAATGTGCTGACACAGGCAGTCCTCCTTCTGAACTGTAAAAGTTTATGATTCTGATTGTATCAGGTATGTTACAGATAAAGCGTTAAAATTCAATCTTTAGTCTGGGATAAGAAAGGAAAAAACTTGCATTTATATTGCATTTATATTATGCCTTTTGCATCCTCAGGAGGTCTCAAATGAATTACTTTTGAAGTGTAAAAGCCAATTAAAATAGGGAAAGGACATTATTATAAACATTAATTCTCAAGCATCCATTGATAGCAATTTCTCAAGACATTTTATTCATAAATCTTTGAAGCTATACTCCAATGAAATCTCCACTCCCCCACGTCCCCCCCACTCCAACCCCAGCCAATTCTTGCCTGGCTGAAACCCATCAAATTTGGGCTGTATAATTGGTTCTCATTCTCCCACAGGATAACTATACTCCTTAGGAGAACTGTATTTGAAAATTCAATGTATTTAAAAAATCTTCAGACGTTGCACAATTGCAGTCCACAATGTGTCATGTTTTGGTTGATGCAGAGTGCTGACAAAAAGGGTTTCTGCCAACACAACCTGGACTATATGTTATGCCACAAAGCATGAGATTTGAACAGTTATAGAGTCATAGAGTCATAAACTCTATGTCTCTACAACTGTCCATAGAGCCATAGAGTTATACAGCACAAAAGCAGGCCCTTCGGCCCATCGTGTCTGTGTTGGCCATCAAGCACCTATCTATGCTAATCCCATTTTCCAGCACTTGGCCTATAGCTCTGTTTGCTATGGCGTTTCAAGTGCTCATCTTTGTTATGTCTTAATAGAGTCTGAAACATATAAATTATGGTCTGTGAGGCACACACAGTTATGTCATAGAGTGTTTGAGACATGTACAGTTATGACATAGAAATAACCCTGCCTGCTTTTGGTCCAGGTCATGCGCCTGATGATGCCCTGGTGTTCATCATCCTAAGAAACACTAGGAATGAGAAACTGGCACTCATCCTGTTGAAGCTCATCACTTTAGTACATTAACTCTTATCGTGGTATCTAGTAATTTGAGGAACAGTTGTGTTTTTGGCACTCTTGCCTAGCTTGCTAAATTAAAAGTTTATCAGAGGATATTTGCCTTGTATTGGATTAGAATAAGTTGTCCAAATATTGGAGCTTTGATGGTCTTTCTGATGGTGGTGGAGTGTGAAGTGGAGACATGGCCCCAGACAGCCAGCAGCCAAGCCGAGCTGGGAAGACTCATTTTCCTAAATTGATATTTTCTTGATGGGGTTTGTTCACTGCTTCCTATAACTATAGAAGTGATTAATTATAGGCTGCTGACAGACTTGAGTAGTGCAGATACAATTGCTTTTCTCATGATTTACAACAAAACCATACCTCAGGGATAAGATAACAGAAATCTGTCGGGAGGGGAGTAGGGGAACATTTCAGCCAGAGACTCTCAGTCACATCATAGTGATTGGAATGTTTAATACACCCCCACCTCTCCCTGTAACACTCTTTGATAAACCACACATCCATCACGATAATACACTCTGACATATCTTACAATCTTCCGCACATTCCTGACTGTAACACTGTCTCATATACCACACATCCTTCAATATAATACACTCTGACATGCCTCACAATCTTATGCACAGCCTCAATATAACATTCCCTGATATACCACACATCCTTCATTATAATTCACTCTGACATTCCTCACAATCCTACCCGCACCCCCTCAATGTAACACTCCCTATACCATACATCCTTTATTACAATTTGCTCTGTGATTTCTCACAATCTTACTACATCCTTCATTGTAACACTGTAATGCTACCTGCCAAAAACCTGTGCAGTTTGTCCGCTGACACCAAAGAGGAAACCCACATGGGCCATGTAGGTAGAGTCTGGTGGAGATGTCTGTCCCTGGGGAATGGATGGCTTTGAAGCAGCACTACAGACAAAATTTTAGCCCAAAGTGTCTGAAAGGGATAGAGGAACAGAGGGATAAAACATTAAAAGTAGAAAAGCAGTTAAATAAGGCCATTAAATAAAGCAAAGAGCTGGGCTTCATTCCTAGAGGGATAAAATTGAAAAGCAGAGATGTGATGTTAAATCTGTGTAGAACCTTGGTTGGTCCACAATCGGAGAACTGTGACCAGTTCTGGTCTCCCTATTAGAAAAAGGACATATAGGCAAGGTAGAAGGTGCAAAAAAGATCTATAAGGTGATACTCGAACTGAGAGGACATATTTATCAAGAAAGCTTGAACAGGCTGTGATCTTTAGTTTAGAAAAGAGAAACTTGGTAGCGGTCTTTAAGATTATGAAAGGATTCGATAGGGTAGACATATACTAGACGTTTTCACTTACTGGCGAGGCCAGAACTAGGAACCATAAGACCATAAGATACTCACTAATAAATCCATTTGGAAATTTATTTACGCATGGACTGGTTAGAATGTGGAACTCACTACACTCGGAATTGTTCAGGTGAATAGTATATTTAAAGGGAAATTGGATTAGTACATGGGGGAGAAAGGAACAGAAGGCATTGTTGGAGTTGGATGAAGAAGAGTGGAAGGAGGCTGCTGGGTAGCATAAGCACCAATTTGGACCTTTCAGATCAAATGCTCTGTTAATAACATGTAACTACATTGACTCTAGCTGAACTCTTCCTGTTTTAATCCATTATAGTAACTTTGCTGTACTGAAGATGTTGACATTTTGTTGGTCTGTGGTTCCGCAGGTGCTAGCTACCCTTCAATATCTGGCCAAAGATTTACTCTTGTTAAAGAAAGAAACAATTATGATTAAGTAATTTCTTCTCCCTTTCCTCTTCTCTGTTGAAAGAAATAGACAAGTGTTATGCTACTAGGCTCCTTGAATTGACCATGCACAAGAATAGCATTGATGTGACACAGCCACTGATTCCACCTCCATCTACAACACCTCAGAAGCACCTTATGCAGGCTCAGCATCTTCCTCTGACAGGATGATGTGGGAATCAATATTTGCCATGTTGGGAAGCAATGGTCATTTTAGTAGCTTAGACACCAATTTAATGGTTTCCAGACATTGGTATGTTGTAAATACTCGTGTGTGAGAAACCTTTTCCCTGAAATTTCTATGTTGTGGGATAATATAAGTCTGACAGAAAGCCCAGAATATGGGGGAGGAACCAATTCCCCTGGAATTCAGGCTCAGTAAGATCAGATCTTTAAACTCCAGTTGAGATGTGCATGGGGTTGGAGAGGGGAGGTTGGTGGGATGCGGGCAGGCCTTCCACCTGCCTGCCAATGTCAAGGGGTTGTGTCAGAGGAAGTTCCCAGTAAATTCTTCCCTTTATGCCCTTAATCAGTTTTCATAGAACTTCTGAATTCTGGCGTGAGTCCCTGTGGTGTCCTTCTAAAAGCTCTGAAACATTGTTGGGGATTGACTACTTATCTAACACATAACTTGCTGTACTAATATTGGTGGGGTGGACCCCAGGAATCTCAGGACCTCTTTGAAGAATGCCTTCCTTTTCTTTTAGCCAAAAAAAAACAAGGAGGAAAATATCTATGGCCAGCTTATAAGACACCCAAGGCCAACCGTGGCTGCCCATGTGTGGAGAGTTTGGTTTTGAGTTGCAATGACTGATTCATATGTTGCCATCACTGTGTGCAGCAACAGGAGCCAGAGAGGGGAGCAAACAAGAGGGGAGTGGGAGGTTAGAAGCTGGAGAGAGGTGAGTGGCATGTGATGATTCAGAATAGGGCAGGAGTGGGCCAGGAAATAAGTGAATACGCTCCCCAAAGTGAGTTATAGTATCACTCACCATAATGACCCCTGTATAGGAGGGTCCCACCCCTACCTTCAACCAAAATGCAGCCTAAATTTCTGGCTTTATACGAGAGTACATGCATGAGTAGGATTAGCCTTTGAAGAACTCCCTCACTGTCTGCAGATGAGTGATATATTATTGTTAGGACTTCAGGCCAAGTGGAAAGGGGCTGATGTTACACTAGCCATTTGTCCATCTTTCTGCAGTGGGCTGACACTACGTCTTCCTGCAATCGTCTATCTAGTTGTTCGACTTTAATAGGAAACCCATTGCCTGGTGTGTGTTTTGTTCCTTTAGTGGTCAGGCTAATAAATGAGAAAGAAAGTTGTTGGGGGGGAGGGGGGCAGGGGTAGGGGGTGGTGGTGGTGGAGCGGGTGGAGGGGAGGGACAGACAGAGAAAGAAAGAAAAAAACCATCATCAAATTCACATTCTTTCTCAATGGGAAAAAGGAGTGAACTTTAACCTTGTAGTGAAATCCAATAGAAAGCGTTTGTTCCCTGGCGTTGAGATGAATGAATGAGGGGACCCCTTTCTCCTCAATGGGTCTTTGATACGAGACTTTCTTTTTTGTTTTGTGAGTGGGGAAGTTGCTTTGTTTCTTGCCCTTTAGCAAGAACAGGTTTGTGCTTTTAGAGAGAAGTAAGCTTTCCTGTGTTTCATGGGGCGGTGGGGAGGGTGGGGAGACGGGTTGGGGGTGGGTGGTTGAGAGGGGTATGGAGAACCAAAGATTAATCAGACATTGATTATTTAAACTAATATTGAGTTGGATATTATTCCACAGAGCAGTCTGTTTGCATCTCTGGCACACGTTTGCTAGGTAGTTCCTGTGCCTGCAGGTGGGACACATTAATACAGCTTATATCAACACTATCAGGGCACTATTGCTTTCAGATTGTCTTGTTAATATTTTATGTTTTATTTATAATTCCTGGTGTTTGAGTTACTGCCACTCAGAGTTGGAAGATGAGCATGTCAGTGTGCAATATTCTGAGTCTGTAATTGTGTCAGTGTGCATGCAGGTTAGTGTGTAAGAGTGTGTGAGTCTGTGTTTGTGTGACTCTGCATACGAGTTATTGTGTAAGAGTGTGAATCTGTAATTGTGTGGGTGTGCATGCGAGTTAGTGTGTAAGGTGTGTGAGCCTGTATTTGTGAGTGTGCATGTGAGTTAATGTGTAAGAGTGTGAGTCTGTAATTGTGTGAGTGTGTATATGGGATGGTATGTACAAGCGTGTGAGCCTGTACTTGTGTGGGTGTGCATGCAAGTTGGTGTGTAAGAGTGTGTGAGCCTGTAATTCTATGTACACATGCGAGATGGCTTGTACGAGAGTGTGAGTCTGTATTTTTGTGAGTGTGCATGCGAGTTAGTGTGTAAGAGAGTGTGAGTCTGTAATTGTGTGAGCTTGCATCGGGTTGGTGTGTACGAGTATGTGAGTCTGTAACTGTGTGAGTGTGCTTGCAGGTTAGTTTGTAAGAGTTTGAGAGTGTATTTGTGTGAGTGTGCATGCGAGTGATTGTGTATGAGTGTGTGAGTCTGTAATTGTGTCAGTGTACATGCGAGTTGGTGTGTTTTGTGTGAGTCTGTAGTTGTCTGACTGTGTGTGTTAATATGTAAGAGTGGGAGTCTGTAGTTGTGTCAATGTGCATGCGAGTTAGTGTATAAGAGAGTGTGAGTCTGTATTTCTGTGTGTGTGCATGCAAGTTAGCATGTAAGAGGGTGTAAATCTGCATTTGTGTGGGTTTGCATGTGAGTTATTGAGTGAGGGTGTAAGCCTGTATATGTGTGCTTGCGAGTAGTGTCTAATTCTGTATTCATGTGAGTGTGCATGCAAGTTAGTGTGTAAGAATGTGTGAGCCTATATTTGTGTCAGTGTGCATGAGTTTTTGTATATGAGGGTCTGAGTCTGTATTTGTGTGAGTGTGCAGGGTAAATCACTCTTCTCATCACTCTCAACTCACACACTCACAAACCCATCAGATATTCAAAGGGCCCTCACTCACTGCCAGTTCAAGGGACATCACCATTCACCTCACACACACACCTTCATTGTCCTTATCCTGTCCATGGGACCACTCACCACCCACACAGACCAGGCATACTTATCATCTGGCCTGGCAGTTGTCCTGCTTAAACTCTCTCCATCTCTATTCATGCAGAACAAGCTGGTACACAACAAAAGGGAGAGGTCACAGACTGGTGGAGGAATGCCTGAAATTAAGGTCCTCACAGATTTTGAAAACAGAGCCATCCAGCTGGCTGGCGAGGATCTGGATGGTTCCTGTGCTGACGGTGAGGTCGACGCTGCTTTACCAAGTGAGATCCAACAGTGCAACATCCATCAGACAACCATGCTGTGAGTGATGTGTCCTCTTTCACAGGCCACTGCCGTGCACTAATTATCACTCCTTGCTTTCGCAGGCACATCTGGGAAACTGCCAACTGGGTCCATAACCCAGGAACTCCAATCAAACCTCGAAGAAACCTCTGAAGAGGAATCTGAAGGCACCCTCCCTGAAGTCCCGTCACAGCGCTCACCCACACCCTCCACCAGCGCAGAGACACACACCTCGGTGGGACCTAGCTTTAGAGTAGCCTCATGATCACAATCTGGTGAGCACATCGCACTGTCTGATCCACAGCAGGCGGCGGCAGGGACTTCCCAGGCACCCGGCACTCAGAGGACTGCTGGAGGCCAGAAATTTGCTGAGTCCAAGTCAGACGATGAGCCTCTGGACTTGGTTATACTTCAGTTGCTGGAGCTGCAACAGATGGAGGGGTCCGTCCGCCTTCAGGCTGAGGTGATAGCACCAGCATGCCAAAGCACCGAGGTCAACACTGGTAGGATTGCAGCCTCCAATGGCAACCTCAGTCCTGTTACTCCTGCACTACTGCATGGGCTGAATTCCATCGCCGATGCCATAGTTAGCCTCTAACGGTGTGTACGTGAGAGGGGTGCAGGGCAGTCTGGTCTTACTTCAGCTACCCCTTCTCCTCAAGGGGCCGTCGGGCACCCATAGGGAGGAGGATGAGCAGGTGTACCCTCCGGGGCCATCCACCCAGGTGACTCCGGCCCATCCGAATCCCCTCTTTCCAAGAACTCAGCAGGTCCAGTTGCACAGGCCCAGGAGGATGCCATTGCCACACAGCAGGACCCCAAAAGCAGCTCTCGGTCCTCCAGAGGACGCCCACCAAGGTCATCACAGACAGAGTGTAGCAGTCAGCAGGCTGCCTCCACTTCCGCTGTGAATGTCCAGGGAGCACCAAGACATAGCAGCATGGCTATGAAGGTTAAGATGATGTAGTGGCACAGCCTGGGCATGGGTGTTAATCACTTGTACATAATGTTCACTATTGTAAATAAACTCCCAAGAATGTCTCCCTGCCAAAGGGTCCTTGTTCTGATGAGCAGTGTTCATGTCACTCAGATGTGAAATCTTTCTGCACAAGATAAAGGCAGTTGTCTCAGTCCAGGGCCTCCTCTCTGTGCTTTGTGCAGCCTTCAGACCAAAGTGATGGTCCGGCCTCACAGTCCCTGGACACATTACTGATACCTGCACCTCGATGGTGCTTGTCATTACTGCCAGAATGTCTTGGGCAGGTGACAGAGAGTTCTGTCATTCTCTCTGTGTGCTCTCAGCACCTGTAAGCTGGGGCTGGCCCCCATCACACCAGCATCTGCGATCAGTGACGCTATGCTCCTGAAGGGCTCAGATGTTGAAGGTGGATAAAGGATCAGGTGCTTACGTTTCATGGCTGCATCTCTATGATATGATTCTGATCACAGAGCATAAGTGAGCTGCCCTCAGCCAGACAGGAGTCAGGCATTCTCAGAGGCTACGTGAAGACCTATGGAGTGTCCTCATTGCATGTCATCAACATCCTCCTGGAATCGAGTGACTATTAGGGCCTCCACTGTGTCTCCATGACAGGAGCATTCTTACAGAAGGTATGTGCACTGCCATAGGCCAGACTGGAGTCAAACACATAGATGCAATATGAGGATCCTATGGTGTCTTCTCATTGCATGTTGTCATCATCCTCCACAAATCTAGCAGCTATGGGGGCCTCCTGAGAGTGCCTGCCTCATCTGGCCAGTGCGAGAACATCACCCCCGTCATCATCGCCTTTGAGGACCTCCTCAGCCTCATCATCGTGGACCTCATCAGCCTCATCGAAGGAGGTTTCCAGCTCCTCCATCTCCTCCATGCCAGCTCCTCTCCCTGTTTCAGTGCCAGGTTGTAAAGGGCACAGCAGGCGATGATGATTCGTGACACCCTCTGTGGACTGTATTGCAGGGCTGCACCAGACACCAGAACCTCATTTTCAGCATCCCGATGGTCTGTTCCACCAAGTTGCGAGTTGCAGAATGAGCCTCATTACGCCTTCGTTCTGCTGCAGTCTGAGGCCACCGCATGGGTGTCATCAGCCACATCCTCTGTGGGTAGCCCTTGTCCAATAGGAGCCATCCCTGCAGCCTCTGTGGACCCTGGAAGACTTTGAGGACCTGTGACTGGCTCAGAATGTAGGAGTCGTGCACACTCCCTGGGAACTGTGCACAGACCTGCAGGATGTGCTTGTGGTGGTCACACATTCAGCAAATGGAAGCCCTTGCGGTTGACATACTTGACCCCTTGTTGCGACAGAGATCGGATCGCCACGTGAGTGCGGTCAATCGCGTCCTGCACCCTGTGGGAAACCTGAGACCTGGACAAATCCAATCGATCTTGCGTTCTGGCTTTCCTGGTCCCGGGCGAAATTCACAAATTTGTATGCCCTTGTGAAAATGGTATCCGTAACCTCATGGATGAATTTGTAGGTGGAAGCTTAAGAGATCTCATGGAGGTCACCATTGGAGTGTTGAATGGAGCCATTGGTGTAAAAATTTAGCACCACGCTCACTTTCATAGCCACTGGACCTCCATGTCCCCGTGGCACCAAATCCTGCAGCAGCTGGCCGAGGTGCCCAACCAGTTCCCAAGATGTGCGCAGTCTTCAGCGACACTGGTTGTTGGTCATCTGCAAGAATGAAAGTTTATAAACCCTGGGTCTAGCTAGGCACTGACCAGCAACGGCTCGCTGTGGCTCTTCAGTAGTGTGCATGGGAGGCCCAGCCACCCCTTCTTCCTCAGGCTGCTGCTCCTCCCTCTGCGCAGCCAGACGCCTCCTTCGCTTTCTTCTCTGTCGTCTCTGCTCTCTGTACTTCATGAGGCATACAGCTAGTTCATCAGTCTCCCTGCTCCTGATGTACTCCTCCTTCAGGATGAAAGCTAGAATTGCGACGGTTAGCTTGGGTGTCCTAAGAACCTCTCTTGGTTAACTCTGAAGGCCCCTTAACACATCCTGCAGAGCACTGGCAAGAAGGCTGCAGTCGCTCGAATTAGTGATGCATCCCTGGGACGACTTCTGGACAACTGGCTGTTGGAGCTTACCGCAACATCCTCTACCCCTGCTCTAGCTGCAGGGGGCCCACCAGTCTCACCACTCCGGCTTGGGAGGCGGTGGCAGTGGTGGTCAATGCCAATGTTGCACTGAAGAGGTTGGCCATCCAGTGCAGAAAGAGGATGAATGATCTCTTCCGTGCTGCTAGAGTAAGGCAGCCATCTCATCAATCCAAACTCACACACTTACAAGGCCATCATCTATTCATCTCACTCACGGCCAGCTTAAGGGACATCACCACTTACTCTTTCACACATACCCTTACATCTCCTCTGGAGATTGCCTCCTCACGCCTTACTCTCTTTAGGCCACTTGCACAGTTAACATGTGCCCCCACACACACACACCCTGGGCTACCCCCGTTCCCCAGTAATGCTCTAGCGCTACAGCCTCTTCCCTTGCCTAAGGCCATTTCTCCCCCTTCCCCAAGCAAGCCATAGCCCTGCAGCCAGCCCCAACCTACAGCTGGTCTTGAAGTAGAAACCTGCCCGTGAGCCCCTTAAAAGTGATGTGGAGTTGCCTGCGAAGCCTGGCGCTGATGACCAAGCGAGGGAGGCAAACGAACCTCAAAGTCCTGAGTGAAGTGCAGCTCACCAAGAGAACGTCGCTCGTGTTCAGTTGTGAAAAATGCCGGCGTGCAATCACGCTGATGTGTCTGGATGATCCAACATAGGGGCATGATTCCTGCTAGCTGGGCTTATAATGAAATGCAGACGCATTGCAGCGAAGTTCCCGACGAGCGGTGGCGGGAAAGGCAGCCCTCCATTGGCGGGCGGAGCAGTGAAACTGATTTTTGGCCTTCCAGCCATGTTGTCCGCTCACGCCCGCCATGATGCCCGAAGCCAGCGAGCACGGAAAATTCTGGCCTTTGAGTCTGTAATTGAGTGTGTGCATGTGAGTTAGTGTGTAAGAGTGAGAATCTGTAATTGTGTGTGTGTATGTGAGTTAGTGTGTAAGAGTGAGAATCTGTAATTGTGTGTGTGTATGTGAGTTAGTGTGTAAGAGTGAGAATCTGTAATTGAGTGTGTGTGTATGTGAGTTAGTGTGTAAGAGTGAGAATCTGTAATTGTGTGTGTGTGTATGTGAGTTAGTTTGTAAGAGTGAGAATCTGTAATTGTTTGTGTGTATGTGAGTTAGTGTGTAAGAGTGAGAATCTGTAATTGAGTGTGTGTGTATGTGAGTTAGTGTGTAAGAGTGAGAATCTGTAATTGTGTGTGTGTGTATGTGAGTTAGTTTGTAAGAGTGAGAATCTGTAATTGTTTGTGTGTATGTGAGTTAGTGTGTAAGAGTGAGAATCTGTAATTGTGTGAGTGTGTATGTGAGTTAGTGTGTAAGAGTGAGAATCTGTAATTGTTTGTGTGTGTATGTGAGTTAGTGTGTAAGAGTGAGAATCTGTAATTATGTGTGTGTGTATGTGAGTTAGTGTGTAAGAGTGAGAATCTGTAATTGTGTGAGTGTCTATGTGAGTTAGTGTGTAAGAGTGAGAATCTGTAATTGAGTGAGTGTGCATATGTGAGTTAGTGTGTAAGAGTTTGTGGGTGTATTTGTGTGTGTATGCGAGTGATTGGTATAACAGTGTGTAAGTCTGTAATTGTGTCAGTGTGAATGTAAGTTAATGTGGAAGAGTGTGTGAGTCTAATTGTGTGAGCATGCCTGTGAGTTAGTGTGTAAGAGATTGTGATTCTGTAATTGTGTGTGCATGTGTGAGTTGATGTGTAAAAGTTTGTAAATCTGTATTTAAGAACATAAGAAATAGGAGTAGGAGTAGGCCATTTGGCTCCTCAAGCCTGCCCCGCCATTCAATAAAATCATGGCTGATCTGCTCCAGGCCTCAACTCCTCTTTCATCGCCCTCAACTCCCCGATATTTCAAAAATCTATCTACCTCCTCTTTAAATACTTTGTGATCTAGCCTCCACAGATCTCTGAGGTAGAGGATTCCAGACATTCACTACCCTCTGAGAGAAGAAATTCCTTCGCATCTCAGTTTTAAATGAGTGTCCCCTTATTCTGTAATTATGTACCCTTTTTCGAGATTCCTCCACTAGTGGAAACATGTCCTCAGCCTGTAAAGCCCACTCAGAATCTTGTTTGTTTCAATAAGACCACCGCTCATTCTTCTAAACTCTAATAAATAAAGGCCTAACTTGTTTAGCCGTTCTTGATAAGTCAACCCCTTCATCCCAGGAATCAGCCTTTTGAACTGCCTCCAATGCCAGTATATCCTTTCTTAAATACGAGGACCAAAACTGTACACAGTGCTCCAGGTACAGCCTCACCAACACCCTGTGCAGCTGTAACAAGACTTACTTATTTTTAAGCTCCAGCCACCTAGCAATACAGACCAAGATTCCATTTGCCTTCTTAATTACTTGCTGATCCAGCATGCTAACTTTTTGTGTTTCAAGCACAAGAACCCAGATCCATCCGTGCTGCACTTTTTTGGAGTCTCTCTCCATTTAAATAATAGTCTACCCTTTGATTTTTCCTACCAAAGTACATGACCTCACACTTTCCTATATTAAACTCCATCTGCCAAGTTTTTGCCCACTCACTCAACCTGTCTGTAACCTTTTGCAGGTTCCTTATGTACTCATCACAACATGCCCTTCTAGCTATTTTTGCATCTTCAGCAAATTTGGATACCTTATGCTCTGCTCCCTCCTCTAAGTCATTAACATAGATAGTAAATAATTGAGGCCTTAGGACTGATCCATGTGGCACTCCACTAGTTAGGTCTCTCCAACCTGAAAAAGACCCATTAATCCCAACTCTCTATTTTCTGTGTGTTAACCAATCCTCAATCCATGCTAATTCATTACCCCCAATACCGTGAGTTCTTATCTTGTGCAATAACCTTTTATGTGGCACCTTATTGAACGCCTTCTGGAAATCCAAATACACTACATCTTCCGATTCCCCTTCATCAACTCTGCTTGTTATATCCCCAAAGAACTCTAGCAAATTTGTCAAACATGATTTCCCTTTCACAAAACCATGTTGACTCTGTTTGATTGCGTTGAGCTTTTCTAAACGTTCCACTATTTCTTCCTTAATAATGGACTCAAGCATTTTCCCAAAGACAGATGCTAGGCTGACTGGCCAATAGTTTCCTGTTTTTTGTCTCCCTCCATTCTTGAACAGGGGCGTCACATTAGCTGTTTTCCAATTCACTGGGAACCTCCCGGAATCCAGTGCGTTCTGGAATATTTCGACCAATGCCTCCACCAACTCTGCAGCCACTTCCTTTAAAACCTTTGGAAGCAGGCCATCAGGTCCTGGTGACTTGTCTGCCTTTAGTCCCATTAGTTTGTCACTTTGTCCCTCGTGATAAAGACTGTTACAAGATCTTTCCTCCCATTAGTTCCTTGATTATCTGATATCTTTGGAATGTTTATAATGTCCTCCACCATGAAGACCGATGCAAAATATTGGTTTAAATTATGTGGCATTTTCCTGTTCCCCATTATCAATTCTCCAGTTGCATCCTCCAAGAGTCCCACACTCACTTTAGTTACTCCCTTTCTTTTTATATACCCATAGGAGCTCTTGCTGTTTGTTTTTATATTTCTTGCCAATTTACTTTCATAATTAATTTTCTCCCTTTTTATTAGGTTTTTCATCATCCGCAGCTGGTTCCTAAAAAATTCCCAATTCTCTGATCTACCACTATTTTTCACCGCTTTGTATGACTTAGTTTTTGATTGGATAGTCTCCTTGAGCATCTTCGCTCAGCACATGTGAGTGTACGTGCAAGTTTGTGTATAAGAGTGTGTGAGTCTATAATTGTGAGGTTGCATGTGAGTTAGTGTGCAAGAGTGTGAGTCTGTGTTTGTGAATGTGCATGTGAGTTATTGTGTATAAGAGTTTTTGGGCCTCTATTTGTGTCAGCGTACATGCGAGGTGGTGTGTGAGAATGTGAGTGCGTATTTGTGTGAGTGTGCATGCGAGTTGGTATGTAAGAGTGTATGAGCCTGTAATTGTGTGAGTGTGCATGTGAGTTAGTGTGTTAAGAGTTTTAGAGTCTATACTTGTGTGTGTGCATGTGAGTTAGTGAGTAAGAGTATGTTAGTCTGTATTTGTGCCAGTGTGCATGCGAGTTAGTAAGAGTGTGTGTCTGTTTTTGTGTCAGTGTGCATGTGAGTTAGTATGTAAGGGTGTGTGACTATATGAATATACGAACAGACGAACATACAAAATAGGAGCTGAAGTAGGCCATTTGATAAGATCCTGGCTGATCTGTTTGTGTTTTGAATTCCCCATTTCCATCTTCCTCTGATACCTTTTGATTCCCCTAACAAGAATCTATTTACCTCTGCCTTAAAAATATTCAATGACCCTGCCTCCACCATCTTCTGAGGCAGAGTTCCAAAGTTGTGCAACCCTCTGAGAGAAAAAAATTCTCCTCATCTCTCTCCTAAATTGGCACCCCCTAATTTTAAACCAGTGCCCCTAGCTCTGGAATCACCCACAAGAGGAAACATCCTTCCCTTGTCCACCTTTTCAATGTCGTTCAGGATCTTATATACTTCAGTCAAGTCACCCTTCACTCTTCTAAACTCCAGTGGAAACAAGCCCAGTCTGTCTAACCTTTCCTCATAAGATAACCCACTTATTCCAGGTATCAATCTAGTAAACTTCCTCTGGACTGCCTCCAACGCATTTACATCCTTCCTTAAATAAGGAGATCAAAACTGCACATAATCTTCGAGGCACGGTCTCACCAATGCCCTGTATAACTGAAGCTTAACATCCTTACATTTATGTTCAATTCTACTCATTATAAAGGATAGCATTCCATTAGCCTTCTTAATTAGTCTTTTTAATTTGTAATTGTGTGAGTGTGCATGTGAATTAGTGTGGAAGAATGTGTGAGTCTGTAATTGTGCATGTGTGAGTTAGCGTGCATAAGAGTGTGAATCTTTATTTGTGTGAGTGCATGCGAATTAGTGTATGAGTGTGAGTCTGTAATTGCATGAGTGTGCATACAAATTAGTATATAAGACTGTGTGAGTCTGTAATTGTGAGTGTACATACAAGTTAGTGTGTAAGAGTGTGTGAGTCTATAATTGTGTGAGTGTGCATACAAGTTAGTATATAAGACTGTGAGTCTATAATTGTGTGAGTGTACATACAAGTTAGTGTGTAAGAGTGTGTGTGTCGGTGTACATGCAAGTCAATTGGTATGAGTGTGCGAGTCTGTATTTTTGTGAGTGTGCATGCGAGTTAGTGTGTAAGAGGGGGTGAGTCTGTACTTATGTGTTCCTGTAAGGATTAGTGTGTAATAGTGTGCCTGAGTCTGTATTTCTGATATGTGTAAGAATGTGATTGAGGATAATTGTGAGTGGGAGGGCTGCTATTCACCACAATGGCAGTAACTTTTCACTGAAGGTAATTTAAAAATGTATTATCAGAGGATTTTACCTGGGATGGTCGTTAGCACTGCTCAACTGATCTCGCTGCAGTGGAAAGAATCAGCTGGGACTTTCACTCCTCATTGCTGTTGCTGGAAGGATCTCAAATCAGACCTAGCTGTGACGACCTCCACAGTCAAACTGTATACCAACTCTCACAGCATAGGCTCACATGACCAGCTGGGGGCAAGATACTGGAAGTGCCTGCTGCCTTTGTAACGCTAGCTCAGAAAATGGTCAGGAGAAGAGATGTGGAGGGATGAAAATTATCAGATAAAGAAACTCTGCCACCTCAGTAAATAAAGAAAAATGTGCTTGAATATTCAAGCTATACCATAGGGACTTTAGGGATTGCAGGCTGGAAAATCATTTACAGCTGATCCAACATTGCTTCTATAAACCAAGATAGTGGCCAGGTCTTGATTCGGGGATGTATGCAAAATATTCCAATCAATAAGTTACACTGAGGATCGACTGAGGAAATATTGATCATCTTTGACTCCTTCTGCTCCTGATCATAACCTGTTCTGCTTCAAAATACTTTCATTTTCTCAGTTGAGTAAAGTAGATCAAGTATCCTCAGGTATTGCTTTTACTTTCTCCCTCTCCTTTTAGACTGATGTGAGTCACAGACCCCCTGGACCTGAGAGGATGTCTGCTTGATTTGCTCTTAGGCCACAGCCCTCTCTTTTCCGACCCCACTTACACCCTCCGATCACTGCTTGGCATGTCCATCTGTGGGCACAGATAGGCACTCAGTGCATGATGAATTGCGGCTGTGAAAATATACACACCCGCTCTGTTGCTGCATGGTATTGAACCTTATTGGCTGACCACAGGGGTTGCAAGGAAAATGTCTCAGGAGTCAGTTTTTGTGTAGTTTCAGACATTACTGAATTATCAGTGCAGGTTCCAACCTGTAAGCGCAGGCAGCTGCCTGTTAGAGGTAAAATGAGCCAGTTATCAGTGGTGAATATTCGATATGGAACTAGGAATTTAACTTACATGGGAGCAGAACTGACTTTCGCCCATTTTTCCGATTGGCCACACCCACTTGTGAGCAGCATACCCAATCAGGAGAGCTATCCTTGTGTTATTAAACATTGTTGGAAGATCATGATGTATTGGGCAGAAAAAAATCTACTGGAAATTATGTTTGTAGCACTCGTCTTACACAAGTTCTAGCAAACTCTCGGGAATGGCGTACAGCGAAGGAAGCACATCCAGATTCACCTGCCTATTACTTGCAAGTATTTATTTTTGCAGAAGAGAAAACAACCTTGCATCAAATTTGGTGCAAAATTCAAATCTGATCCAAACTGATACAATCACAGTCCTCCCTCTGACTTGAAGGCAGCCATGAAGATTAGCTTTTCTCTAACCCTCGTCCTGGTTAAATCTGTAAATTTAACACAATGCCCCTTCACCCAAATTCCATTGAATTAATGATGATCAGTTCACAGTTCTGGGCCCTGAACTGATCCTACTCAAGTGCCACATCTTTCAGGAATCCCTGCTGTTTCCAATACACATCAGCAACTCCTGAAAACTGAGCCCATAAGTAATACCAAATGGAAATTGGCAGAAGTTGTGTTGGAGGGCATAGTGAAGCACTTACAAGGGGAGTCCAATAAACAGCTGAAGGTGAAAGTCAACGTCTATATGTGCAAGATACTACACATTGGAAGAATGAATGGGTGACATACTCTAAGAATGGTGAGGGAATAGGTCGTGGTGAAGCTGGAATTGAGCCACCATTATTAATAGACTCAAATCGTAACCAGCTAGAATCCTGGTGAGGATTCTCTGACAGGACTCCATGGAAACAGCATAAATGGTGGTTCAACTGGTCCGACAGAATTCCCATGATCTCCTCCTGAATATATGGTGGGGGATTGGACAATCCTGGGCACATTCTTCCAACAATGCCCAGGCATTGGCAATGCCAGCAATCAATAGAATGCTGAGCTGATAATTGGGACATGATGCCAAAACTCTACAGGGCTCTGATCAGAATGCACAGCGAGGATGTGGAACATAGGGGAAATGTCCAAACACTTGAAGCAGTGCAGGAGGAGCCCCAGGGAGCATTTAGAAATATCTTCCCCCTTTTCAGTTCTCTGCCACAGGCAGTTCTGACCCTCAATGCCAGATCTTCCACCATGGATAGGGCAAGGAGGCAGTTCCCAAATCCACCCCAGCCACAATGGGGATTGAACCCCATGCTGTTGGCTGCAATCTGCGCTCAGTAATCTGAGTTGCTGTGGCAACATGGAACCTGCACGTTATAGTCCTGGAGCTATCAATAGTGATGGCCCCAATTTTCTTTCCATCACATGGCTGACCAGGAATCTCTCCCACTTTTACCGCCTGCCACTGGCAGGATTTGCAGGTTGATACAAAACCTATTTGGCTGGGTTATGGACACAACTTCCTTGGCCATCAAGTCTTGGGGTGGGATTCAAATTCTGAGCTTCTGGCTCAGAGGCAGGGACACTAACCACTGCACCACATTAAAAATATATAAGATATTAAATGGTGTAGCTGAAGTACACCTGCAACATTTCTTCCAAGGTAATTCAAGATAGTAGGAAAATTGGTACTCTTTCATACTAGTGAATGATGAATTTGGGACTCATGTCAGTAAGCATTTTGTTAAGAAAACAGCAATCAACACTAGAAATAGACTTCTGGATCTGGTAGTAAGGATGCACCTTACAGTCATTCAAAAACTAGTTGGGTGCTGTGATAGACACTGCCAAATTTTCCTCTCTGATGGATAAACTAACATGGGTTGAATGATCTTCCTTGTCTGTAATTAACTTCTGATTCATACATATCCTATGGTGGATCAGTGAACAGTTACAGCTTGAGTGATGACAAACTGTAATAACAAACCGCTTCTAATCAGCCACCCCTCCCCCGCTGCCCTTCCTTGCCTCCCAGCAAAATGGCTGATCAGTTTTGCTGTCCAAACCATGATGGAGTTATTGGCTTGCAAATTTGTTTCATTCTTTTATTTTTCCTTTTGTAATCGTATTCTGCCTTTAGTCTTTTGGGACCTCCCTACTCTTCAGGAACCAGAGGGGCTTTGGAGAAATCAGAGAGAGCAGTTCCCAGTGCCCTTGGGAAATGCCATAGGTCACATCAGACAATGGGCACTTTGATAGTGGATCTGTGGAAATGTAAATCTGTAAGGAGGAAGAATAGGCATTCTGATGAGAGGAGTACCTTCCATTAACTGGGGGGTGGGAGTCTGAAAAAGGGTTTTAATCGAATTTTCCTTCTGTGCTTGATCAGAGAGAGCTTGGTTACCAGAGGCTCAAGCACTGTTTAACCCTTGTTGACTTCACGCAGTGTTTAGATTTTGAGAGCCCCTCCCTGCGCTTAATACTTCAATCTGGCCCCGGCACCTTTAGGAGTTTTGCTTAAGTTAGTTTGTCTGCCCTGGCACTGTTACTGCAGTTGTCTCGCATTCACAGTCCTTTCATGTGGTTAGTACATGCTGTCCAGTTTTAAAAAGGTAGGGAGATATTGAGATAATTTTAATAGAAAACCCTTTCCTTTTATTTGGTCGTGTCCAAGTGATTTCTTCCCACAACCCGCCTCTCATGGGTGATGGTGACAGCAGTGACTGAAGACTATAGGTTAGAATGGCTTTTGGTGACATTAGTGAATGAATGCTTAACGGGTTTGTATGACATTCCTCTGTCTGCTAATTTAAAATAAATGAGTTAACACCTTTGTTAAGAGGGCAGACAGATGAATGTTAGATGAATGCATGTTATTACCAACAGTAATCTCTAGTCTTGTATTTTGTGATGTCTTGGACTGACAGACAGTGAAGGGCCAGATACCATATGATAGATTAATTTAGATGTGGGCATTTAATTAAAATAGGAGCGATCAGAACCACAGAAAAAAGTAGAAGAAAGGAAACAATAATGAAGCAAAGGAAACACAAAGAAAAGGGAGAAATGGAGAGTGGAAAGAGAGATACAGAGAAAGATTAAATGAAGGAATGGGGAGACAGGGGAGAAACAGAGAGGAATTCGGAGAAAGGAGAGGGAAGGAAGAAATAAAGAGAGAGAGCAAGTAAGAGGTTTCGAGAAAGGAAAGATTCTGATCTTTCAGAAGGAGGAAAGGAACAAATAGAAAAATGAGAGAGAAGGAAGCAGAGAAAGGGGGAAGGAAGAATGAAGAGAGGAGAGATGAAAGCAGAGACAGCAAAAAAGATCAGAAACTAATGAATAGAGAAATGATTAGAGGAAAGGATGGAAGAGAGAGTGGAAGATACATATAATAATAGATAACAGCCGCCATATTTATTTGAGGATCTTCCCAACTTAATTACTTTTGTGCCAGCGATGCTTAATTCTAAAGGCAATTATGGAATGCTTGAGAATTGGCACTTTTGTTGGAAAGTGATATGATGGAACACAGACTAGCTGAGGAAGAAAAGAGGTGTTGTCACTTGATTAACAACTTGTATTTATATAGCGTCTTTAATGAGGGAAAATGTTCCCAGGTGCTTCGCAGGAGTGTAATGAGACAATAATTGACGTTGATTCAAAGAAGGTGATGTTCGGGGAGAGGTGACTAAAACCCTGGTTAAAGAGATCACAGAGTAATTTTAACATCAGGAGGAGAATTTTAAAGTCAAGGCATTGGTGGACTGGGAATCAACATAAGTCAGCAAGCACAGGGGTGATGGGTAAGCGGGATTTGGTCCTTTTTAGGATTTGGGCAGCAGACTTTTGGATGAGCTCAAGTTTATGGTGGGTGGAAAACGAGAGGTTGACCAGAAGAGTAATGGAATGGTCAAGTCAGTGGCAGATGAGCTGAGGCAGAAACCACGCTCTCTGTGACGGAGAGGATAAAAGGCCGGAAGCTTAGTTCAGGGTCAAAAATACCAACCAAGGATGGTAACCCTGCACTTTTTCATCCCTCCCTAACCCAGGAGCACAGGAGGCCAATTGCTGCATCCTTACACCAATTAACTCAACTCAGAATAGGAATCTAATCTCTGCCCTTCCTTGTCTCGGTGGATCAATATTGCTTTGGGACTGTATTTACCATCTGATCCATTGGGGGAGCTTGTGTGGTCCTCTTTCAGCTGTAGGATAGAATGCAAGAGCAGAAAAAGATATACACAGAGAAAAACAGACTGAAAATTCAACATCAGTGATTTGCCCTTTTAAAGCATTTATGGCCACTAACTGTATAAAGACACACCAGAAGTAAATACCATTAAAATTGAGATGTCTAATATCAGACACTTTATATTTCATTATTTTAACAAGAATCTTTATTAAAAAAATCAGCTCACAGGCAAAATTTTGGGTAGTTGTATTAACCAGTCTTGTTCCTGTTCCTACAATCAAGCCCAGAGTTTATCTGGTGAGTGAGCAGAGACCCTGTGTCCCTGTGGCATGCAGATCCTTTACATAGGACATGATGAACAGAAGGCTGTTTAGTGGGGCCCGAAATGGCAAGACCTTAATTGGCAATGTCAGGACTGATCAATGGAAACTCTTTGTTAATTGGTGATTTGATACAGTGTTAATACTCTCCATTTTGCAGGCTATTTTAATCAATTGAATGAGGGAAGGAAGGATTTATAATTAACCTAATCTCAGGTGTTCTCAATTGAGGATTGCTTCCTGTATTAAGAAATGACAGGGACATTGTGATTGGTTGCCCTGTTACATCATTGGTGCTGACTATGCTAGGTGTTTACCCGCTGAGTGATCGTAGAAAGCTACTACTTCACATTCTCAAAGCCTGTCTTTGGGGGTAATGGGAAGTTGGGTGGGCCTTCATCTAAAACAAACAACTGGCTTGATCCTGATCCAATTTTCTACCATATCTGCTGAAGGTTCTGGCCCTTTTCAGGGGTGCCAGCTGCCTTTTGATACTTCTGCTGAAGTAGCAAATCTTCCTGAGTGACCCTACACTGCAATTGTTGGAAGGCATTCCACTGTGGAGTGCATCACAGACTGACCCAATCCTGTCCTCCCTTGACAGTTAACAGACGTAGGCTTTCCAGCAGGTGTCACTGGTTAGTGATTAGAAGTGGCAAACCTGGATGATGTTCCCCAGGTCCTGTAAATCAGGAACACTATGGCCAATTGTAGCACCTCAACTGCTGTTCTCAATGAGATCAACGAACAACACGGGCTAAGGGCTGAATTTGGGACTTCCGTGCCACACCAGGTGATGCTTCTATCCATTGAACCAGTGGAAGCAGCTTTGTTTACTAAGGAATGATAGGAACGGGCCATTCAGTCTGCCAAGCATGTTCTGTCATTCAATTAGATCACAACTGAGATTAGGGAAGAAAGAAAAGGAGCAGGGATTTTTCTTTCTCCCTTCACTGAGCTGTGCAGCTTGGCACTGCTGAGGCTTGAACAACATCAATGTGTTGGGGCAGTAACCCATGTGTAACCCTTCAACTGCCAGGGGCATTTGTCCGCAGACAGACCTGGTGGGTGTCTCCCTTCAATCTCGTCCATAAACAGCCCCGGGATGGTGTCTCCCAGCAGGCACCCCCCCCACGCACCGCCCCCCCCAACCCCTCATGTTCACTTGCTGCCCAGTTAGGTTAACTTGAATCATATTTGATGCACTGAACCCTTCACACTCTCCCTCGGTCTTTTTAGTTGTTTTTATTTTGAATAGTACCTAATGTGCAAAGGAATAGCTGTTTTCTTTCATCCCCATGGTGATGGTTTAACCTTGCTCTTTCTTTTGCTGTTCGTTCTTTGAATATTCAGTTAGGTCCAAAGCTGCTATGCACGATCTTGGGAGTGTGTGTGTTAATATATGTGATTGTATGTGTGCAAGTGAGGGAATCATTTTACTAAAACACAAATCAAGTACATAGTGTAATTCAAAGGGTGTAGGTACTGAGTGCACTCAATTACCATCTAAATTATACTCATAAATTTTGGCTGTAAACCACACTTTGTGGGGGGGGGGGGGGCGGGGGGATGCGTATTAAGGGATGCTGCTTTCCATCCTCCCCTCCCCCTCCCCCTCCCCCTCACCGATCTTATTTTCTTTCTCTCTCAAGCTGTGCTTGCTATCGCTTCCCTGGAGTATTTCAGTCTCAGCATTGATTGACTTTTTTTTGTTTTTCTGGTTTTGTTAAACAGTTCTGCCTGGTGGGTCATTATCTGGTGAGTTCTGCATAATTCATTGATAGAAAATATCAGTGAACCCAGAGGGTTGAAGGCTTTTCAATAATTTAACCCTTTTCAGTGTGGTTTGCTGTCACAGTAGTTAGTGAATGCAGCAAAAATGGGAGAGCAGAAAGAGAAAGTGCGCGAGAGAAAGACAGAGAGTGCTAGAAAGTGAAGAGGAAGGTGATAGAGAGAGGGAATGGGAGACATAGAGATGCAGACAGAGAAAGGCAGGGAGAGAGTGAATGATAGAGTCAGAATTAGAAAGGGAAAGGGAGATTGACAGAGTAAGCCGGAGAGTTAGAGAGAGGAGCGATAGAAACAGAATTAAAGGACTGCATTTTACCAGCCCAGTGGTGGCAGACTTGCAGGTGGGGGTGTTCACATCAGGACAGCATCTGATGCATTCCTGTCGCTGGGGAAGTCTCCCAGGGGTGGCTTACAATTGGCTGCCTGATCCATGAAAACAGGCTGCTTATTAACAACGTTAAGGCCCCAAATAAGGGCCATGTTGCCAGTGGTGGAGCAACCTTCCCACTGTGTGCAAAAGGTGCCAGCTCAACGGAAGTGGCCTCCCACAGCAGTTCCGGGGGTTGGCGAGGGTGGTGGGCTGTGGTGGTGGCATTGGAGACAGAGACTCCATGCTATATAAGTCTGCAGTCATAGGTGAGATCAATCCAGCGAAAGGGTTTCCCCTCCATCCATCTGAACCTATTGGCCCGGATCTTTTTTATTTGCTTACTGTTATGCAGGCTACTGAGGGCGTCTCCGTGTCGAGGTGTCCCTGTAGTCTCGGAGCTGCCATCGCACTACCCATCTCTCCCTTAATTAGATGGTGAATACAGAGGTGGCCAATTAGGGAGCCGCTTCCAGGGGGGCCATCATTGCTCCACTGGTCTCCCTCCCAGCAAGTGTGTGACTTTGGAGTCCTGAAGTCTGTGGCAAAATCCAGCCCAAAGAAGCTGACTGAGGCAGAGGCAAGGTGAGAGGGAGGGTTGGGAGGAAGAGAGGCGATAAAAGAGAGGAGAAGAGGAGGGGTGACTAAAAGCTCGGTCAGAGAAATGGGTTTTCATGAGGGTCTCAATGGAGGAGTGGGAGATGGAGAGGCAAAAGTGAGGGAATTTCTGACCATGGTGCCTACGGGGAATGTACACAAAACCAGAGTCAGTGCAATGGAGAGTATGTAGTGTAGATTGGAGGTTGGAAGAAGTTAAAGAGAGAGAGAGATGCAAACTCCTGAAGGGATTTAAACACCAGGGTAAGAATTTTCAACCTGAGGTACTGAGACGTCAGGAATGAATGTAGGTCAGCAAGGACAGGGGTAATGGCTGAATGAAACTTGGCCCAGGATAGGATATAGCAGAGTTTTAGATGAGCTGGAGATGGAGAATGGGAAGATGACCAGGAGAGCATGGAAGTGGCAATTTATGGTGGCAGAGATGGGATTGTAACCGGACACAGTTATGGAAGTTGAAATAGGCTGTCTTTATGATGGAGGAAATTGGACTGGAAGCTCAGCTCAGGGTCAAATAAGACACTGAGATTGCAAACAGCCTGAAAGAGTGAGACAGATAATGACAGAAAAACATAAACAGAAAGAGAATGTGACAGACACAGAGTATATTCTGCATATATCTATTCTGTTAAGGATCACGAGAGAGCCATTAAGAAAAGAAGCTCTGGATGATTTCCTTTCCTAAACTCAGGGTGCTGACACCAATTGAGGCTCACCAGCTGAAATCAGCTAATAGCACAGATCGAGGATTGAACCTGAGACCTTCCTGATCCATAGAGCTCAGGACCAGATTGGGAGGCGTATCAACTGGCTGAGGTACGAGAGAGCTGAGATTTGAAATTTGACTTTATTGAACAGTAGCTGAGACTGAAGGGTGTTGATGTATCCAGGGCTGCTTTGTGCACTGGTCAGGGGCCCTTGTTCTGAGGGAGGATCGATCTTGTGCTCACTCATGGCGGGGGGGGGGGGGGGCGCGGGGTGGAGGTCAGTCGATTGCATGGTCACTCTTCCTGCTGATACACTGTCAGTGAAATTGATTTTGTTGCTCATGCCCGTTAGCTGAAATCCTTTAGTGGGAGGAGAAGCATTTTCAGAGATAATGTGCAGCAGGGCTCTGTATCTGGACAGGAGCAATGTGCAAAACACTGATCTCTCTATTTAAAAGGTCACTCCCTTTAAAAAATTACCTTAGGCAATGCTTCTATTTTTTTCAGTGTTTGCCAAACGGACTGATGTAAGTTGCGCTGAAGTTGATTGCTTCATTGCTCTTATATCACAAATGTGAGTTATTCTATTTTCTATGAATCTACCCGCGGATGTGCAATGCACCCATTAACCTCTCTTGACTACACTACAACAGGGGCTATACTTCAAGTGTACTTCATTGGCTGTATGGGATTTTGGGATATGCTAAGTGTGTGAAAGGCGCTATAGTAATGCAAGCTTTTTCTTCTCTTTCTTCCTTTACTCTAGCACTTGTGACAGAGACTTCAGCCATCTTACAGCTGCACCCTTCTGAAGCTCCCCATCTGGCTGATGTCCTCCTCATTTCGTAAACCTTCTGAAAAGCTCCCTCATCAATTGTGTCTTTGACCACCTTCCCTGACCCCGACCAATTCCTATGCAAGTCCAAGCTTGACTTCATGAAGTGCACTGAATGTTTGACTACAGTAAAAGTGCACTATAAGTGCAAGTTACTGCTATTTTGGTGGCAAGGGGTTTCCTGCAGTGTGCATAGAAATACCCTGTTTGCAGTCGATGCTGTATCCACAGCAACCAATTGTGCTGCTGTGGTTAAAGTCCTTTCTTTGCTGGAGTACCAAGCACCACCTTGACCTCTTTGCATCTAGCTTTTGGGCCAGCTGTATTTTTCCTCAATGTCACATGGCCTCAGATTTTCAGTTTAAAATGCTCCTCTGCCAAACTCATGTCAACACGCCATGTTCAAACTCATTGTCCAAATGCACTTTGCTGCTGCCTTTCGTTTTTCTTGCTACCTCCCTGATGCCACTGATTCATGTTGGTACCTCATACAAGTGTCAATCTGCACTGGTGTTGGGTAGGCCACTGTATTCCAAGTTGTTCCACAGTTGAGCCTGATTCAGTATCTGTCTGACAGTTACTTGTACCACTTTGCCATAGAGGTTACTGCAGAGGGAATTCTGTCCAATATTTTCACCCCTGCTGACACCCAACTGTTGGTCCTTGTTGAGCCAGTTGATGATCAGCCAATGAAATGCAGTTCAAGGGTTGAATGTGAGGCCTTCCTGATCTGAATGGCTTGGTTGTACGCAGGATGGTGCAGTTAGCCCCATTGGGAGAGTGAGCTGCAATAAGCACAAATGAAGCCATCTCTCCTTGCAGGCAGAGATGTGGAAACTTGTACTAAACAATAGAATATTCGTCCAAACTAAACTCTTCTTCTGCTACCAGGGCTCATACTGTTGTAAAATGAAAAAAAAAAGAAAATCCAATATACTGGTTGAAGCTCAACAAAATGGAGCAAGGAGATATATTTATGGGAGGTCAGGTTTGATAGGATCAATCTGTACCTGAGGGAAAAAAATGTTAGGGAAGTGGAGCTTCGATTGAGAGAGCTTTCCTTTTTAAAATTATTTACGTCTCAGTACAGTAATGTGTTTACTGATGACCCTGCTTATAAATCAGCTTCACTGCAGCAACAAAGGCCTCTTTTAAGCAGTAAAAGTTTCAAGTAATTAATATCTTTATTGCTGTCAGTCCCCTTGTGTTTCAGTGCTGCTTACTTTATTGACCCCTTGGGCTCAAATCTTCAATGAGATTGTTGGCCAAATGATCACATGGATGAAAGTAACCAGCAACACACCAAACTGTGGCCAAGACCAAGTTCCAAGTAATTCACATAGAAATGTGAGAACATGTATGATGATTCATTTTTCACTCTAGCCTCTGATTACTCTCTTTCTCCAGTACATTTTTTTTTGTCTCTCATTACCTCTTGTCCCCCATACCATGGTACATATTACTGTGAACTTTCCTTTCTTCTTCATTCTAAGCTTCAAATATGACACCAACACTCCTGATTCCTGGAAACTTTCAGGATAGTTCGATGCTGCTCGCATTGTAAACTTGTCTCATTCTTTTATTTTTTGTTGCCAATTTTCTCCCAGTTCCTCTCCCAAACCCGAGAGTCCGATTAAATAAACTTTGATAACTCACCCAAAGCTACATCCATCCAAAGATGGCATCAGAATCAAACCTGAACGCACACTTCACCAACACTCATTCATTTTTTAGCAGCAGAATTTGTTGGTTTTCAAACCTAGGGACCTGGAAGCCAATTTAATGGTTCTCCTGCTGCTTCATTGGAGATCAGTAAACTTTGAACAGACCATAGAATTACAAAGAATACAGCACAGAAATAGGCCATTTGGCCCAATCAGCCTAAACCAGTTAATGCCCCACTCAAGCCTCCTCCTGTCACTGTTTATCTAACAATGAGCATAACTCCCTATTCCCTTCTCCCTTACATGTTATTCATCTCAACTTCTTCATGTGGCACCAAACTTCACATCCTCACCTCTCTCTGGCTAAAGCAATTCCTTCTGAATTCTCTATTTTATCTCTTGATGACTATCCTATATTGATGCTCCCTAGTTTTGCTCTTCCCCACAAGAGGAAACACTCAAGTGTCTACTCTAATCTTGCATAATTTTAAAAACCTCTATTAGGTCACCCCTCAGTCTTTCTCTATGAGAAAGAAGACCAGTCAGTTCATCCTTTCCTAATAGGTATAAACTCACATATTTGGTATCATCCTTATCAATCTCTCCTGCACCTTCTCTAGTGTTGCTATATTCTTTTTATAATAGAATGACTAGAACTGTACAAGGTACTGCAACTGTGGTCTAACTAAGATTAGCATTACTTCTTTACTTTTCAATTCTTTCTGCCTAGAAATAAATCCTAGAGCTTGGTTTGCTTTTTTTTTATTGTTTTGTTAATTTGTGATGCTACTTTTAGTGATTTGTGTATTATTGCTCCAAAATCCTTTTGTTCCTTTACCCCATTTAGATTCTTATTTCCCTGAGTAATATGTGACTTCCTTATTTTTCTTACCAAACGTAATAACGTCACACTTAACAATGTTGAAATTAAATTATCAACTGTATGTTCATTCTGCAAGATTACTAATGACATTTTGTGATTTGTTGTCGTCCTGCTCAATTGGTGTCTTCCACAAATTTAGAAATTGTGTTTTTGATTTGAAAGTATAAATCGTTAATATAATTTATGAACAACGTGATCAATGGTGAAATATGGAACATCTATGTGCAAATCCTTCCACAATCTCATCTCTCCCTGTCTTAATAACCTCCTTCAGCCCTGCAACCCTTTGAGAACCCCTTCAATTCTGGTTTCTTGTCCATCCTTTCCTTCCTTCACAGCACCATTAGCAGCTATGTCTTTAGCCAACTAGGCCCCTAAGCTCTAGTTTCCATTTCCATCTTTCCATCTCTCTCTTCTCAGACACTTCTTTAAACACTGTTTTTGACCACCTGTCCTAATGCGTTCTTTTTTGGCTCTGTGTCAATTTTTTTCTGAATACCACCCTCCATCCTAGTGAAGCACTCTGGGATGTTTAACAACATTAAAAGTGCTGTATAAATGTGAGGCTGTGCTGTGTTCTGTTCAGTTGAGTGTTACAATGAATAGCCCATTTGCCAGCTGACCCACCTTACTAGTTTCCTCAGCCTCACCTTTGTGAAAACAGGCAGATAATCACAGCTAACAGTGACTCTTTTTCCTTTTTCAGTGACCAGAATAAGTCAGGAGCTAGAATATCTGTAAGTAAACAGGAATGGCTGCCAGGAGGCAGCTCTGGTAAACCCACACTGGCTGCTCACACACAGCCTGCAAAACCGCTGTAAAATTAGCTTTTGTCGTGCCTGAGGCAAAACATAACTTGGATAAAAATATCAGTTTTCCTGGCCTGTGGGTCTCTATCTCTCTCTCTCTCTCGCTCTACCTCAGACTGCAGGCACTCTGTAGGAAAGCTAATAGAATGTTATTGTTTATTGCGAGGGGAATTGAATATAAAAGTAGGGAAGTTAAGCTTCAGTTGTACAGGACACCGGGTGAGATCACATCTGGAGTACTGTGTACAGTATTGGTCTCCTTATTTAAGGAAGGAAGCAAATGCATTAGAAGCAATTCAGAGAAGGTTTAATAAACTAATACCAGGAATGGGCGGGTTGTCTTATGAGGGAATGTTGGATAAACTAGGCTTGTTTCCGCTGAAGTTTAGAAAAGTAAAAGGTGACTTGATTGAAACATATAAGATCCTGAGGGGTCTTGACAGGGTGGATGTGGAGAGGATGGTTCTCCTTGTGGGATAATCTAGAACTAGGGGTCGCTCATGTAAGTCAGAGATGAGAATAAATTTTTTCTGAGTGTAGTGAGTCTTTGGAATGCCCTTCCTCAAAAGGCATTGGAAGCAGAGTCTTTGAATGTTTTCAAGGCAGAATTGGATAGATTCTTGATAAATAAGGGGGTGAAAGGTTATTGGGGGTAGGCAGGAGATCAGCCATGATCTTATTGAATGGCGGAGCAGTCTTGAAGGGCTACTACTGCTCCTAACTTGTATGTTCTTATTGCATGATCATTTAAAGAAGGTCCGACTCTGTCTTTAGAACTGATTTTTGAAAAAATACCTTTGATTCCAGTGAGATAATGATAAGTCGCCTGGAGAGGGTAAGGAGTGCAGGTACTCAAAGTCAATTTTCCCACGTGTGTCCTAATGGCCTGTACGTGTTTGCCCTGCATGATTTATCTGTGTGCGCGGTCCAGATCTACGCTTTATTTTTCATTGCCCCCTGAGTACATACCTTCGACTGTCCTGCTGTAATCAGGGCATTGTGGTCATAAACATACAGTGCCACTGACAAACACAGCAGCAGTCTACACAGGCTGATGAGCTGATTAAATCAATTGATTTGCTGGTTCTGCAATTGTGCTCTGAATCCAAGCATCAACCCTGATTTCCATCCCTACAGCATGTTTCAGGACATGAGATGTCTTGATGTGCTCACATAAACATTAGTTGTGATGAGGTTGATTATAAAAGAAAGGCTTGGGTTTATGTAGTACTTTTTCATGATCCACGGACATCTCAAAGCACTTTACAGCCAATGAAGTACTTTTGAAGTGTAGCCACTGTTGTAATGTAACACAGCAGCTAATTTACACACAGCAAACTCCCTCAAACAGCAGCGCGATAATCACCAGGGTAATCTGTTTTTTTGTAATGTTAATTGAGGGATAAATGTAGACCAGAACACTGGGGATAACTTCCCTGCCCTTTTTCAAAATACTACCAGGGCACCTTTAACATTCACCTGAGTTAGCAGATGGGACCTTGGTTTAATGTCTCATCTAAAATACAGCGCCTCTGACAGTGCAGCACTCCCTCCGTACTGCACTGGAGTGTCAACCTTGATTTTTGTGCACAGGGGAGGCGGTGGCATAGTGGTATTGTCACTGGCTGGTGACCTAGGATAATGCTCTGGGGGCCTGAGTTCGAATCGCATGACAGATGGTGGAATTTGATGACCATGAAACATTGTCGATTGTTGTCACTAATCTGAAATGGGTCTAGCAAGCTGCTCAATTGTATCAAACTGCTACAAGCCAATTAAAAGGAATGAAACTGGGAGGACCACCCGGCATCGACCTCGGCAAACCCAGCCCTGTCGACCCTGCTAACTCCTTCTGTCGTGGTCCTTACTAACAGCTGGGGTCTTGAGAGCTGTCACACAGACAAGTCATCTTTACGGAATCATACCTTACAGATAATGTTCCAAACACCACCATCACTATTATGGTGAGACAGGACACACCCAGCAGAGGTGACGACACAATGGTACACAGTCAGAGGTTGCCCTGGAGTCCTCAACATCGATTCTGGCCGCCATTAAGTCCCATGGCATCAGGTCAAACATGGGCAAGAAATCTCCTGCTGATTACCATGTACTGTACCACTCCCCTCTCCTCAACTGATGAATCAGTGCTTCTCCATGTTGAACACCACTTGGAGGAAGCATTGAGGGTGGAAAGGGTGTAGAATGTACTCTGGACTTCAATGTCCATCACCAAGTGTGGCTCGATAGCACCAATACAGACCGAGCTGCTGGGTCAGTGGCAGGTGGTGAAGAAAAATCATACTTGACCTCATCCTCAACAGCCTGCTTGTCACAGATGCATCTGTCCATGACAGTATTGGTAGGAGTGATCACCGTACGGTCCTTGTGGAGACGAAGTCCTGTCTTCACAATGACGATACCCTCCATGTTGTGTGGCACTACTGCTAAAATTGGGAGAGGAGCTCTAGCAACTCAAGACTGGGCATTGGTGAGGTGCTGTAGGCCATCAGCAGCAGAATTGTACTCTACCACAATCTGTAACATCATGGCCAGGCATACCCCCCTCCCCCTCTCTACTATTGCCGCCAAGCCAGGGGATCAACCCTAGTTCAATGAAGAGTGCAGGAACAGCACCAGGCATATCTAAAAATGAGGTGTCAACCTGGAGAAGCTACAACACAAGACTACTTGCACGCCAAACAGCATAAGCAGCAAGCTAAGCAATGAATCAGATCTAAACTCTATAGTCCTGTCTTATGCAGTTGTCAATGGTGGTGGACAATTAATCAACTCACTGGAGGAGGAGGGTCCACAAATATCCCCATCCTCAATGATGGAGGAGCCCAGCACATCAGTGCAAAAGATAAGGCTGAAGCATTTGCAACAATCTTCAGCCAGAAGTGCCAGGTGGATGATCCATTGCGGCCTCCTCCAGAGGTCCCAGCATCACAGATGCCAGTTTTCAGCCAATTTGATTCACTCCACATGATACCAAGAAATGGCTGAAGGCACTGGATACTGCAAAGGCTATGGTCCCTGACAATATTCCAGCAATAATACTGAAGACTAGTGCTGCAGAACTTGCTGCACCCTAGCCAGTTCAGTACAGCTACAACACTGGCATCTGCCTGGCAATGTGGAAAATTGCCCAGGTATGTCCTGTCCACAAAAAGCAGGACAAATCCAACCCGGCCAATCACCACCCCATCAGCCTACTCTCGATCATCAGTGAAGTGATGGAAGGGGTCATCAACAATGCCATCAAGTGGCACATGCTTAGCAATGGCCTACTCACTGACTCTCAGTTTGGGTTCCACCAGGGTCACTCAGCTTCTGACCTCATTACAGCCTTGGTTCAAACATGGACAAAAGAGCTGAACTCCAGAGGTGAGGTAAGAATGACGACCCTTGACATCGAGGCAGCATTTGACTGAGTGTGGCATCAAGGAGCCTGAGCAAAACTGGAGTCAATGGGAATCAGGGGGAAAACTCTCCACTGTTTGGAGTCATACCTAGACAGAGGAAAATGGTTGTGATGTTGGAGGTCAATCAACTCAATTCCAGGACGTCACTGCTGGAGTTCCTCAGGGAAGTGTCCTTGGCCCAACCATCTTCAGCTGCTTTAAAAATGACCTTCCTTCCATTATAAGGTCAGAAGTCCAGATGTTCACTGATGATTGCACAATGTTCAGCACCATTTGCAACTCCTCAGATACTGAAGCAGTCCATGTCCAAATGCAGCAAGACCTGGACAATATCCAGGCTTGGGCTGACAAATAATAAGTAACATTAGCCCCATACAAGTGCCAGGCAATGACCATCATCAACAAACGAGAATATAACCATCATCCCTTGACATTCAATAGCATTGCCATCACTGAATCTGCCACTGTTAACATCCTGGGGGGTTATCATTGACTAGAAACTGAACTGGACTAGCCATACAAATACTGTGGCTACAAGAGCAGGTCAGAGGCTAGGAATCCTGCAGCAAGTAACTCATCTCCTGACTCCCCAAAGCCTGCCGACCATTTACAAGGCCCAAGTCAGGAATGTGATGGAATACTCCCCACTTGCCTGGATGAGGGCAGTTCCAACAACACTCAAGAAGCTTGACACCATCCAGGACAAAGCAGCCCGCTTGATTGGCACCCCTTCCACAAACATTCACTCCCTCCATCACCATGCACAGTGGCAGCAGTGTGTACCATCTACAAGATGCACTGCTGAAACTCACCAAGGCTCCTTAGGCAGCACCTTCCAAACCCATGGCCCCTACCATCTAGAAGGAAAGGGCAGCAGACACATAGGAACATCACCACCTAGGAGTTCCCCTCCAAGCTGCTCACCATCCTGACTTGGAAATATATTGCTGTTCCTTCACTGTCGCTGGGTCAAAATCCTGGAACTCTCTAACATCACTGTGGACTGCAACGGTTCAACAAGGTAGCTCACCACCGCCTTGTCAAGGGCTATTAGGGATAAGCAATAAATGCTGGCCTAGTCAGCAATGCCCACATCCTTTAAAAAGGATTTAAAAAATATCCTGGAGTGGCACTTGAACCAGGGAGACTTGTGATTCAGAGGCAAGAGTGCATCTGACTATGCCTGGCACCCTCAAATGGCAAATATGGGACATTAGTGGACTTACCTCTCTCAAAACCTTCCCTGTGCCGACATTGCACTTTGGCTGAAGTGCACATAGTGACACCCAGGCTGATAACACTCCATAATCCAATATTAAGACTTTCCCTGGACCCACGCAGCCATCATCCAGGATCAGTAGCTAAGTCTTTAGAAAATAAACCACATGCATCCTTATGCAGCTTCTTCATGACACCCTTGCTGATTTTCCAGATTTATGTCCCTGGACAATGCCAGTTAGTGTAAAGTGTAAGAAAATATAAGCAAACATTAGTTAAGCCAGTGTTTCTAGAGTTTCCCCTGAGGGGCAGAGTAGGTTCTGCAGGCCCAGTACTTAAATAGCCATAAGGTGGGAATTTGCATTCCAAGCCCTTCTACCTCAATTTCCCCCAGTAATGTCCAAGGAGTGCCTCATCCAGCTGCTTGGTGGTGGGTCTTGGATCTGGTATCCCTCAAATCAGAGGATCTGCAGAACCCAACAGTAAGCTGAAAAAGTCTACAAGGTAGATGTCCTACTTTTCTTCGGGGAATATTTAGGCCTTGGGGCCTTCTCACTGTTGTTCCCTTAAAATGGTCACATTGGCCCCAAGGCCAGTGGTCAGTCCCACAGCTCTCGGGCCTGCAGCTGGTGTCCACTTTGTTTCCTCTGCCAGGGAGCAGGCCTGTGCTGGGATTGTGACCAGACATATTCGTGTCCTACAACACCAAATATTCAAATTCCTTGCCCTGGACAGATGCAGAGCAGCTTCAAATATCAGCCATTAGAGGCAGGTATCACACATCAAATTTGGACATTGCTGCTGGTGTCAGGTATCAAGCTGGTGCCATGTGTCAAAGCTGTGTTGCACTAAAAGCTTCTGCTTTTCCCTTTCAATATTTAGGGCAGGATTTTTCGCTGAGCGGGCAGGCATATGCCCGACCCACTCGAGCGATAAATGATGCCTGATGACGTCGGGCGAGCACACTTGCGCAATATTTTGGTTGGCGGGTGCGCACAGGAATCGGCAGCGCACCCACCGGCAATTAAAAGGCCTATTAAGGCCATTAAAAAAGCAATTGAATTAAATTTTTTGCTGCCTGTCCAGCCTTACGGTTGGTGGGCAGGAAAGAATGACAAGCGGCCTTTGCATTTTTTGCAAAACGTCATCCATGGGTGGGATGAGGTTTCGATCTGTCATTAAAAAAAAATAGAAAAATTTCATCCTAATTTGTAACATGACCCTGATCATGTGACAGAGTCCTGCCATCCTTACCTGGCCTGGCCTACATGTGACTTTAGACCCACAGGGATGTGTTTGACTCTTAAATGCCCTCTGAACTGGCCTCACAAACCACTCAGTTGTATCAAACTGCTAGAGTGAAAAGCGCACTCACACCACATAGACAGCAGTGGTTCAAGAAGGTGACAGAGCACCACTTCTATTAGGGATGGGCAATGAATGTTGGCCTTGCCAGTGATGCTCATGTCCCAAGAATGAATATATAAAAAAATTATCTAGTGAGCAATTGAGGAAGTGGTTCTGGCACTTCCAAAATTGTTCACATATAAATGGATGAAGGAGTTTCAGTTGGATTTTGAATACGGGAGTGTTTCAATGAATCTGTCAACAAAGCAAACCTACCTTTATTTAATAACCCTGAACAGGAAACATTAAGCAGGCATTAAGATTGTATTGAATTAAACATCACATTCCATTGATTGGGACTGTACAGGCCTGCCTTCTGTTGTGACATGTTCTTCTCAATCATGTCTAATATCCCAGATCTACCCAGATTGATTTGGAGGAGGTCTTGTGGCTCAGTGGGTAATGTCCCTGCCTCTGAACCAGAAGCTTAATGTTCAGTCCCACTTCAGGCCTTGTTGGCCACAGTAGGAGTGTTCATGATGTGGCCCAACTAGGTTGATAATTGACCTGCTAATCCTTCTAAGTCACCCATGGCAGGTGGTAAGAGTGTGAGAGATTCCTGCCCAGCAATGCTTGATACAGAGATGTGCCTTTCAAGCTATAACCACTTACCTCTCTCTCTGAAACAGAGTGATGCTGACAGCCCCTCCTGGACCGTGGCTAATGATGGATGGGCCATTACTTTGGCAAACAAAGCCACCTAACCCCAGTGCCAAGGGAATGGTGTAACAAAGTTAGTGTCATCTCAATCTACCCAGGATTGGAACCAGTAAAGTCAGGGCTGTATGATAGTTTAGATTCCACTCTGGCTGGGGAGTGGCTACAAATTGGGTCTGTTTCTGTACTCTGGTGTCTATTGAACCTGGACCATATGGTGATCTTGTTCAATGCATTATTGGAGTCATACACACTGGGCTTTTGAATGGTGAGTACTATACAAGCCAAAACCTATTCGGCAGTGTAAGGGTTATTCACTGTGATTGCAAAGAGCTGCAATCTGTTGAACAAGGTAAGGATTACTTAGTATGTAATTATGTAAAGTTCCCAGTTATTCAACAGGGCACCTGGAATTCTCCAGCGCCTTAGGGGCAATTTCTGCGATAAACCCAACCAATTTCTGTGTCAAGAGATTGTTGATTATGTGGCAGATCTGTTCAGTTTTTACATTGTTAACTGGTGCGCAAACATTTATATTAATAAAAAGCAACAACTTTTAGATTTTAGAAAAGTCCAAATTTAGAGAGAGGCCAATTATAGGAAAAATTATTTACTCCCAGGAAACACTCTCTTTGGCCATAAAGAGCAATTGAAAGGAGGGGAAACTCATTATGCCACATGCCTACCCTTTTTACATTGGCCTGGGGATTTCCAGTGTTTTTCTTAAGGGGCAGTCAGTGCCTGTGTGTGTAACAGGCACAGGCCCAGCATACCTTTTGTGTGTGTAACAGGCACAGGCCCAGCATACCTTTTGTGTGTGTAACAGGCACAGGCACAGCATACCCTTTGTGTGTGTAACAGGCACAGGCCCAGCATACCCTTTGTGTGTGTAACAGGCACAGACACAGCGTACCCTATGTGTGTGTAACAGGCACAGGCACAGCATACCCTATGTGTGTGTAACAGGCACAGGCCCAGCATACCTTTTGTGTGTGTAACAGGCACAGGAACAGCGTACCCTATGTGTGTGTAACAGGCACAGGCACAGCAT
Organism: Carcharodon carcharias; assembly: GCF_017639515.1. Classification (NCBI taxonomy): domain Eukaryota; kingdom Metazoa; phylum Chordata; class Chondrichthyes; order Lamniformes; family Lamnidae; genus Carcharodon; species Carcharodon carcharias. The sequence continues at coordinate 24,964,030 of NC_054479.1, forward strand.
ACCCTATGTGTGTGTAACAGGCACAGGCCCATCATACCCTTTGTGTGTGTAACAGGCACAGGCACAGCGTACCCTTTGTGTGTGTGTAACAGGCACAGGCCCAGCATACCTTTTGTGTGTGTAACAGGCACAGGCCAAGCATACCCTTGTGTGTGTAACAGGCACAGGCACAGGCCCAGCATACCTTTTGTGTGTGTAACAGGCACAGGCCCAGCATATCTTTTGTGTGTGTAACAGGCACATGCCCAGCATATCTTTTGTGTGTGTAACAGGCACAGGCCAAGCATACCCTTGTGTGTGTAACAGGCATAGGCACAGGCCCAGCATACCTTTTGTGTGTGTAACAGGCACAGGCCCAGCATATCTTTTGTGTGTGTAACAGGCACAGGCCAAGCATACCCTTGTGTGTGTAACAGGCATAGGCACAGGCCCAGCATACCTTTTGTGTGTGTAACAGGCACATGCCCAGCATACCTTTTGTGTGTGTAACAGGCACAGGCCCAGCATATCTTTTGTGTGTGTAACAGGCACAGGCACAGCATACCCTATGCGTGTGTAACAGGCACAGGCACAGCATACCCTATGTGTGTGTAACAGGTACAGGCCCAGCATACCCTTTGTGTGTGTAACAGGCACAGGCACAGCGTACCCTATGTGTGTGTAACAGGCACAGGCACAGCGTACCCTATGTGTGTGTAACAGGCACAGGCACAGCATACCCTATGTGTGTGTAACAGGCACAGGCCCAGCATACCCTTTGTGTGTGTAACAGGCACAGGCACAGCGTACCCTATGTGTGTGTAACAGGCACAGGCACAGCATACCCTATGTGTGTGTAACAGGCACAGGCACAGCATACCCTATGTGTGTGTAACAGGCACAGGCACAGCATACCCTAAGTGTGTGTAACAGGCACAGGCCCAGAATACCCTATTTTAGTGACTTGGAAAGACTATGTCCCGCTTCTTGCCCCATGATTGGATCATCAAGGTGCCAGACACAGAGATTCCCCCTAGATCCTAGTGGTGGATCTTGCGCTAGGATCTCTATTAGATCAGAGAGGGGCAACAGTTTTTCATCAGCCCCTTGATGATATTCAGACCTGGAGATCTTCCGGCTGCTGATCTGAAACGGAAAGTCTTCAGCGCCAATATCAGGCCCATAGCTTCAGACTCCTTTGACCTGAGGCTGTTTTTCTCTTTCAGCCTGCACTTCCTCATCCGAGACACTGCCAGAAAGGCTGGCCTGTCCCAGGAGACATGACCAAGCCATATTAATGACTCCTGCTGGGTCTCTCACTCCTGCTGGCTAAGGAACTCTCTCACTCAGGCTAGCTCCACTCCTGATGGCTATCTCACTACTGTCAGCAGGGGAAGGAGAGGCAGCCAGAGTGAGAGAGACAGCTGGAGTGAGAGAGGCAGCCGGAGTGAGAGAGGCAGCCGGAGTGAGAGAGGCAGCCGGAGTGAGAGAGGCAGCCGGAGTGAGAGAGGCAGCCGGAGTGAGAGAGGCAGCCGGAGTGAGAGAGGCAGCCAGAGTGAGAGAGGCAGCCGGAGTGAGAGAGGCAGCCGGAGTGAGAGAGGCAGCCGGAGTGAGAGAGGCAGCCGGAGTGAGTAAGCCAGCAGGAGTGAGCGAGCGAGCAGGAGGAGTGAGCTAGCAGGAGTGAGGAGCCACAAGAGTGAGCGAGGCAGCAGGAGTGAGTTGGGCAGCAGGAGTGAGCAAAGCAGCAGGAGGGAGGTGAGCCACAAGAGTGAGCAAGGCAGCAGGAGTGAGCGAGACAATAGGAGTGAGCGAGGCAGCAGGAGTGAGTGAGGCAGTAGGAGTGAGTGAGGCAGCAGGAGTGAGCGAGGCAGCAAGAGTGAGCGAGGTAGCAGGAGTGAGTGAGCCACAAGAGTGAGCGAGATAGCAGGAGTGAGCGAGGCAGTAGGAGTGAGCAAGGCAGTAGGAGTGAGCGAGGCAGCAGGAGTGAGCAAGGCAGCAGGAGTGAGTAAGCCAGCTGGAGTGAGCGAGGCAGCAGGAGTGAGCAAGGCACCAGGAGTGAGCAAGGCAGCAGGAGTGAGCAAGGCAGCAGGAGTGAGCAAGGCAGTAGGAGTGAGCGAGGCAGCAGGAGTGAGCGAGGCAGTAGGAGTGAGCGAGGCAGCAGGAGTGAGCGAGGCAGTAGGAGTGAGCGAGGCAGCAGGAGTGAGCGAGGCAGTAGGAGTGAGTGAGGCAACAGGAGTGAGTGAGGCAGCAGGAGTGAACGTGGCAGCAGGAGTGAGCGAGGCAGCCGGAGTGAGCGAGGCAGCCGGAGTGAGCGAGGCAACAGGAGTGAGCGAGGCAACAGGAGTGAGCGAGCCATAAGAGTGAGCGAGGCAGCAGGAGTGAGCGAGGCAGCTGGAATAGGAGAGCCAGTATGACTGGGAGATCCAGGCTCAGCAGGAATGGGACAGGCAACAGGATTGAGAGTAACTGAGAGTGAGAGTAACCCTGGGTAACTCAGCAGGAGTGGGAGAGCCAGCATGGGCACAGCCTTCACAAGGCTAAGCATGAAGATCTATATTAATTAATCAGTTTACTGCAAAAGCTGAAAAATCTTTCACAGCTCCCACCTGCTTCAGTCAGTTCTCCCCCCGCCCCATCTGATACTGCTTCCATGTGATTTTGTGGGGAAAAATGTACTATGCAGCCACAGAATTAAAGAACATGAGGGACCATACTTAGCTGGGTAAGGGTTTCTCACTGTGTAAGTATAAGAGTTCCCATTTATTCAGCTGAATAAGGGTTATCCCTGTGCAATAATACTTACATTTGCTGTTTATTCAACAGGTTCAGGCTTAGTAACGATGTGATAACAAGGCTTCAGGTAACTTCCGTTCTGGATTGGATATCTAACTTTTCTTGTGCCCTATTCGCCCTGCCAGTTCAGACTTGGAGTACATTGTTAAGACCTGGCCAGCAACCACAGTGAAATCTAAACCAAAAGCGAGTTGGGGGTTGTGGGGCGGGGAGCTGACTTGTGTGGGGTTGTTTTGTTTCAGAGTCTGGCTTCTGACAGAGGCAGAATCTCCACCTTGGCCCAGTCTGTGAATCCTGGTTTGATGCAAGTGCTTTGCTGGCAACGTTTTGGAAGAGAATGCAATTGTGCTTTGGGGGCTTTGCATTTGCAGAAAAGCACAAAGGTGCTCACAAGCAACTCGGAACAGTTTTAAGACATGCCACAGACTGGAATATGCAAGAAGCACCTTTTGTTTGCTTGCAAGCCAGTGGATTTTTTTTCAGAGGACATATATTATGCTACAGAGGAGTAGCCTGATTTCACATTCCTCCTCAGGAGAGACATGGAATAGGCCTGGCGACCAGTCATTGATGGCTGGTGGGGGCTTTGTGTTGCTGGTTTTGACCAGCCCGACCTGTTGTGATTGGATTCTCCTCAGCCTCTCGACATCCGCTCAGATCACTGACAGTTTCTCTAATGCCAGGACATGAGCTTGAGCCTCCCCACGATTGGGTTTTGGCGCCTACGTTGTGCTCGACACAAGATCGTATTAGCAGCGAGCGGACTGACGAGCTGACAGGTCAGAGCGGCTCCAAATCAAGTCATGTGTGTGAGTCACCAGAGCACGAAGCAGGGCCCCGCCGTCTGCTCCTGCAGGCCAGTTGCCTAGCAACAGCACTGCTCCTTACACTACTTTTGAAAAAAAAACTTTGCACTTTAAAAGAAATTATGTTTTTTTTGAATAGACAGATTTGTGAGTTGGGTGGTTACGCTGTGGTGCAGTTGCATGACAGTGAAGCACAAAGGCCATGTAAGGAAAAAATCCCATCCCCCAACCCCTCATATTCAGCTCCTCTGACACTCAATGGCCTAAACTGAACTCATGCATGAAAACCTGCCATTTGGACAAGGCAAAATAGCGGAGGGTGCTCAGTACCAGTGGGACTGTATTTCAGTTATGAGCTAGTGGCTTGAGGAAGGAAGAGAGAAAAATTGGATCCAAAAACAAGCAGAGGGCCTCCCAAAATTAAATGAAATAAATTAGCTGAGACTTAACTTTTAAAGAAACCAACTTAGGCCAATTACATTATAAAGGATTAGAACATTTTTTCCTCTTCCAAAAAGGAACCACTTAGTCATTTTATTAAGCAGAGCATTTGCTGTGTAACTGTAGAGTTCCCGTTTATTCGGTAGGGTAAGGATTTTTAAACATTTATTTACTCGTTCACTGGGTGTGGGTATTGCTGGCTAGACCAGCATTTGTTGCCCATCCCTAACTGCACTTGAGAAAGTGGTGGTGAGCTTCTTTCTTGAACCGATGCAGTCCATGTGGTGCAGGTACATCCACAGTACTGTTACGAAACGAGTTCCATGATTTTGACCCAGCAACAGTGAAGGATTCCTCACTGTTTAACTTTATAGCATTCCCATTTATACAGCAGGGTAAGGGTTATTCACGGTATAACTGTATAGAGTTCCTATTTATTCAGCAGGGTGAGGATTACTCACTGTGTAACTGTATAGGGTTCCTATTTATTCAGCAGGGTAAGGATTACTCACTCTGTAACTGTATAGAGTTCCTATTTATTCAGCAGGGTAAGGATTACTCACTGTGTAATAGAATTCCTTTTTATTCAGCAGGGTAATGATTATGTTCTGTGTAACTGCATAGAATTTCTATTTATTCAGCACAGTAAGGGTTACTCACAGTGTAACTGTATGGAGTTCCTATTTATTCAGCAGGGTAAAGGTTATATACTGTGTAACTGTATGGAATTCCTGTTTGTTCAGTAGCACAAGGGTTACTCACTGTGTAACTGTATAGAGTTCCTACTTATTCAGCAGGGTAAGTAAGGGCTATATACTGTGTAACTTTATAGAGTTCCTATTTATTCAGCAGAATAAGGGTTACTCACTGTGAAACTGTATAGAGTTCCTATTTATTAAGCAGAACAAGGGTTACTCACTGTGTAACTGTATAGAGTTCCTATTTGTTCAGCAGAGTAAAGGTTACTCACTGTGTAACTGTATGGAGTTCCTATTTATTCAGCAGGGTAAAGGTTATATACTGTGTAACTGTATGGACTTCCTGTTTGTTCAGTAGAACAAGGTTTACTCACTGTGTAACTGTAAAGAGTTCCTATTTATTCAGCAGGGTAAGGGCTATATACTGTGTAACTGCATAGAGTTCCTATTTATTCAGCAGAGTAAGGGTTACTCACTGTAAAACTGTATAGAGTTCCTATTTATTCAGTAAAGGGTTACTCACTGTGTAACTGCATAGAGTTCCTATTTATTCAGCAGAGTAAGGGTTACTCACTGTGTAACTGGACAGAGTTCCTATTTATTCAGTAAAGGGTTACTCACTGTGTAACTGCATAGAGTTTCTATTTATTAAGCAGAGTAAGGATTACTCACACTGTAACTGCATGAAGTTCCTATTTATTCAGCAGAGTAAGGGTTACTCACTGTGTTACTGTATAGAGTTGCTATTTATTCAGCAGAATAAGGGTTACTCACTGTGTAACTGTATAGAACTCCTATTTATTCAGCAGAGTAAGGGTTACTCACTGTGTTACTGTATAGAGTTGCTATTTATTCAGCAAAGGGTTACTCACTGTGTAACTGTATGGTGTTGCTATTCATTCAGTAAAGGGTTACTCACTGTGTAACTAACTATATGGAGTTCCTATTTATTCAGCAGAGTAATGGTTACTCACTGTGTAACTGTATAGTGTTGCTATTTATTCAGTAAAGGGTTACTCACTGTGCAACTAACTGTATAGAGTTCCTATTTATTCAGCAGAATAAGGATTACTCAGTGTGTAACTGGATAGAGTTCCTATCTATTCAATAAAGGGTTACTCACTGAGTAACTGTAACTGTATGGAGTTCCTATTTATTCAGCAGAATAAGGATTACTCAGTGTGTAACTGGATAGAGTTCCTATCTATTCAATAAAGGGTTACTCACTGAGTAACTGTAACTGTATGGAGTTCCTATTTATTCAGCAGAGTAAGGATTACTCACTATGTAACTGTATAGTGTTCCTAATATTCAGTAGAGTAAGGCTTACTCACTGTGTAACTGTAAAGAGTTTCTATTTATTCAGCAGGGTAAGGGTTATATACTGTGTGACTGTATAGAGTTCCTGCTTATTCATCAGAACAAGGGTTACTCACTGTGTTACTGTATGGAGTTCCTACTTATTCAGCAGAGTAATGGTTACTCACTGTGTAACTGTACAGTGTTGCTATTTGTTCAGTAAAGGGTTACTCACTGTGTAACTAACTGTATGGAGTTCCTATTTATTCAGCAGAATTAGGATTACTCACTGTGTAACTGGATAGAGTTCCTATTTATTCAGTAAAGGGTTACTCACTGAGTAACTGTAACTGTATGGAGTTCCTATTTATTCAGCAGAGTAAGGATTACTCACTATGTAACTGTATAGAGTTCCTTTTTATTCAGCAGGGTAATGATTATATTCTGTGTAACTGCATAGAATTTCTACTTATTCAGCAGGGTAAAGGTTATACACTGTGTAACTGTATGGAATTCCTGTTTGTTAAGTAGAACAAGGGTTACTCACTGTGTAACTGTAAAGAGTTCCTACTTATTCAGCAGGGTAAGTAAGGGCTATATACTGTGTAACTTTATAGAGTTCCTATTTATTCAGCAGAATAAGGTTTACTCACTGTGTAACTGTAAAGAGTTCCTATTTATTCAGCAGGGTAAGGGCTATATACTGTTTAACTTTATAGAGTTCCTATTTATTCAGTAGAATAAGGGTTACTCACTGTGTAACTGCATAGAGTTCCTATTTATTAAGCAGAGTAAGGATTACTCACACTGTAACTGCATGAAGTTCCTATTTATTCAGCATAGTAAGGGTTACTCACTGTGTTACTGTATAGAGTTCCTATTTATTCAGCAGAATAAGGGTTACTCACTATGTAACTGTATAGAACTCCTATTTATTCAGCAGAGCAAGGGTTACTCACTGTGTAACTGTATAGTGTTGCTATTTGTTCAGTAAACGGTTACTCACTGTGTAACTGTATAGAGTTCCTATTTATTAAGCAGAACAAGGGTTACTCACTGTGTAACTGTATGGAGTTCCTATTTATTCAGCAGGGTAAAGGTTATATACTGTGTAACTGTATAGAGTTCTTGTTTGTTCAGTAGAACAAGGTTTACTCACTGTGTAACTGTAAAGAGTTCCTATTTATTCAGCAGGGTAAGGGCTATATACTGTGTAACTGTATAGAGTTCCTATTTATTCAGCAGAGTAAGGGTTACTCACTGTGTAACTGCATAGAGTTCCTATTTATTCAGCAGAGTAAGGGTTTCTCACTGTAAAACTGTATAGAGTTCCTATTTATTAAGCAGAACAAGGGTTACTCACTGTGTAACTGTATAGAGTTCCTATTTGTTCAGCAGAGTAAAGGTTACTCACTGTGTAACTGTATGGAGTTCCTATTTATTCAGCAGGGTAAAGGTTATATACTGTGTAACTGTATGGACTTCCTGTTTGTTCAGTAGAACAAGGTTTACTCACTGTGTAACTGTAAAGAGTTCCTATTTATTCAGCAGGGTAAGGGCTATATACTGTGTAACTGCATAGAGTTCCTATTTATTCAGCAGGGTAAGGGTTACTCACTGTGTAACTGGACAGAGTTCCTATTTATTCAGTAAAGGGTTAGTCACTGTGTGACTGCATAGAGTTCCTGTTTGTTCAGTAGAACAAGATATTTATTAAGCAGAGTAAGCATTACTCACACTGTAACTGCACGAAGTTCCTATTTATTCAGCAGAGTAAGGGTTACTCACTGTGTTACTGTATAGAGTTCCTATTTCTTCAGCAGAATAAGGGTTACTCACTGTGTAACTGTATAGAGCTCCTATTTATTCAGTAAATGGTTACTCACTGTGTAACTGCATAGAGTTCCTATTTATTCAGCAGAGTAAGGGTTACTCACTGTGTTACTGTATAGAGTTCCTATTTAATCAGCAGAATAAGGGTTACTCACTGTGTAACTGTATAGAGCTATTTATTCAGCAGAGTAAGGGTTACTCATTGTGTAACTGTATAGTGTTGCTATTTATTCAGTAAAGGGTTACTCATTGTGTAACTAACTGTATGGAGTTCCTATTTATTCAGCAGAGTAAGGGTTACTCACTGTGTAACTGTATAGCGTTCCTAATATCCAGTAGAGTAAGGCTTACTCACTATGTAACTGTAAAGAGTTCCTATTTATTCAGCAGAGTAAGGGTTACTCACTGTGTAACTGCATAGAGTTCCTATTTATTCAGCACAGGGTTACTCACTGTGTAACTGTAACTTTATAGAGTTTCTATTTATTCAGCAGGGCACGGGTTATATACTGTGTAACTGTATAGAGATTCCATTTATTCAGTAGGGTAAGGGTTACTTATTGCATAGCTGTTTAGAGTTTGTGTTTATTCAGCATGGTAAGGGTTACATATGTAAGTGTATAGAACTTGCCTCCATAACAACAGTGACTGCACTACAAAGTAATTTATTGCCAGTGAAGAACTTTGGGATGTTACTGAGAGACCTGATGAGGCACTATAAAAAATGCAAGTCCTTTCCTTTTTTCTTTCTTATTCACTGTGTAACTGATGAAGCCATTGTTTATTCAGCATGGTAAGAGTCAGTCATTGTGTAATCCCAGTTTATAATGAAGCAGCTTTTTGTCACGTGTTTTATATTCACAGTTTGTTATGAGTGGTTTGTAGCAACAGTGATAGCAACCTTCTGTGCTTAATGTTTTTTTCAGTCAGGCAACATCTCTCTGTACAGTTAATCTGGAGTTTTAGGCAAATCCAGCCTCTCTACCCAATACCTCACAGTGAGACATTCTGAAGGGAGATAGGTTCAAATGTTTCTTTCTTTTAATGCCACACCCCCACTACTTCCCTGATAAAGACAGCGGGACTGGTAGGCAGGCTTAATTGGTGGTACTGCTTCATTTGGCCCTTAGCTTTTGTAGGCCTGTGTGGTACATGATGGGCTGACACGCTGGCGAAAATGGGGCCTTTATTGCTAACTTCCTAAGGGAAATGAAAACAGAGCATTAGATTACCTTTAGGAAAAAAGCTGCCACAAACAGTTTTTTTTTGTTTGAAAAGCTCATCAATCTTGGGACTGAACATCTTGCCAATTCCAGAGCAGTGGCAAGCTCTGATAGTCCAGACCAGCAGGCACCCAACAACTTTTTGCAGTTGACACCATCTCTGCTCTTTGAGACTGAGTCAGGGCTGGGGGAAGATAGGCGTCAATGGGCTGGTCCTTCAGGCTGCAAATGGCAATTGATCAGTTCTACATTTTAAATTGGAGAGTGATAGATTTTTGTTATCCAATAATATTAAGGGATACGGGGCAAAGGTGAGTATATGGAGTTAGGTGATAGACCAATCATGATCTAATCGAATAGTGGAACAGGCTCGAGGGGGTTAATGGCCTCTTCCTGTTTTTATGTGTCATTCCTGGATCGATCAGTTTATAATGGATTGCTGCAATGCCGAGTCTCTGCTTCCTTCTGTCAATTGGGAATTCCAACCACCTTGGGGTGAGTATATTACAACACCATGCTTGCACTCTAATGATGCTGGCTGTAAGAGATACCTGTATGTCCTGTGGTGTCCAACATTGCTAAGCTTTGGTTGTGGTGTTTTAAAATTAAGAGTCTGTCTTCAACAGCGCAATTGAACTCTCTGCCATATCTCTGCCGAAAAGTCTTCAAACCAAGAAGTAGTTCTTATGACCCTTGGGCTTGTTTGCTACGCAGCAAAATACCACCATAAAATCCCTCCCCCTTGCCCAGGGGAATGGTCCAGTTGTAACAGAAAATGATGTGGGAACTAGAGGCAAATGCCTCTGACCTAACAACTGAGATTAAGTCCGCAACACCCTCCTTTGCTGGGCAAGCAGCAGCAAGGCAAATGCACACGCCACTTGCTGCAAGGACACCTCCAGCCACCGTGCACATCAACAGTGACTGGATGCCTAACATTTGGCAGCAATTTCTTGCAGCATGCTTTAGCCAGCCATGTAAATACTGTGGCTACAAGAGCAGAACAGAGGCTAAGAATTCTGCAGAGAGTAACTCACCTCCTGACTCCCCAAAGCCTGTCCATCGTCTACAAGGCACAAGTCAGAAGTGTGATGGAATACTGCCCACTTGCCTGGATGAGTGCAGCTCCAACAAAACTCAAGAAGTTCGACACCATCCAGGACAAAGTAGTCCACTTGATTGGCACCACATCCACCACCTTTAACATTCACTCCTTCTACCACTGATGCACAGTGGCAGCAGTGTGTGCCACCTACAAAACGCACTACAGCAACTCACCAAGGCTCCTTTGACAGCACCTTCCAAACCCCCGACCTCTAATACCTAGAAGGACAAGGATAGCTGGCAGATGAGAATGCAATCACCTGACAGTCCCCCTCCGAGCCACAAACTATCCTGACTTGAAAGTATAGCGCTATTCCTTCACTGTCGCTGGGTCAAAATCCTGGAACTCCCTCTCTAACGGCACTGTGGGTGTTCCCACAATACATGGACCGCAGTGGTTCATGAAGGTGGCTGACCACCACCTTCTCAAGGGCAATGAGGTATGGGCAATAGAAATGCTGGCCTAGCCAGCAATGCCCATGTCCCATGAAAGAATATTTTTAAAAATGGCTGGCACTATCAATTGGCACTGTGGGTAACCCACTACTGGCACCCCATTCAGCATTACCTTGACTTTAGCATTGATTAAAGGGCAAGCCAGATCAGTTGTGTTGCCACTTCTGTGTAGACTCATGCCTGTATCTAAGGGTCTTTCTCTTCCCTCATCCTTGGCTTTCTACTTCTTAATACCCTGCCCCTTCAGTCGCAGCAAAGGTTGCTGTTTTGTAGACATACCTTTTAACACTCTCCAGGAGTTTTTTTAAGTGTTTGTCCCCTTCTTGTGACACTCCCCCTTAATTGCACCCATCACTATAAAGTTGACTTACAGGCAATTTTCCTGTCCTACTAAGTGGTGTTGTCCACCTGTGCATGCATCTCGATTTGTGAATTATTTTGAAAATGAGGTTAGACTGTAAAATTGATTGCTACATACGCTTGAGATTCAGGCAACCCTTAAAGCATTGTAATCCAAATTAAGACTGAGTTAAACCTGAAGACAAAAATCACCCAAGCCTCTGATGCCCAGGACCTGAATTTTAGTGCAGCCCAATAGATGCTATTGGAGGAGGCATAAAGCGTAGGCCTCCATTCTGTAAGCCTTTCCAACATCTTCTTAAAGATTTCATGGCACGTTGTAAGGCAATCACAGGGATAGAGTGTGCCCGTGGGCTTTGACTTGAGTTCTGTTCTTGCCAAGATCAATGTAATAACTTGTTATCAGTTGTGAAAGAGAATTTGGCGATAGGACATTAGCTTGCATCAAGGCTGCCAGGATCACTTTACAGTGTTGCATTAATAAAATAACAGACTAATACAACACAGGAAAGCAACGGGTAGGAAATTATTCCCTGTGACATGTAGCTGTATGTAAATACATTGCTGACAGAACGTTGTGTTGATGGAGGGAAAGGAGGAGGTTGGGAGATTCAGTGCATTATGACCATTATATGCCTCAACTCTGCACCTTTATCACTTTGCCAGGAGTGCAAGAATATTTTCCAATAGAACCACAGAATTTTATGGTACAGAAGGGAGCTATTGCTCATCTCATGATGTTTGCGCCGGCATTTTGCGAGAACAAAGCATAACCAGTTCCACAGCTCTGCACTGTCCCCATAGCTCTTTCGCTTCCTAAGCATCAAACTTTTTACCTAATTAAAAGATGCATGATCTCTGCCTCAACAGCTCTCTGTGGTAAAGCATTCCATGCTCCTACAGTCCTCTGTGTAATGAAATTTTCATAACCTCTTGCCGCACTCTTTGCAATATTTTAAATTGACGCCCTTTTTGTCACTGATATCACAATCAGAGGAAGGAGCCTTTTCCTACTCACTCTGTCAAAATTAAGTTTGAAAGCCTCTATTAAATTTCCTCTCAGCCTGATCCAATTCCAGTGTCTCATGTCTGTCTTCATAACCATTGTTTCACATCATGGGTATTATCCCTGGTGAATCGACCTTGTATATTCTCTATGGCTTAATTGCTTCTTTTATCATAGGAACCCCCCAAAAACTACAAACAGCCTCCTCTCTGTGCTCCAACCAATTTAAAATTATAGCCACGGTGTTTTCAGGAAAGCAGAGAGGGAGTGGGGGCACATGTTTGGGTGCTGGGAGGAGCCCGGAAATGCCTGGAATTCAGTGGTCCTAACAAATTTAACAGTAGGATCTTCTTGTAATTTCTTTACTTTGGTTGACTGCTGGGCTTGAAAGCCAGCAATAGGAGGCCGTAGCTGGCGACCACTGGGAACAGTCTTGGCAACAAGAAAAGATTGAGGCAAGGTCAGGGGCAGGGCAGGGGTGATCGGCTGATCAAGGCAGATTTGCTTGAGGGACCAGGAGTGAAAGCTCTGCTTGCTCATCCTGGTGCACAAGCAGCACTGGCAAAGGACTTATCCGCATCATCTAGCTGCTCCCACTTCACTTCAGCTGCCGGGTTTCCTGAGCCCTGGGGAATCCTGCCAGCCAGTGTTAAATTTAAATGACTGCCAAAATCTGAGGAAAAGAGTCTCATTAAATTTTACACTGACAGAACTGCCTCCTCACACTGGGTTACTTGGATTCCCCCAAACTCACTGTGGTTAAAAAGGAGATTCATTTTTAGCTGATTGGGCTAAGGTTTTGCATATTTACCTATTTAAGTCCTCCCTGACCCTCTCCTACCCATTGTGGGGAGCATAGGCAGGGAGTTAAAATCCTCTACATAATTAATTCTTTACTCTTATACTCTTTGCCCCTGTTTATAAAACTCAGTGTCCTGTTGGCCTCTTTCTGGCTTTATCTACCTCAGCATGCAATGATGTATTTGGACCTCTAGGTCTGTTTTATCTCACCCATCAGAGTCTTTTCATGAAGTGTATACTCTATTCCTTGTTTTTCCTCCAAATATGCATAACCACATACCTATCTACATTAAATTGAGTCTGCCATCTATTTGCCTGTTCTGCTAACATACATCTTCCTGAAGTCTTGTATGGTTATAGCCAGGAAAATAAAGTAGATTGCAGTGTGAAATGTGTAAAATGGTTTAAACATAGTTTAGTTCTTTCAAATGAGATGTTTTTGTTCATGTTTGAACTAGTGGAAGGACTAACCTCACTTTTGGCAAATTTCCTACTTATTATTATTGTGTTTTCACTTGTTATTTTATTTTGAGTCATTATAGACTGAAAAATAGGTGATCCAAGTGTCCTAGACTTGATTGCTGCATATACTGTAATAATGAAGCCATTTTGTTTGCCATATGCATCATGCTAAGCTGTCTATTCTACAAAAATCACTCTTTTAATGAATAACATATAAAAAGTTCCTTCAATCCAACATTGACAACAGCCAATACATCAAAAGTGCAGTTACCAAGAGAGAGGCGAAACTTTCTGGAACTGTAGATATAAAACTCAATGGGGTTAATTTTGACTTTGGGTATAAACAGAGCACTGTTGATTCAGCTCCTGATTAGCTTCAAATAAATTAAAATGAGGACAACTGTATAACAGGTGACTGCTGAACAAATAGCTCTTACGCTATCACCCAAATTCAAAATTACCCCTACTGTGTGGAAGAGAAGAACCAAAATTACTAAATCATTGAAAGGCTTTGGAATATTGTCTTATTAGGTAACTATGTCTTTATATTTGATGACCATAAAATGTTTACAGCTTTAAGGACTCCATGGGCGTTGGGGGGGAGGGTTTTGTTCAGGTAGAGCCACTTCTAGATGCCAGTTGAGGAAACACTTCAAAAGCAACAGATTATGGAATATAAAGAGCATTTATAAGAATCAAAACATTACAAAAGTAAATTGCCAAAAAAAACAGCATTGTACAGCTTTCTTCATTGATATCATAGAAGGACGGAGCAAAGATTACTCAGCTCGCTTTTCACAGTGCTTCCTGTACCCTGGGAATTGTCACAGCCTTTGTAGCACCTCTAGAAGCAGCATTACGCCAACACATTCCTCACCCCCATTTCTCCTTCCTCTAGAGTGTTAGGTGACTGAATCTTCAATACTCTACAAGTGATTTACAGATGAAGTACCTGCTATTTCTATCTATGTGCTTCGTGTCAGATGTGGCTCAGTGAGTAGCACCATTGCCTCTGAGTCTAAGGTTGTGGGTTTAACGCCCCTCCCAGGACTTGAGCAGAAAATCTAGGCTGACATTGCAGTACAGTACCGAGGTGTTGTTGGAGGTGCCATCTTTCAGTTGAAATGTTAACCTAAGGTCCTGTCTGCTCTCAGGTGGATGTAAATGATCCATGGTACTATTTGGCAAAGAGCAAGAGAGTTACCCCTGGTGCCCAGGCAAGTATTTATCCCTCAATCAACATCACAACGATTATCTGGTCATTATCACGTTGCTATTTTCGGGAGCTTGCTGTGCACAATTGGCTGCTGCATCTTCTTCCTTACAAAAGGGACTACACTTCAAGAGTACCTCAATAGCTGTAAAGTGCTCTGGGATATCCCAAGGTCATGAAAAGCATTATATGAATGCAAGTCTTTATTATATTTTCTCTTTTCTTCCCTGCTCCCTCAGTGTCACTGCGAGCTTCTAGCTGATGGTGTTGCAGTTATGGGGGTAGGGGTTGAATGTTCATTGTAGGTAGGAATTCCTCATCACAAAAAACTGCTGTGAAAATCTCTGCCTTCAGCATTCCGTGGAGCAGCATCAGGTAGGAACTGTGGTTGGTTGACATGGGGCGGTGCCAGAGGTAGTTTCTGCTACCATGGAAAAGCATAATTGACCATCATTTCTGATTTGCCTTTGTCTCCTTGATACTCTCTTCTACAATTTCCTATCTTGGTACTACACTGCACTATGGGGCTTGGTCCTTGACCTTGGTTTCTCAGTACCCCCATTCTCTGACCAAAGGCAGGTCCAACCCAGAACACCATGATCTCCATGATGGGTAAGACAAGGAGGCATGTTCCGAATCCACCCTAGCCAGCACAGAGATCGACCCCCGTGCTGTAGGGGCCAACCCAGTCCACCCCAGCTGTCCAGCTAACTGGCTGCCTGCCCCCACCACCCCCCCAAACCCCCCACCCCCACAAGGAGCCTGAGCTGCTGTGACAACATATACTTTTACTTGCATGTTGTAGTCCGGAGCTTTGGATAGTGATGGTAGAGGCTTCAATTTTCTTTCTACCACATGGCTGACCAGGAATCTCTCCCACTCTTACTGCCTGCTCTCCCTCCTGCTTTTCACTCTATTGCCATGCACTACTTATCTCTACTTTGGTTCACAGGGAGCTCTGCCCAGCGACCGACTCCCTCAGCCAGTCATTCTCTCAGCTCCATCCATGTCCTCACCTTCAGCCAAGAGAGCACTGAAAGCATTTAAAAAGGAGATAGATAGATTTTTAAAATAACGGGGAGTTGAGGGCAATGAGGAGCTGGCATGAAAGAGGAGTTGAGGCCTAGGGAAGATAAGCCATGGTCTTATTGAATGGCGGGGCAGGCTTGAGGGTCTGAATGGCCTACTCCTGCTCCTATTTCTTATGTTCTTTTGCTCTTATGACACCTTCTCCATTGAAGAGCTAGAAATAATCAGCCTGGAAGACCTGTCACAGTACTTACCCACACCCTGCACCAGTGCAGAGACATGCCCCTCAGTGGAACCTAGATTTAGAACAGACTTGGCTTCACAGTCTGGTGGTCACTGCATGGACACATGTCCACAGCAGCAGGACTGCTGAGGATCAGGCATCTGTGAGGTCCGAGCTTCTAGATTTGGCCTTCCAACTCACTGTGGAGAGCCAGGAGAAGGTGTGGGAACATCATGCAGAGCTGTAAGAAGCCCTCAACAGAGTGGTATGCACGCCAGAGGAATATGTCCGCCTGCTCTCTGATGAAGTTGTGCCCACATGTACACGTATGGAGGTCTCCATGGGGAGGATGATGGAAGCCATGGAGACCCTGGTCCAGCAGAACATGGAGCTGTCATAGAGTCAAAGTGTTATACGGCACAGAAACAGGCCCTTTGGTCCATCGCGTCTGTGCTGGCCATCAAGCCCCTATCTATTCTAATCTCATTTTCCATCACTTGGCCTGTAGCCCTGTATGCTATGGTGTTTCAGGTACTCATCTAAATACTTCTTAAATGTTGTGAGGGTTCCTACCTCTTCCACCCCTGCAGGCAGTGTGTTCCAGATTCCAATCATCCTCTGGCTGAAAAAAACTTCCCTCAAATCCCCTCTAAACCTGCTGCCCCTTACCTTAAATCTGTGCCCTCTGGTTATTGACACCTCTGCTAAGGGGAAAAGTTTCTTCCTATCTATGCCCCTCATAATTTTGTATACCCCTATCAGGTCCCCCCTCAGCCTTCTCTGCTCTAAGGAAAACAACCCTAACCTATTGAAACTCTCTTCATAGCTGATGTGCAGGCCTGCACTCCATTGTTGGTGCCATGGGTGAGTTGCTACAGTGGCAACACAAGAGGAAAGTGGGGCACCCCGAGGCCCCTTCAGGTGCTCCTTCCCCTCAAGGAGTCAGGCCGGGTCTCCCGGCTACTGAAAGGGAGGAGGAGTAGCTGTTGGACACACCTGGGTCATCCACTCAGCAATCTCAGAGGCTGTCACCTCCCTCTGAGTCCTCTTTGCCTGTGACCCCCCTCAACCTCTGTCACCACAGAGGGAGCAGCTGAGTGCATGTGTGGCAGGGCATTCAGTTCCTCGTGCAAACACTCTCCCATGCACGTGGATCCTTCACGTATCACATTCCTCTCAATGCCCTGAGCATTTTTCCACTGGGGTTCACTTTCAGTTGTCCATCTGAGCGGACCTGCATCTTCACCCACCCATTGCTTACACTCCCATGCAGCACCTGATCTCACCCACCAAGACTCTTGTTTCACTTTCGAATTGGACAGCAGGGTTTGGATTCAGTTTTTCGTGCTCTCCCCCATCTTTCCCCCTATCACCCATTTTCTTTCCCCATCACAGTTGGCACCACTGGCATCACCTTCCACATCCCCTCTGTGCCCTACCAGCCAGAACCCTTTCCCTTTGGTATGTCCAGGTGAATGTGCAAGTTCCCTTCATTCCTGAAAATCCCAGCCCCATCCACATTCACCCTCCTTTCCACCCCCAGGGTCCATGTCTGCCTCTGAGTCCCAGTCGCTACCCCTTCTACTGCCACCTTTGAACCCTCACCCTCCCTCTGTCTGCCCTCAGTCATTCTCACTTCATAACACACCCACCCTCAGTTGCTGGTCTTACAATGATATGCTGATGTATTACAATTAGGTTTCCGACGTCTGATAGTGGGGACATCGCCCATCATCAGTGAGCGGAGTGGACAAGGGCAAACTGGTTTGACGATGTTGTGAAGCTGATTTTTGGCCTTCTCACCATATTGCCCATTCAGGCCACCAAGCACACCCAATGCCAGCAAGCACGGAAAATCCCGGCCTCGGAGCGGGACTTGAACACAGAGCTCCTGGCTCAGAGTCCGGAACATCACCACTGCTCCACAAGACCTCCTTTTGTGCCCCCATTACCCATTTTCTGAATGATTGAGGAAGCCTACTTGAAAGTGGTTGCTTTTTTAGTCCCCGCTTGCATACTTTTATTTGACCACAATCCAGATTGCTCCTGGTGCCAACTCTATTGAAAGATAATGTAACCTCAGTGTACACTAAGATCTGTGGGAAAGATTAAGAAGCCACAGATAGTAATTATTTTTGTAAAGGGACTGACATACCTCAACCTCGTCCTCGAGCCCACATGGCTCAGTGTAATCTCACCAAATACATCACGGGGGGTGGGGTGGTGAAAAGTGTTCCTAGTCTTTGTGGGATTGTGGAAACATAGGGCAATTGTGGACAAGACTATGCAGCTCAGGAAACATTTTTAATAAATAAAAATATAAACACCGCCACAAATTTGAAATGGAAGTGGTAAGAGCCAGGATAAGGCTGTTACGGGAGATTGGATCAGGGCTGGAAGGAAGGTCAGATTTCTAAACAGCTCAGGACAGTGAGGCTCCCTGTCTAATTCTCTTGGAGAACAAAAGAGGAGAGAGAACAGAGACAAGAAGGAAACAGAATACTATGGTAACTTATGAGTGAGCCTCTCAGGGCAGTGCACTAAGCTAACCTCAACGCAAAATGTTTTATCTGGCCAATGGCCACCCTTCTATACTTCGCCATTCTTCATGTGCGAGCTTAAACAGCCCAAGTGTCTGCACGCTATTCAGTGGAAGGTATCACAGCCGAGCCTGCTCCTGTCTGCATCTAGTATCCAACAGAAGGTTATCATATGGCAATTGGAAGGGAGGTTGAAATTCTAATGGCTGCTGTTTTCAGTGCACTGGCTGCCCATTTTAAGTGCCGGTGTCCAATATTTTAATAGTTAACCCTAAACAGGCTAGTGATTTGCATAAACTGGCAACACAGGGATTTACAGGAGCTTGTTAGTTATCGTCAAAACAATTCAGCAAAAACATCAATCTACAGAAGCTGACATTTTTCCTCTTGTGAGGCCCAAATCTGTTGCCAATTGTCCACTCTGGCTGAGATTGGCTGCTCAGCCTAGATCAGAAAAAGAACTTGGGAGTTCCCGGTTTGTGTGGAGTAGTAAACTGATTTCATTTTTGTACAGCAGCCACATTGCCAGAACATTCTGAGAGTCTGTTTCAAACTTAAATTGATAGCATGATGCACTTTCAAAAAACTTTAGGAAAAAATGGTGTATGGAAAGTATTATAAGGTGATGGTTTTGTTCTGGTATAAATAGGGTGGCCACTGATGGAGGTCAAGAATACCAGACTCCAGACCAGCAGACGTTCAGACAAGTTTCCGGTCCCAATAAGGGGGAAAGATATCATCACTGCCATACCATGTACAGAGCTGACACCATCATGTGCCTCCCATCTGCAAGCCTGTGTATAGACTTCAACTAAATAATCAGGACTGGGCAAATGACAACAAGGAAAGGGACGAGCTCAGGTGCTTCACTGTGGCAGAGCAGTAAGTGTGAGGCACAGGCACAGATCCCATTAAGGTCCTGTTGAGACAGATAGAGAGAGAGAGGGATTGGAAGCTGGAGTTATGAGAGAGATTGTCTATCAGAAGACAAGCTGTAACTCATGCTGAAGAATGATGACTTGGCCAAGACATCAGAAGGTGATTGGTACCAATGGAACTGTATCTCAGCAAAGGCATTACTTTCAAGAGAAGAGGGTGGAAAAGGAGATAAAACAAACTGCCAGCAGTAAGAGTGAGCCCACTCATATCCCCTGTTCCTGGCCCTTTGTTTATCCAGCCTGGAGCTTCAGAGGATGACTGCTTTATTATCCCCTGGTGGACAAATACCACCAAATAATATGTGTTTAAACAATTTCGTTTAATTTTAAAGGCTTCACAATTCTCACACTCACAATCTTACCCCCTGAAGTGCAGTCACTAAACAAAGCAAGAAACAGCATATTTAAATCTGTGGAGGAAACATTAAGCCTTGTGATCACAATTCAGTGTGTGTAAATTTCATTTAAAAAATGGACTGTAATATTAACTGATATAGACAAACTGGCATTGCACCTTTGAGAATATGGTTGTTTTAGAAAGGAGCTTTCAATGTAAAAAAAAATTGGAATTTTTAAATGCTGCCATCATGTTGCATCAGAACTCAAGATGAACATGATGATCTGTGCTATTTCAGCATGCTATTAAAAGTTAGTGGTCAACCTTTGTCACTTAGAGCTGGAAACTTGTACAGATCTCAAGCTGCAATACCTGCAGTATACAACATGCCTGCCATCAAACAATTTGCTTTTTCCTTTCTACAGAGCTGTGTTGTCAATAATTGGAGAGGCATTGCACTGACTTGGCCTATCACCAGAGGCTTTCCTCCAGTAAGAGGTCAGGCAGAAGAGAGCTTGCATTGACACTTAGGGCTGAGAAGCATTTTTAGATTCCAGTTGCTGTCAGTTAGTGTGTGACTTGTCAGACAATCTTTTCACTTCCTGGCAGGGGATACGAGTGGTCCCAATGACAGGACTGAAAGTTTTAACAGAATGTTTCGGTGATGGTGGTTGGTCAAGTGTCTCTGTGTGGGAAGATATGTGGATGCTTAAGTGGTTCTCTTTGGGTGATGTTTTGGCGTGATTATTCCTGAATGCATGATCAGGTGCGACATTTTGGAGAGAGTGGGTGTGATGTATCAATATTTCAGGGTTTGATGTTTCAGTGTTTTGGGGTTTGATGTTTCAGCATTTGAGGGTGTGATATTCCAGTATCTCTGGGTGTGATGTTTGAGTACTTCTGGGTTTGTGATATTTCAAAATTTCTGGGTGTGATGATTCAGTATTTCTGGGTGCAGTTTTCCATATTTCTAGCTGTGGTGTTTCAGTATTTCTGGGTGAGATGTATCAGTTTCTGTGGATGTGATGTTTCCGAATTTATGGTTTAATGTTTGAGTATTTCTAGGTGTGATGTTTCAGTATTTCTGAGTGAGATGTATCAGAGTTTGTGGGTGTGAAGTTCCTGTATTTCTGGGTGCGAAGTTCCACTATTTATGCATGTGACATTTCAGTTTTTCTGCGAGTGATGTTTCAGTATTTCTGGGTGTGATGTTTCAGTATTTCTGGGTGTGATGTTCCTGTATTTCTGGGAGTGATGTTTCAGTATTTCTGGGTATGATGCTGCAATATTTTTTGGTGTGATTTGTCATTAGTTCTAGTTGTGTTGTTTCAGTATTTCTGGTTGTAGTATTTCAGTATTCCTGGGTGTGCTGCTTCCATATTTCTGGGTGTGATAATACAGTATTTCTGGGTGTGGTATTTCAGTGTTTCTGGGTGTGATGTTTCAGTAATTCTATGTGTAATGTTTCGGTATTTCTGAGTGTGATGTTTCAGTAATTCTATGTGCAATGTTTTTGTATTTCTGGTTGTGATGGTTCAGTATTTCTGGGTATGATAATACAGTATTTCTGGGTGTGGTATTTCAGTGTTTCTGGGTGTGATGTTTCAGTAATTCTGTGTGTAATGTTTCGGTATTTCTGGGTGTGATGTTTCAGTAATTCTGTGTGTAATGTTTTGGTATTTCTGGTTGTGATGGTTCAGTATTTCTGGGTATGATAATACAGTATTTCTGGGTGTGGTATTTCAGTGTTTCTGGGTGTGATGTTTCAGTAATTCTGTGTGTAATGTTTCGGTATTTCTGGTTGTGATGGTTCAGTATTTCTGGGTATGATAATACAGTATTTCTGGGTGTGGTATTTCAGTGTTTCTGGGTGTGATGTTTCAGTAATTCTGTGTGTAATGTTTCGGTATTTCTGGGTGTGATGTTTCAGTAATTCTGTGTGTAATGTTTCGGTATTTCTGGTTGTGATGTTTCGGTATTTCTGGTTGTGATGTTTCGGTATTTCTGAGAGTAACGTACCATTATTTCTGGGTCTGAAGTTCCAGCATTTCTGGGTCCGATGTTCTAGTATGGTATGGGATGTGTGTAAATCCAAAACAAAAACAAAAATAAAAATACCTGGAAAAACTCAGCAGGTCTGATGTGTAATATGTCTGGGTGCAATGTTTCAGCCTTTCTTGGTTTCAGGTTTCAGTATTTTTGAATACTGGGATATTTCAGTGTTACTAGGTATGATGTTTCAGTATTTCTCCATGTGATGTTTTAGAATTTCTGGGTGTGATGGTTCAGTTTTTCTGGGTGTGATATTTCAATATTTCTGGGAGTGATGAATTTGTATTTCTGGGTGTGATGTTTCAGTATTTCTGGGTGTGATGTTTCAATATTTCTGGGAGTGATGTTTTAGTATTTCTGGGTGTGATGTTTCAGTATTTTTCCATGTGATGTTTCAGTATTTCTGGGAGTGATGTTTCAGTATTTCTGGGTGTGATGGTTCAGTATTTTTGGGTGTGATGGTTTAGTATTTCTGGGTTTGCTGTTTCAGTATTTCTGGGTGTGATGTTTTAGTATTTCTGGGTGTGATGTTTTAGTATTTCTGGGTGTGATGTTTTAGTATTTCTGGAAGTGATGTTTCAGTATTTCTGGGTGTGATGTTTTAGTATTTCTGGGTGTGATGTTTTAGTATTTCTGGGAGTGATGTTTCAGTATTTTTCCATGTGATGTTTCAGTATTTTTCCATGTGATGTTTCAGTATTTTTCCATGTGATGTTTCAGTATTTCTGGGAGTGATGTTTCAGTATTTCTGGGTGTGATGTTTCAGTATTTCTGGGTGTGATGTTTTAGTATTTCTGGGTGTGATGTTTTAGTATTTCTGTGTGTGATGTTTCAGTATTTCTGGAAGTGATGTTTCAGTATTTCTGGGTGTGATGTTTTAGTATTTCTGGGTGTGATGTTTTAGTATTTCTGGGAGTGATGTTTCAGTATTTCTGGGTGTGATGTTTCAATATTTCTGGGAGTGATGTTTTAGTATTTCTGGGTGTGATGTTTCAGTATTTTTCCATGTGATGTTTCAGTATTTCTGGGAGTGATGTTTCAGTATTTCTGGGTGTGATGTTTCAGTATTTTTGGGTGTGATGTTTCAGTATTTCTGGGTGTGATGTTTTAGTATTTTTGTGTGTGATGTTTCAGTATTTCTGGGTGTGATGTTTCAGTATTTCTGGGAGCAATGTTGTAGTATTTCTGGAAGTGATGGTTTAGTATTTCTGGGTTTGATGTTTCAGTATTTCTGGGTGTGATGTTTTAGTATTTCTGGGTGTGATGTTTTAGTATTTCTGGGAGTGATGTTTCAGTATATCTGGTTGTGATGTTTCAATATATCTGGGTGTGATGTTTCAATATTTCTGAGTGTGATGTATCATTATCTCTGGGTGGGACGTATCGGTATTTCTCTGTGTGATCTTTTAGTATTTCTCGTGTGATATTTCACTATTTCTCCATGTGATGTTTTAGTATTTCAGGTATGATGTTCCTTATTTCAATGTTTGGTGTTTCTCTATTTCTAGGCATGATGTTTCAGTATTTCTGGTAACGAAATTCCAGTATTTCTTGATGTAATGCTTCAATAGTTCTGGTTTTGATGACTCAGCAGTCCTGGCTGTGATGTATCAGTAATTCTGTGTGTAATGTTTTGATATTTCTGGGTGTGATGATTCAGTATTTCTGGGTGTGATGTTTTAGTATTTCTGGCTGTGATGTATTGGAATTTCTAGGTGTGAGGTTTTAGTATTTCTCGATGTAATGGTTCGGTATTTCTGGGTGTGATGTTTTAGTATTTCTGGCTGTGATGTATCGGAATTTCTAGGTGTGAGGTTTTAGTATTTCTTGATGTGATGGTTCAATATTTCTGGGTGCGATGGTTCAGTATTTCTGGGTGTGATGTTTTAGTCTTTTTGTGTGTGGTTGTTTAGTATAGCCAGGTGCAATGGATTAATATTTCTGGATTTGATGTTTCAGTATTTCTCCATGTGATGTTTCAGTGTATCTGGGAATGATGTTTCAGTATTTCTGAGTGTGATGTTTCAGTTATTCAGAGTGTGTTGTTTCAGTATTTCTGAGTGTGATGTTTCAGTATATCTGGGTGTGATGTTTTAGTATTTTTGGGTGTGATGTTTTAGTATTTTTGGGTGTGATGGTTTAGTACTTCTGGGTGTGATGGATTAGTATTTCTGGATGTGATGTTTCAGTATTTCTCCATGTGATGTTTCAGTGTATCTGGAAGTGATGTTTCAGTATTTATCCATTTGATTTTTCAGTATTTCTGAGTGTCATGTTTCAATATACCTTGGTGTGACGTTTCAGTATTTCTAGGTGTGATGTTTCAGTGTTTCTCTGTGTGATGTTTCAGTGTTTCTTGGTGTGATATTTCACTATATCTGGGAGTGATGTTTCTGTATTTCTCTGTGCGATGCTTCAGTATTTCTGGGTGTGATGTTTCAGTATTTCTGGGAGTTATGGTTCAGTATTTTTGGGTGTAATGTTTCAGTATTTCTGAGTGTCATGTTTCAATATATCTGGGTGTGATGTTTCAGTATTTCTGGGTGTGATGTTTCAGTATTTCTGGGTGTGATGTTTCATTATTTCTGGGTGGGACGTATCAGTATTTCTCTGAGTGATCTTTTAGTACTTCCCATGTGATAGTTCACTATTTCTCCATGTGATGTTTTAGTATTTCAGAGTCTGATGTTTCAGTTATTCAGAGTGTGATGTTTCAGTATTTCTGAGTGAAATGTTTCCGTATTTCTGAGTGTGATGTTTCAGTTATTCAGAGTGTGATGTTTCAGTATTTCTGAGTGTGATGTTTCAATATATCTGGGTGTGATGTTTCCGTATTTCTCTGTGTGATGCTCCAGTATTTCATGGTGTGATGCTTCAGCATTTCTGGGTGTGATGTTTCAGTATTTCTAGGTGTGATGTTTCAGTATTTCTGGGTGTGATGTTTCAGTATTTCTGGGTGTGATGTTTCAATATTTCTGGGTGTGATGTTTCAGTATTTCTGGGTGTGATGTTTCAGTATTTCTGGGTGTGATGCTCCAGTATTTCTGGGTGTCATGTTTCAGTATTTCTGAGTGGGATGTATCATTATTTCTGGGTGGGACGTATCAGTATTTCTCTGTGTGATCTTTTAGTATTTCCCGTGTGATATTTCACTCCTTCTCCATGTGATGTTTTAGTATTTCGGGTGTGATGTTTCTTATTTAAATGTGTGGTGTTTCTCTATTTCTAGGCATGATTTTTCAGTATTTCTGGTAACAAAATTCCAGTATTTCAAGATGTAATGCTTCAAAAGTTCAGGTTTTGATGATTCAACATTTCTGGCTGTGATGTATCAGTAATTCTGTGTGTAATGTTTTGATATTTCTGGGTGTGATGGTTCAGTATTTCTGGGTGTGATGTTTTAGTATTTCTGGCTGTGATGTATCGGAATTTTTAGGTGTGAGGTTTTAGTATTTCTGGGTGTGATGGTTCAGTATTTCTGTGTGTGATGGTTCAGTATTTCTGGGTGTGATGTTTTAGTCTTTTTGGGTGTGATTGTTTAGTATATCCAGGTGCAATGGGTTAATATTTCTGGATTTGATGTTTCAGTATCTCTCCATGTGATGTTTCAGTGTATCTGGGAGTGATGTTTCAGTATTTCTGAGTGTGATGCTTCAGTATTTCTGAGTGTGATGCTTCAGTATTTCTGAGTGTGATGTTTCAGTATTTCTGAGTGTGATGCTTCAGTACACCTGGGTGTGATGTGTCAGTATTTCTGGGTGTGATGGTTCAGTATTTCTGGGTGTGAAATTTCAGTATTTCTCCAAGTGATGTTTCAGTGTATCTGGGTGTGATTTTATAGTATTTTTTGGTGTGATTGTTTCGTATTTCTGGGTGTGATGGATCAGTATTTCTCCATGTGATGTTTCAGTGTATCTGGGAGTGATGTTTTAGTTTTTCTGGGTGTGATGTTTCAGTACTTCTGAGCATCAGTTTTCAGTATTTCTGAGTGTGATGGTTCAGTATTTCTGAGTCTGATGTTTCAGTTATTCAGAGTGTGATGGTTCAGTATTTCTGGGTGTGATGTTTCAGTAATTCTGAGTGTGATTTATCATTATTTCTGGATATGATGTATCAGTATTTCTCAGTGTGATGTTTTAGTGTTTCCCGTGTGATATTTCACTATTTCTCCATTTGATGTTTTAGTATTTCGATTAGGATGTTCCTTATTTCAATGTGTGATGTTCCTCTATTTCTAGGTGTGATGTTTCAGTATTTCTCGTTGCAAAATTCCAGTATTTCTTGGTGTAATGCTTCAATAGTTCAGTCTTTGATGATTCAACATTTCTGGCTGTGATGTATCGGTATTTCTGGGTGTGATGTTTCAGTATTTCTGGGTGTGACGCTTCAGTATTTTTTGGTGTGATGTTTCAGTGTTTCTTAGTGTGCTTTGACCTTAGTTCTGGTTGTGATGTTTCAGTATTTCTGGGTGTGATGTTTCAGTATACCTGGGTGTGATGTTTCAGTATATCTGGGTGTGATGTTTCAGTATTTTTGGGTGTGATGCTTCAGTATTTCTGGGTTTGATGTTTCAGTATTTCTGAGTGTGATGTTTCAGTTTATCTGTGTGTGATGTTTCAGTATTTCTGGGTGTGATGTTTCAGTATTTCTGAGTGTGATGTTTCAGTATATCTGGGTGTGATGTTTCAGTATTTCTGAGTGTGATGTTTCAGTATATCTGGGTGTGATGTTTTAGTATTTCTGAGTGTGATGTTTCAGTATATCTGGGAATGATGTTTCCGTATTTCTCTATGTGATGCTTCAGTATTTCTTGGTGTGATGTGTTAGCATTTCTGGGTGTGTTGTTTCAGTATTTCTGAATGAGATGTTTCAGTATTTCTGAGTGTGATGTATCAGTGTATCTGGGTGTGATGTTTCAGTATTTTTGGGTGTGATGTTTCAGTAATTCTGAGTGTGATTTATCATTATTTCTGGATGTGATGTATCAGTATTTCTCAGTGTGATGTTTTAGTGTTTCCCGTATGATATTTCACTATTTCTCCATTTGATGTTTTAGTATTTCGAGTAGGTTGTTCCTTATTTCAATGTGTGATGTTTCTCTATTTCTAGGTGTGATGTTTCAGTATTTCTCGTTGCAAAATTCCAGTATTTCTTGTTGTCATGCTTCAATAGTTCAGTCTTTGATGATTCAGCATTTCTGGTTGTGATGTATCGGTATTTCTGGGTGTGATGTTTCAGTATTTTTGGGTGTGATGTTTCAGTGTTTCTTAGTGTGCTTTGACATTAGTTCTAGTTGTGATGTTTCAGTATTTCTGTGTGTGCTGTTTCATTATCTATGGGTGTAATGTTTCAATATGCCAGGGTGTGATACTTCAGTATTTCTGGATGCGGTTTCGGTATTTTGTTGTGTGACATTTCAGTAGTTCTGCAAGTGATATTTCAATATTTCTGGGTGTGATATTTCAGTGGTTGTGGTTGTGATGTTTCAGTATTTCTGTGTGTGATGTTACAGTATTTTTGGGTGTGATGTTTCAGTGTTTCTGACTGTTATGTTTCAGTATTTCTCTGTGCGATGTTTCATTATTTCTGGGTCTGATGTTCCAGTATTTCTGGGTCCGATGTTCCAATATTACTTTATGCGATGTGTAGGATGTCCGGATGTGTTGTTTCAGTCTTTCTGGATGTGTTGTTTCAGAGTTTCTGGGATAAATGTTTCAGTATATCTGGCTGCAAAATATCAGTATTTCAGTGTGTTGTGTCTCAGCATTTCCAGGTATGATGTTTCAGTATTTCTGGTGTGATGTTTCAGTATTTCTGGGTGTGATGTTTCAGTATTTCTGAGTGTGATGTTTCAGTATTTCTGGGTGTGATGTTTAAGTATTTCTGGGTGTTACGTATCATTATTTCTGGGTCTGATGTTCCAGCATTTCTGGGTCCAATGTTCTAGTATTACTGTCTGTACTTTGTGGTATGTCTGGGTGCGATGTTTCAGTGTTTCTTGGTTTCATGTTTCAGCATTTATGAATATTGGGATATTTCAGTATTACTAGGTGTGATATTTCAGGATTTCTCCATGTGGTATTTCAGTATTTGTGGGTGTGATGTTTTAGCATTTCTGGCTGTGATGTTTCAGTATTTCTTGGACTGATGTTTTAGTATATTTGGGTGTGATGGTTCAGTATTTCTGGTTGTGATGTTTCAGTATTTCTGGGACTGATGTTTTAGTATATCTGGGTGTGATGTTTCAGTATTTCTCCATGAGATGTTTCACTATTTCTTGTGTGATGTTTCTCTGTTTCTAGGTGTGATGTTTCAGTATTTCTCGTTGCAAAATTCCAGTATTTCTTGGTGTAATGCTTCAATAGTTCAGTCTTTGATGATTCAGCATTTCTGGCTGTGATGTATCGGTATTTCTGGGCGTGATGTTTTAGTATTTCTGGGTGTGACGCTTCAGTATTTTTTGGTGTGATGTTTCAGTGTTTCTTAGTGTGCTTTGACATTAGTTCTAGTTGTGATGTTTCAGTATTTCTGGGTGTGGTATTTTAGTATTTCTGGGTGTGCTGTTTCATTACCTATGGGTGTAATGTTTCAATATGCCAGGGTGTGATACTTCAGTATTTCTGGATGTGCCTGTTCGGTATTTCTAGGTATGAGGTTTCAGTATTTTGGTGTGTGACATTTCAGTAATTCTGCGTGCGATATTTCAGTATTTCTGGGTGTGATATTTCAGTGGTTGTGGGTGTGATGTTTCAGTATTTCTGTGTGTGATGTTTCAGGATTTCTGGCTGTGATGTTTCAGTATTTCTGGGTGTGATATTTCAGTGGTTGTGGGTGTGATGTTTCAGTATTTCTGAGTGTGATGTTTCAGGATTTCTGGCTGTGATGTTTCAGTATTTCTGTGAGTGATGTTTCAGTATTTCTGGGTGTGATGTTCCAGTATTTCTGGGTGTGATGTTTCAGTATTTCTGGGTGTGATACTTCAGTATTTCTGGGTGTGATGGTTCAGTATTTCTGGGTGTGATATTTCAGTATTTCTCCAAGTGATGTTTCAGTGTATCTGGGTGTGATTTTATAGTATTTTTTGGTGTGATTGTTTCGTATTTCTGGGTGTGATGGATCAGTATTTCTCCATGTGATGTTTCAGTGTATCTGGGAGTGATGTTTCAGTTTTTCTGGGTGTGATGTTTCAGTACTACTGAGCATCAGTTTTCAGTATTTCTGAGTGTGATATTTCAGTATTTCTGAGTCTGATGTTTCAGTTATTCAGAGTGTGATGTTTCAGTATTTCTGAGTGTGATGTTTCAGCATTTCTGGGTGTGGTGGTTCAGTATTTCTGGGAATGATGTTTCCGTATTTCTCTATGTGATGCTTCAGTATTTCTTGGTGTGATGTGTTAGCATTTCTGGGTGTGATGTTTCAGTATTTCTGAATGTGATGTTTCAGTATATCTGGGAATGATGTTTCCGTATTTCTCTATGTGATGCTTCAGTATTTCTTGGTGTGATGTGTTAGCATTTCTGGGTGTGATGTTTCAGTATTTCTGAATGTGATGTTTTAGTATTTCTGAGTGTGATGTTTCAGTATTTTCGGGTGTGATGTTTCAGTAATTCTGAGTGTGATTTATCATTATTTCTGGATGTGATGTATCAGTATTTCTCAGTGTGATGTTTTAGTGTTTCCCGTATGATATTTCACTATTTCTCCATTTGATATTTTAGTATTTCGATTAGGATGTTCCTTATTTTAATGTGTGATGTTCCTCTATTTCTAGGTGTGATGTTTCAGTATTTCTCGTTGCAAAATTCCAGTATTTCTTGGTGTAATGCTTCAATAGTTCAGTCTTTGATGATTCAGCATTTCTGGTTGTGATGTATCGGTATTTCTGGGTGTGATGTTTTAGTAGTTCTGGGTGTGATGTTTTAGCCTTTCTGGGTGTGATGTTTCAGTATTTTTGGGTGTGATGTTTCAGTGTTTCTTAGTGTGCTTTGACATTAGTTCTGGTTGTGATGTTTCAGTATTTCTGAGTGTGATGTTTCAGTATATCTGGGTGTGATGTTTCAGTATTTCTGGGTTTGATGTTTCAGTATTTCTGAGTGTGATGTTTCAGTCTATCTGGGTGTGATGTTTCAGTATTTCTGAGCGTGATGTTTCAGTATTTCTGAGTGTGATGTTTCAGTATATCAGGGTGTGATGTTTCAGAATTTCTGAGCGTGATGTTTCAGTATATCTGGGTGTGATGTTTCAGTATATCTGAGTGTGATGTTTCAGTATATCTGGGAATGATGTTTCCGTATTTCTCAATGTGATGCTTCAGTATTTCTTGGTGTGATGTGTTAGCATTTCTGGGTGTGTTGTTTCAGAATTTCTGAATGAGATGTTTCAGTATTTCTGAGTGTGATGTATCAGTGTATCTGGGTGTGATGTTTCAGTATTTTTGGGTGTGATGTTTCAGTAATTCTGAGTGTGATTTATCATTATTTCTGGATGTGATGTATCAGTATTTCTCAGTGTGATGTTTTAGTGTTTCCAGTATGATATTTCACTATTTCTCCATTTGATGTTTCAGTATTTCGAGTAGGTTGTTCCTTATTTCAATGTGTGATGTTTCTCTATTTCTAGGTGTGATGTTTCAGTATTTCTCATTGCAAAATTCCAGTATTTCCAGTATTTTCCAGTATTTCTTATTGTAATGCTTCAATAGTTCAGTCTTTGATGATTCAACATTTCTGGCTGTGATGTATCGGTATTTCTGGGTGTGATGTTTCTGTATTTTTGGGTGTGATGTTTCAGTGTTTCTTAGTGTGCTTTGACATTAGTTCTAGTTGTGATGTTTCAGTATTTCTGGGTGTGGTATTTTAGTATTTCTGGGTGTGTTGTTTCATTATGTATGGGTGTAATGTTTCAATATGCCAGGGTGTGATACTTCAGTATTTCTGGGTGCGGTTTCAGTATTTTGTTGTGTGACATTTCAGTAGTTCTGCATGTGATATTTCAATATTTCTGGGTGTGATATTTCCGTGGTTGTGGGTGTGATGTTTCAGTATTTCTGTGTGTGATATTACAGTATTTTTGGGTGTGATGTTTCAGTGTTTCTGACTGTTATGTTTCAGTATTTCTCTGTGCGATGTTTCATTATTTCTGGGTCTGATGTTCCAGTATTTCTGAGTGTGATGTTTCAGTATATCTGGGTGTGATGTTTCAGTATATCTGGGTGTGATGTTTCAGTATTTTTGGGTGTGATGTTTCAGTATTTCTGGGTTTGATGTTTCAGTATTTCTGTGTGTGATGTTTCAGTCTATCTGGGTGTGATGTTTCCGTATTTCTGAGTGTGATGTTTCAGTATTTCTGAGTGTGATGTTTCAGTATATCAGGGTGTGATGTTTCAGAATTTCTGAGTGTGATGTTTCAGTATTTCTGGGTGTGATGTTTCAGTATATCTGGGTGTGATGTTTCAGTATTTCTGAGTGTGATGTTTCAGTATATCTGGGTGTGATGTTTTAGTAATTCTGAGTGTGATGTTTCAGTATATCTGGGAATGATGTTTCCGTATTTCTCTATGTGATGCTTCAGTATTTCTTGGTGTGATGTGTTAGCATTTCTGGGTGTGTTGTTTCAGTATTTCTGAATGAGATGTTTCAGTATTTCTGAGTGTGATGTATCAGTGTATCTGGGTGTGATGTTTCAGTATTTTTGGGTGTGATGTTTCAGTAATTCTGAGTGTGATTTATCATTATTTCTGGATGTGATGTATCAGTATTTCTCAGTGTGATGTTTTAGTGTTTCCCGTATGATATTTCACTATTTCTCCATTTGATGCTTTAGTATTTCGAGTAGGTTGTTCCTTATTTCAATGTGTGATGTTTCTCTATTTCTAGGTGTGATGTTTCAGTATTTCTCATTGCAAAATTCCAGTATTTCTTGTTGTCATGCATCAATAGTTCAGTCTTTGATGATTCAGCATTTCTGGCTGTGATGTATCGGTATTTCTGGGTGTGATGTTTTAGTATTTCTGGGTGTGACGCTTCAGTATTTATTGGTGTGATGTTTCAGTGTTTCTTAGTGTGCTTTGACATTAGTTCTGGTTGTGATGTTTCAGTATATCTGAGTGTGATGTTTCATTATCTATGGGTGTAATGTTTCAATATGCCAGGGTGTGATACTTCAGTATTTCTGGATGCGGTTTCAGTATTTTGTTGTGTGACATTTCAGTAGTTCTGCATGTGATATTTCAATATTTCTGGGTGTGATATTTCAGTGGTTGTGGTTGTGATGTTTCAGTATTTCTGTGTGTGATTTTACAGTATTTTTGGGTGTGATGTTTCAGTGTTTCTGACTGCTATGTTTCAGTATTTCTCTGTGCGATGTTCCATTATTTCTGGGTCTGATGTTCCAGTATTTCTGGGTCCGATGTTCCAATATTACTTTATGCGATGTGTAGGATGTCCGGATGTGTTGTTTCAGTCTTTCTGGATGTGTTGTTTCAGAGTTTCTGGGATAAATGTTTCAGTATATCTGGCTGCAAAATATCAGTATTTCAGTGTGTTGTGTCTCAGCATTTCCAGGTATGATGTTTCAGTATTTCTGGTGTGATGTTTCAGTATTTCTGGGTGTGATGTTTCAGTATTTCTGAGTGTGATGTTTCAGTATTTCTGGGTGTGATGTTTAAGTATTTCTGGGTGTTACATATCATTATTTCTGGGTCTGATGTTCCAGCATTTCTGGGTCCAATGTTCTAGTATTACTGTCTGTACTTTGTGGTATGTCTGGGTGCGATGTTTCAGTGTTTCTTGGTTTCATGTTTCAGCATTTATGAATATTGGGATATTTCAGTATTACTAGGTGTGATATTTCAGGATTTCTCCATGTGGTATTTCAGTATTTGTGGGTGTGATGTTTTAGCATTTCTGGCTGTGATGTTTCAGTATTTCTTGGACTGATGTTTTAGTATATTTGGGTGTGATGGTTCAGTATTTCTGGTTGTGATGTTTCAGTATTTCTGGGACTGATGTTTTAGTATATCTGGGTGTGATGTTTCAGTATTTCTCCATGAGATGTTTCACTATTTCTTGTGTGATGTTTCTCTATTTCTAGGTGTGATGTTTCAGTATTTCCCGTTGCAAAATTCCAGTATTTCTTGGTGTAATGCTTCAATAGTTCAGTCTTTGATGATTCAGCATTTCTGGCTGTGATGTATCGGTATTTCTGGGCGTGATGTTTTAGTATTTCTGGGTGTGACGCTTCAGTATTTTTTGGTGTGATGTTTCAGTGTTTCTTAGTGTGCTTTGACATTAGTTCTAGTTGTGATGTTTCAGTATTTCTGGGTGTGGTATTTTAGTATTTCTGGGTGTGCTGTTTCATTACCTATGGGTGTAATGTTTCAATATGCCAGGGTGTGATACTTCAGTATTTCTGGATGTGCCTGTTCGGTATTTCTAGGTATGAGGTTTCAGTATTTTGGTGTGTGACATTTCAGTAATTCTGCGTGCGATATTTCAGTATTTCTGGGTGTGATATTTCAGTGGTTGTGGGTGTGATGTTTCAGTATTTCTGTGTGTGATGTTTCAGGATTTCTGGCTGTGATGTTTCAGTATTTCTGGGTGTGATATTTCAGTGGTTGTGGGTGTGATGTTTCAGTATTTCTGAGTGTGATGTTTCAGGATTTCTGGCTGTGATGTTTCAGTATTTCTGGGTGTGATGTTTCAGTATTTCTGGCTGTGATGTTTCAGTATTTCTGGGAGTGATGTTTCAGTATTTCTGGGTGTGATGTTCCAGTATTTCTGGTGTGATGTTTCAGTATTTCTTGGTGTGATGCTTCAGTATTTCTGGGTGTGATGCTTCAGTATTTCTGGGTGTGATGGTTCAGTATTTCTGGGTGTGATATTTCAGTATTTCTCCAAGTGATGTTTCAGTGTATCTGGGTGTGATTTTATAGTATTTTTTGGTGTGATTGTTTCGTATTTCTGGGTGTGATGGATCAGTATTTCTCCATGTGATGTTTCAGTGTATTTGGGAGTGATGTTTCAGTTTTTCTGGGTGTGATGTTTCAGTACTACTGAGCATCAGTTTTCAGTATTTCTGAGTGTGATATTTCAGTATTTCTGAGTGTGATATTTCAGTATTTCTGAGTCTGATGTTTCAGTTATTCAGAGTGTGATGTTTCAGTATTTCTGAGTGTGATGTTTCAGCACTTCTGGGTGTGGTGGTTCAGTATTTCTGGGAATGATGTTTCTGTATTTCTCTATGTGATGCTTCAGTATTTCTTGGTGTGATGTGTTAGCATTTCTGGGTGTGATGTTTCAGTATTTCTGAATGTGATGTTTTAGTATTTCTGAGTGTGATGTATCAGTATTTTCGGGTGTGATGTTTCAGTAATTCTGAGTGTGATTTATCATTATTTCTGGATGTGATGTATCAGTATTTCTCAGTGTGATGTTTTAGTGTTTCCCGTATGATATCTCACTATTTCTCCATTTGATGTTTTAGTATTTCGATTAGGATTTTCCTTATTTCAATGTGTGATGTTCCTCTATTTCTAGGTGTGATGTTTCAGTATTTCACGTTGCAAAATTCCAGTATTTCTTGGTGTAATGCTTCAATAGTTCAGTCTTTGATGATTCAGCATTTCTGGTTGTGATGTATCGGTATTTCTGGGTGTGATGTTTTAGTAGTTCTGGGTGTGATGTTTTAGCCTTTCTGGGTGTGATGTTTCAGTATTTTTGGGTGTGATGTTTCAGTGTTTCTTAGTGTGCTATGACATTAGTTCTGGTTGTGATGTTTCAGTATTTCTGAGTGTGATGTTTCAGTATATCTGGGTGTGATGTTTCAGTATATCTGGGTGTGATGTTTCAGTATTTTTGGGTGTGATGTTTCAGTATTTCTGGGTTTGATGTTTCAGTATTTCTGAGTGTGATGTTTCAGTCTATCTGGGTGTGATGTTTCAGTCTATCTGGGTGTGATGTTTCAGTATTTCTGAGTGTGATGTTTCAGTATTTCTGAGTGTGATGTTTCAGTATATCAGGGTGTGATGTTTCAGAATTTCTGGGTGTGATGTTTCAGTATATCTGGGTGTGATGTTTCAGTATATCTGGGTGTGATGTTTCAGTCTATCTGGGTGTGATGTTTTAGTATTTCTGAGTGTGATGTTTCAGTATGTCTGGGAATGATGTTTCCGTATTTCTCTATGTGATGCTTCAGTATTTCTTGGTGTGATGTGTTAGCATTTCTGGGTGTGTTGTTTCAGTATTTCTGAATGAGATGTTTCAGTATTTCTGAGTGTGATGTATCAGTGTATCTGGGTGTGATGTTTCAGTATTTTTGGGTGTGATGTTTCAGTAATTCTGAGTTTGATTTATCATTATTTCTGGATGTGATGTATCAGTATTTCTCAGTGTGATGTTTTAGTGTTTCCCGTATGATATTTCACTATTTCTCCATTTGATGTTTTAGTATTTCGAGTAGGTTGTTCCTTATTTCAATGTGTGATGTTTCTCTATTTCTAGGTGTGATGTTTCAGTATTTCTCGTTGCAAAATTCCAGTATTTCTTGTTGTCATGCTTCAATAGTTCAGTCTTTGATGATTCAGCATTTCTGGCTGTGATGTATCGGTATTTCTGGGTGTGATGTTTCAGTATTTTTGGGTGTGATGTTTCAGTGTTTCTTAGTGTGCTTTGACATTAGTTCTAGTTGTGATGTTTCAGTATTTCTGTGTGTGCTGTTTCATTATCTATGGGTGTAATGTTTCAATATGCCAGGGTGTGATACTTCAGTATTTCTGGATGCGGTTTCAGTATTTTGTTGTGTGACATTTCAGTAGTTCTGCATGTGATATTTCAATATTTCTGGGTGTGATATTTCCGTGGTTGTGGGTGTGATGTTTCAGTATTTCTGTGTGTGATATTACAGTATTTTTGGGTGTGATGTTTCAGTGTTTCTGACTGTTATGTTTCAGTATTTCTCTGTGCGATGTTTCATTATTTCTGGGTCTGATGTTCCAGTATTTCTGAGTGTGATGTTTCAGTATATCTGGGTGTGATGTTTCAGTATATCTGGGTGTGATGTTTCAGTATATCTGGGTGTGATGTTTCAGTATTTTTGGGTGTGATGTTTCAGTATTTCTGGGTTTGATGTTTCAGTATTTCTGAGCGTGATGTTTCAGTCTATCTGGGTGTGATGTTTCCGTATTTCTGAGTGTGATGTTTCAGTATTTCTGAGTGTGATGTTTCAGTATATCAGGGTGTGATGTTTCAGAATTTCTGAGTGTGATGTTTCAGTATTTCTGGGTGTGATGTTTCAGTATATCTGGGTGTGATGTTTCAGTATTTCTGAGTGTGATGATTCAGTATATCTGGGAATGATGTTTCCGTATTTCTCCATGTGATGCTTCAGTATTTCTTGGTGTGATGTGTTAGCATTTCTGGGTGTGTTGTTTCAGTATTTCTGAATGAGATGTTTCAGTATTTCTGAGTGTGATGTATCAGTGTATCTGGGTGTGATGTTTCAGTATTTTTGGGTGTGATGTTTCAGTAATTCTGAGTGTGATTTATCATTATTTCTGGATGTGATGTATCAGTATTTCTCAGTGTGATGTTTTAGTTTTTCCCGTATGATATTTCACTATTTCTCCATTTGATGTTTTAGTATTTCGAGTAGGTTGTTCCTTATTTCAATGTGTGATGTTTCTCTATTTCTAGGTGTGATGTTTCAGTATTTCTCGTTGCAAAATTCCAGTATTTCCAGTATTTTCCAGTATTTCTTATTGTAATGCTTCAATAGTTCAGTCTTTGATGATTCAGCATTTCTGGCTGTGATGTATCGGTATTTCTGGGTGTGATGTTTCAGTATTTTTGGGTGTGATGTTTCAGTGTTTCTTAGTGTGCTTTGACACTAGTTCTAGTTGTGATGTTTCAGTATTTCTGGGTGTGGTATTTTAGTATTTCTGGGTGTGCTGTTTCATTATCTATGGGTGTAATGTTTCAATATGCCAGGGTGTGATACTTCAGTATTTCTGGGTGCGGTTTCAGTATTTTGTTGTGTGACATTTCAGTAGTTCTGCATGTGATATTTCAATATTTCTGGGTGTGATATTTCCGTGGTTGTGGGTGTGATGTTTCAGTATTTCTGTGTGTGATATTACAGTATTTTTGGGTGTGATGTTTCAGTGTTTCTGACTGTTATGTTTCAGTATTTCTGAGTGCGATGTTTCATTATTTCTGGGTCTGATGTTCCAGTATTTTGGGTCCGATGTTCCAATATTACTTTATGCGATGTGTAGGATGTCCGGATGTGTTGTTTCAGTCTTTCTGGATGTGTTGTTTCAGAGTTTCTGGGATAGATTTTTCAGTATATCTGGCTGCAAAATATCAGTATTTCAGTGTGTTGTGTCTCAGCATTTCCAGGTATGATTTTTCAGTATTTCTGGTGTGATGTTTCAGTATTTCTGGGTGTGATGTTTCAGTATTTCTGAGTGTGATGTTTAAGTATTTCTGGGTGTTACGTATCATTATTTCTGTGTCTGATGTTCCAGCATTTCTGCGTCCAATGTTCTAGTATTACTGTCTGTAGTTTGTGGTATGTCTGGTTGCGATGTTTCAGTGTTTCTTGGTTTCATGTTTCAGCATTTATGAATATTGGGATATTTCAGTGTTACTAGGTGTGATATTTCAGGATTTCTCCATGTGGTATTTCTGTATTTGTAGGTGTGATGTTTTAGCATTTCTGGCTGTGATGTTTCAGTATTTCTTGGACTGATGTTTTAGTATATTTGGGTGTGATGGTTCAGTATTTCCGGTTGTGATGTTTCAGTATTTCTGGGACTGATGTTTTAGTATATCTGGGTGTGATGTTTCAGTATTTCTCCATGAAATGTTTCACTATTTCTTGTGTGATGTTTCTCTATTTCTAGGTGTGATGTTTCAGTATTTCTCGTTGCAAAATTCCAGTCTTTCTTGGTGTAATGCTTCAATAGTTCAGTCTTTGATGATTCAGCATTTCTGGCTGTGATGTATCGGTATTTCTGGGTGTGATGTTTTAGTATTTCTGGGTGTGACGCTTCAGTATTTTTTGGTGTGATGTTTCAGTGTTTCTTAGTGTGCTTTGACATTAGTTCTAGTTGTGATGTTTCAGTATTTCTGGGTGTGGTATTTTAATATTTCTGGGTGTGCTGTTTCATTACCTATGGGTGTAATGTTTCAATATGCCAGGGTGTGATACTTCAATATTTCTGGATGTGCCTGTTCGGTATTTCTAGGTATGAGGTTTCAGTATTTTGGTGTGTGACATTTCAGTAATTCTGCGTGCGATATTTCAGTATTTCTGGGTGTGATATTTCAGTGGTTGTGGGTGTGATGTTTCAGTATTTCTGTGTGTGATGTTTCAGGATTTCTGGCTGTTATGTTTCAGTATTTCTGGGAGTGATGTTTCAGTATTTCTGTCAGTGATGTTCCAGTATTTCTGAGTGTGATGTTTCAGTATTTCTGGGTGTGATGTTACAGTATTTCTGGGTGTGATGTTACAGTATTTCTGGCAGTGATGTTACGGTATTTCTGGGAGTGATGTTTCAGTATTTCTGGGTGTGATGTTTCAGTATTTCTGGTGTGATGTTTCAGTATTTCTGGTGTGATGTTTCAGTATTTCTGGGTGTGATGTTTCAGTATTTCTGGGTGTGATGTTTCAGTATTTCTGGGTGTGATGCTTCAGTATTTCTGGGTGTGATATTTCAGTATTTCTCTAAGTGATGTTTCAGTGTATCTGGGTGTGATTTTTTAGTATTTTTTGGTGTGATTGTTTCGTATTTCCGGGTGTGATGGATCAGTATTTCTCCATGTGATGTTTCAGTGTATCTGGGAGTCATGTTTCAGTTTTTCTGGATGTGATGTTTCAGTACTTCTGAGCATCAGTTTTCAGTATTTCTGAGTGTGATATTTCAGTATTTCTGAGTCTGATGTTTCAGTTATTCAGAGTGTGATGTTTCAGTATTTCTGAGTGTGATGTTTCAGCATTTCTGGGTGTGGTGGTTCAGTGTTTCTTAGTGTGCTTTGACATTAGTTCTAGTTGTGATGTTTCAGTATTTCTGGGTGTGGTATTTTAGTATTTCTGGCTGTGCTGTTTCATTATCTATGGGTGTAATGTTTCAATATGCCAGGGTGTGATACTTCAGTATTTCTGGGTGCGATTTCAGTATTTTGTTGTGTGACATTTCAGTAGTTCTGCATGTGATATTTCAATATTTCTGGGTGTGATATTTCAGTGGTTGTGGTTGTGATTTTTCAGTATTTCTGTGTGTGATGTTACACTATTTTTGGGTGTGATGTTTCAGTGTTTCTGACTGCTATGTTTCAGTATTTCTCTGTGCGATGTTTCATTATTTCTGGGTCTGATGTTCCAGTATTTCTGGGTCCGATGTTCCAATTTTACTTTATTCAATGTGTAGGATGTCCGGATGTGTTGTTTCAGTCTTTCTGGATGTGTTGTTTCAGAGTTTCTGGGTAAATGTTTCAGTATATCTGGCTGCAAAATATCAGTATTTCTGGTGTGATGTTCCAGCATTTCTGGGTCCAATATTCTAGTATTACTGGGTGTGTTGTGTGGTATGTCTGGGTGCGATGTTCCAGTATTTCTTGGTTTCATGTTTCAGCATTTATGAATATTGGGATATTTCGGTGTTACTAGGTGTGATGTTTCAATATTTCTCTAGGTGGTATTTCAGTATTTCTGGGTGTGATGTTTCGGTATTTCTGGTGTGATGTTTCAGTATTTCTGAGTGTGATATTTCAGTGTTTCTGGGTGTTACGTATCATTATTTCTGGCTCTGATGTTCCAGCATTTCTGGGTCCGATGTTCTAGTATTACTGGATGTGCTTTGTGGTATGACTGGGTGCAACGTTGCACTGTTTCTTGGTTTCACGTTTCAGCATTTATGAATATCGGGATATTTCGGTGTTACGAGGTGTGATGTTTCAGGATTTCTCCATGTGGTATTTCAGTATTTATGGGTGTGATATATTAGCATTTCTGGGTGTGATGTTTCAGTATTTCTGGGACTGATGTTTTAGTATATTTGGGTGCGATGTTACAGTATTTCTGGCAATGATGTTTCAGTATTTCTGGCAGTGATGTTACAGTATTTCTGGCAGTGATGTTTCAGTATTTCTGGGTGTGATGTTTCACTATTTCTCTCAGTGATGTTACAGTATTTCTGGGTATGATGTTTCAGTGTTTCTGACTGTTATGTTTCAGTATTTCTGGGTGTGATATTTCATTATTTCTGGGTGTGATATTTCATTGTTTCTGTGTCTGATGTTCCAGTATTACTGGATGCGATGTGTAGGATGTCTGGATGTGTTGTTTCCGTGTTTCTGGGCTAAATGTTTCAGTATATCTGGCTATGATATATCAGTATTTCAGTGTGTTGTGTCTCAGCATTTCAGGGTAGGAATTTGCAGTATTTCTGGTTGTAAAGTTGCACTATTTCTGTGTGGGATATTCCACTATTTCTAGGTGTGATATTTCAGTATTTCTGGTTGCCAAATATCAGTATTTCACGGTGTGATGTTCCACTAGTTCGGGCTTTGATGTTTCAGCATTTCTGCCTGTGACCTTTCTGTATTTCTGTGTAATGTATCAGTATTTGTGTGTGTGATATTTCACTACTTCTTGGTGTGATTTGTCATTAGTTCTAGTTGTGATGTTTCAGTATTTCTGGATGTGATGTTTCAGTATTTCTGGGTGTGATGTTTCAGTATTTCTCTGCATGATATTTCAGTATTTCTGGGTGTGATGTTTCTGTATTGCTGGTTGTGATGTTTCAGTATTTCTGGGTGTGATGTTTCAGTATTTCTCTGCGTGATATTTCAGTATTTCTGGGTGTGATGTTTCTGTATTGCTGGTTGTGATGTTTCAGTATTTCTGGGTGTGATTTTTCAGTATTTCTGGGTGTGATTTTCAGTATTTCTGGGTGTGATATTTCAGCATTTCTAGGTGTGATGTTTCAGTATTTCTGGGTGTGATGTTTCAGTATTTCTCTGTGTGATATTTCAGTATTTCTGGGTGTGATGTTTCTGTATTTCTCTGCGTGATGTTTCAGCATTTCTGGGTGAGAAGTTTCAGTATTTCTGGGTGTTATATTTCAGCATTTCTAGGTGTGATGTTTCAGTATTTCTAGGCATGATTTTTCAGCATTTCTGGGTGTGATGTTTCAGTATTTCTCTGCGTGATAT
The DNA here is from genome assembly GCF_017639515.1 of Carcharodon carcharias. Lineage (NCBI taxonomy): Eukaryota > Metazoa > Chordata > Chondrichthyes > Lamniformes > Lamnidae > Carcharodon > Carcharodon carcharias. Next base: position 25,004,837 of record NC_054479.1, read on the forward strand.
TTCAGCATTTCTGGGTGTGATGTTTCTGTATTGCTGGTTGTGATGTTTCAGTATTTCTGGGTGTGATTTTCAGTATTTCTGGGTGTGATATTTCAGCATTTCTAGGTGTGATGTTTCAGTATTTCTGGGTGTTATGTTTCAGTATTTCTCTGTGTGATATTTCAGTATTTCTGGGTGTGATGTTTCTATATTTCTCTGCGTGAAGTTTCAGCATTTCTGGGTGAGAAGTTTCAGTATTTCTGGGTTTGATATTTCAGCATTTCTATGTGTGATGTTTCAGTATTTCAGGGTGTGATTTTTCAGCATTTCTGGGTGTGACGTTTCAGTATTTCTCTGTGTGATATTTCAGTATTTCTGGTGTGATGTTTCTGTATTGCTGATTGTGATGTTTCAGCATTTCTGTGTGTGATGTTTCATTATTTCTGTGTCTGATGGTCCAGTAATGTTGGGTGCGATGTTTCAGTGTTTCTGGATCTTGTGGTTCAGTGTCCCTGGCTACGATATATCAGTATTTCAGTGTGTTATGTTTCAGTATTTCTGTGTGTGCTGTCTCAGTATTTCTGGGTATGATATTTCAGTATTTCTCAGTTTGATGTTTCAGTCTTTCTGGTTGTGACAATTCAGTGCTTCTATGTGTGATGTTTCACGTGTTCTGTGTGTGATATTTCAGTATTTCTGGGTGTGATGTTTCTATATTTCTCTGCGTGATGTTTCAGCATTTCTGGGTGAGAAGTTTCAGTATTTCTGGGTGTGATATTTCAGCATTTCTGGATGTGATGTTTCAGTATTTGTGTGTGTGATAATTCAGTATTCTTGGGTGTGACCTTTCACTATTCCTGGGTGTGATGTTTCAGTATTCCTGCTTGTGTGATGTTTCAGTATTCCTGGTTGTGTGATATTTCAGTATGTCTGGGTGTGGTGTTTCACTATTTCTTAGTTGATGTATCAGTATGGCTGGGTGCGATGTTTCAGTGTTTCTGGGTTTCGTGTTTCAGTATTTCTGGTTGTGATATATCTGTATTTCAGTGTGCGCTGTTTCAGTATTTCTGCATGTGTGATATTTCAGCCTTTCTGCGTGTGATGTTTTAGTATTTCTCTGTATGATATTTCAGCATTTCTGCATGTGTGATATTTCAGCATTTCTAGCTGTGATGTTTCAGTATTTCTCTGTGCGATATATCAGCATTTCTGCATGTGTAATACTTCAGCATTTCTGGGTGTGATATTTCAGCATTTTTAAGTGTGATGTTTTAGTATTTCTCTGTATGATATTTCAGCATTTCTGCATGTGTGATACTTCAGCATTTCTGGGCGTGATATTTCAGCATTTCTAAGTGTGATGTTTTAGTATTTCTCTGTGTGATGTTTCAGTATTCCTGGATGTGATTATTCAGATTTTCTAACTGTGATGTTTCACTAGTTTGGACTTTGCTGTTTCCGCATTTCTTGGTGTGATATTTTGGTTTTTCTGGGTGTGATTTTTCAGTTTTTCTATCTATGATGTTTCACTATTTCTAGGTGTGATGTTTCAGTATTTTTGGGTGTGAAGTTCCAATATTTCTTGGTGTGATATTTCACTACTTAGGGTTTTGATGTTTCATCATTTCTGGCTGTGATGTACTAGTATTTCTACATGCAATGATTCACTATTTCTGGGTGTGATGCTTCAGTATTTCTGCTGTGTGATATTTCAGTATTTCTGAGTGTGACGTTTCAGTATGTCTGTGTGTGATGTTGTGATGTTTCAGTAGTCCTGGTTGTGCTGTTGCACTATTTCATGGTATGATGTTTCAGTATGTCTGGGTGTGATGTTACAGTATTTCTGGCTCTGATATTTTAGTATTTCTATGTGTGATGTTTCAGTATTTCTCTATTTGATACATCAGTACTTTTGGCTGTGATGTTTCACTATATCTAGTTGTGATGTTTCTGTATTTCTGGGTGTGCTGTTTCAGTATTTCTGGGTGCGATGTCTCAGTATTTCTGGGTGTGGCGGTTCAGTATTTCTGGGTGTGATGTTTAAGTATTTCTGTGTGTGATATTTCAGTATTTCTGTGTGTGATGTTTCGGTATTTCTGGGTGTGGCGGTTCAGTATTTCTGGGCGTGATGTTTAAGTAGTTCTGTGTGTGATGTTTCAGTATTTTTGTGTGTGATGTTTCGGTATTTCTGTATGTGATGTTTCGGTATTTCTGTGTGTGATGTTTCGGTATTTCTGTGTGTGATGTTTCGGTATTTCTGTGTGTGATGTTTCAGTATTTCTGGGTGTGATGTTTCAGTATTTCTGGGTGTGATGTTTCAGTATTTCTCCATGTGATGTTTCAGTATATCTGGGTGTGATGTTTCAGTATTTCTGGGTGTGATGCTTCAGTATTTCTGGGTGTGATATTTCAGTATTTCTGAGTGTGATGTTTCAGTATATCTGGGTGTGATGTTTCAGTATTTCTGACTGTGATGTTTCAGTATATCTGGGAATGATGTTTCCGTATTTCTCTATGTGATGCTTCAGTATTTCTTGGAGTCATGTGCTGGCATTTCTGGGTGTGAGGTCTTAGTATTTCTGAATGCGATGTTTCAGTATTTCTGAGTGTGATGTATCAGTGTATCTGGGTGTGATGTTTCAGTATTTTTGGGTGTGATGTTTCAGTATTTCTGAGTGTGATGTTTCTGTATTGCTGGTTGTGATGTTTCAGTATTTCTGGGTGTGATGTTTCAGTATTTCTGGTTGTGATTTTCAGTATTTCTGGGTGTGATATTTCAGCATTTCTAGGTGTGATGTTTCAGTATTTCTGGGTGTGATGTTTCAGTGTTTCTGGGTGTGATGTTTCAGTATTTCTCTGTGTGATATTTCAGTATTTCTCAGTGTGATGTTTTAGTGTTTCCCATATGATATTTCACTATTTCTCCATTTGATGTTTTAGTATTTCGAGTAGGATGTTCCTTATTTCAATGTGTGATGTTTCTCTATTTCTAGGTGTGATGTTTCAGTATTTCTCGCTGCAAAATTCCAGTATTTCTTGGTGTAATGCTTCAATAGTTCAGTCTTTGATGATTCAGCATTTCTGGCTGTGATGTATCGGTATTTCTGGGTTTGATGTTTTAGTATTTCTGGGTGTGATGTTTTAGTATTTCTGGGTGTGATGTTTCAGTATTTTTGGGTGTGATGTTTCAGTGTTTCTTAGTGTGCTTTGACAATAGTTCTAATTGTGATGTTTCAGTATTTCTGAGTGTGATGTTTCAGTATATCTGGGTGTGATGCTTCAGTATTTCTGGGTTTGATGTTTCAGTATTTCTGAGTGTGATGTTTTAGTATTTCTGAGTGTGATGTTTCAGTATTTCTGAGTGTGATGTTTCAGTATTTCTGAGTGTGATGTTTCAGTATTTCTGAGTGTGATGTTTCAGTATTTCTGAGTGTGATGTTTTAGTATTTCTGAGTGTGATGTCTCAGTATGTCTGGGTTTGATGTTTCCGTATTTCTGAGTATGATGTTTCAGTATATCTGGGAATGATGTTTCCGTATTTCTCTATGTGATGCTTCAGTATTTCTTGGTGTGATGTGCTGGCATTTCTGGGTGTGAGGTTTCAGTATTTCTGAATGAGATGTTTCAGTATTTCTGAGTGTGATGTATCAGTATTTTTGGGTGTGATGTTTCAGTAATTCTGAGTGTGATTTATCATTATTTCTGGATGTGATGTATCAGTATTTCTCAGTGTGATGTTTTAGTGTTTCCCGTATGATATTTCACTATTTCTCCATTTGATGTTTTAGTATATCGAGTAGGATGTTCCTTATTTCAATGTGTGATGTTTCTCTATTTCTAGGTGTGATGTTTCAGTATTTCTCGTTGCAGAATTCCAGTATTTCTTGGCGTAATGCTTCAATAGTTCAGTCTTTGATGATTCAGCATTTCTGGCTGTGATGTATCGGTATTTCTGGGTGTGATGTTTTAGTATTTCTGGGTGTGATGTTTCAGTGTTTCTTAGCGTGCTTTGACATTAGTTCTAGTTGTGATGTTTCAGTATTTCTGGGTGTGGAATTTTAGTATTTCTGTGTGTGCTGTTTCATTATCTATGGGTGTAATGTTTCAATATGCCAGGGTGTGATGCTTCAGTATTTCTGGGTGCGGTTTCAGTATTTTGTTGTGTGACATTTCAGTAGTTCTGCATGTGATATTTCAGTATTTCTGGGTGTGATATTTCAGTGGTTGTGGGTGTGATGTTTCAGTATTTCTGGCAGTGATGTTACAGTATTTCTGGGTGTGATATTTCAGCGGTTGTGGGTGTGATGTTTCAGTATTTCTGTGTGTGATGTTACAGTATTTCTGGGTGTGATGTTTCAGTATTTCTGGCAGTGATGTTACAGCATTTCTGGGTGTGATGTTTCAGTATTTCTCTGAGCGATGTTTCATTATTTCTGGGTCTGATGTTCCAGTATTTCTGGGTCCGATGTTCCAATATTACTTTGTGTGATGTGTAGGATGTCCGGATGTGTTGTTTCAGTCTTTCTGGATGTGTTGTTTCAGTGTTTCTGGGATAAATGTTTCAGTATATCTGGCTGCAAAATATCAGTATTTCAGTGTGTTGTGTCTCAGCATTTCCAGGTATGATTTTTCAGTATTTCTGGTGTGATGTTTCAGTATTTCTGGGTGTGATGTTTCAGTATTTCTGGGTGTGATGTTTCAGTATTTCTGAGTGTGATGTTTCAGTATATCTGGCTGTGATGTTTCAGTATTTCTGGCAGTGATGTTACAGTATTTCTGGGTGTGATATTTCAGTGGTTGTGGGTGTGATGTTTCAGTATTTCTGTGTGTGATGTTTCAGTATTTCTGTGTGTGATGTTACAGTACTTCTGGGTGTGATGTTTCAGTATTTCTGGCAGTGATGTTACAGTATTTCTGGGTGTGATGTTTCAGTGTTTCTGACTGTTATGTTTCAGTATTTCTCTGAGCGATGTTTCATTATTTCTGGGTCTGATGTTCCAGTATTTCTGCGTCCGATGTTCTAATATTACTTTGTGCGATGTGTAGGATGTCCGGATGTGTTGTTTCAGTCTTTCTGGATGTGTTGTTTCAGAGTTTCTGGGATAAATGTTTCAGTATATCTGGCTGCAAAATATCAGTATTTCAGTGTGTTGTGTCTCAGCGTTTCCAGGTATGATTTTTCAGTATTTCTGGGTGTGATGTTTCAGTATTTCTGGGTGTGATGTTTCAGTATTTCTGGGTGTGATGTTTCAGTATTTCTGAGTGTGATGTTTCAGTATATCTGGCTGTGATGTTTCAGTATTTCTGGCAGTGATGTTTCAGTATTTCTGGGTGTGATGTTTCAGTATTTCTGGGTGTGATGTTTCAGTATTTCTGGGTGTTACGTATCATTATTTTTGGGTGTTACATATCATTATTTCTAGGTCTGATGTTCCAGCATTTCTGGGTCCGATGTTCTAGTATTACTGTCTGTACTTTGTGGTATGTCTGGGTGCGATGTTTCAGTGTTTCTTGGTTTCATGTTTCAACATTTATGAATATTGGGATATTTCAGTGTTACTAGGTGTGATATTTCAGGATTTCTCCATTTGGTATTTCATTATTTGTAGGTGTGATGTTTTAGCATTTCTGGCTGTGATGTTTCAGTATTTCTGGGACTGATGTTTTAGTATATTTGGGTGTGATGGTTCAGTATTTCTGGTTGTGATGTTTCAGTATTTCTGGGACTGATGTTTTAGTATATCTGGGTGTGATGTTTCAGTATTTCTCCATGAAATGTTTCACTATTTCTTGTGTGATGTTTCTCTATTTCTAGGTGTGATGTTTCTCTATTTCTAGGTGTGATGTTTCCGTATTTCTGTGTGTGATGTTTCGGTATTTCTGTGTGTGGTGTTTCGGTATTTCTGGCTGTGATGTATCGGTATTTCTGGGTGCGATGTTTCGGTATTTCTGGGTGTGATATTTCAGTATTTCTGGATGTGGCGTTTCAGTATTTCTGGGTGTGATGTTTCAGTATTTCTGGGTGTGATGTTTCAGTATTTCTGGGTGTGATGTTTAAGTATTCCTGGGGGTGATGTTTCAGTATTTCTGGGTGTGATGTTTCAGTATTTCTGAGTGCGATGTTTCAGTATTCCTGGGTGTGATTTTTCAGTATTCCTGGGTGTGATGTTTCAGTATTTCTGGGTGTGATGTTTCAGTATTTCTGGGTGTGATTTTTAAGTATTTCTGTGTGTGATGTTTCAGTATTTTTGTGTGTGATGTTTTGGTATTTCTGGGTGTGATGTTTCAGTATTCCTGGGTATGACGTTTCACTATTTCTGGGTCTGATGTTCCAATGTTTCAGGGTCCGATAGTCCTGTAATACTGGATGCAATGTGTAATTTGTCCGGGTGCGAAATTTCAGTGATTTTGGGTTTTGGTTTTCAGTATTCCTGGCTGCGATATATCAGTATTTCAGTGTTATGTTTCAGTATTCCTAGGTGTGATATTTCAGCATTTCTGGTTGCGAAGTTCCACTATTTCTGTGTGGGATGTTTCAGTATTTCTAGGTGTTACATTTCACCATTTCTAGGTGTGATGTTCCACTATTGCTGGGTGTGATGTTTCACTATTTCTAGGTGTGATATTTCAGTATTTCTAATTGAGAAATGCCACTATTTCTCGATATGATGTTTACTAGTTCCGCCTTTGATGTTTCAGTATTTCTGGGTGTGATGTTGCATTATTACAATGTGTGGTGTTTCACTGTTTCTTGGTGTGGTATTTTAGTATTTCTTGGTGTGATATTTCACTATTTCTTGGTGTGATGTTTCACTATTTCTGGGTGTGATGTTTCACTATTTCTTGGTGTGATATTTCACTATTTCTGGGTGTGATGTTTCACTATTTCTGGGTGTGATGTTTCAGTATTTCTGGGTGTGATGTTTAAGTATTCCTGGGGGTGATGTTTCAGTATTTCTGGGTGTGATGTTTTAGTATTTCTGGGTGTGATATTTCAGTGGTTGTGGGCGTGATGTTTCAGTATTTCTGGGTGTGATGTTTCAGTATTTCTGAGTGCGATGTTTCAGTATTCCTGGGTGTGATTTTTCAGTATTCCTGGGTGTGATGTTTCAGTATTTCTGGGTGTGATGTTTCAGTATTTCTGGGTGTGATTTTTAAGTATTTCTGTGTGTGATGTTTCAGTATTTTTGTGTGTGATGTTTTGGTATTTCTGGGTGTGATGTTTCAGTATTCCTGGGTATGACGTTTCACTATTTCTGGGTCTGATGTTCCAATGTTTCAGGGTCCGATAGTCCTGTAATACGGGATGCAATGTGTAATTTGTCCGGGTGCGAAATTTCAGTGATTTTGGGTTTTGGTTTTCAGTATTCCTGGCTGCGATATATCAGTATTTCAGTGTTATGTTTCAGTATTCCTAGGTGTGATATTTCAGCATTTCTGGTTGCGAAGTTCCACTATTTCTGTGTGGGATGTTTCAGTATTTCTAGGTGTTACATTTCACCATTTCTAGGTGTGATGTTCCACTATTGCTGGGTGTGATGTTTCACTATTTCTAGGTGTGATATTTCAGTATTTCTAATTGAGAAATGCCACTATTTCTCGATATGATGTTTACTAGTTCCGCCTTTGATGTTTCAGTATTTCTGGGTGTGATGTTGCATTATTACAATGTGTGGTGTTTCACTGTTTCTTGGTGTGGTATTTTAGTATTTCTTGGTGTGATATTTCACTATTTCTTGGTGTGATATTTCACTATTTCTTGGTGTGATGTTTCACTATTTCTGGGTGTGATGTTTCACTATTTCTTGGTGTGATGTTTCACTATTTCTGGGTGTGATGTTTCACTATTTCTGGGTGTGATGTTTCAGTATTTCTGGGTGTGATGTTTAAGTATTCCTGGGGGTGATGTTTCAGTATTTCTGGGTGTGATGTTTTAGTATTTCTGGGTGTGATATTTCAGTGGTTGTGGGCGTGATGTTTCAGTATTTCTGGGTGTGATGTTTCAGTATTTCTGAGTGCGATGTTTCAGTATTCCTGGGTGTGATTTTTCAGTATTCCTGGGTGTGATGTTTCAGTATTTCTGGGTGTGATGTTTCAGTATTTCTGGGTGTGATTTTTAAGTATTTCTGTGTGTGATGTTTCAGTATTTTTGTGTGTGATGTTTTGGTATTTCTGGGTGTGATGTTTCAGTATTCCTGGGTATGACGTTTCACTATTTCTGGGTCTGATGTTCCAATGTTTCAGGGTCCGATAGTCCTGTAATACTGGATGCAATGTGTAATTTGTCCGGGTGCGAAATTTCAGTGATTTTGGGTTTTGGTTTTCAGTATTCCTGGCTGCGATATATCAGTATTTCAGTGTTATGTTTCAGTATTCCTAGGTGTGATATTTCAGCATTTCTGGTTGCGAAGTTCCACTATTTCTGTGTGGGATGTTTCAGTATTTCTAGGTGTTACATTTCACCATTTCTAGGTGTGATGTTCCACTATTGCTGGGTGTGATGTTTCACTATTTCTAGGTGTGATATTTCAGTATTTCTAATTGAGAAATGCCACTATTTCTCGATATGATGTTTACTAGTTCCGCCTTTGATGTTTCAGTATTTCTGGGTGTGATGTTGCATTATTACAATGTGTGGTGTTTCACTGTTTCTTGGTGTGGTATTTTAGTATTTCTGGGTGTGATATTTCACTATTTCTTGGTGTGATGTTTCACTATTTCTGGGTGTGATGTTTCACTATTTCTTGGTGTGATATTTTACTATTTCTGGGTGTGATGTTTCTGTACTTCATAGCGCAATATTGCAGTATTTCTGTGTATGATGTTTTCTGTATTTCTGGGTGTGATGTTTAGTATTTCTTGGAGTGATGTTTCAGTTTTTTTTGGGAGTGATTTGTCATTATTTCTAGCACAGATGTTTCAGTATTTCTGGTTTGATTTGTCATTATGTCTAGTTATGATGTTTTAGTATTGTTGGGTGTGATGTTTCAGTATTTGTGGGTGCGATGTTTCAGTATTTCTGTGTGTGATGCTTTGATATTTCTGGGTGTGTATTACAGTATTGCTGGGTGTGATATTTCAGTATTTCTGGCTGTGACGTTGGTGTGTGATGTTTCAGTGTTTATGGGTGTGATGTTTCACTACTTCTTGGTGTGATTTGTCATTAGTTCTAGTTGTGACGTTTCAGTATTTCTAGGTGTGATGTTTCAGTATTTCTAGGCGTGATGTTTCAGTATTTCTGAGTGTGATGTTTCAGTATTTTAGAGTATGATGTTGCAATATTTCTGGCTGTCATGTCTCAGGAAATCTGGTTGTGAGGTTTCAGTATTTCTGGGTATGATGTTTCAGTATTTCTGGGTGTGATGTTTCAGTATTTATGGGTGTGATGTTTTAGTATTTCTGGTTGTGAGTTGGCCTTATTTCTGGTTGTGATGTTTCAGTATTTCTGGTTGTGATTTGTCATTATTTCTGGTTGTGATGTTTCAATATTTCTGGGTGTGATGTTTCAGTATTTCTGAGTGTGATGTTTCAGTATTTTGGAGTATGATGTTGCAATATTTCTGGCTGTCATGTTTCAGGAAATCTGGTTGTGATGTTTCAGTATTTCTGGGTGTGATGTTTCAGTATTTCTGGGTGTGGTGTTTCAGTATTTCTGGGTGTGATGTTTCAGTATTTATGGGTGTGATGTTTCAGTATTTCTGGGTGTGATGTTTCAGTATTTCTGGGTGTGATGTTTTAGTATTTCTGGTTGTGAGTTGGCCTTATTTCTCGTTGTGATGTTTCAGTATTTCTGGTTGTGATTTGTCATTATTTCTGGTTGTGATGTTTCAGTAGTTCTGTGTGTGATGTTTCAGTATGTTTGGGTATGCTTTTTCACAATTTGATGGTGTGATGTTTCAGAACATCTGGGTGTGATGTTTCAGTATTTCTGGCAGTGATGTTACAGTATTTCTGGGTGTGATGTTTCAGTGTTTCTGACTTATGTTTCAGTATTTCTCTGAGCGATGTTTCATTAATTCTGGGTCTGATGTTCCAGTATTTCTGCGTCTGATGTTCTAATATTACTTTGTGCGATGTGTAGGATGTCCGGATATGTTGTTTCAGTCTTTCTGGATGTGTTGTTTCAGAGTTTCTGGGATAAATGTTTCAGTATATCTGGCTGCAAAATATCAGTATTTCAGTGTGTTGTGTCTCAGCGTTTCCAGGTATGATTTTTCAGTATTTCAGGGTGTGATGTTTCAGTATTTCTGGGTGTGATGTTTCAGTATTTCTGGGTGTGATGTTTCAGTATTTCTGGGTGTTACGTATCATTATTTTTGGGTGTTACGTATCATTATTTCTAGGTCTGATGTTCCAGCATTTCTGGGTCCGATGTTCTAGTATTACTGTCTGTACTTTGTGGTATGTCTGGGTGCGATGTTTCAGTGTTTCTTGGTTTCATGTTTCAACATTTATGAATATTGGGATATTTCAGTATTACTAGGTGTGATATTTCAGGATTTCTCCATTTGGTATTTCAGTATTTGTAGGTGTGATGTTTTAGCATTTCTGGCTGTGATGTTTCAGTATTTCTTGGACTGATGTTTTAGTATATTTGGGTGTGATGTTTTAGTATTTCTGGTTGTGAGTTGGCCTTATTTCTCGTTGTGATGTTTCAGTATTTCTGGTTGTGATTTGTCATTATTTCTGGTTGTGATGTTTCAGTAGTTCTGTGTGTGATGTTTCAGTATGTTTGGGTATGCTTTTTCACAATTTGATGGTGTGATGTTTCAGAACATCTGGGTGTTATGTTTCAGTATTTCTGGGTGTGATATATCACTATTCCTTGGTGTGATGTTTCACTATTTGTGTGTGTCATGTTTCAGTATTTCTGTGTGTGATGTTTCAGTATTTCTGGTTGTGATATATCACTATTTCTGGGTGTGATATTTCCACATATCTGGTGTGCTGTTTCAGTATTTCTGGGTGTGATGTTTCTGATTTCTGGGCATGGTGTATCTGTATATCTGAGCGTGATGTGTTGCTGGGTCTGGGTTTGTTGGTTTTTGAGTCTGTGGCTGGTATTTTCCAGCCCCATTGGTGTTGGGCATCATGCCAGGCAGGAGTGGCACATTGTGGTGACAAGAGCAAAAATCTATGTCACTCCGGAATCAAAGCTCAGCGGTAGCACTCACTGGTGTCTGGCATGGCAGGACGTAAATCTCACTGGAGGCTAGCATCAACCTGTTTCGCATCCTGCTAATTGGATGCAAAGTAAGGCCCGACTGGAATTGAACCCTTGTGCCAAATTTACCGTATTTCCTGGAAGGTCAACATGCCAGCCCAGAACACATCTGGATGAATGTGACGTGCAGAAGTCGGGACTTACCGTCAGGGCCTTGCTGGCATCGTGGACATCTGAGAGGCAGAGGATACCAGAGCCCTACAGTTACCCAGACCCTGGAGAAACAAGTGCGTCACATGCTGGGTGGATTCTGATGGACATGGCTCTGCCCCGAAGCAGCTCACAGAAGTTGGGAAATCTCCGTTGATGTCTCGGGTCAGCTTCGGGACATCACGGTCTTGGCCCTGGGCTGCTACGGACGATCAGTGAGGCAGGGGAGAGGAAGGTCCAGCTGTGAGTGGGAGAGGAAGGTGTACCAGGGGAGTGAGGTTGGAAGGGGGGTGATTAACATTTGGGGGAGGGGTTAGGATGAGGTTGGTAGGGCAGGGAGGAAGGTGTCGGGGATGTGGGGTGGTGGGGGGTGTACGAAGGTGTCAGTCGGAGGCGGGTGAGGTTGTGCAGGGGGGATGAAGGTGTTGGGGTAGTGGGGTTGAGAGGGAGAAGAGGAGGTATGGGAGGGTGGGTGGAATGGGGAAGAATGCGGCAGGTGGGGATGTAGTTGTAAGGGGGAGGAATGTGTACGAGAAAGATCTCGGAGGAGGAGAAGGAGTTTGGAGGATGGAAGGTGTCCGGGGGAAGAAGGAGTCCAGAGGGGGGAAGGAGTCCTGGGGGAGGAAAGATTTTGTAGCAGGAAAGGAGTCCAAGGTGAGAGGCATGTGTCTGGTGGGAGGAGAGACTCGGGGTGGATGAGGGAGTTAAGGAGGAGGATGGAGTAAGGGTGGTGGAGGGAGTAAGTGGTGGGGGGCAAATGTCTGGGTGAACTTGCAAAGGAAGAGTTTGCAGAGTCAATGACTACCTTCTGGTGAGCAAACTGAGGGTGGGTGTGGTAGGAGGGAATGGTGAGTATGAGAGGGGGCAGAGGGAGCCAGAAGGGTGGGAGGGTGAGAGTGCATTGGTAGTGGTAGAGTGGACGGCGAGGGTGTTTGGTGGGGACTCGGAGGCAGTTAGGGACACTTGGGGTGTGAAATAGGAGATTTGGGAGGTCAATGTGGATGGGGGTGAGATTCTCAGGAAGGTAGGGAACGTGCACGTTCAACTGGACAAGCTGGAAAGACAAGGGATAAGTTTGGGAGCTGACGGTGGGGAGGTGGGAGGTGATGCTGGGGAGGTGGTGGGGGTCAACAGTGATGGGGGAAAGGAAAGGACAAGGGAGTTGAGTAAAAATCTGACTACGGCCATTGTTGTCGAAATCGAAAGTGAGCGGGGCCTCATGTTGGATGGGCACAGGTGCTGCATGGGAGGGCAATTTGTAGGTGGGCGGAGATACAGGTCGGCTCAGATAGACAACTGAAAGAGAACCCCAGCAGGCAGCATTGAAAATGCTTAGGACAGTGAGTTGAGTGTGATGGATGAAGGCTCTACGTGTGTGGGAGAGTGCTTGCATGAGGCTCCGAAAGGCCCTGTCTAACACATACTTCTTCCTCCAGAATCGCTCTGTCCAGCTGCGTGCAGCTGGACTGTAAGTGGGGGAAATGCAGGGGGAGAACTCGCGAAGCCTGTAAATGAAGCTGAAAGACAACATTACACATTATTCAGTGACAGTGAATATATTTTCAGATTATGAAGTCACAAAATGTGTTCACCCGTGAAATCACTTGTGATCAGAATTTCTTAACTTTTCTAGGCCTACCACTTCTTCTAGGTGCTGCCCTGACATTTGCAACAGGGCTGGAGACAGTCTGTGCAATGATTGGCCCTGTTGCCTCTGATGAATTCGGTGTGGGCCCTCAGGAGAGCTGAGGCTTATTCTGGCAGCAGCTCCTCCTGTGGGCCAACTGATCCTTTGCGGTGACAGAGGATGTTGTTGAGGGGGGTCACAGGCAAAGGGGACTCGGAGAGAATGGACAGCCTCTGAGATTCTTGAGTGGATGACCCAGGAGTGTCCTCCTCCCTTTGGGTGCCCTATGGCCCCGGCCTCACTCCTTGAGAGGAAGGAGCTCCTGGAGGGACATCGAGGTGCCCTGTTTCCCTCTTGTGTTGCCACTGCAGGAACTCACCCATGGTGACCGTGATGGAGTGCAGGTCTGCGTGCATCTCCATATTCTGCTGGACCAGGGTCTCCATGGTGTTGGCCATCCTTCACATGGAGACCTCCATATGTGCACATGTGGGCACCATTTCATCAGAGAGCAGGCGGATGCGCTATTCTGACTCATGTGCCACTCTATTGAGGGCTTCCAACAGCTCTGCATGATGTTCCTCTGCCTTCTGCTCATTCTCCAGGATGAGTTGGAAGGCCAAATCTAGAGACTCGTCATCAGATTTGGACCTCACAGATGCCTCTTCCCCTGCAGTCCTCCGAGTGCTGAGGAGCTCAGCTGAACCTGCCCCCTCCTGCTGTGGATATCAGTCTGTGCGGTCACCACCAGATTGTGAACCCGAGTCTGCTCGAGATCTAGATCCCACCAAGGCGTGCCTCTGTGCTGGAGATGGGTGTGGGTAAATGCTGTGATGGGTCTTCCAGGCTGCTTATTTCCAGCTCTTCAATGGAAAAGTTGTCCTCATGGCTGGAGATGAGGACATGGATGGAGCTGAAGGACTGGCTGCCAGAGGGCATCGTTTGCTTGGCAGAGCTTGGGTGTGATGTGTTATGGAGTCTCAGTGTGATGTGTTATGGAGTCTCAGTGTGATGTGTTGTGGAGCCCGGGTGTGATGTGTTGTGGAGCCCGGGTGTGATGTGTTGTGGAGTTTGGGTGTGATGTGTTGTGGAGTTTGGGTGTGATGTGTTGTGGAGTTCGGGTGTTATGTGTTGTGGAGTTTGGGTGTGATGTGTTGTGGAGTTCGGGTGTTATGTGTTGTGGAGTTCGGGTGTTATGTGTTGTGGAGTTCGGGCGTGAGGTGTTGTGGAGTTCGGGTGTTATGTGCTGAGGAGTTTGGGTGTGATGTGTTGTGGAGTTTGGGTGTGATGTGTTGTGGAGTTCAGGTGTGATGTGTTGTGGAGTCTCATTGTGATGTGTTGTGGAGTTTGGGTGTGATGTGTTGTGGAGTCTCAGTGTGATGTGTTGTGGAGTCTCAGTGTGATGTGTTGTGGAGTTTGGGTGTGATGTGTTGTGGAGTCTCAGTGTGATGTGTTGTGGAGTCTCAGTGTGATGTGTTGTGGAGTTTGGGTGTGATGTGTTGTGGAGTCTCAGTGTGATGCGTTGTGGAGTTCGGGTGTGATGTGTTGTGGAGCCCGGGTGTGATGTGTTGTGGAGCCCGGGTGTGATGTGTTGTGGAGTTCGGGTGTGATGTGTTGTGGAGCCCGGGTGTGATGTGTTGTGGAGTTTGGGTGTGATGTGTTGTGGAGTCTCAGTGTGATGCGTTGTGGAGCCCGGGTGTGATGTGTTGTGGAGCCCGGGTGTGATGTGTTGTGGAGTTCGGGTGTGTTGTGTTGTGGAGCCCGGGTGTGATGTGTTGTGGAGTTCGGGTGTGAGGTGTTGTGGAGTTCGGGTGTTATGTGTTGTGGAGTTTGGGTGTGATGTGTTGTGGAGTTCGGGTGTGGTGTGTTGTGGAGTTCGGGTGTGATGTGTTGTAGAGTCTCAGTGTGATGTGTTGTGGACTTTGGGTGTGATGTGTTGTGGGGTCTCAGTGTGATGTGTTGTAGAGTCTTAGTGTGATGTGTTGTGGAGTTCGGGTGTGATGTGTTGTGCAGTTCGGGTGTGATGTGTTGTGGAGTTCGGATGTGATGTGTTGTGGAGTTCGGGTGTGTTGTGTTGTTGAGTTCGGGTGTGTTGTGTTGTTGAGTTCGGGTGTGATGTGTTGTTGAGTTCGGGTGTGTTGTGTTGTTGGGTTCGGGTGTGTTGTGTTGTGGAGTTCGGGTGTGATGTGTTGTGGATTTGGGTGTGATGTGTTGTGGAGTTCGGGTGTGATGTGTTGTGGAGTTCAGGTGTGATGTGTTGTGGAGCCCGGGTGTGATGTGTTGTGGAGTTTGGGTGTGATGTGTTGTGGAGTTCGGGTGTGATGTGTTGTGGAGTTCGGGTGTGATGTGTTGTGGAGCCCGGGTGTGATGTGTTGTGGAGTTTGGGTGTGATGTGTTGTGGAGTACGGGTGTGATGTGTTGTGGAGTTCGGGTGTGATGTGTTGTGGAGTTCGGGTGCGATGTGTTGT
This sequence comes from Carcharodon carcharias, assembly GCF_017639515.1. NCBI lineage: Eukaryota > Metazoa > Chordata > Chondrichthyes > Lamniformes > Lamnidae > Carcharodon > Carcharodon carcharias. The sequence goes on from NC_054479.1 coordinate 25,020,285, forward strand.
GGAGTTCGGGTGTGATGTGTTGTGGAGTTCGGGTGTGATGTGTTGTGGAGCCCGGGTGTGATGTGTGTGGAGTTTGGGTGTGATGTGTTGTGGAGTTCGGGTGTGATGTGTTGTGGAGCCCGGATGTGATGTGTTGTGGAGTTTGGGTGTGCTGTGTTGTGCAGTTTGGGTGTGATGTGTTGTGGACTTTGGGTGTGATGTGTTGTGGAGTTTGGGTGTGAGGTGTTGTGGAGTTCTGGTGTTATGTGTTGAGGAGTTTGGGTGTGATGCGTTGTGGAGTTTGGGTGTGATGTGTTGTGCAGTTTGGGTGTGATGTGTTGTGCAGTTTGGGTGTGATGTGTTGTGGAGTTTGGGTGTGATGTGTTGTGGAGTTTGGGTGTGATGTGTTGTGGAGTTTGGGTGTGATGTGTTGTGGAGTTTGGGTGTGATGTGTTGTGGCGTTTGGGTGTGATGTGTTGTGGAGTTTGGGTGTGATGTGTTGTGGAGTTTGGGTGTGATGTGTTGTGGAGTCTCAATGTGATGTGTTGTGGAGTTTGGGTGTGATGTGTTGTGGAGTTTGGGTGTGATGTGTTGTGGAGTCTCAGTGTGATGTGTTGTGGAGTCTCATTGTGATGTGTTGTGGAGTTCGGGTGTGATGTGTTGTGGAGTCTCATTGTGATGTGTTGTGGAGTTTGGGCGTGATGTGTTGTGGAGTTTGGGCGTGATGTGTTGTGGAGTTTGGGTGTGATGTGTTGTGGAGTTTGGGTGTGATGTGTTGTGGAGTTTGGGTGTGATGTGTTGTGGAGTTTGGGTGTGATGTGTTGTGGAGTTTGGGTGTGATGTGTTGTGGAGTTTGGGTGTGATGTGTATGGAGTTTGGGTGTGATGTGTTGTGGAGTTTGGGTGTGATGTGTGTGGAGTTTGGGTGTGATGTGTTGTGGAGCCCGGGCGTGATGTGTTGTGGAGCCCGTGTGTGATGTGTTGTGGAGTTCGGGTGTGATGTGTTGTGGAGCCCGGGTGTGATGTGTTGTGGAGTTGGGGTTTGATGTGTTGTGGAGCCCGGGTGTGATGTGTTGCGGAGTTTGGGTGTGATGTGTTGCGGAGTTTGGGTGTGATGTGTTGTGGAGTCTCAGTGTGATGTGTTGTGGAGTCTCAGTGTGATGTGTTGTGGAGTCTCAGTGTGACGTGTTGTGGAGTTCGGGTGTGATGTGTTGTGGAGTTCGGGTGTGATGTGTTGTGGAGTTCGGGTGTGATGTGTTGTGGAGTTCGGGTGTGATGTGTTGTGGAGTTCGGGTGTGATGTGTTGTGGAGTCTCAGTGTGATGTGTTGTGGAGTCTCAGTGTGACGTGTTGTGGAGTTTGGGTGTGATGTGTTGTGGAGTTCGGGTGTGATGTGTTGTGGAGTTCGGGTGTGATGTGTTGTGGAGTTCGGGTGTGATGTTTTGTGGAGTTTGGGTGTGATGTGTTGTGGAGTCCGGGTGTGATGTGTTGTGGAGTTTGGGTGTGATGTGTTGTGGAGCCTGGGTGTGATGTGTTGTGGAGCCTGGGTGTGATGTGTTGTGGAGTTCGGGTGTGATGTGTTGTGGAGTTCGGGTGTGATGTTTTGTGGAGCCCGGGTGTGATGTGTGTGGAGTTTGGGTGTGATGTGTTGTGGAGTTCGGGTGTGATGTGTTGTGGAGCCCGGATGTGATGTGTTGTGGAGTTTGGGTGTGCTGTGTTGTGCAGTTTGGGTGTGATGTGTTGTGGACTTTGGGTGTGGTGTGTTGTGGAGTTTGGGTGTGAGGTGTTGTGGAGGTCGGGTGTTATGTGTTGTGGAGTTTGGGTGTGATGTGTTGTGGAGTTTGGGTGTGATGTGTTGTGGAGTTTGGGTGTGATGTGTTGTGCAGTTTGGGTGTGATGTGTTGTGGAGTTTGGGTGTGCTGTGTTGTGGCGTTTGGGTGTGATGTGTTGTGGAGTTTGGGTGTGATGTGTTGTGGAGTTTGGGTGTGATGTGTTGTGGAGTCTCAATGTGATGTGTTGTGGAGTTTGGGTGTGATGTGTTGTGGAGTTTGGGTGTGATGTGTTGTGGAGTCTCAGTGTGATGTGTTGTGGAGTCTCATTGTGATGTGTTGTGGAGTTCGGGTGTGATGTGTTGTGGAGTCTCATTGTGATGTGTTGTGGAGTTTGGGCGTGATGTGTTGTGGAGTTTGGGTGTGATGTGTTGTGGAGTTTGGGTGTGATGTGTTGTGGAGTTTGGGTGTGATGTGTGTGGAGTTTGGGTGTGATGTGTATGGAGTTTGGGTGTGATGTGTATGGAGTTTGGGTGTGATGTGTTGTGGAGTTTGGGTGTGATGTGTGTGGAGTTTGGGTGTGATGTGTTGTGGAACCCCGGGCGTGATATGTTGTGGAGCCCGGGTGTGATGTGTTGTGGAGTTCGGGTGTGATGTGTTGTGGAGCCCGGGTGTGATGTGTTGTGGAGTTGGGGTTTGATGTGTTGTGGAGCCCGGGTGTGATGTGTTGTGGAGCCTGGGTGTGATGTGTTGTGGAGCCTGGGTGTGATGTGTTGTGGAGTTTGGGTGTGATGTATTGTGGAGTCCGGGTGTGATGTGTTGTGGAGTCCGGGTGTGATGTGTTGTGGAGTTTGGGTGTGATGTGTTGTGGAGTTCGGATATGATGTGTTGTGGAGTTCGGATATGATGTGTTGTGGAGTTTGGGTGTGATGTGTTGTGCAGTTTGGGTGTGATGTGTTGTGGAGTCTCAGTGTGATGTGTTGTGGAGTCTCAGTGTGATGTGTTGTGGAGCCCGGGTGTGATGTGTTGTGGAGTTTGGGTTTGATGTGTTGTGGAGTTTGGGTGTGATGTGTTGTGGAGTTTTGGTGCGATGTGTTGTGGAATTTGGGTGTGACGTGTTGTGGAGTTTGGGTGTGATGTGTTGTGGAGTCTCAGTGTGATGTGTTGTGGAGTCTCAGTGTGATGTGTTGTGGAGCCCGGGTGTGATGTGTTGTGGAGTTTGGGTTTGATGTGTTGTGGAGTTTGGGTGTGATGTGTTGTGGAGTTTTGGTGCGATGTGTTGTGGAATTTGGGTGTGACGTGTTGTGGAGTTTGGGTGTGATGTGTTGTGGAGTTCGGGTGTGATGTTTTGTGGAGTTCAGGTGTAATGTGTTGTGGAGTCTCAGTGTGATGTGTTGTGGAGTTTGGGTGTGATGTGTTGTGGAGTTTTGGTGTGATGTGTTGTGGAGTTTGGGTGTGATGTGTTGTGGAGTTTGGGTGTGATGTGTTGTGGAGTTTGGGTGTGATGTGTTGTGGAGTTTGGGTGTGATGTGTTGTGGAGTTTGGGTGTGATGTGTTGTGGAGTTTGGGTGTGATGTGTTGTGGAGTTTGGGTGTGATGTGTTGTGGAGTTTGGGTGTGATGTGTTGTGGAGTTTGGGTGTGATGTGTTGTGGAGTTTGGGTGTGATGTGTTGTGGAGTTTGGGTGTGATGTGTTGTGGAGTTTGGGTGTGATGTGTTGTGGAGTTTGAGTGTGATGTGTTGTGGAGTCTCAGTGTGATGTGTTGTGGAGTTTGGTTGTGATGTGTAGTGGAGTCTCAGTGTGATGTGTTGTGGAGTCTCATTGTGATGTGTTGTGGAGCCCGTGTGTGATGTGTGGCGGAGTTTGGGTGTGATGTTTCGTGGAGTTTCAGTGTTATGTGTTGTGGAGTTTGGGTGTGATGTGTTGTGGAGTTTGGGTGTGATGTGTTGTGGAGTTTGGGTGTGATGTGTTGTGGAATTTGGGTGTGATGTGTTGTGGAGTTTGGGTGTGATGTGTTGTGGAGTCTCAATGTGATATGTTGTGGAGTTCGGGTTTGATGTGTTGTGGAGTCTCAGTGTGATGTGTTGTGGAGTCTCAGTGTGATGTGTTGTGGAGTTCGTGTGTGATGCATTGTGGAGTTTGGGCGTGATGTGTTGTGGAGCCCGGGTGTGATGTGTTGTGTAGTTTGGGTTTGATATGTTATTGTATTTGCACATGAGTGGCTGAAGACAAAGGCTTGAAGCCATTCTGAAATTCATTCTTTGGCATAATCATCTGCCTGACAATCTGCCTCCACTACAGGCAGCCCGTCTAAGCCAATAAACAATTTCAAGTCCCCAGTAACGCCAGCAGGACAGAGAATACCTAAACAGGAATGAGGGCTGTGATCGGGGACAGCATCTCCGTTGGAAACTCTTTCCTTCCCAACTCATCTTGCTGTCCTCCCAGTAAACCTGAAGGCATTTTGTCATCTTGCTGAAGATCTCTCGTATTACTTGGTCTGAATGCTAAGGGATGATAGATGATATGTAACCTGATCCTTGGAGTTGGAATTCTAAATCTTTTTGGAGTTGGAGATCTGTTTCTCTATGTCGGTGGAGGCAAAGAACTGGTCCTCCCTTCACTCCCCTGTCCGGGAGCTGCGTAAGGAATGAGAACGAGTAAAATAGTGGTGAGAGACAGAGAGTAAGAGAGACAGAGACAGGCAGAAAGGAAAAGAGAGAAGAGACAACAAGATAGGAAGAAAAATAAATGAACGAAGCCCCCAATAAGTAAAGATAGAACTAGCAAAGCATTTTGAAGTTGGAGTCTTTGTCTATCACCCACCATTGGTTGAGGCAGTGTGTGTCAGACAGCTCAGTTTCTGTTTTTCAGTCTCTGGCATTAATCTAAATGCCAGAAAGCAGACTTGAGAAATGCAGTGATGTTATTGAAGCGGTAATTCCATATGACATGAAAATATCCCCAGGTAGAATATAACAAATAAGATGGGTCCTCTCTCAGTTTGTAGCTGATGGAATAGTACAAAGTGCAGGACAGGTTGAGCCACTTCACTCGGAATATGAAGCTGCACTGACATAGGGTTAAACGAGGCTGGAAACTGCTTGGAAACCATTGATTGGCAGATGCAGAGAAATGTAAACATTGATGCACACAATGGCACCCACGCACAGATATACATGGAGACACCCACAAACCGATATAAAGAGACAGCAACCGCACACGTTTTTTAAAATTCATTCACAGAATGTGGATGGCACGGGCAGGCCAATGTGTTCCCTTCCCTAACGGCTGGTGAAAACCCACTTTTTAGCATTACTGCAGTTTATATGGTATAGGCAAACTCACAGTGTTGTTAGGTAGGTGATCCCAGGTTTGGACCCAGCAACAGTGATGGAATGGTGATATATCCCTAAGTTGGGATGGGGTATGATTTGGAGGAGAACTTGCAGATGGTGATATTTCCATGTGCCTACTGTCTAGGTGGTAGAGATCAAGGGTTTGGGAGGTGCTGTTGAAGAAGGCTTGGTGAGTTACTGCCATGCGCCTTGTAGGTGGCACATACTGCAACCACACTGCAAGAGGCAGAGAAAGTGAACATTTAAGGTGGTGGCTGGGTGGCCGATCAAGCAGGCTGCTTTGTTGTGAATGGTGTCAAGCTTCCTGAGTGTTGTTGGAGCTGCACTCATCCAGGCAAGTGGAGAGCATTCCATCACACTCCTGACTTGTGCCTTGTAAATGGCACTTTGGGAAGTCAGGAGGTGAGTCATTTGCCACAGATTTCCCAACTCCTGACTTGCTCTTGTAGCCACAGCATTTATGTGCCTGGTTCAGTTAACCTTCTAGTCAGTGGTAGCCATCAGGACATTGATGGTGGTGCATTCTGTGATGGTAATGTCATTGAATATCAAGGGGAGGTAGCTAGACTCTCTCTTCTTGGAGATGGTCATTGCCTGGCAATTGTATGGTGCAAATGTTACTTGCCACTCATCAGCCTAAACCTATGTGCTGCCCAGGTATGATTTATGTAGGCATGGTCTGCTTCATTATCTGATGCCACGGATGAAGCAGCTGAAGATGGTTGAGTCTAGCACACTTACCCTGAGGAACTTCTGCAGCGATATCTTGGGGCTGAGATGATTGGCCTCCAACAACCACTACCATCTTCCTTTGTGCTGGGTATGACTCTAACCAGTGGCGAGTTTCTCCCCTGATTCCCATTGACTTTAATTTTACTAAGGCTGCTTGATACCATGTCATACTTGGTCAAATGCTGCTTTGATGACAAGGGCGGTCACTCTCGCCTCTTCTCTAGAATTCAACTCTTTTGCCCATGTTTGGACCAAAGCCGTAATGATGTCACGAGCTGAGTGATCCTTGCAAAACCCAAACCCAAATTGGCTGAGCAGGTTATTGGTGAATAAATCCCATTTGATAGCATTGTCAACAATACCTCCCATCACTTTACCGGTGATTGAGAGTAGGCTGACTGGACAGTAATTGGCTGGATTAAATTTGTTCTACTTTTTGTGGATGAGATATGCAGAGGCAATTTTTCACTTTGTTGGGTAGATGCTAGTGTGTAGCTGTATTGGAACAGAGGGATTAGGTACCCCATCCATTTGTCACACTGGCAGTGACCTCCTGAGGCTACAGCTGGTGTGAGGGTTTGCAGGTCTGAGTGCAACCCCAGGAACCCCTGATTCTGTCCTGGGAGAAGCCTTTCCGTGAGAGTAGGCACTTTCTCAATGGAGGTGGCTGCGTACTCGGTGCTCAGGGTCAGCACAGTGCTCAATCACCTCATGGACTCCTCCATGACATAGACCATGGCACGCAGACCCTCAGGGATCTCTGCCAGATCTTCCAATCAATCCACTGGACGTGCAGCATCTGCCACCTGATGGACGACCAGAGATCGTCATCTGCCTCGGACTCAGCATGGTCCTTGTCTCCAGCAGTCTGCTGCCGCTCTGGGCACTCTCTGCCTCCGCCAGTTCCTCATGCAAATGTGATGTGCCCTCACCACAGTGCACTCCAAACAGAGTTGAAACGCTGTAGCCCACCTGTATCGGGTGCTGGTGTTTGGTGCAGAGAGTGGATGTGACATGGGTGCATCGCTTGACGATTCCTCCTTGGGTGTCAAGCGGGGGTCCTCAGGGTTCAGCTGCACATCGTGAGGGTGGCACTTCTGAAGGAGAAACAGAATATGTCATGTGGGTCCAGATCCTGGAGCTCCCTTCCTAACAGCACTGCGGGTGTGCCTACACCACATGGACTGCAGTGATTCAGGGAGACAACTCACCGCCACCTTCTCAAGGGCAATTAAGGATGGGTAATAAATGCTGGTCCAGCCAGCGAAGCCCACATCCCATGAATGAATTAAAAAAAAAATCATTACCACGTGTCTGTGCAAGCATGACGGTTGCTTGCCAAAATGGATACATGCCTCACTGAGGCTCAATGAGTGGCCAAGTGACAGGTGCTTTGGATTTTAACTTTTCACTGGAGGTGTCACGACCCTGCCCTTCTTGCACACTCCCCCAGTCTCTCATCTGCCCACTGCACTCTTACCATCCTCTGGGACCCCTGCTTCTCTGAGACCTGAGGATCTTGCCCCTCACTTGCATTCCATGTCTAGGGCACCCATCTCAAACCTGGACAGGATCAGGATGTTGGGCACCCCACAATGCACACAGTTCATGTGCGCTCCAGCATGTTATGGATTCTTTTCTGTCTGCCCTCTACCTTCCCCACCATTCCAGCTTTGCAACCCACTCTCCAGAGAGCCAGTTTGACATGCCTGTCAGATTGGCACTCCTCCCTTGGCAGGCACAGGGATGTCTGCCATTTGGTACTAGTCATCTCAGACTCCTATGGCCATCCACCAAGACATCTATACTCACTTCCATGCCAAGTTGGTACTCACCTGAGCAGACATCTCCCTCCAGGACTTCTTTGTTTGGTGGGCTGGCCTCCCTTGCTACCCTGCGGCATGAATATTTCACGCCGGGCACTCACTACCTCCACTAGGGTGCGCAGGCAGTCATCTGAGAATTGTGGGGCAGAGTGCCCACCAGCATTGGCATCCAGCCTACCATGCCCACTGGGTGCTGAGGCCATCACTTATGGCACATTTTCCAGTCTCTCATTGGCAGCTCTGTTCGACTCCTCCCCAACTCCTGGCAGCCTTCAGGGAGCTACCTGGGCAGGCTTTATAACACCCTCCGGGTCACCATTCCACCCGGCGCCCACCATGCTCCTGCTGGCAGCCCTGCCCCAATGCCCAGGCGCATTTCACACTAGCCGGCCCTTAATTGGCCAGCGTGAAATTGTGTCGTTCCAATGTCCGCAGGTGGAAGCGGACACTGTGGCCACTTCTGGCCCCGCTATTCACGAGCACCCGACGAGCGTACAATTCAGGTCCTGGGCATCGAAAAATATGTCCAAAAAAAAAAATCATTCTTTGATCCTGTTCCAGGTGAGGTTACCCAATGGTTGCTTATTGTTTTGTATAGCGCAGTGAATATCGTCCTGCTGTGCACCACTCCTTTCTCTCACTACACAACAAGTCTGTGGAAGATCATATTGTGTTTAAAGCATTTTTGATTTAGGCTAGATTGCAGTGAATGATTACTGGGCTGAGGTACAAATATTCCACATTGCTGGGTTTTATACAAACATTCTGTACAGATCTGGATCCAAGCAGAATAATTCTTGGCAAACCAACCATTGTTTATCAGAACCTCACTAAAGCTTAAAAAATACATTCCTTATTTTTGAGAAAACCAAATTCTCTGGTATGCTTGATTTTCCAAGTGGTTGGGTCAGTTTGGGGAAGGGGCCAGCAAAAGAACAAAAACTTCCTCAGCGTGAAGTGGGAGGGAAGAGAGAGAAGAGACAATGAGCAGACAAGTTAGCTCACAAGGCTTTTCAGGACAAAGGAAAGGTGATCAACCTGTTCCTTTTTCATAGAAGCAGAGAGTTATAGAATGGCTACAGCTAAGAAGGAGTCCATGATCATGCCAGCCCTCTGCAAGTGCAACTCAGCTAGTCCCACTGCCCTGCCCAATCTCCAAAGGCTTTTAATTTTTTGCCCTTTAGATTATTATCCAGTAGCCTTTTGAAGTCCACAGTTGAGTCTGCCTCCACTGCACTCTCAGGAGATTCTAACCACTCGCTGCATAAAAATATTTTTCCTTATGTTGCCTTGGTTCTTCTGTCATTCACCTTAAATCGATGTCCTCTGGCTCTTGACCCTTCTGCCAATGGGAACAATTTCTCCCTATCTATTTTGTCCAAACCCTTCATGGTGCTAAAACACCTCTATCTCCTTGTCTAAATCTCCTTGTCTTCTCAAAGGAGAACAGCCCCAGCTTCTCCAATCTATCCTCACAACTGAAGTCTGTCATCCCTGGAACCATTCTTGTAAATCTTTTTTGTAACCTCTCAAATGCCTTCACATTGTTCTTCAAGTGTCAGCCAGAATTGGGCACAATACTCCAGTTGAGGCTGAACCAGTGTTTTGCAAAGGTTTACCATAACCTTCTTGTTTTTGTACTCTATGCCTCTATTGGCAAAGCCCAGGATCCTCTACTGACTGCTTATTAACTGCTTTCTCAGCCTGCCCTGCTACCTTCAACGATTTGTACACACAACACCACCCCACCACCCCGCATCGATCCCTCTTCTCCTGCACCTTTCAGACTTGTATCCTTTGTTTTATATTGCCTCTCTTCATTCTTCCTCTCAAAATGTATTATTTGACACTTCTCTGCATTAAATTTCATCTGTCACTTGTCCGTCCATTTCATCAAACTGTCTACATACTCTTGAAGTCTATCTCTATTCTCCTCACAGTTCACAATACTTTCAAGTTTCATATCATCTGCAAATTTTGATAATGTGCCCTGCACACCCAGGTCTAGGTCATTGATAAATATCAAGGAAAACAATGGTCCTACTACTGGTCTCTGGGAAACCCGACTATATAATCTTCCTCCAGTCCCCAAAACAACCAAATACCTCTACTCTCTGTTTCCTGTCATTCAGCTAACTTAGTGCTGCCACTATCCCTTTCCTCCCATGGGGCAGAATTTTGCCCTTGGCGTGCGGGATTGGTGGGGTGAGGGGGAGTGGTTGTGAAGCCGCCCACCATCCGCGATTGTCAGTGCACTATGATTTTATGCTGGTGGGCCAGTTAAGGCCTGCCCAGCGTGATACACGAGCAGCAGAGCTGAGCACTGCCTGTGTTGCGGGGGGGGGGGGGGGGGGGGGGGGGGGGGGGGGAGTGGGGGGTGTTGGAGAGGAGGGAGGAGGGTGAGCAGGCCTAGCATGAACATTGTGCATGCGCGTGAAAGAGCGCTGAATAATCTCCCTGAGGCACGGAGCTGCCTCAGGGAGATGAAGAATATATGGAAAAAATTATTAAACAACAGAAAAATTTAATGAAACGTCCCCTCATGTGACTCTGTCACGTGAGCACAGACATGTTTTTAATTCAAAATTAAAGTTTTTATTTCATTTGTATTTGATTTTGGAAACCTCATCCCGCCCGTGGATGAGGTTTCCAAAAACATGCAAAGGCTGCTTGGCCTTTTCGCCTGCCCGCCAACCGTTAGGTTGAACGGGCAGTGAAAAATTAAGCACGGTTGATAACTTAATGGCCTTAATGGGCCTTTTAATTGTCAGCGGGCTCCAGGCCGGCTCTAGCGAGCGCCTGCCAACCGAGCTATCGTGCGACTGCACGTTGACGTTGGCACGCTTGGCTGAGGTCATCGTGTGTCATTTCACACTCGGTCGGGTCAGGCGCGCGCCCACTCACCGAGCTAAAAATCCTGCCCATGGACTTTGTTGACAAGTCTGTTATTTGGCAACACCCGTTAGAAGTCCATGTGCATCACATTAACTGCATTATCCTCATCAACATTTTTGTTACCTTATCATAAACCAAGTTAATTAGTTAAATACTATTTGCATTTAACAAATCTGTGCTGGCTTCCCTTTCAACTCTATTACCTACCTTCTCACTATATCCCTAACTCCCCGCCTCTCAGGAAACACATCTAATGTCTCTTGTACATATTCTGCCAGCCTGCCACTGCCACCTTCAGTGGCCTTTCCTAGTCACATATTTCATAAACATATGTAGGGAAAACAGTGACCTTCTTTCTGACTCCTAACTCCTAACTTTGGTTGTTTTTCCTGGTGTTTGATCCCAGTGTTAGTGGATCATGTAATGAAGCATACTGTGGGCAAGGACTTAAAGAGGGAGATAAAAGTTTGTGACTGTTTGTATGCCCAATTACTGTTCATGGACCATGCAAACACCTGTTCTTTCCCAGATCAGACAAGAGCAAAAGACACAAATTTATCATAGCAAGATTGAATGAGTTCCAACACTCCTACTCTTCTTCTCTGGAAAGTATGCCTATACCAAGCTGTCAATGTGCTACCTCTGTAGATTTTTGACACATTAACACACCAAGTGAAAGGACTGATCATGCCTGGTGGCCATTCCCACAATGGGAAGTTGACATATGTGGATTGTATTCCTAATGCTTTGGAATGTCTTGTAATATAATTGATAACTACTAGATAGAGAACCAGAGAGCAGCAGAGGCTGGGTCATATTGAAGGCTGATTAGGCAGATTTTTGATCAGTAAGAGAGTCAATGATTGTGGGGGACAGACAGGAAAGCTGAGCCAAGGCTACAATCAGATTAGCCATGATCTTATTAAATGGCAGAGCAGACTTGATGGGCAGATTGGCTTACTCTGACTCTTATTTCTTATGATATTATGACATTATGAATCTGTGGGATGTAGTCGAGCTACCTGAGTATGCCCAGTTTTTTGGCCTGAAATTAATGAGATCTGAGGTCCAATATCAGTTCTGCAGTTGTGACCCTAGTGTAACAACCAACCAGGGACAAGGAGAACAGGATCCCTTTTGGGTTAACTTAGCTTTAAGCTGACAAAGAGGCAATGAGAGATTGGAACCGTCAATCCTCTGTGGAATATTTAGAACCGATAACTAGGACAGGTAGGTTCACAAAACTCCAGAGCATGGGGCACTGTAGTGATTAATCAGTCAAATTATCTCATTAATTGGTCAGTCCTGTCATTGGGGCTTGCTACTCTTTCCAAATTGATCCTCATAACCATGCCAGCCAGTACCCTAATGGCTAGATTGGATAAGCAGCAGAAAGTTTACAAGGACTCCAGTGATTCCTGAGTCTTGGTCCTCACCAACCTATGTCTACATTTTCTTGGCTTAGGCGAATAGGATGTCCCTTTTAGGGAGAAAAGACATTGCGCTCTGTATGAAGTAAACCAGACTACTTATGCGGATTTCTCAGGAGTTTGGTTTGGACGCACTTAAAACATGATAATGGGTTTCTGCACGTGCCAAACACACAACTGACCATAAATAACCTCTGTAAGCACACAGAAAGTGTGTGTGCTGAGAGGATAAGATGGGTAAGGAACATTTCAAAGGCATCTCCTTTTATATATGTGTGTGTATTGTAATCTCTGTGGTACTGTGGTTTTTAAAAATATTTCTTTCTGTAGTCGAGTTCAGAGTATCAGAAGAAGGAAAAAAAACTATTTTCTCTAACGAATGCTGATTCAAGCTCCATTAACCCATCAGTTCCAGATTAAAGCTAACTTCACTGGTCAGCAATAGTGATATCAGTAGGTCCAGAAAATTAGGAAATTATCAAACAATGTGAGTGTGGGTCACTATGACATATTCAGTGATACCATTTTCCTTTCTCACCTCATTTAAGGCTGTTCTATCTAGGTGGGTATCATGGCACTTTGAAAAAAGCAGAGCTACTTTTGGGCTTGTGGGGGCAGAGATAATCCAGGGACCAAAAATAATGTAGTTACATATTGTGGTAGGTAGTGAGCAATCAATGCTACCAAACAATAATGGAATGGACAACAGGTATTACAGCATTTTCAAGGAGAAAGATAGGATAATTTTTCATACAGGCCTCTTCAACATTTCAGAAATATTAATTAATCATTTTGCTTTTGGATGTGTGATATTAGTATATTGTTGTGACAATTGGGTAGCATTATTTTGTCATCTATTTAATGGAGGTGTAAACCTATATAAAATAAGGAGGTTAATGTCTCCATTGAAACAGCCAATCAAACAGTGGGAAGAAAGAAACAAAGTCATAGGACTTCACCAAGTATGCATGCATCAACACCTTAAGAACTACCTAAATGCCCATACATTACTGTTTTAAGAACTCTCTAAATGTTGTGCCCTAATATCTTAAGAACCTCCTTAAGTGGCTGTACACTAATATCTTAGGAACCCATAAGTGTCCATGCACTAATGTCTTAAGAACTCCCTCAAGCGACCATACACTAATGTTATACACAGTAATTTCTAAGTTCTGGTTTCTGGCATTCTGACTTGACTTGTCATCTCAATTTCATCAAAGCTGAGCAGCACCACAGCCTAGAGCTTCTGAGAATCCACGTTATATTTTCCTGCAACGCTTCAATCTAAATTTCCAGGTGATAGCTTCTAAATCAAATTCTGGGCGTTCATGAGACAGGGTAGTGAAGTGCAAGAGGCACCATCCCCTCTGTAGGGTTATGCAAAAAGTGTAATTCCAAGGAAAATGGAACTCCAAGAGGAGTGAAGTAATTCTTTCCATCGTATTACTCACCCTTGCCTCTTTTTAGAAGGGGAGGGAACTGAGTTCAGCAGTGAAGTCATTCTATAATACTATAACTCAGTGTTCTTCTACTCAGTATTGTGTATCTCTCTCAGCTGTTTCATATTTATCCAGTCAAAGCCCTGTCTACTTGCTTATCAAAGTGACCAGGAATGCCACGACACTTATATTGCTGCTGAAAACTATGGTTAGTTGTTTGAATGGAGGCTCAGACTGGTTGAGGCTAACTCATGTAGACTGAGACTCATTCATTTTGTTTAAAAATGTGCTGTGCATCGATGTATCTCTCTCTTAAAAATAGAACCCAGCTCCATGTGCTTGTCATGTCTAGTATTTTCCTCAGCTCTTTTTGATCATATATCTCAACATTTCCCAGTGTTGACATGTCTGGCAGGCCATGCAACCCTGTGGAAAGGCTCCACCCAGTGACAATGCCCTTACAAAGCAACAATTTTCCTTCAAAATTTGAAAAGTAGGGCAAAAGGCATCATTGTACTCTGGTGATGTAAAGAACTTAAAAGAGAATGATGTGAGGAGAAAGTTAAGAAGGAATTGAGAAAATTTCACCAATGACTGCCCCTGGGATTAATTCCACAGTGCCTGAAATGCCCAGACCCATTACTTTAACAGGTTCTGATATACCAATCACCCTTAACAGTCTCAGATATACCCATACCCCTCACAATAACACACCCTGAAGTACCTACATTGCTCACTGTAACACTCTTAGATTCACTGCACCTGCTTCACTACAACACTCCTGAAACACTTGCATCCCTCATTCTAACCCTCTCACATTTACCACAACTACGTCAGTGAAACAATACCAACTAACCCCACATCGCTCACTGTAACATCCTCTGACATAATTCATTTACCTCATGGTAACACTCACTGATATCTCCCATCACTCTCATGGTAGCACTCACTGATATGCCCTACACCCCTCACTGTAACGCTGTTAAGAGATCACATCTTCCTCGCTGTAACAGTCATCCATTTATCCCACACTCTGCTGCAGCACTCTCAGACATACCCCCACCTCTCTCACTGTAACACTCTCTGGTAAACCGCATGCTCCTTACAGCAACATTATTATATACCACACTGTCCTTACAATGACAGTTGTTGATTTACCCCACACTCTTCACCATAACACTCTGATATATCCAACAGAGCCCTTGATGTTCTGATATAGTCTCCTGTTGCAAGTCCCAATATACTCAAATAGATTCATTGATTTAGAGCACCAGAGAAACAGATTATATCACATTTTTAACTTTGAAAATGTTTTATTTTGTTACTGCTTCCCCTTTAAATCCACTGCCTGCTCTTCTCTAATGAGCTGCCAGGTTGTACGCTTGAGTCCAGTGACAAATGATATCTGCTTGAGTTAGTTTTCTCTCTACCTTTACCCTGCTCACTTGACCGGATCCTCACCCACAAATCTTTTACCTGAGAAAACTCTGCCTTGTATCTCAGTTGATTTAGGGAACCCAGCTCAGGCTTCCAAATCTAGCTCTCCATTTTTGCATCATCAACAATGGTGACCCATGCGCACTAATGTGGCATGTATGTCATAGTCTGAACCAGGACTCCTGGCAGTAGGCCCCTTTCAAAAGAGTGGAATCTGCATCACTAATGTTAACAGGGCAGTAAGGCAATGAAAACATTTTGAGGACATTAATTCTAAGGCCAGGCAGGGGCATTCAAAATTAACCCCATAGTTTATGAATAATGGAGGGTTTAGGTGCCAGCAGAAGTTTTGCAAAACCGGAGCATATTTGGCTGGACAATCCCAGTCTGACCAGTTGGGGTGGGAAAAGGCAAGGCAGTATATAACCCATGGCGCTAACAGAATGGTGAGACAGACTTTCCTTTCTCTCAGTGGTATGGTGAGACCCATCTCAATGTGGCAGATGTCTGTGAGACACACTGCACTGAAGCACCGTGTGGCCCCCTTGAGTCCAGGACCCCCTGTGAGGTTAGGATTTGCTCATACTTTGAACTGGTCGATGAAGAAGAAATGGTGTTGAGTTTTGGCGTGAATTTGAACTCATCATTAAGAGCTGACTACAGACATCTGGATGCTTAAAATGCAACAACTTTTTCTAGGATTAAAACCAGACTAATTGCATCATGCTTATGGAGGAGCTGCTGCATTCGGTGCAAGCTCCGTCTTTTGTGAACTTGCAGCAATTTCAATGAAATGCAATGAAAGGCAAGGATTAATTTCAACCCAACCCACCCGGTGGGGATAAAAGCAAAATGCTGCAAATGCCGAAATCTGAAACAAAAACAGAAAATGCTGGAAAAGCTCAGCAGGTCTAACAGCATCTGTGGAGAAAAATAAAGCAGAGGTAATGTTTTGAGTCCGTATGTCTCTTCTTCACAGTCGATACCTGGTGGGGAAACTGACAAGATCAGACCAGGCTCCCGTTTTATCCTCAGCCCCATTTGGCTTTCCATTGAAATTGATTTTAACTTCCTAAAATCTTCACAAATGGCCTCAAAGTAGGATGGATAGGCTTACCACACCATTAATGCTAACGTTCTGGCAGGCATCTTTACAGGGGCCTATTGCTGGGTGAGAGTCTCCCAGGAGGGAACCACATGTGGAGTCCACACCTCCCAGACATGCATGAGACATGTCTGGGATCACATGAAATATAATTTTTAAGCTTTTTGGCAATAGCTTAAAGGCATTGAGACAGACTTTCCTTCCACATGAAGAGCAGAATTAAACTGGCACTTTAAATTAGCAACAACATGCATATATATATATATATATGTACATATATAAAGCACCTTTAGTGTAGGAAAATCCTTAGGTGCTTAAGTTAGCTGGGTCTCCATTATAGCTACCAAATAGCTACCAATATCCTCAAATGTTGAGGGGTAAACAAAAGTGCAGCGGCATTTGCTCTGGTGTTTATTCAGCTTTAAATCATGTGCATTACTTAGCTGCAGCACATTAAGCTTGTGCACTTATGAAGTGGACTGTGGCCCCTCCCACCCTGCCAAACCATGTAACTTTGTCACTGTTTCATTGGTTGCTTTGCCTTGCTGGCAAGCCCCACATTACTGGCACTGATGTTTTCTCAAATCTCAGGAACCTGAGAAGGTTCGGTTTCCAGTGAGAAAAAACTTTCAGCAGTTTCAGATGCACGGTTCGACCCAGACAAAGTTTGACCCATTGTGATCTTTCCACCTTTACCAGGCTGTTGTATGATCAGGGTAGGATGTTGGTGCCAGCAACCTAGTGATATTAGGCATCTGCTTTTGTTTGCAATCACGTGAATTTTGTGTGAGCTTTGATATACGCAGCTGGTTCATTTTCTCTGCCATTTTAACCCTGCAGAGACTTCAGGTCACAGGTAATACATACGGTTCTGGTCACCATATTATAGAAAAAATGTGATCACTCGAAAGGAGACTTTACAAATATGTTGTCAGCAATAGAGAATTTTGAGGAAAGGCTAAATATTTTTTCTTTGGAACAGAAGAGGCTGAGGGAAGATTTAATTAAAGTGTACAAAATTAAAAGGAGCCAACACAGACTGGATAGGAAGGACCTATTTGCCTTAGTAGAGGTTATAGATTTAAAGTAAGTGGTGGAAGGATTAGGGAGGAGTTGAGAAGAATGTTTTTCACCCAGAGGGTGAAAAGCACCTGGATATGCACTGGAAGTTCAATAACCTACAAGACTATACATCAAGATCTGGAATTTGGGATTAGGCTGGATAGATGTTTTTCAGCTAGCACAGACATGATGGGCTGAATGGCTTCCTATTTTGCCATAAATTTCTTTGATTCTTCTATGATTCCATGACTAACTGGCATTTACGCAATTTGAGGATATGAGGGTAGCAGTAAGGAATGGGAATGGTCAGCTAGTTACAAAACCTGAAGGTTCAAGGTAAAAAGCAATGGTCATCATTCCAATAGCCTTTGCCTTTCATAGCTTTGCCAAGGAGTCTCGAGTCACAGTCTCCATCTTGAATGGTGTTCCAATGTGACTTTGCTGTGTGGAGCTGGTGACGGATGTGTGGTGGGGAGGGATGGCATGAATCTTGGCACCATGGAACAGTGGCCCCAGCATGACCCAGTATCTCTGGGGCTGGAGGGGAGAACAAGCAGAGAAAATTGGAAAGAAAGAGGAGTTAATGGAAGCATATTTCACTGACAGTGGAACATGGAGAGCTACAGTTTATTTAAATTATGAGGACCATGGAAGTTGGAATTGTTACAGAAATATTCTAAAGGCACGCATCCTGCTCCTTAAATTTGGCTCAGTATAAACAGCAAAGGCTGTCAATAGTCTCGTTCCTAAGCTAGATACAGAGCAAATACGCAGCAAACAACTTCAAGCAGTGCATGAGTTACATCAGCTGGATAAAACTCTCCTCAAAAACAGATCATTTACATTCCACAGATTGTAATTGTGTTATGCAGGACGACATTCACAATTACATCTTAACAGGATGATTCAGCTGAGCTATTGACATCTTCTGCCATTGTAGTCAGGAGATGGTGCTGCTGTTTGTTAAATGTTTATTCAGCAGGTTAAGGGTTACTTGTTGTGTAACTGTGTTGCCATTTATTCAGCAGGGTTATCCAATCTGTTCGTTACAGATAGGGCGATTGTGTGTGTTGCAGGGTATGTTATGGTGTGTAGGTGTGCATCTATGTTTGTCTGTTGTGTCTGTGTATAACTGACTCATCTCTGACAAAGATTATCAAATGAGAAACTCAATACCTATAACTGCAGTAAACAAAGAGATGCTTTGAGGGTGGGAGTGTGTTTTTCAGAGGTAACAAAATGTTCTAATGCTTTTATTCAGTGAAACAAATGAAAACGAAATGAAAATTGCAAATAGTATATGCTGGAGCAGTGGCCCTGGCTCTATTGCTTCTGGTAGCTGCTCTGTGCTCATTAGATATGAGGTATCTTCATCCCAGTCTTGCTCCTTTGGGAGTTTAGTCTTCATTTTATTAGATGTTGGCTTCCCAATGGATTCTCTGTTAGTCCCTTAATTTACAGTATTGCCCTTGGCTAGAGAATGTTGCAGATGCTTAAATGTGATGAAATCTGACGGGGACTTGGGCAGCTCCTTAATTTATTGGGAATAACTTGAGTTTTTGACAAAACTCAAATAGTGCCTCTATTGAGTGGGAAGAGGATATAATTTAGAAGTGAGAAGTGGTAGTTTATCAGATGCAATTGGCTAGATGAAAAGTGCTATGTTGAAGGCATTTGGTCAACACTTTCACACTATGCTCACTGCTCAAGTAATGATGCTAGATGCCAACCTTTTTTTGAATTATTGTGGCTTCAATACCATTCTGCCTTACAGGCACAAACTTGCATTAGAGGCCTGTACAGTAAGTGAGGTCAGAGCAAACAGAAAAATACAGTACAACTTATCAGGCTGATGGAACCATTATTAAGCAGGTGAGCTATTTTGAGAAATCAATTGCATATCATGGGATCCCCCAATTGCATTAATGAGAGCTTTATTGAAATAGCATAGTGTATACTAATGTTAGTGAAATGAATGCCAGCAGTAAACTAGTGAACACATATGAACTGGGAAATGAATGCCAAGCCCATTCATTACAGTCAAATAGAAAATCACAGTTTAAACGGGGACAGGCTGTATTTGATCCATAGCCACTTTGCAAGTTAGACTTAGAGAATAGCTACCTAAGAGCTGAATTTGGTTTTTTGAATAGTTTTAGGAAATCCTATATTCCCAAAATTGAGCTGTGTTGAAGTGGGTCACAGGCATTGTCATCATAATTCACCATTTGCATCCATTTTCTTTTTGCTTTTCTTGCCTGGATTTTAGCAGCAACCTAATTTGTTTTCTTTAATTAAAAATTGGGTATAGGAATTCTTTTGAGAATTATTCTCTACATCAATTAGTGAATTTGGAGGAAGACAACAAAGAAAAGGCAATTTTGAATGCAAGAGAAGTAGATTTCCCACACCTTTTCTATTCACCTGCCGGACTGGGTGCAACTCTCTGGGAATGTCTGAGGACCATCCAGGTCCCTACACACAGGGTCATGGTGTTCATGAACACCTGTGTCCAAGTGAGGGACACCTCTGTGGTACCTCCCTACCTTCAGTGAAGACTTATATTGAGCAGATTGCTTAAAAGCTGCCACGGCCAGTGATTTCAGTAGCTTTCTGATGGAAGGCAGCCAACAGGAATAACGAGCTCTCCACTCCGAACAGAAGGTGGGATTTCTACAAGTACAAGGCATAATTGACTGCACCTCTGGGCTTTATGTGCCCCTTCCCCAATGCAAATCCATTCACGGATAGAAGGGCGATTCACTCGGTGAATATACATGGGGTCCATGACCAAGAAAAGGTCTTCATGTCAATGGCTGTTTCCCTGAGAGCTGCTATGATTCTTTGATCTGAAAACACTCAATTTGTTAGTTTGAAAAGCAAAAATATTATATACCCAATATCACTTCTGGTGGGAAAGGCCAGCAGCATGATTGGAGAGCCAGCCATGGAACTCTCAAGAGAAATTCTTGACCCAACCTATCCGAGTTAAGTTGGGTTACTGGCTTAACTCAAGTGGAGATAATACATATTATGCCAAGGAACATCTGAGTGCAGAACATCAGACTAGAAATGACTGTGTACAATATTCATGAATGCACTCATGTGGCATTATTTTGCTTTTTTAAGAGAGACCACAACCTATTTAGTGACTGTGGGAATAGTGTCTGTATTTGGCTTTCTGGATCTGGAGAAAGTTTGTAATGTTTACCTGAAGGTTAGAAGAAGGAATAATTTTCAGTCTCATGTCCTCAGGGAATTTGAAAGTGACCAACAGCAATTAATTACTTTTGAAGTACAGTTTACAGCAGTTATGTGGGCAAATTTCTCACAACGCTGGGGAATTTTATCCTCTTTCTAGTTGACCTTTTATTTAACATTCCAACTCACCCATTGTAGTTGGAATTTGTCTCAGTCATACTGCCCGGTTGCAGGTGGGATGTCTTATCATAGTGGAAAAAGCACCTGGATTTGTTGCGACACCTTTCCCAATAGTGGGAATTATGCTGATAAAAGGCACAACTGAGAGACCAGAAATCCATTAGCCTGTTGAAAACCCTGAGCCCCAGGGAAAACATTGCCCGATTGACAGCTCTTGCTCTCTAATCTATGCTTTCAATTTCACAATGTTTATTTACACCATATAAAGAGATTTGAAGAGTTTGCAGTTTCAGCTATTGAAACTTTAAATTATCTGGAAGATTGACACTTTTATTGGGCTGTAGTAAAAAGGAGATTTGTTTTAAGAAACTGGGAAGTTATCAATGAATGACTTTTTTTTAAAGGTTTGCACATCCTACTGTCACTGTAGGGTTCACTGCTTCTATACAGTTTCTAGTGAATGATTGGGTATGTAAGTGTCAAAGCTTGGCATGGGGGTATGAGGGGCCAAGGGGTTGTTTCAGGAGCATATTTTGGCATGAGGTTGCATAAGGGGCCACAGGCGTTGCTTGGGGCATGCTTGGCATGGGGAGCATGATGGGTCATAGATGGCGGTTGGGGGGCATAACTTCACATGGGGAACATGAGGGGCCAAAAGGGGTGGGTGGGGGGCTTACCCTGACATGGAGGCATGAGGTTCCATAGAGTGTGAATAGGGGGCCTCGCTTGGCATGGAGGGCATATGGTGCCAAAGGGGTTGCTTGGGGGCATGCCTTGGCATGGGGGCACATGGTGGGCCATATATGGTGGGCGGGGTGCATAACTTGGCATGGGGAAGCATGAGGGGCCATAGGAGGTGGTGAAAATATCTTGGCATGGGGAGGCATGAGGGGCCAAAGGGGTTGTTTGAGTGGGGGGTATACCTTGACATGGGCGATTTGTGGAGGACCTTTTGAGCTTACATTTCAATTAGAATACATTTCCTCGTGCAGACTATCCTTGTTAACACCTCTGAGGTGCCGTGAACCACGACTCTCTGAAAACCTGGCCTGAGTCCATGAAAATTGCGGAGGACTAGGACATGCCCATACCCATAATGGAGCCAGCCAGGTGGGGAGAGCAGGGTGGGGGCTTGCGATCTGAAACAGCCTGCACTCATAAATGGCATTCCTGAAAATTGGAAACGGTGGGAATGGGGTTGGGGAACCTAGAATCAGGGCTCACCCGCCATTTTTAAAGGGCTTCTGAGTCATCTCAACTCAGTGGAAATCCAGCCCATTATATCCTTCCTTAGGTGCAGTGCTCAAAACTGAATGTAGTCCTCCAGATGTGGGTCTGACCAAGATTCTGTAAAACTGAAGCCTCACTTCTGTATTGCAGCCTCCTTGAGATAAAGGCCTATATTCCATTAGCCTTTACGATCACTGTTTGTACTTTTGCATAGCTTTTCGTGATTTGTGTACATGGAATGCCAATGCCTTTACTCCTCCACAATTATTAGTGTCTCACCATTAAGAAAATATTTGGATTTTCTTTCTCAGATCAAATTTAGATGACGTCACACTTTTCCACACTGAGCTCCGTTTGCCAGAGTTTTCCCCCAACTCCTTTGTAACTTTCTGCTCCAAGTTACTGTGCCTCCTGAATAAGGCTGCAATTTTATGTGCCCCCTCCCACCTTGGCTGGCATGTGGGGTGGGTGACACTGTAAAATCAAGTGGTGTGACAGGGAGTGCTGTGCTCATCACCTCTGCTGGTAATCCAGCAGCAGCAGAGGAGGTGGCTGGCAGCCCATTCACCGGTTAATGGCCACTTAAGGGTCCCTTCCCACTGCCACTGCTGTTTTACCCTGGCGGACTGCCTGTGGGCTTGGTATGCCCTCCTGATCCTGGTGCTACACCCCCCCCCCCCCCCACCTCTCCCACCAGCAGCAAAAGCTGCCCTTGGTTTAAGACCCTCCCCTGCCCTTGGAATTGACTCCACACCATCCCCTTGGCAGGGTCTGCCTGACTGGCCCCAGTGAGCCCACCCCATTCACCTGTCTTCTGGGCTTCCAGCAATGTTTCTGGTCTGGGTTTGCTGCAGTTCCAGCAGTAGCCACTGCTCCCAGTGACACTGCTGGAACAGAAGAGCAACCAACCCTCTGATTCACCAGCAGCTCTCGGAGACGGGAAATCCTGCCTCAGAGGTGTGGAAGCCATGACTTCAGCCATCTAATTGCCTAAACCATGTAAAATAAAGTTGTGGCTTCCAGGGCCGGTGGAGACAGGTTCATCCTAACTTTCCAGCTGGTGGGCAGGGTCACTGCTTCCAAATTAAATCCCAGCGTTAGTATCAAATGCAAAAGGAATCTTATAAAGGGACAGCCGTTTAACATGTTCCTCTATGGTGCTGTCCTCTCTATAGCATAAGCTCTTCCATAACACTCCCCTCCATAACATTGTTTTCTCTATAACACTCTCTCTCCCTACAGTGCTGTCTTCTCTATAACACTCCCTCTTTTATAAAACACCCCTCTATAGGACTGTCTTCTTTATAGCAATCTCTTCTGTTGCGCTCCCCTCTATGGCACTCTCTCTTCTGCAACCCTCCTCTCTATGACACTGTCTTCCCTATAGCACTCTCTCTTCCCTAACACTACCCTCTGTAGTGCTGTCTTCTCTATAATACTTCCTCTTCTGTAACACTCCCCTCTATAGTGTTGTCTTCCATATAACTCTCCCCTCTATAACATATTGTTCACTTTAACACAACCCTGCCCACAGTCCTCTTTGTAGATCACCCTTCCATATTGTACTTCTGCCTCTCTGGTACACAAAATTACAGAAGGTACAGAGAATTGTGCACTAGATAGGGGAGCAGTGTAGAGAGAGAAGGACTTTAAAGAATAGAGAGTTATAGAGTGAGCAATGCTGCAAAGAGGGCAGTGTTAGAGTGAAAGAAGTGCTGTAGAAGAGAGTGTGCTATAGACAGGGTAGTGTTATAAAAAAGGAAGCGATAAAGAGGAGATCGTACCATAAAGAGGACAGTGTAATGTACATTGCTTCCAGATGTAGCGTTTGGTGTACTGAGGAATTCTTCTATTGCTCTGATTTCTTGTACTCTTGAAGCTGCCTGCCTAATTTTATCAGGTGTTTTGTATTACAGTCAGCCTCTGTGTGCTTTCTCCAATCTATCAGTGAAGCCTGGAGAAGCTGTCTGCACTGTCAGATCCTGTAGGCCTTCTAAGAGTCTGTTGGCAGAAAGCAGCAAGGGATGAGTGACCCATCTTTAAAGGACACACTTACAACAACCAGATGGTTCTTTATTGGGTAAAAGCAGGATTCCTTTCCAATTAAGTCTGGTCTGTAGAATCCAAACCCTCTGATTGAGGTTATAGTCAAAAACCGCACCAGAGCACATTGTGTAATATTCTTTTCATAAGAAATGGCTCAAATCTTTGTGTTCCTACTGCTACCCCTGAAGTTTGTGCAGCCTCTTCCCCTGTCTAACTTTGCCATGTACCATGCAAGCTATGCTCCTGTCCTGATCAGGAGTCAATATAGTGAACCAAAACCTTGGCTCGTTTCTGGACCTTGAAGTTTCACATACAAGCCACTTCACTTGGTAATTCATTGTATGGGGAGATAGCAGAATTTTGCACACAGCAAGAGTCAAACAATGACATAAAAGACCAGTTAAGTTGTTTTCGTTGTTGTGGTCCGGGAAGGGTTGCGGCGGGAGGGGGGCAGTGCAGGGGGGTAGTGGTGGTGCTGGGGCTGGGGTTGGAGGTGCTGGAATTTCTTTTTTCTATTGCTTGTTTTCACATTGTTTTGGCCAACTCAGGCATCCTATTGAATCTCTTCCCCGAAAAATATCCCTCATGAGTTTCCTCCACAATTGAGGTGAGTGGCTTGAAATGCCTGCCTAAATAATGTATGTAAATAACATTTCAACGCTATTGTGATGTCAACTGTCCAATTTCCCACGTGATCCCTACAGACGCTGGTACAAGAGGTGTTCAATGTTGCTAAGCAGCCGGAGACAGGCAGATCTGTAATTGAAAACATATTTAAATTGGTAAATTGTTGTTTCTGATTAATCATTGGGAATACCCTTTTCTTATTTAATCTGGATTGTCCTGCCAGTTTTAGTACTGTTCCTGGTGCTCTGGGATTTCATTTTTGCAGTTTTCGTCATTCAACAGAGGAGGTAATGGTGTAATCATTAGGATTCCCCTCTATTTGTGCCATTTAGCAGAAGCGGAGGAGGGTGAGGAATAAAAATGCAAGTCAGTGAGAGTAAGCAACTACTTGCAGACATTCATACAGCCTCAGCTACAGAGATGTTGCATTGGTGACCTAACCTTTAAGCATCTGCAGCGATTCTGATTTCTCACTGTCCTCAGGAAGTAAGCTTCTAAGGTAAGTGGTAATAAGAGTGGGAGGTCATCACGAACACAATAACATATGGCCAGAGAAAATAAGGCAGGATAAGAGCGGGTTAACAATGACAAGGAAAAAACCTTCCTCTGATAAAAGTTCAGTGAGAACAAATTAGGCCCATATGCGCATATTGTCATGAGGTATTTATCATATAGACCTGAGCAAGGGTCTTGGTTTAATTGCATCTCAAGAAGGCCCATTCTGACACTGGCAGTGGTTTCTTTTTTACATCTTGTCTACAGGTAGACTAAGTCAGACCGTGGGATATTAATTTAGTGCTGCACTGGAGTGTCAACTTCACTTATGTATTCCTTTCCATGAGTGGAGCTCAACCCAACAACCTTCTAACTCTGACACAGTATTGCCAGCACCCAAGAGAAGTTAATTTCTGAATGTAGAACCTGTCTCAAGCTGAGTGAATCATTGACAAAAACAGAATTACCTGGAAAAACTCAGCAGGTCTGGCAGCATCGGCGGAGAAGAAAAGAGTTGACGTTTCGAGTCCTCATGACCCTTCGACAGAACTGGTTGACGGCCAATTAGAAGCCGGGGGTAGCAGCCCATCAAAAATGCTACCTTAGTCCAGGAAAAGTCAACACTTTTAGGAGATGATGGGACAAAACTGAAGAACAATAAAACAAATCTAACTGGTTAATACTTCCAAATTAGCAGCAAAAACTTCCTGGCAGCAATGTGCAGTCTGCTGTCACCCTGAACACGAGTGTTTAATTACAGTAAGGAGGCCTGCTCCCTGCACCCATCACTCTGACATTTTGCAAAAAGAACCAGTTCTGTCGAAGGGTCATGAGGACTCGAAACGTCAACTCTTTTCTTCTCCGCCGATGCTGCCAGACCTGCTGAGTTTTTCCAGGTAATTCTGTTTTTGTTTTGGATTTCCAGCATCCGCAGTTTTTTTGTTTTTATATCTGAGTGAATCATTGCCCTGCCATCTCAATGTTTTTGAATTCCTCACTGTCTCTGTGCGAGTCGCAAGAAGTCCTTCAGCAGGACATGCTGTGCTGTTGGGTAATATTGTTTCAAGGGACAGAGTCCTGAGAACTGCCAAGAACAGTCTGTGCTGAAAGTAGGCAAAAAGGAACAATTTTTCCATTTTAACATTAAAACATTTGTCTGGCTGATAATTGTTTTTTTCTTGGAAAAACATAAATAATTTCTTTTTGCAAAATGTCAGAGTGATGGGTGCAGGGAGCAGGCCTCCTTACTGTAATTAAACACTCGTGTTCAGGGTGACAGCAGACTGCACATTGCTGCCAGGAAGTTTTTGCTGCTAATTTGGAAGTATTAACCAGTTAGATTTGTTTTATTGTTCTTCAGTTTTGTCCCATCATCTCCTAAAAGTGTTGACTTTTCCTGGACTAAGGTAGCATTTTTGATGGGCTGCTACCCCCGGCTTCTAATTGGCCGTCAACCTTGACTCCAATCCAATTAAGGGTGTCCCTGTGAAACTCCCGACTTTAATCTACTTCCCTCCCTGCCCTGGATTCTGGTCGGGACATGGAAGCAGCCTTCCATTTCCTGCCTCCTTCCAACTTTCATCCTCAAGGAGGGACCCTGACTGGATTTCTTCCGTCCTAACTCAGGGGTGGCATATGTCTGTTGATCCAATTTGTCTGTTTATCTGTCTTTCCATCTGTTGATCTGCTTAGAAGTGCCCATTGTTTTCTGTTTGCCTAGCCAATGTATCCAGACTTCTCTAAAAACAAGAGCATTTTACCATTTAAAATTCACAGCAAAGTTGTCTGTGTCAATATCGTAGAGTTGCTTTGCCTTGGTATTAAATAAGTATATTATGTACCAATATATTTATGCAGAACTAATTGATTTGCATCTAGGTAATCTGGGTTTCTACTTAGTAAGAAGAGAATACCCCTTGCTAGCAGAGGGTTGCTCTGTGTAATGCTGGGGTGTGCTGCTGGACACAACAGGGACTTGGAGGGACCTGTCACCAAATGATGGATTGACAAAGACACAGGGGTCCTATGCTGATTGCTCTCAGCTTTTGGCTTGCAGGGGTGTTTTGTGGGTGTGCTGTTTGGTGGGAGAGGTTAGGGGAAGGTTGCTCGTGAAGAGTAGGTCATGTTAAATCTTTTAACAGAACAAAAGGTATATGACACGTTGTCAAGGCCAGCATTTCTATACAACTATCTCAATTGTTTCCATGGAAATGGCTCTGGATTCTATTTTCTTTAAAAAAAATTCTCTCCTAGATTGTAGGTACTGCTCATTGATTGACCCATCAGGATGCACATTTGAGTGACGTCACACGGCCCCCCTAGCTGGGGGTCTGTGTTGAGGCTGTGGGGCTCCCCTCCTGCGCAGCAGTGTATAGTTCTGTAGCCTGTGCATTCCTAACCTGCAACAATAGTGCCCTGTCAGAGGAGCCACCCCAAGAATTATTTAACCATTTTCTTTCCCCAAATATGTTTTGAAGAATGTGCAGTTATTTCTCAGGATACTGTGTAAAAGCATGAACATTATCTTTTAATAAATGATGCCTCATTATTGTTTCCTCACAGCCTCTTTGTTTAGTCCCCCAGCATTGTTCTTCCTTTGCTTTGAGAATGGCACAGCTTGGGTTATAGCTGTCGATGTGAGTCTATCAATGCTGTTTTTGTATAATCTGGTGAAGGAGCTCCAGCATGGAGATTCCTGACGGTTACTTTTCCTTCCATTCCTCTCAATATGGGCGGTTCTTGTTACTGCACCATGTAGTTTGGTTGAGAGCTGCTGAAATACAGGTACACCCTCTTTACTCAGAGAAGGGTCAGAAAAGCCTTTCTGCCAGCCACAGACAGGAATCCCAACTTTCGTTCCATGTTTCAGGAGTGAATCATTTAACTGTTGGAGCTTTTAGAATTATTTTCATTCTTTCATGGGACGTGAGCGCCCCCGGCAAATCCAACGTTTGTTGCTCATCTCTACTTGTAAATGGCTAATGGCTGAAAATAGTGGCAAGTGCTGCCGGTGAATGGGTTGGGTCCTCTTTCCACAGCATGTGTTAATCCAGGCCTGACTGATGGGGAAGGAAAACCCATTGTCAGTAACATGAAATGAAGTTAGGCAATCTCATTCTCGGTGGACATCAGTCTCACAGCTCGAAAATACACCAAACACTAATTGGCAATCTGACTTAGAGACACCACAAGGTGGCTAGCATTAGCAATGGAATAACATCACACTAGTGCAGGGGGTGTTTGTCTGAGGTTTGAGTAAGGCACCCTGTTGGGGCAGAGTAGCGGGTGCTTTCCCTGCATTTAGCCTGTTTCAGACCAAACATAGGAGTGCCGAATGAAACAGTTTGAGAGGAGCTTTACTTTGTATCCATCCCCTGCTGCACCACACCTAGAAGCAGTACATGACTTAATGTAAAGGGAGATTTGCGTTCCATCTAACCTATGCCGTATTTGACCCTGGTAGTGCTTATGGAGGCACTGACGGCCTGAATGAAAAGTATTCCATTTGCCAAAACTAACATCCCTCATCTTGATGAAGGCAAAATTCACAAAAAAATTACGTGATCAAAATAATAAGTTTGTGCTTTGAATAAAATTATGTGTTTTGCTAATTATATTTATTAACTCATTACAGCCCAGGACAGTTCCCAAAGCAAGGCATCGATGGGCCCAGCTGGCAGCCACTCTCAGCATCTTTCAGTCCACAGCACTGACCTCATTGACTCTAAGCCACAGAGCCCTGTGCAGTCGTGGATGGCATCACATTCGGACATCACTTACCGAGCTGGAACCTTTGCAGCTGCGTTGACCTGTATATAAATGGATGATCAAGAAGGAGAGAGAGGGAGAGAAAGAGACCATGTTTTGTTAGGCGGACTGGAGAGGGTTACTGAACCATGGCAATGAGATTTTTTTGCGTTAACATTTTTAAAAAGTTTTATAGGGTGCATTTCTGTGCCTGGTTATAAATGTTGTGAGTGGTGTGAAGCTTCTAAATTGGTTTGGAGAAGTTGGGGAATAACAGCTGCAATATTCCTTACACTTGGCCGATGTGGGATGACTGAGGTCTGCAATGGCATGGTCTGTGATTTCAATCTCCCAACTCCCAAAGCAAGATGAGCTATGTTATTAGAGAAGCTCATTGGTGAGCACAGCACTTCAATAGTCACTTTAATTTGTGACAGCCTCAGTCTTATTCACTGGAAAACTGGAATGCAAGTGGAAGAAATGTGATGATAGGCCAGTAAATAAAGAATACTTTTCAAGTTGAGTACAAAGTAATGCCACACCAATGATGATAGCTTATTAAGTTGAAGGACTCACAGCAATTTCAAAAATTTCCCAGCCATTGCCTAGTTACTCTGGTAGAATATTGGACTCCACAGAAGACTGACAGTCTGATTCCATGTCTTGATTGACACTGGAGCTCTGGCGCCCTCACTGGTGAGACTCCAGTAAATCTTGAATAAACTGTGGTCATGGAACATGCACATTGCTTCAGAAATTCACAGGCAGAAATCACAATGTCCAAGAATTTCTTTGGAGCTGCTGCTAGTTCACGTCATAATTTCATCAGAAGTCCATTGAGTGGGGCTTCTGCTGCACCTCCAGTGAAGTTAGGGCAGAACCTCCAAGGATATTCACAACCAATGACCAATAATATGCTGTTTAAAACATCGTTAAAAATCGTTGTAAACTCTTTTCTCTTGCCTCTTA
Organism: Carcharodon carcharias; assembly: GCF_017639515.1. Classification (NCBI taxonomy): domain Eukaryota; kingdom Metazoa; phylum Chordata; class Chondrichthyes; order Lamniformes; family Lamnidae; genus Carcharodon; species Carcharodon carcharias. The sequence continues at coordinate 25,049,811 of NC_054479.1, forward strand.
TTCCTCTTGCCCTTATTCTTCTGAAATACATCATAGAGTTACATAGCATAATCCTTATCCTGCTGAATAAACATCTCTGCATAAGTTATACAGTGAGTAATTCTTACCTTGCCAAATAAGCTGCAATGCATTACAGTTATGTAGCAACTGTCCAGAGACCCCATTTATTCGGCTCTCACACCACTGGGCTAATTACACCTCTGTGTCAAGGCTCTAACCCTGTCCCCCACCCTCCCCATCAAGAATCTCCTTTGCCTTGGGCAGACGGAGTTGAGATACAGATCAGCTGTGATCTAACTGAACAGCATAACAGAGTCAAGGAGCTGAATGGCCTATCCATGTTCCTTGCCATGCACAGCTTTCTGTCACTGGGCCAAGTAATTTAAGGTCTCCCTTTGTGTCTACTCACATGCTGACTCCTGCTCTGCACCCGAGTTTCCCTAATCCTGCCTGCTTTTCACATTATCCACTCTGTTTCCCACTTTTTTGGCCCTTGCATTCTTTTCTAACTTAGCACTACTTTGCAACCTATCTTTTCTCTTCCTCCTCCTGTCTTAAGCTTAAACCTGTCTTGAACAGGCCCACAGGCTACTCCAGCCTTTTCCTTGGTATTCTCCACAATATCCACCTCAGCAGCTGTCACAGTCTCTGGAGAGGCAGGGTGTGGGGGAGGGAGAAGTGGACCAAAATGTCTCATTTTTTTTCAACATAGCCATTACTCCCAGATTGCTTTTCATGGACTAATCTCTTCAACATCAACTCAACCCCTTTATACTTTCAATGCTATTGTTTCTGATTCCTCCAGTCTACTCTAGTCTGTGCCATCTTCCAGAATGCTTACAAACAAGACTTTTATTCATAACTTAATTATGGATAAATCTATTGACATCCCGGACCTGACCGAAACCTTTTAAAAAAAATATTGTGATAAAATTGGTCAATGGCAACATCACAAAATGGGCTAACAGTAAATTCCTAACCTGTTTTACATTGTGTCCAATTTTCTTTCTCATTGACTTTTATCTTGAGCTGCAAGCTTGAAGAGTTTATGGGCTCCTTCATATCTAAGATTGGAACAATCTCTGTAGCTTTCTCTGCTGATACTTCCATGTCCTCTTCCCTGTGACAACAAATCAAGCCCCACCTTCCAGTCATCCTACTCCTGATCCTATCGACTCTATTTTTTCTCCTCAATTTCTTCTCTTCCCTCTCCAAGCTTATCTCATTTGTGATACCATCTGCTCCATCTCTCAATCTCCTTCTGCTCAATTCCTGACCACACAACTACCTTTCCTCGCCCCCATGCTAGTCGACACTGTCAATGGTTCCCTTTGCTCAGGCATCAACCTTTTCCTTTCAAAATCATTGTCATCGCCCTGAAATAGGTCACCATTGATGGATTGATCCTCTCCACTCCTGTCCCATCACTAACATTTCTTTCCTCTCAAAGTCCTTGAAATCTATTATTGCATCCTAATTCCAAGTTGATTGGTCATAATGCTTCCCATTTAGACCCCTTCACTCCAGCTTCTACTCACCTGCCATCACATGACCACTTTGGCCAAAATCACAAATGACATTCTCTCTCACTCCAAACATGGTGCATTATTCTCCTTGACCTCTCCATGATGTTACGTATGGTTGAACAGTCCTTGCCAGCTCAGGGGACTGCCCTTTTCACATCTAACTCTTATTAGTCCTAATACAGCCAGAGCATCTCCAGCAATGGCTCTCTTCCTGCCTATGCATAACCCATCTCTCAATCCCTTTTCTTTCTTCATCTACAGTAGCTCCTCAGTAACATCTTTTGCAGCCATGAGGCTAGTTTCCATTCAAATGTTCACAACACTCACTTTATTCCACCCTGCCAAATCGCCTGCCTCAACACCATCTTACTCCTACTTTTGAAAGCCTCATCTCTGAACTTAATTTCTCTAACACATTCCTTGTTGACTTCCCATTCATCTGCCTTCATAAGTCAAACTTGTTTAAATTTGGTTAATTTAATTGTCTGCTACATTATATCCCATATATTCATAGTTCTTATCCTTTTGCTCCCAACTCATTGAATTTAAGCTCCTCATCATAGAACTATTCTGGCTTTGCCTGATCTCACTATGACAGTTTACATCACTTCTGTAAACTTTGACCCTCCAATTTTGGCCTTCTGTTTGCCCTGCTCTTCCTTTTGCCCCACCATTGGCAGCAGAGCCTTCATTTCTGTTAGTTATAAACTGAGACAATGAAAGTTGCACCCTGCATGCTGATCATGTACAATCTGGTGCCGTTTCCATAAAGTTACTTTTTGGAAATTGATGTTATATTTAAAAAAGCACCCTTTGAAACATTATTAATAACTTCTTAAAGCATTTCTGACTGAACAAAATTGGGACTGTGTAAACATAATTTTCCAAAATTTATTTTTGACCAGGTTCTACATTAAGAAAGTTCAGGTGTGAAAGCCGCCATGGAGTTCAACCTTAACAACAGAATTCACCCTTAGGAAATGTCTGAAAAATGCTTCAAAAATGAATAGGAGGCAGGAAGTGACACTAATTTGTTCTGACTTTGCTGTGCAATTGTACACGTGGACAAATTCCACTTTGACCTCTCCTGACAGAGCTGGAATTTGCACTCTCTTGATTAGCTGCTGGAATGTTGTTTGCCCCATGATGAATATTGTTTTCTACTGCGGACTGGGTAATGTGGCTCCCGCCCATCAACTTGAGGTTCTACAGCTCCAGGTGAAGATATCAAGTTGACTTCTGATCAGCAACTGTAATCAAATTTAATTGTCCAGAAGAAGGAATATTGCAGCTGGATTTAAAAATCAAAAATTAATAAACTGCGGTCCAAACTCAAACTAAACCACACCTGGCCTAACCAAACCAAGCCTAACTAGACTGGGCCAAAGAAAACCACAGCACCGAACCACACTAGGCCTAACCAAACCAGGCTTAATCAGGTTGGAACCAATCAAATTTGGGGTAGTCAAACTACACTTGACTACGTTGGACTTAGCAAAAGCAGGTGAAAAGCAAACTATGCTGGGCATCACCAAAATGGGTCATCCTAAATAGATTATCTTAATTTGAATGTTAGAACACCTTTAAAAACTCATATGCATGCTTAAAGCAATGGGATTTCTCTTGGTACCAACTTAATTCTCTTTATGAACGATATTCCAATTACATTTAATATCATAAAATAGTTAACTAATTCGAATGAAATTCCATTCTTTTCGGTTGAGAGACAAATTGAGAATTAGGCTATAGTCTACTTTCAAGAAACCAAACATCCTCTACTATGGCGACTTACACAACTTTACAGTTCAGACAGACTCAGCATGATTCAGCTTGGTTTGGTATCATGGGTCAGGTCCTCCTTTTGCGAGTGTGTTATTTTAACCAAAATTTATTTTCTATGTAAATCTCATTCACTCAAGTTCCTTTTTATTGGTTTGAATTGTATATGTGAGTATTTCATCACAAACACCAACTGAAAACTAAAGCCATTCACTGGCTGCTTGAGTTCCCTTTAGATGTGAAAATTTGGCCTGGTTAAATGAAAATAAAAATCACATGAGCTAAACTTGCATTGTCAATCTAACCATCGCTTGGAATCTGATATATATATAGTATGAATTGTTTCTACAATTATGGAATCATCTCTATGACTTTACATGATACCTTGTGATGTCATGGGTATCTGAGCTTCCTGTGTCTACATGTGACCACTAATATCATTTTGCATGTTAGCACCTGCTTTTCTTCTAAGAACATAGTTTTTATAATAAGAAATAGTATTTTGTTTCCAAATATCGCGAATGGATCCTTTTGCTGGGAATTTCCATAGGAATTCATCTGATCAGCCTCTATAGCTGTGGTGGAAAGCCGGCAGTAACCCAGATAGACTGCGTAAAGGGTGATGTTATGGAGGCCAATGGGATAAAATGTTGAGGAAATTGTTGGTCTGTGTTTTTTTTTTTCCTTTTAAGTTTGGTGTTCAGTTTTGATTGTTTCTTCCAGAATGACATAAATCCTGAAGGTCCTGTTCCAAATCATTTTTGTTGTTTTTCTTTCTTCAGACTGACCCAGGTAGGGCTATTAAAGATGCTCACTGACCTATTGAGCATGCATGCTGAACGTGAATGATGGGAACATGGTTCCAACATGGTAAAACTGGCTGGGGGAAGGGAAGCTGAGAATTGCTATAAGGTCCTCAGTCCTCAGATGAATCTTGCACTGAGGTTGTCACGCTGCCTCTGATTGTGATCATGCCTTAAGGCTATTTTGAGACATTTGCTGGGCCATATAGTGGGAGCTCTGCACTAAATCTTACAATGAAGCCCTCAGTGCACTCTAAGACGAACCTTATGCTGAAGTCTCTCCACACTGGGGCTGATATTTTGATCTTCCCAATTTTAACTGTAGTTGGTTTTTGTCGCCAAATTTTGATGCAGTTCAAAACTCAATTTCCCTGGAAAAATGTGGTCCAGGGTATTTTAACTCCTGTGCCTCATTTAAATAATGCTGGATAGCTTCCCAACTGTTCCAGAAGTGGTTCAGATACATATTGTCTGGATGCTGCCTGCTGAGTGGTAAGTCCGTGGAATTGACTGGTGGGCTGTCTCACAGGGGTCCTGCTGATCATGGGGGTTAAGAGGGGGAGGGTGCAGTAGACATGAAATTGCAGTAGGGAGGCCCTATCGTTTCTTTTGGGCCCAGAGGGGCTCTCCTGCTCAAGCAAAAAGAAACCATAATTTCAAATTTACCTCTATGGGTCTCTTCTAGCACCAATCCAGTTATGCGCTGGGTTAGCCTACTCAGGCATGCTTGTAAATATTGCAGTCAGATCGCGATATCACCAGAACCTGACAGACAGGCGATAAAAAGGACCTGGCTGGGCTTTGGGTGTGTGCACTTGCCATCTGTTTAGTGGAACAGGGTGAAAATCCCAGCGGGGCGGTTGTCGATGGCTCCATAGGGGAGGGGGAGTGGTCCAACTGGACCAGAACCAAGTAGCTAACTAATCAAACTGTAGAGGACTTTAGAGGACTGTAGAGGACTTTAAATGCCCCTCCCACTCGCTTTCTGCTGGGCACATAATATTAAAATAATCCACTTGGTCTGAAATGTCCAATCCCACACTGAAGCCAACCTGTAACCAATAATGTTTGCCATTTCCAATGTCCTTGCTGGCTGCATCTACACTGAGGCCCATGATGAGTTGCAGTAAACTTATGAAACCTAAGGGACATAGCTAGGTTTCAGTGTTAATAGGGCAGTTAGGGTGAAGTCATACTGTGCAATATCAATTTACCTGTTTATATGAAATTCCCCTGCTATTTTAGCAGGGGCTTTAACCCATTCATTTTAATATTAACGCATTTGTGTACAGATATCAACAGATATGGTTTCACATCAAGTATCTCTTTTTTATGATTGGTATAATTGTTTGTCAAAAAGACATTTGAGAAACTGCTGAATGGAGTTAAAGACATTTTCAGGGTGATATTGTGGGCTAGTCTCAGAGCCTCTGGCTTCTCATCTACCTTGATTTAAGCTTCTCCAAATCATGTATGCCAGCTACAATGCATTTACAAAAAATGTTTTACAGAATCTATAAAGATAAAGTTCAGCCATGAATCATGAAAAAACAAGTAGAAATTAGCAGCCATTTTGTTTCTTAAATATTGCCAAAAATGTACTTTGATGGAGCTTTCTAATACGTTGTAAATATTCATGAGGACTCAAGTTTGTGTAAAAGGACGTAAATTTAATTGATAAATGATCTTTTTTTTAAAAGAAGCAGAAAAAGAAATAAACCATGTCAGCTAATGGGGAGAGATGAAGCTTTAATTATCCTGCAAAGCAGAAATGCAAGTTCAACAAAACAAGTCAGTAACCAACGAAGTGAACTACCAACAATGAAGCCACCTAAGGAACCAAGCATACCACAACCAAACAACCCTTGAGCAATCAACTCATCAACCAATTAAGAAAAACACAAGTGATTAATTTTGCAACTAAATTAACCGAGCCAACTTAACCTCAACTATCCATCCAACCCACAAACAACCAACCAGCCAAACCACAAGCAATTAAGCAGCCAATCTTACCAAACCAAGCAAATTTTCAGCATATCATACTTAACCAACTGGACCAGAACCAAGTAGCTAACTAATCAAACTGTAACTAACCAAACCAGAAGTAACCAATTAAATCTGGACTGAGCAACAAGCCAAATAAACAAACCAGTTAACCAAACCAGAAGATACCAATGAAACCATGAACTTATAACCAACCGCTGAAACTAAAATGAACTAACCAAACAATGGTACAGAACAATCTATGTTTAAAGGGTTGTGTATAAAAAAAAAAGTTATAAACTGGAACCCAGAACAATATGGATTGGTCTGCCTTGAATGAAGGAAATTATTATGTTAATTTCTATCCATTTGTAATTAAGTATTACCCAGAAAGTACATACTTAACAGAGAAAAAATATGCCTTTTTTGTTACATTATCAGTCTGTGTAATATACATGCTTATGTGCTGTTGAGACCGAAGTGGTTTCCATCTCAGGTGAATTAAATGGTTAAATTGATTCTTGTTGACACTGATGTTGATTCCTTATATGATGTTTATATCTCTCTGTGTTTTTCAATCTCTACCTGATGGAATAGGTAGATTCACAGGCTGGAAAACATGAAAAAATTCTGCCTCATGCACTCAATTATCCCAAATGCTCCAGTGTTCAGAGAGCAGAGATCGCAGTTGGAAGGTGGAATTATTTGACCTTTAAAAACATCCTCCAACCTTATGACTTTGACTGTGCTTTCTTCCTTACTTCCTTCTTTGTGTTCATCATTGGTTCTGTCAAGTGCCTTGGAATGTTTTGTTATATGTAAAATGTTATATAAATATCACTGCATCTGATCATTATCCAAATGTTCCCAGCTGGGAGGTGTCCAGGTGTGAACATTAGCTGAGGAAGGGATTGGGTTCAACTTCAATGCTTCCCACCATCCAGTTAACCTGTCCAAGCACACACATAAGGAATGGAGACTTCAGCGAGACACTGGAGAGCTACTGGCACACGTGGAATCATGCAGAAGTCAACATATTCAGAAGAGGAAATATAAAGAAGACTGGTGAAGTAAAGGGCGAGGCTGTTATTTTTCCTGATGACATGTCTATTGAGCTGGTTTCACAGATTTAGAAATAGAGAAGTGTACAATTGTACGTTTGTAACATCATTACACTACAAATTATGTTGTTGGAGTTTTTCAACATGTTAATATAAACAATAACTTGGTACTAAGCGCAGAGTGACCCTTCCCAACATGGCCACTCTGAAAAGTCCATTTTCCTTTATGCGGTATTGAGTTAGTTCAGAAATTCCTCAATTTAACAAAAATGGCTCATTAGCACTAAATATGAAGTAATTATTCAACTTTGTGAGAGCAGACTGTGTTTTGTGGGTCATCTTTCACTATGATATATTACTATATATTTTAAAGCTGTAAAGGGTCTCAAAAATACCAGGTAGTACACCTGTAGGTGGTGCTGTAAAGCATAGTATTAAGACACTTATTAACTGGTGTGGAATATCATTTAACGTTATGTGACAGCATTCGGTGTTCTCTGACATTCAAAATGGCAATATATTTTGAGGTTCCTTGTTGACCATAATTTTATAAGTTGTGTTTTGTTTTTATAAAAAATAGTAGGAAGCTAAAATGCCAGTTGTCTCTTTTTCGTTTCCTGTCCTGCTCTCCAATTCCCTTAAAATAAAGTTCCCTTTTGATTGTGTCCCAATACTGTTGGTGCTAACATTTTGGATACTCCACTTTGCCAATACAAGGCAAGCAAACCACCTTCCTTGTGAATTGGCTGCTACCTTCTACTGCAATTGCCAAACATTGAACATCAGCCCAAACTGCCTGACTTACACAGAAGTTTTGTTGAGAGCTGCATTATAAACTGACCATCTGCCTAGGATTTTTTGTGGCACTTAAAAAAAGATTTTTCTTTTTATATCCTTTCCTTACCATGAGGCTTTAATGAAATGGTGACCAATAATCAGGAACCATACAGTTGAAAAATTAATGGGAGCACTGGAGCCCCCAACATACTGACAGCCATTACACGACCAGCACTTGCTTCTTAAAATCCACTCAGTCTCCTCATCCCACTTCAGAAAAATTGTTTTTGCACCCTGTTCAGCTGTTAGTTCACACCGGAACAAAAACAGAATTACCTGGAAATCCTCAGCAGGTCTGGCAGCATCGGCGGAGAAGGAAAGAGTTGATGCTTCGAGTCCTCGTGACCCTTCGACTAGTTTTGTCGAAGGGTCATGAGGACTCGAAACGTCAACTCTTTTCTTCTCCGCCGATGCTGCCAGACCTGCTGAGTTTTTCCAGGTAATTCTGTTTTTGTTTTGGATTTCCAGCATCCGCAGTTTTTTTGTTTTTAGTTCACACCGGAGTTATTTTCCTTTCCATACTTTAGACCTTATTTCTATACCAATCTTTAAGATTGGCATCCCACTCTATGCATCCTATTATTCACCCTCTGCTGGCTTGATTTCCTATTAACTTCAGAAATTCCCCGCCCCACCCCCTCCCCACGTCCTCCACAACCCGGCTAGCTTTCCCATGTCTTGACTCAAGCCTCTCCATTGACCTAAATTCACTCTTCCTTGGTAACAGCTTCCTCACTTCTAGACTTTCCCATGCCTCACAATCCTCCTCCACTGGCCTGAAGGCTTCTTCCTCAGCATCTCCATCCTCTGTAAACTGGGCTTCCCCTGACTGGACCTCCACTCATCTGCTGACCTGAACTTCCTCCCTTGGCACTCTGCTTGCTCTCTCAAAAATTGGATTTTTAGGACATTGATGCTTCTACCTCCTAATGACCTGGATTCCCTTTCTTCAACAATCCTGCCTCTAGCTCTTCTGGATGGCTTCTTCAAAACCCCTTCCCCCAGACCCTATTGACTGAATTCTTCTGATCTCAGCCCCTCCACTCCGTATCTTCAGTTTCCTCTTCCTCTGGGCCTTGCCCTAATACCTTTCTCCACCCACTCCCTCCCTTTCTTTCGCTGTCACGGTTCAATTATAGCCCATGCCCTTTAACCCTGTTTAAATGAATACTGTTTTTGGTCCTGACCTGCTGTGTGCACTGCCACAGGAGATCAACTAGTATTTCTCAAATTATGACCTCAAAAGATTTCTGCAGCTATGCCACTGAATATTTAGTAAATTTAATACAACAGCTTGAGGAGTTGTTCACTTAACCTCTATCCAATATCTAGAGATTAGTAGTGATTCAGTTCTAACTATTTTATATTGCCTAATTATTGGCCCAGAAGTTGATGGGAAAGAAACAGTCAGTTTAATAGTGTTCATCATCCTAAGTGTGTAAATAGCACAGCGCTCTGTTGTGATGAAGAGATATCTGTGAGTTGCGAGTTTGTACAACTCCAGGACGATCTGCACCATTAGCCTGGTGAAAACAAGAGGTCGCTGGCAACTCACCCATGGGTTTCAAGAATTTGCCACATCTCTGCTGTTAAAATGAATTAAACTTGCCATAGAAAATTAGGGCAGGTACTTGACAATGTATGGACCCAGTTAATGACATGACTTTTTTTTCCTGCAATGCCATTCTACCCAAAGGGAAAAATTGAAACTGTGGAGTCTCATTCCTGTTCCTACAGGAATTTAACATTTAAATTTTTAAAACTTTTCTTTACATTTCGTTTGTCTTTTATTTGCTCCCTTTCTATCTCTAATTTTGATCTTAATTCACTTAATTCCCTTCTCCTTTATTTCATTCTCTATCCTTAAATCTCATTGGTTAAGTGGATAGACTGTTGGTCTCAACACTCACCATGGTTGTAGATGCCTTACTATTAACTTGTACTGCCAGCAATTTGTGTCACAAAGTTTTTTTCAAGCTGAAAGGTGAGAAAAAAGATCTAACAAATGGAGCCTACCATGTGATGTCCCACCCCAGCTAATTCTGGGCCAATAACAATATGGGACCTTTAGTATTTGGTTAAATTTTAAGGCAGTATGGGGATGTTAGACGTTGAGGTTCGGCAAATAATTTTTTTTTTCTCTCAGTCTTGTTCTCTGGGAATTTTGTGATTCCTCATTACTTTAGCTGAATATTACGAGGGTCTGCACATTCCACTGTACCACAAATAAACTAGTGTTTTGATTTTATCCCCCAAGAGGTCAGTTAGCCAGACATATTGAGAAGCTGAGTCAAATGACCTGCTGGACAGTCCAGAACTAAATGCAAAAGATATCAAATTGGAAATCAGCAAATACATTTTTGCAGGATAGAAATTTATTAGTGGATGGGTGGAATTTTCTGTTTACGAAACTAAGTGCCATGGTGGGCGGGTTCTGCGGTGCGTTTCCTGCTGCTCTGAATGGTGGGTATTTGCACCTGCTTATTAATTATGCACAGGCGAATATCTTTCTGAATCGTCAGATGGGTTGGGAGCTGATTCGTCCGCCCTGCTGTTACCTGATGTGGTCAAAGGTCTGGGCACCATATTTCAATGCCACCCAAGCCCAGCTGTCTCCAGGAAACCCACAGAGGAGTCTGGCAACCAGACAAAGGAGGCTGCAAGCCACAAGAAGAAGGCTGCACCCTGCTTCAGCCCCGGGCCCTCAAGGCCTTGGTCTGAGGAGTGCAGCAGTATAGGGATGTGCTTTATCCCAGGGAGGGCTCTAAGAAGCGCACCAACCTCAACTCTCCAGCCTGGGAGGCCATTGCAAAGGAGGCCAGCACAGCTGGCTACTGCACCCACAACACCATCCAGCGCAGGAGGAGGATGAATGATCTCATCTGCTCCATCAGGGTAAGTCATCCTTCAACTCCCTCCAATATGAAACTCTCATCATGGCATCATGCACTCAAAGGGCTACTCTCTTCAGGGATCTCACGCAACCGTTAGCGGGGGACACATATCACCACTGACTGTCTGACAGAAACTTTCATATAACCACCATCCCCTCTCTCATGCTGTTCACACTCCATCCTCGGCCCCTTCTGCTGAGGGCTCAGCACACCCAGAGGCATGTTTCCCAACCTCTGCTCCACCCCTTTTCATCACATTCCTTCAGATTGGGGTAGGGATGGCCGACATCGTACCCCTCATCCAGTTCAAGGAGGATTTCACTGAGATCGCTCGGGAGGACAGGGATTTCTTCTGTGGGGAAGGAGAGATCAGATTCTCCCAGCAACCTAGTATGGATCACACCTCCATCAGTTCATCACATCCTGACATTCTCAGTAAGTGGCATGCAATCTTGTAATCTGCATGTTCAAGAACTAAAACTCTCTTCTCCCTTATAGGCACCAGCAGATCAAGGCCGATGAGGAAGGGCAACATAAGCCCCAGTCCCCAGACCACCTCGGATGAGAAAGCTGAGGAAGCCACCGAGGAAGAACCATTATGCACTCACCTGCATCCACCACCACTGCAAAGAGACACATGCCTCGATGCGGTTATAGCTCTAGGTGAGGCTCAGTCACCTCCTGGAGAACACCACATTGACACGTCCCTGCTGCAGTCAGAGGCAGGGAGAGCCCAGGACCCTGGCACTTGAAGGGCTGCTGGAGACCAGCAACTTGCTGAGTTGAGTCAGGTGATGAGCCTCTGCGAGCGGCGGCTAACATACTGCTGGAAATACAACAACAGGCGGCAGAACATCAGGCAGAAATGCTGCAGTCACTCAGCAGACTAGAGAGAAGGAGGGAGGAGTCTGCCTGCATTCTGCTTGATGTTGTGGCTCTGACATGTGAGCGCCTCGAGGTCACCATGGGAAGGTTGGCGACCACCATGGAGACTTTGTTCCAGCAGGCTTTGCGAATTTGCGCTCAGCCCTGCACGCTTAGGAAGACTAAGATAGCTGCACAGCCATTGAATCTTGGTGCAGACTCGATGGGCTGAAGGGCCTCTTCTACACTGTGTGATTCTGTGAATCTCACAGCTTGGCTTTCTTCATTGAGCGTAAACCTCACATAATGATGTGCCATGCTGTAGAGGGCATCTGTGACCTCCTTGATGCATCTATGTGTGGTGGACTGTGAGATGCCTCAGATCCCCTGTGGATCCCTGGAATGATCCGCAAGCAAAGAAATTGAAAGAAGTTGTCACCTTCAAGGCCACTGGCAGGGATAGCCTCTGACTCCATGGGGCATTAGTTCCTCACAAAGAATGCGGTAGATGTGATCCACGAGATTGCGGGACAAGCACAGACATGTGCAGCATTGTCTCTCACTCATCTGCAAATTGGAGAGTTGTTTTTGGAAGACCCTTGGTCTACCGAGTCACCTCCGTGCTCTGGATCAATCCTCCTGATCCTCATGTTCTTGCTGTGGCTCCCCTACCCTGGACAACCTAAGATGTACTTGGTGTCTCCTCTTCTCCCCCTCCATTCTGTTAGAACCCTCAAAAAGGCAACATTGAGCCCTGGGTCCATAATTTTCTTGTCCTTCTCCCTGAAATGACAGATTGAATAGATTGATGTTTAACATGTGAAAATAGTGAAGCTCACAATCTTGAACCAATAGCAACTGTCATGGCTCATAGTGGCTTCTGCCCAACTAGCCTTGTCGCTGATGCAGCCTTACATCTGAGGCACAAACACACACATCGACGTGACCAGGATGCCATCCCTGAGACTTAACATCTGAATCCCACAGTAGTTGGAGAAGGTTTGAATGGCATGTGTGACCTGACTTTGCTCAGCGCTCCAATCTCAGATCTGGCATGCTAATAAACAATAAGTAGCTCATGATTAATGACTGGATACCCTTTGGCCCGTTATGAATGCCAATTCTGGAATGCATATGGAAGTCTTCCATTGATGGGATTCCATATAAGCAGCACCTCTGCCTCCTTAACGGTTGCCTGCATCCCCAAATTTCACATTTCTGTGTGTTAATGTTGAAATGGAGCGATTGTGATGTTGAGCCAGAGACTCCTACATTTCCCTGTTACAGAGCAGCAAAAGGCATGGCTTCCAATGGCCAGCTTCTCAAGGAGATCTTCTTCCTTTCTCCCAAATCAGACTCCAGCTTACTCTTGTGGCACCAACAAGTTAGAGGGTATCCTCAGAAAGGGCCCCTTAGTCCAGCAGTGCACTCCTGCCACACTGCCTCAGACCCCTCCTGTGCAAGTTCGCTTCTTCTTTCGATTTAAAACTGCGCCTTAGCTCAATAGTGCAAGATGTTGTTTCTGTGCTATTACTTCAAGACCAGCTTCAGCTGCCTCTCTCACTCTCTGTGTCCCAGAAATTTACCTGGAATCTCACAATGTTAATTATTGTTATTCTCCAGCCTCCCCCAGTAATACTGGATCATTGTTGTTGTTGTTAACATTCCTATCCTCCCCCTGAGCCCATCACTGTTTAAGTGCCCATGTCCCATGTGACCCTCACCCCTCCCCATCTAGAGGATGTGCGCACGGTCACCTACAGAGGAGACACCCCTCTCCCAAACCTTCATATGTCCCCCCTTTATTATTGTTTCCCCAAATACAGGCTGCAAATGCCTCCCATAGTCATTACCAACCCATCTGCAGACCAGTACAGAGCCAGATAAGCCAATGGACAGTGATTGTGAAAACACCCTGCACACAAAGCTGTGCATTATCCCAATTGAGCACACTGCCCTTGTCCCGCCCCAGAGTGGGAGTGCAACATGCGCGCTATGCATAGCCCTGTAGCATGGCCCGCTGCAACAGGACTGTCTCTACTCTCTCAATCTTAACTGTGAGGTCCACAGAGCCCCAGGACTGCCTCTACTATCTGACTCCTGTCTGTGAGCCCAAGGAGTGACTCTGACTTGCTGGCCCCAGACCAAGTACTTTGATTTTTAATGAGTTCCCCATTGACCTCATGACTGAACACTACACTGTCTCTATTCCCATCACCTGCCCCATTCATTAGTCTCAGTCGACCCATCCCTCTTGTACCACACTAGCACACTCCTCCACCCACCCATTTCCTATTCTGGAGCTCCCCCTTCCATTTATACATGTCGTATCCCATCTGCCCCCTTGTTTGTCAGCATTTCAGTTTCCCTTGTCGGGCTCTAGCTTCTCAACCTTCGGTCTCCCCTGTGCCTGCCTTTGTTCCCCCACCTTCTTCACCGCCTTGCAATGTCTTCCTGCCCCTATTCCCCCCGTGCGTTCCACGTCCCCCCCAACCCTTGCAATGCCTTCCTGCCCCTTTGCCCCCTACGTGTCCATTATCCTTTCTCCACCTCGCACCCCGCCCCTATCCCAGTCAAAACGCTGGTCTCTGTTTGAATGTTCAGCCTTGCCTGAGTACACGGCACAGTGCTGCCCTTCAGGACTACAGACACACCCATCGGGAGCAGACCAACCCTTTATCCCCAGCAGTGTGGTGTTTCACTGGCATCGCAACGGGACCGGTGCAACGTTGTGGCAGGTAGGCTATGAATGTTCTCCCCACCCCTTGAGGTCATGACAGAAGTGAGGCCTGACTGCTGCATGCCACTCTTTTTCTAACATGATTCAGAACAATGTGATTTCCCACTGATGTGACACACGATTGGAAGGGGCCATGTAATTCCAGTGAGCAGCATACTTAATGAGTATTCATGAGAAGGTAATGAATGCAAATGACTTTCATGCCACTGGTCAGCGGGGATACCTGACCCACCATCGGGAGAATTGCAAACTGTTTTCACACCGGGGGGATTCCGACTTTTTGGCTCCCACTAGATTCTCCGCTCCGCCCGGCATGAATCCTGGCTGGATGGGAAAATTCCATCTGATGTGTGTAAGATGATGGCTCCCATTCACTTAATCCAAGGCAAATATTAGAGTGATAAGTGCTACATATTGGGGCTGTTTAAGAGTGACTTCAACTTACATCTCAAATAGCTCTTTAGTGCAGAGTACATTCTGTGTCAAGCTAACTTGGTCAGATACAAAGTTTTCAGTGAGAGGGGATGGAGCTCAATAGTAGTGTGTGTTCTTTGTGTATATAAGGCCCTGGGTTCAATCCACAGCCTTACCTTCAAAACTACCTCTTTGACCAAGATGTTGGTCATTTGGCCTAGTTCTCTTTATGTGGCTCACTTGTCATACTTTGTTTTATAATAATCCTGCAAAACACCTAAGGACTTTTCACTACGTTAAATGCACTCTGTAAATATAAGTTGTTGTTGCTGCGATTCCTAAAGGAGGAGAAAGGAGTAAAGAAGCAGTGGGGATGTGGAGATGAAATTTCAGAGCACAGAGACATGGTGGTTGAAGGCATGGTTATCAAAAGTAGGGCAGGGGAGAATGCGCAAGATCAGTCAGTGGGAAAGAAATGAGCCATTCAGAGACAACCTGGAGCCAAGGGCAGAGGCGATTGGTGAGCAACACTCGATGCTGGATACAATAGGTGCTTCAGAATTTAAGATGAACCGAAGGCTGAGGATAAGAAGTTGGAAAACAAGGCTTTGGAATAGTCAAGCTTGGAGGCAATAAAAGCAAGCGTGAAGTGGCAGATGAGTCGAAGCAGGTATGGGAACAGATGATGTCACAAAGGGGGCATCAGGAAGTCTCTCTGATGGGTATGATCTGGGGCTGGAAGTTCCACTCAGAGGCAGCGGGGTGGGGGGAGGATGGTGGTGGAATAGAGGGAAGAGGAGGATGAGAGAGGCTACAGAAAGGTAGAGCTGGGCAGTTTCAATGAACATGGGGAGGCTGACACCGTGTCTGTGAATGATGTTGCCAAGGGGCAGTATGTAGCTGAATGGAAAATGGCCAAAGATGGATCTTTGGGAACAGATAGGAGGGGATTCCTGAGGTAACAATGCAGAAAAAGAACTTTTTCATTGCTAGAGATTTTCTGGCTGGGATTACAAAGGCAAAGATCAAACTGAATAATGGAAGAACCATCAAGTTGGTAACAGAGAAATGAACTTGTTCTACAAGGTGATGTAGATTTTGGATTTGGAAGGTGCTGTTGAAGGAGGCTTAGTGAGTTCTGCAGTGTTTCTTATACATGGTATATACTGCTGCCACTGTGTGTTGGTTGGGGAGAGAATGAATGGTGGATGGGTTGCCATTCAATCAGGCTGCTTTGTGCTGGATGGTGTCAAGCTTCTTGAATGATGTTGGAGATGCACTCATCCAGGCAAGTGGAGAGTATTGCATTGTATTTCTGACTTGTTGATGTAGATGATGGACAGGCTTTGGAGAGTCGGGAGATGAATTACTCACTGTAGAATTCCCAGCCACTGACCTACTCTTGTAGCCATAGTATTTATATGTTTAGTCCAATTAAGTTTCTGGTCAATGGCAACCCTGGGGCTGTTGATAGTGGGGAATTCAGTGATGGTAATGTTGTTGAATATCAAGGGGAGGTGGTTAGATTTTCTCTTGTTGGAAATGGTCATTACATGTCACTTGTCTGGCATGAATTACTTGCCACTTATCAGCCCAAACTTGAATATTGTCCAGACCTTGCTGTATGCAGGCATGGACTGCTTCAATAGCCAAGGGGTTGGGAATGGTACTGAACATTGTGCAATCATCAGCCAGTTTCTCCACTTCTGACCTTATGATCGAGAGAAGGTCATTGATGAAGCAGCTGAAGATAGTTGGGCCTAGGAAACTCCCAGAGGAACTCCTGCAGTGATATTCTGGAGCTGAAATGATTGATCTCCAAAACCACAACCATCTTCCTGTGTACTAGGTATGACTCCAACCAGTGAAGAGTTTTCCCCCTGATTCCCACTGTCTTCAGTTTTGTTAGTGCTCCTTGGTGCCACACTCGGTCAGAAGCTGCCTTGGCGTCAAGGGTAGTCTCCCTCACCTTACCTCTGGAATTGAACACTTTTGTCCATGTTTAGCCCAATGCTGAAATGAGGTCAGGAGCCAAGTGGTCCTGGTGGAAGCCAAACTCAACATTGATTAGTCCTCTGTTATGGAATAAGTGTCAGTTGTTACAAATGACATCTTCCATTAGTGTGCTGATGATTGAGAGTAGATTGATGGGGCAGTAATTGAACAGAGTGAATTTGTCCTGCTATTTGTGGACAGGACGTACCTGGGCAGTTTTCCACATTGTTGGGTAGATTTTTAAAAATTCATTCATGGAATGTGGGCTTTGCTGGCTGGGGCAACATTTATTACCCATCCCTATTGCCAGTGCTGTAGCTGTACTGGAACAACTTGGCCATGGATGCAATTAACTCTGGAGCACAAACCTTTGGGTACTACAGGTGGAATGTTGTCAGGGTCTTTAGCCTTTGCAGTATCCAGTGCCTTCAGCTATTTCTTGATATAACGTAGATTGAATCAAATTTGTTGAAGACTGGCGTCTGTGATGCTGGGGACCTGAAGAGGAGGTCGAGATGGATCATCTACTTGGCACTTGTGGCTGAAGACAGTTGCAAATGCTTCGGCCTTGTCTTTTGCACTGATGCCCTGGGCTTCTCCATCATTGAAGATGGGGAAGTTTATGGAGTTGTTTAATTGTCCACCATCATTCATGACTGGATGTGGCAGAACTTCAGAGCTTTGATTCAATCCATTAGTTGTGAGAATGCTTAGCAACTACTTCTGCTAGTATACCTGTTATAGCTTCACCAGGTTGGCACCTCATTAGTGCTGCTGCTGACATGCTGACATCGTCTGTACTCGTTATTGATCCTCACTGAGTTGGAGAAGGATGGTTGGTGTTCTCAACTGTCTCACTTGTTCCAGGGAGGTTGAGGAGATCAAGGAGAGATTCTGCACCACGATCACCATCACAGAGAGTGTTATTTGTATGTTTGATTAGAGTTGTTTGGATGCTGTAGATGGGGTCAGAACCTGATAGGCAAGGTTTAAACAAAGAATTTCTATTTATTATAAACTAGTAACTCTAGTTGGTTTAGCAAGAAGCTTACAACATTAAATTCACTTTAATGGCACCTGATTGGGTGTTGAAATGCAAACATTACTCCATGTCCTACCTGGCATAGTCCTATGACCTCTTCCATGAGGGAATGTCTGGGGGCAACCACGTTACATTCAGTTCAGTAAAGACACCAAACCAGAAAGACTGTTGTCTTTGAGCTTATAGCAGCGTCTAATGATAAAAACTAAGCAGATCAGCTCTAAAATCTTGCTCTCTCAGCATTGACACTCATTAAACCCTCAGGAATTTGTTAAACATGGCTTGCTCCCTTCACATTTTGCCCCTAAAGCTTCACACTACCACTTACAGCCAGGTCCTATTGGTGAAAGTGCTATAGACTTCTCTGTACATGTTCCAAACATTCATGCTACAAGGCAAAACACTGCATTCGAGATTTTTCTTTCACTTTTATTCCTATCTGCCACTACCATGAGGCATTCTCTGCAACCATCTTGGTCAAAACATTCCTGGCACATTCAGGTACTGACAGTTGTGGGCCTCAAGCAATGATTCCTCCCTTGAAGAACTCTGTGGGACAATTTAACTCTCATAGACCCAGCCATGGGTAGTTCAATCGATATTTTAATACATATAGCCCTAAGGTGTGCAATGAGGCTGCTTCACACATTATAATCTAATGTGGATCTGACTTTAGAAGCAAATTAATGATTTTAGCTCTAAAGCAAGTACAGGACATGTTCCTTCCACTTGAGTTCATTATCTTCTTCCCTTATACTTCCTCGCCATTGCTGATGACTAATACCATTCTTTGTGCATGAATAAGGCCTTTCCAGGGCTCTGATCCTGATATTGGGCTGAATTCCTGGTTGGGAACCTAGAGGTGACTGTGGCAGGATCCTGGGAGGAGATTTTCAAGGAGGCAGCCAAGGAGAAGTACAATCATTGAAAGGTTTCCTGAAGACTGAGAAGCTAAAGAGATAGATATATGTTACAAAACTACATTTGGAACTCGTTTAACTGTGTTTTGGCATGACTTATGGGCCTCATATGCTTTCAATAGGAGGAATTTTTTTCCTAATTCCATTGGGTGTCACGATCATAAAGTATGAAATAAAAATAAAGTACAATGTTAGTTGTTAAATTTTAAAGAGCATCATAAATTTATATCTGGTTCAATGAACAATGTTTAATCACAAAGAAAAGCGAGAGAAGTCTAACTGTTTGGCCTTTGTTAGGCTGTGCTTGTTAATATTAATTTACAGACATCACTGGCCTTTCAAAGATGCCTTGTACCAAAAATAATACTTGACGTAAAAGCTGACAAGTAGGAAGACGATTTCCTTTTCAGAGGAGATAGTCAGTATTCTTGTAACTGTCTTTTCTGTCATGTGACTCTTCATTCTATAACCATTTTAATTTCAACGCCTATATTTTGTATTTGTTTCTGTTACATCTTAAGAATTCCAAGGATATATGCACCAACACAGAGTTTTCTGTGCACACTTCACCTGCAGACACTTTGTAGAAATCAGTTGTTTCAAATTACCCTGCTATATAAACTTGCGCTTTTATAAAAAAAGCAGCCCATTTAGCCCAGCTGACCTGTGCTGGCATATATACTCTATCGGAACCTCTGCCTATTGTAATTACTTCACCAACCCTGCTCCACATCCATCCATTCCCTTTTCTCAAATGTATGCTTTTTTGTATTGGCTGTTATAGGTATTGAATAGATGCCTGATGTTTAACCAGTTAGATCAGAGGGACAAGCTCCTCCTGAAAGGTTATCTTAATGGATGCCGACTAGTGTCAATGAATGAAAGTTAAGAATGGATCACTTGTCTCAGGAAGGATAAACAGAAGTGAGATCAGAGTTTCAGCATAAAATATCCACCCGGTAGAGATTGATGGCCAGGCGATATCCATTAGCCAATCATGTCCAGACCAAAGTTAGCCATCCATGCTCAGTGCACATCCATGCCCACCAGTCACCCATGTATAGTATATGGCCATCATAGAACTAGCCATCTAATATTCATTACACACAAAGCCATTTATGTTCAGCATTTGGATGACCATCCAGGCAGAGCTTGCAACTTGCCATAAATGCCCACCACATTTCTAGCTATTCATGTGCAGTACACATGACTGACCTGTGGTTATCTCACAGCCAGCCATTCAAAACCAACCTTTCACAAGCCATCCACATATATTTCACAGCTAGTCATCCATAACTACACAATTAGCCATCAATGCCATTGCACATTTTAAACCCACCCCAGGAGCCAACTAATGTAGATTGAATCATAGTTTGGTGCTGCTCCTGTTCGCCAACATCCAGAAGTATAACAAAAACCATATTTACACAATTTTCCTATACGTAGTGTACTGAAGAAGTCTTCCTCATAATGGTTGGTCATTTTCCATGGAAGATGGACTGACTATCTTACAGATTTGCCTCTATGTATTACACTTCAGAGGCAGGAACAGCAAGAAAAGCCTTCCCTTTGAAATGTTAGAGAAACAATATTTCAAAAAACATAAAAAGTAGTTACTGCCTTCTCTATCCTTGCAGAGATTGAAAATGCTTGTGTATAAGTGGCAAAGTACCTTACACACCCAAGTGTATGGAAGAATGTGAACAGAGGCCTAATGTTTAACCAGAGTGACCCCATTCCCAGTTGTCTGGAGAAGGTGGTGCCATTGTTTGATCCAGTTAAGTGGCTTGCTAGGCCACTTCTGAGGGTGGTTATAAGTCAACAAAACTGGTGTGGGACTGGAGTTGCATATAGACCATACTGGGTAACTACAGCAGGTTTAATCCCCTGAAGAACTTTATAGAGCCAGTTGGGATTTTATGAAATTCCAACCGCTTCATGGTCACTTTCTCTGGATATCAATATTTTTTTGAAAACTGAATTCAATTTCCTCAGACTGCCACGGTGGGATTTGAACTAACTTTCTCCAGATTATTAGTCCAACATAAGAATTACAATGACAATATCTCCATGGATCTAGCCTTGCCCCATTTACCTCTGTGATATATGGATATGGGTCTATGATATTCTACATTATGAGGAAAAAGAATCTCAAACACTTATTTACAAAACACATCTAATATTCCATCAATTATGCAGGCAATTATTTAATTAGAGACAGTGACATTTTAAAATATATTAGCACCATTTCCTATGTCCTGCCTACAGTCAATATATTTGAATAGGTAATTGATTTTCGAATCAAATCCTCTTAAGAAGTTCACAGTTCACAAAACCGTGAAACCCATAAATTCCTAATTTTGATGTTAATATCTTTTCAGCAGAACTGATTACACTACATGGGGTAATTTCCTCCAGTGAAGAAGCCACTGCCCAACCTCAAGCAGAGGAGAAGGAGGATTTTGAAGATCATGCGGAGGTGGAAAGCAGTGTATCTGTAGCCAGGAGTTAGCTAGGCATGTTGAGGGGAAGACATCTCCATCAGATCAATTCTAGAATGTACAGGAGACCGCTGATCAGCTTGATTGAAAATTGAAATGAGACATCAGCTCTGGAGACTGGATAGATGAGTGCCTTAGTCTCAATAAGTCATAAGGGCACTATCTGTATTCAGCTGCCCTTGAACATGGGACAGGTGGACTGAGGCTCTAACTATTGATATTACAACAGCTGCAGTATACAACATCATGCAACAAGGCTGGAGTAAATAGTTTCTCATGGTCACGTTGTAGTCATTTTGTGTTACCTAACTCAGTGGGAAACCAGAAACTTTCCTATTCCGTCTTGGGATGTCACAGGACAGGATGCAATTATATTAATTGACGTGGATTATCAACTGGTATTAAGGTGACAGTGTTTAGTGCTGTTGTAAATGAGGGGATCCTCTGCTCTGAGATTGAACCTTTAAAAATTCCTACCACTGAATCACACTAAAATGCTGACACAATCTTCATTGTACATAGTGCACTTTATAAATTAACTGATTGGCAAAATAATATTTAAAAATTTTCTTTCACAACCTGAAGCTGCAAATACAACTAATTTTCCTACTTCCATTTAAGAGCATAAAATGAACAATTAAATTTGATCACTTTTGCTTTCTATCCATTTTGTCTTGGTCCAAGCAGTCAATTTGCACCTTATAATTAACAGAACAAAACATAAGTTCCACCGGAAAATTCCCTTGTCTTGAAGATACAACATTTTCAGTTATTGCTGGCATGCTTGGTGCTCTGTAATTCTGCTGCTTCCTCATTTCCCAAATATATGGTGCTTCAATGTTGATGCATTATGTGAAAGAATTGGCTTTTGTTAATATTGGTATCAGTGAGAGATATAGGAGGGTGCAAAGCATACTTTTACATTGAACTCTAATGGACTGTGCACAAAATGGCTGCTGCATTTATCTAAATTACACTTTACACACTACAGGTTAATTAATTGTAGGCATAAAATATGTGCGGTAGCCTTGTGATTATGTTAGTTGACTCAGGCTGTGAGATCATTCCCATGGTAAATTATGCCATTGAATAAATCTGGTAATGTGTGGGCTATTATATTTGATTGCTGTAAAAGGATACAATCTAGGAGCTGCCCCCATGCTTACTGGTACACATGGCTCTGTCCAACACTCGATTGACCATGGGTTTGGGTAATGTGCTCTCTTACTGTGTGGGTGGTACTGTATTCAGTCCTATATTAACCCTGTATGTGCCAGGCCTTTATATTACACCTCCCCCCAATTCTTTAACCAATGTATTTTCAGAATTGTAGCTTACCTTATGTCTTACATTGTTATTACCGTCATACATTTATATTGTCATTATTACATTATCACTACCCCATCTCCCCGTTTCAAGGTCTTGAATTCAAAGGTTCATGAGGTCTGGAGACCTGATAACCCTTCCATATTTATTTTGTACTACTGTCAGAACAGTGTTAGGTTCTGTCGCTGCTGGTTCTTCCTGTAGGTTTAGAAGTTGTTTTGGCATCTGAATATCTTTTCATCCTTTTCTTCCATTCTTTCGTGTTGAAACACACTTGGTCAGTTCAGCTATTGTACTGGTCAGTGGTTGCTGAAGTCCCAGTCAGGATACTCTTTTTGTGCTCAGGAGCTTGCAGTTCTGTATGATTAATGACTGTGGTTGTCTTGACATCTTCTGCTGTTTTGAGGAGATCCAGGGCTACACAGGCATCACTGCTCAAGAGAAAGAAAGGCTGGTTACCGATGACGTACATCAGCTTATAGATTTGTTTGCTGCCATACCTTAGTGGTTCTAGAATCCTGCCTATGACTGGAAGTTGGATTTCTCCGGGTCCAAAGATTGTTGTATCCATGTTTGAAGCCAGAGGTCTTTTAGACACGGTTCTTTGTCTGACAGGACTGTTATACTGGCGCCTGTGTTTAATTTAAAATTTGTTAAATGGCCATTGATTGAAATGTCTGAATTCCAAAATGCAAAACCAAGATCTTTGACTTCACCAAGAAGCATGGCTGTGTGTCTTCCAGGCTTGCAGTCTCAACTTTTGGGCCTCCAAAAAACATTTCAAAGTTTTTGTCTTGCACAATTTGCTGTAGTGTCTGTTGCGCTGAAAGCATTGGGCTGAACTTGCAGGACTTTGATTTCACCTGTGGGGGCACTTTGCTTCGCGGTCACTCATGGTTTGCATAGTCACTCTGCTGGCCACTTTGGGTATTGCTTTCCCTGGCCTGGAGTGTCTCTGTGTCTTTATTGCTTAACTAGCTGAACAGTGGGTTGGCTCTGCACCATGATTTATTTTCTCCCCTTCAAATGTTCCTGTGCTTCTCATGGAGTTCTGACTGTTGAACTATCTGGATTGCCTTTCCAGGGTGAGATCTTCATTTGCTTGCAGGAGGTCAGCGAGTGCGTTGGCCATAGCTCCTTCCACTATTCTGTCTCTGATGAGTCCAGATTTTAAGTTTCCATATTTGCAACCTTGTGCCATCTGGTACAGATCATTGATGAATGAATTGACAGGTCCTACTGTCTGCTGGGCTTGCTTGTTAAATTTAGCTCTTTTGCGTATTCATTGATCCTTAGAATAAAATAAACATCAAATAATTTTAGTACTCCTTCAAATTTAGCAGGTGATTTATTGATTCTCTGGCTTGCAATAATGTCATCCGCAGTTGGGCCTACTGAGTAAAGCAGAGTGCTCACATGCTTTTTTTCTGACATTTTGTCTAAACTTGAAGTGATGTTGTATTTTAGGAATCTTTCCCTCCAAAGTACCGATTTTTGTGAATGATTTGGCCTTTGGATTAGTCTGAATTGACTTGGAATTGTGGAATTCTGATCAATGGTTACTTCTTTAAAAGTGTATGTTCTGCTTTAAGAGCTTTTTGAATTTCAAGATGGCTTCACCGTTCACTTGGAGATAAAAAGATTTCTTGCGCTTGCTGATTTTGGTGGGCTCAGCCACAATGGCAATTGTGCTCAGCTTCAGAAAAACATTTCTCAACAATGGCTGCCTGGTCGACTACCAGCAGAGTTCTCTTGCTCAGTGTCTTAGTTTAAGTTGCAAATTTGTTAAATCCTTGCTTGTACTTTCTCTAAACTGAGTTTAGAAGTCATGATTCTCCCAGACTATATAATTAATTGTTTTTTCCATTTTAGAGCAAACTTGGCTAACCCGGGGATCGGATGTTAGTAACAGGTTTTTTTCAAACTGCACTTCTGACTCTGAATTATTTAAAGATGTCTTAGGACTTGCTGTAGCTTGGAGTTTTAA
Source organism: Carcharodon carcharias (assembly GCF_017639515.1). NCBI lineage: Eukaryota > Metazoa > Chordata > Chondrichthyes > Lamniformes > Lamnidae > Carcharodon > Carcharodon carcharias. The sequence goes on from NC_054479.1 coordinate 25,074,483, forward strand.
AAGATTTATCTCACCCCTATTAGGTTTACTGACTCTGCATTCTGGGATTAGAAACTGGACTTCCAAGGAAGATTCAGTGGAATCTTCTGCTGCCGTAAGGAATTTTAAATTTCTGCCTCCAGCTTCCAAGCCTTTCTTTGAAGCTTTTTAACCTGGTAACTTTTTCTCTAAGCCTCTGCTTCTGGGCCTCCTCTTCAGGTCAGGTTGCTTGCTGAATTTTCTCTCAGATTTCGAGAGTTTCTCTCTGCCTTTTCTGCGACGTCTTGGGTTTTTCCACAAGCCTTTCATTGGCTTACAAATATGCAGTAAATGGCACAAGCTAGGAAAGAGAGTCTGAGGCAAGGGCAGGGGTGTGATTTTGAGCGGCCCCCTCTCTTCCCAATGCCAGGATCCTCGATCATGCATAGAGTGCCTGATAATGAAGGAGACACCCCACCCCAGGGAGGCTGCTGGCAAATATGACAGTGTTTGCTGGTCAGCCCTTGAGAGGTGTGGGAAAGCTGCGCCGTTCCCATTTAATCCCTAAGCTACCATGTGCTTGCAATGAGCTCAGAGATAACGGGTGTCAGTCCCTTCCATCATCCAGCTTAATCAGGGGAGGCTTCGCCACTGCTGAGAGATGGGCTGGGGGGCTTCTCCTGCGATTAAGTGGGCCTGGCTGCCATGGCTCCTGCTGCAATGGGCTGCTTTAAACCCAGCCTGATGTCTTTCAGATGAGATGTTAAACCAAAGCCCTGACTGCCCTTTCAAGCGGATGTAAAAGATCCTATGGCACTTAATTCAAAGGAGAGCAGGGGAGTTATCATACTGCTGTTTGTGGGAGCTTGCTGTGCACAAATTAGCTGCCATGTTTGCTACGTTACAACAGTGACTGCACTTTGAAAGTACTTCATTGTCTGTAAAGTGCTTTGAGATGTCTGGTGCTTGTGAAAATCACTATATCAATGCAAGTCTTTCTTTTCCTTTTTGGCTGTCCTTATGGACACTGGTTAGGCTGCAGACAGACTCAAAATATGAGTGGAACTGGCCTGGTTCCACTCATTGTTGGGTCCACTCATTGTTGACTAATTTCCCATAGGGTCCTTTAAATAGAGGTCAGGCCCCTCATTGGAATATGCAAGGGGCCTAATGGCCTGATTCAGGCAGCCACACCTGAATATTGTCCGAGCCACTCTGGCATCAGACTTGTTTCAGGCCCCAAGATAAAAGCAAAATACTGTGGATGCTGGAAATCTGAAACAAAAACTGAGTTTTTCCAATATTTTCTGTTTTTATTTCAGGGTACAATATAGCTCCTCAAAAAGCAGGACAAGGTCCGATCTCTACCTATATCTTGGTGAATCGACAACGGCTTTATGAAGGTTAAATCTCGCTCACAGTACAAAATGAATTACAATGGGTCATTTGGAGTTCTGAGGATTAGGCAGTTACAAGAGTTAACATGCACCTCCTCTTCTCTGTCTCTTTCTCTTTTTCCTCCATGCACCACCACCCCCCCACCACCCCCCCCCCCCCCACCCCCCACAACTCCCCACCTTGTTCCTAGTCAGGGACTCTGAACTCATCTCTTATTTTAGAATTTTTATTCCCACTGGAAGCTATCTCAAACATGTGTCGGTTACTTTACAGGTATTTTTATGACTGGGATTTGCAAATGTATTTTTGTCACAGGATTAGAGGCTGCCTGGGCTCATGCCAAGGCTGGCAGGGAGTTAGCTGCTGAAAACACAGATGAAATGGAAGCCTATCTCTCCTCAGACCCTTATACGGAGGTGCAGGGCTATGAGTCCGAGTAAAAAGGTAGTAATTGCATCACCGTGCCGAATGACAGAGCTGTAACTTAACAAGCAAACGGCAAATGGGACACAGAAAATAGTCTGTGAACCTTCTATTCTTGCCCAGTGTTAATGCCAGACAGAAGAGTGAACCTAATATGAGAATCATGTGATTTGCAGAGCAGATATTTTACTGGGATACCGTGTGACTGAAGGACTCCACAGTAGTTTAACCCTGAACTCTGTGTGACTGACTGACCATAGGGGAATACAGCCAGGTGACTGATCATAGGATCTGGCCCGTATGTGATTGACTGACTGGCCGTGCATTAGTGCAGTCTTTCTTTTAAGAAGTCAGAAATTTATCTCCCCAGGTTCCTTTGATAATAATTTACAATCCTGAATTTCCCCAGGAATTGTATGCAGGAGTACAGTTGAACATCTTGGAATTAGGTAGGGTCCCAGTTAAGGGGGCATTTTTCCTCTGAGTGGGGCAGACCTCCACCAGGACCAATCACGGTTGCGCGCATCAGGAAGGACTTCCTTCAGGCCCGGCCTGGCGACTGAGACCTGGTCATTATGCCAAGTGAAAGAAGGAGAACTGACTGTTGGAGGGCTGGATGCTGGGCCACCTGGTGGGTGGGTGGTGGGGGTTCAGCCCTGGGTCATAAATGGACCCTTGAAGAAAATGCGAGCACGTCTTTCATTGCATCCCATTTTATAAAGTGGATGTTGTACTGTCAACTTGAACTTAAGAAGCAGATGCAGGAGCAGGCCTTCAAGCCTGTTCTGCCAATGAACATGATAATTGGTGGGCTGGAGGGGGGGTGGGGGGGGTGGTGGTGGTGGTGGTGGGGGGAGGGGGGGAGGGGAGCGGGTGGACGGTGGGTGTTGACCTGGAATCCTGACATGCGCAGCTAGCTTTGGCCACAATTGGTAGCCTGCACAATCAGACAGGTGACCATGATGTGCCCCATGTGACTTGGGTGCCCACTGACAATAGAAAATTATTTCCCCTTTACCCCGTATCCTAAGCTGGGGTCAAGAGCAGAATCCACCGGCAGGTCTATCCTGGAACTTACACTGCGATATTGGCCCCCAGCTGATTATCATTCTTTAAGAGTGTGTTTCCAGATGAGTGCAGAGACTATATGGATAGTTTGTGCTCCCCTGATGGAAGCCTGGAGAACATACTGGAAATTCTGACGTGTGCGGCGCAGGATTTTCCGACTGATCATTTTAAATACTTGTAAAACCATTTTCAGAGCTTTCCCAAAATTTTGGAATGTACACCCGACATAAAAAGATAGAAAATAATACCCATGCCAACCCAGCCCTTGATAAAGGCCCATCCAAAATTAGGCCTTGGGCCTCATTTGCCTTAATTGCAACTCCTCTTAGCTCCACAGAAAGGAAATTATTAAAATGTTTACTTACCTTTCTGTGGCTGGTCTCCAGTGATCCCTTTAAGAACCATGAGTTAAGTTGCTGAAGACTGAACACGTAGTGCCCATTTGCTCATCAATTGCAAAGAGGTCCTAAAACTGGCATTCATATCCTAATTTGCAAATTAAACGTATCATGTCGCCTGCTTCAGGTGACTGCCCTGCACACTTACAATTTGCCTCCAGTGCATTCCTGGGAAGATCAGACATGAGTGATCGTGGCTGAAAATGGATCCCTACGACCTTAATGTTCTGCCCAAAGGAAAGTTGAAATGAGGGTGTATTTCTCTTCCACAGTGACAGCAAAGTACAGAGCGACGGCAATTTGTGCACAGATGGTGTCAGCGAAAATAAGGAAATGTCGGACCTGTTGAATAATTACTTTGCTTCGGTATTTAGTATAGGGGAGGATTCCAGCATGCCAGACATCCCAGGGGAACTAATGTTGAATTAGGGGCAGGGACTCAACAACATTAATGTTTGCGAGACAACAGTAATGGAGAAATTAATGGCACTAAAGAGTGACAAATTCCCAGGACCATTAGTTCCAACCCATGGTTTTAAAGGGAGGTGGAAACATTGCAGATGCTCCAACTTGCAAAGTTCTCTTGATTTCGGAAGGATTCTTTTAGATTAGAAAATTGTGCATATCATTCTACTATTTAAGAAAGGTGACAGAAGGAATCCAGGGAAATGTGGACCAGTTAGCCAAACATCTGTTGTTGGGAATTTGCTGGAGCCTATAATGAAGGACAGAGTGAGCAAACACCTTGAAAATTTTCAGTTGATCAGAGAGCCAGCATGGATTTGAAAAGAGTCCGTCATGCCTGAAGAATCAGCTTGAGTTTCTTTGAAGAGGTGACTAAATTAGTGGACAGGGGAATGTCTATGGATATAATTTATCTGGAATTCCAGGAGGCATTTGATAAAGTCTCTCATAAAGGACCATTAGCTAATGTTGAAGCTTATGGAATTGGAAAAAAATTATTGACCAGGTTAGGATATTGGCTAAGCAGTAGGAGACAAACAGTAGGGATAATGGACAGGTACTCTAATTGGCAGAATGTGACTAGTGGTGTTCCACAAGGATCTGTATTGGGGATACAACTATTCACTGTATTTGCTAATGATTTAATGATGGGATAGAAAGCCACATATCCAAATTTATTGATGACTCATAGAAAGACAGCATTTTAAACAGGGTGGAAGGATAAAATTACAAAGAGATATTGATTCATTAAGCGAACAAGCAAAACTGTGGCAAAGTTGGCAAATGTGAAGCCATCCACTTTGGACCTAAAAAGGATTGAACTGGGTACTTCCTAAATGATAAAAAGTTAGAAGCAGTGGAGAACCAAAGAGACTTGGGGCCCAGGTACTCAGATTATTCCAACAGAAAATAATCAATAAGGCTGATAGAAATTCTGGCCTTTACAGCTAGAAGAATGAAATACATGGGGGTAGAAGTCATGCGTCAGCTATACCAAGCCTGGTCACACCTGCAGTACAGTGAGAGGTTCTGGGCACAACGCCATAGGAAGAATATATTGGCCTTGGAGAGGAGACAGTGTAGATTTAACAGAACGATGCCTGGGTTTTAAGGGTTAAATTATGAGGAGAGATTACGCAAACTAGGTTTGTATTCCTGGAATTTAGAATGTTGAGGAATGAATTGATCAATGTTTTCAAGATATTAAACAGAATTGATAGGGTAGGCAGGGAAAAACTATTTCCACTGGATCGGGAGTCTAGAACTAGGAGGCATCATCAAAAAAATAGAGGCAGGCCTTTCAGGAATAAAATGAGAACACATTCCTTCACATAAAGGATGGTAAAGGTTTGGGATTCTCTTCTGCAAACAGCAATTGATAGTAGATTCGTTGTTAATTTTAGAACTAAATTTGATAGATTTTTGTTAGTCAAATGTATTAAGGGATGTGGGGCAAAGGCGGGTATATGGAGTTAGGTCACAGATCAGCCATGATCTGACTGAATGACAGAACAGGCTCGAGGAGCTGAATGACCTACTCCTGTTCCAGTGCTCCTATGTTCCTGTTCCTACCTGCACACACACTGTGACATAGAATTAACAGACGGATAGTGATAGAAGAGAAGAAGAGTTACAGACATGCGGTGGTTCAAAGAGTCACACAGTGATGGAGAGAAATGCATCCAGATGGATTAACACTTTGCGACACCATATACAGTGTAACATGCAGCGGGTGAGTCCACACATCCATTCTGTGACACTGAGTTATTCTGAAGTGTCTATAGTTATCTCAGTGCTAACCCTTCCTGAACAGTGCAGTCCCATGGAATCTGCCTGCCCTCCTGCTCATTTGTTGTTTGACTTTCTCGATGTTGTAAAAGCTCCAATTTTCTCTTGAGAGTGCAGCACAAGAGGTTCATTCATTGACTGCTTCTGTCAGAATGCCACCACTCTGTTCAATCACTAGCTGATTTTGTTACGTTGGGTAATGATGTTATTGGATGTTATTGTGCCCAGTAAAGTTCAGCCTGTGTCTCAGAGCGACATCATGTTAGAAAATGTGAAGCACAGTAAATCTGTTCCTCCTTCACAAGTTGTGGGCCTCTTTCAATACAGATGGAGTGTTATAACATCCTGAGCGGAGCTGCAGAGCCATCTTCGATTCACCCCTCCCAGCCAAATGTTTGGCTCACAATTGCTTTACACAGGCTGCAATAAACAGGCATTCCACAGCTTAGTTTGTAAGTGCACTGGTGTAGGACTGAGCCATATTTAATGCTGAAAGCTCCCCAATGCCAATCCTGATCTATGTTGAGCAGCTTTTTCTCGGCCAGCAGAGTGGTATAGGTAGGCTCAGCAGGGGTAAAACCCTCAGCTAAGGATTTGCTATTTAAACACTATCCGTTGACTCCTGCTGGAAAGTGTGCATGTGGATGTTCCATAAGGATATGGTCAGGATTGTATCTCCAGGCTTTAATTCTTACAACTGCACTTTCTAACTTTCAGCTAGCTAGTCCTTGGCACTCCATTCAATACAGAATCTCTGTACTAGCCAATTTATTCAATCACTTCATTATCTCCTTGTTTAATGCCTTTGTCCTCACCACCATCCTAATATGGCCCCATCTTTACCCCCATAAATCCAAGGGATGCAGACATTAAGGTATGTGGCACACACGAGGTATATGTTTTTACCATTTATTGTCCCTCCCTGGCCTCTGCAACCACAGCCTCCTATTTGACGCTGAGCTGAATTTTTGTTCATATGTCCTCTCCATGGCAAGACCGTTTACTTCCGCCTCTGTAACATTGCCTGTAACTGCTCCGGCCTCAGCTCATCTATGCTGAAACCCTTATCATTGCCTTTGTTACCTACAGACTTGACTATTTCAACACTTTCCTGGTTGGTCTCTCATCTTCTATCCTCTGTAAACTTGAGTTTATCCCAAATTTTGCTGCCCATATACCAATCTACACTAATTTCCACTCACGCATCATCATTGACATTTGCCTCCTCGTTCATCACCACATCAATTAAAAAATTTTCATCTTAATGCCCAAACCCATGGCATCAACCTTCCAAATCTCTGTGACCTCCTCCAGCCCTATAACCCTCCAAGAACTCCGGGCTGGATTTTTCCCTATGGGTTGGGTGCGGTGGGTGAGGGGGGAACAAAGCTCAGGATGGTTTCCAGTTCCTGAACCTCACCCCGCCAGAGGCTCAGTCACTCAGGGATTTTCATCGAAGCACCCCTTTAATTGGCATGGAGACAGGTTCCCTGTCCAATTAAGACTGTGGGTGGGCTCTTGAAGCTGGAGGGCCAATTAGAGGCCTTCCAGCTTGAGAGTAACAGCTGGCTGCAGTACATGGTAAGTAACAGAGAAGGCGCTTCAACAGCATGGAGGCACTCTCCCACCAACTTCCTAAAAAGCTTTAATTAAAAGTGGTTTATGTAGCCAGACCACCAATATGTTGGGAAAGCCTCTCCACAGTAGGGCAGGTGCCTGATCTCACACCCAGGCAGGCAGGCGGGCAGGGAGGGTCTCTGCCTGCTGGAAGAACTGGCCACCTGGCCTGCTGCTGGCTGCTCACCTCCAGGCCCCACCAATGTGGGAAACTGGATAATCCCAGTCAACCTCCTTTAATTGCAGTTAATAAGACACTTAACAAGCTGCCTGCCTTGTGGGAATGGGAATCCTACCTCCTCTAAAATGGCTGGCAGTGGAACAGCATCGGGAAACCAGCATGCCAACAGGAGCTGGCATTTTCATGCCCTGTTTGCTCCTGTTCCTGCCCACTGTGTTTCTCCAATTCTGCCCTCTCGTGCATCACTCACTTCCTATGCCCCATCATTGGTGGCTGTGCCTTAGCCATCTAGGCCCTAAGCTCCGGAAATTCCTCCCTAAACTTCTTTGCATCTCTACTAATCTCTCCTCCTCTAAGTCCTTAAAACCTATGTCTCTGGCCAAATTTTTGGTCATCCTGTCATTGGCTTGGTGTCAATTTTTGCCTGATTATTCTTCTATAACCTTGGGACTTTTTTCTATATTAAAGGCACTATATAAATGCACATTATTGTTGAATAGCTTGCTGACGTTATCCTACTGTTTCCTACTTTATCTACCATTTTCCGTTCTCTCCCAAAAGTGCTGAATTATTGATGGATTAAAGTTCAACAAGTGCTATCTTTTGCTTCAACCAAATGGATATTCTTCATCTGACCGAGCAGAAAGTTACCCAAGGACACCACTGAGTCCAACCTTGGTCTCAACCTAAATTTAGGCACATATTCTTTTTAGCAGGAATGACTGGAGCAGGAAGCCTCACTCATTCCCCCTGTCTAGGCTGTGAATGCTGAGATCAATGTAGTGCCTTTTAACCAGCTGTTCGATTGACAGGACATAACTCACTGTTTACAAGCACACATGAAGAATGAACACCAATGTGAGATACTGGAGGGAAGCTTTTGACCATGTAATGGTAACTCAAGCACGAGTTAACTGCTTTAGAAGAGGGGAAATGAAAGGAAAGCTAGAAAAGAACAGAGTGAGGACTGCCAGGACTGTCTAAGCTCTTTTTCTGGAACCTTGGGTGCCTATTTTATACAGGTGTGTAGATGAAAGCGTGTTAGACATGCATAAACAATGAGGAATTACCTGTGTAGGTGCAGAAAACTTGGATTTATTTTAAAGTGCCAGCCAGGACCAGCAGCTAGGGTGCCAAAGCATACACAGACAATCACAGCCTTACATTAAAGCTAAAACCTTGTACAAAAGGGCTCAGCTGTAAATTTGCAATTAGGAAATGGGAGACACACACGGGCGGGGACATGAGATGACTTGATCAAGAAATGGGGAAAGCCATTTCACACCGTCTGATGGCCTTGAGCCACATCCAGTCAGCCCCCATAAACCTTTTGTATAGAACAAACATACATTCTTTGCTGTCTCCAAAAGGACAATACCCAGTCTCTGCACTGCAATTACTGTACAAGTACACAATTATCAGCCCCCCAGGGGGTCATTGTGCTGTAGCCTTTGTCTAACTAATACCATTAAGTTGTATTTGATAGTCAAAAATATATAAACTGTTCTCACTTGAACCTCGGTGGAGAAGCGCCTAGACTATCCAGTGTTTGCTCCCCGCATGTATAATAAAGGAACCACTTGAATATTGCATCTGGACTCCGAGTGTTGAAATTTTGTACCAGAGTATTCCTCAGACCTTTCACCTGGCACTGGGACTAAATTAACATATGGAATTGAAGCTCCCATCTGTTTCAAGTGGAAAATTTCCAATGTCACCAAATCTCCCATTGGAGATGTGTGTATTATGGTAAATGGGCAGAGGTTCAGTGATATGGATTCTCTCTCTTGCTGATTGGTTATGCCCTCTTTTTGCATAATAACTGATTAGAAAATATAGGCTGCTGTGTACAATAGCTCCTTTACAAACAAAAGTTTCTAGCCCCAAGCCATCATACCCTGTCTGTCTACAATTCTTACATGTCTGTACAAGCACACTTCAGATTACTAAAACATATTTTGGAATAGTTCCAAAAAATACAATTCAATCTTTTCATGAATTAATGCTGTGACCTCGAGGGGAACTGTCAGCTGAGATAGGAGCGATACACTAAAGTGTTGCTCAGATTTGAAGTGAAGGGTTGTTACTAGGTATTAATCAGATCGAAAGAGTGGTAACTGATTAGGTTGATAGGGGAGGGAGAACAATGGTAGATCTGAGTTATACAGTTGGTCCTCTGTTGCTCTCTGATGAGGCAACCTGGAGAATGCATATGCAGAATCTGGGTTTTGCTCCATAGCATTTGAATAGGGTTTTTCCTCAAAGGTTTTGCTGATCAGCCACCAAAACTTTGATGGAAACCCTTGATACTTAGGGTTGCCATTGATCATCTGCTGAAGTTATGGGTGGCCAATTGGGAGAGCAGCCATGGAAATCCCCTGGTACTGGTGTTGCAAAGTTGTCTGCCCATCCCTCATGAGAACATCCACTGACAGGAAAAAGAGGAATAAGTTCAATTAAAAACACTGCTGATTTGTCCAATGGAGTGTTTGGTAACACTTTTAAATTGGCTTTGCACCAGGTGTACTTGTATTGCATTGAAGTTCAAGTGCTGTGACTGCCTCCTGGAAGTGCAGTAACACTGCTTGCTTCAATTTAATTCAGGCAACTTCACAGCTGAATTACACCTCCCAGTTTACATAGGTGCCGAGGCAAAATCAATTCACATTAATGTGAATTGTGTAGATGTGTAGTATAACCGGAATAAATGATTCTTCGCAGTTTCAATCAGTCAGGCTTTATGTACTGTTTAAGCTAGAGTAAAATAAATCTGAAATGGAACCCTGATGCAGCTCCCTGTGCTGTGATGCATGTCTCTTGATGAACTGTGGGAGGTGGTGCAAGTGTCTAAAATGTGAAAGAAAAGCTTGTATTTACACAATGCCTCACCACAACTCAGAAACGTATGCATTGAAGGGTCAGCCTGGAACATAACCTCAAGTCCTGGAGTAAGACTTGAACCCACAACTTTCAAACTCAGAGGCAAAAGTATTTCCAACTGAGTCAACCTGAATCTCCCGTATAACATAGTCTTTGCATGTTAGCCGGACTTGTGGAAATCAGGTTTAGTGAGAAACATTACCAGTGTATTAGTTTAATTATTTGGCATTATTTATTAAACTGTGCATGTAATGCTGGAAATGGAGAGCAGGGTCTTGCACCTTCCTAGGTTCACAGTAAGAGTTCTTCCTAGATAAGAAAGTGTTACAATAACAACAGACAGTTGATTCCGTAAGAGCCAAGGCCTTGTGTAACTTGAACTTTTTGTTCATTGCTGAATGGCTCCATGTAATTAGCCAATGTTCTGTAATGTGATGAATGGAGGGTAGGGAGTGTTAGGAATACAAGATGTCCTTATCTATCTGCAGTGAATGGCAATTCTGAAAATGTGCTCACAAGTGTCTTGTCATGTGTACTACTTTCAGTAGCAGCAAAAAAAAATCACTTCACCAAAAAAAATGTACGCTTTTACTGTCACATTTGTTGATGTTAAGCAATCAATAAAACCACTGCCTACAGTTCCATTCATCCTGGGCAGTTCCATGTTACTACAGTTGCACAACTCGTACACTGTTACCTCCATGTGTTTTACCAGTATTGTTTCAAACAAGGACTTAGTGTGATTCTTACAAGAAGATAAGAAAACTCAAACTAGGAGGAGATTCAGCCCATCAAACATACTCTATAGAGAATCTATCAATGGTTATATGTCCATAGACATAGGGCAGAATTTTCAGTGCGGTGGGCGTGGTTGGCAGGGCTAGGAAATGGGCATCCGCCCGCGAGTTCACACTGGGTGGGCCAATTAAGGCCCGCCCAGCATGAAACGTGGTCAGGAAGGGCCGGGCAGGGGCAGGGGCAGAGCCTGTTGGCGGCCGGGCCCAATGGTGACCCAGTGGCCAGTTTAAAATCAGCACAGGCAGCCTCTTGAAGGCTGCCATGGAAGAACGTCTCTTCTGTGCCTTCGTTATTCAAGTTATGGAGTTGAGTGCAGCTGGAGACACCAGGCGGGACAGCAGGTTGGGTGGGCACTCGGCCCCCTGCTTTTCGGATGAGTACCTCGCGGTCCTCCTGGAGGAGGTGGCTGCCAGGAGGGACACCCTTGTACCCAGAGATGGGAGGAGGAGGTCACCGCACCTCACCGTGTGGACATGGGAGGAGGTTGCAGCGCAGGTCAGCAGCCATGACACAGTGTGGCGCACATGGGCGCAGTGCCGGAAGAGGCTCAATGACCTGTTGCACTCAGGGTGAGTGCCATGTTGGCATGCGTCGGTGTGCAGAAGTGTTAAGGCGTGACCGTTCCCCTGTGGATCTCAGGGGTGCTGGAGTCTGAGTGCCAGCTGTCAATGATGCCGGAGCTGGCCAAGGGGGTGAGCCCTGGCTGCTTGGACTGAGTGCCTTGCGGTTCAAGGGCCACGGCTCGGATGTGCCCTGTGAGGTGTTCCTCAGCTGGGGTTGGCCAGGCTGCAATGGCGCTGCAGGTAGAGAGTGGACTAATCGATGTTCCTCTGTCCTTTCCAGGAGAAGACAAGTCATAACCAATTAAAGAGGTACGGACAGGTACTGCTGCTGACCAGGTTTGAGCAGGATGGTATGAGCTGAGGAGCAGCATAATCCATGTGTAACCGGGCATGGAGAGGAAGGGGGTGCCAGACAAAGGTAAGACCGCAGTGCACAGAAGTGAGAGTTTCAGATTGTACAGCCATTCCGGTGTAGTCTCTTCATTGATGGGAACCCTCAAACCTGGAGTCCCCATTGATCATTGAAAGATGATGGCATCATGATGCAGATCTCCATTGTCTCACCAGGGTGCCTGGCGTGCACAGTGATAGTATGATGACTTTAACTAATGACATGTCCTTGTTCTCCTTTAGATTTGCCAGCACGCACTCAATCGCAGGACCCCGAAGGGCCACCCCTGATGCCGGAGGACCGCTGGACTTCATTTACACCTGCATGACACCCGGTCTCTGAACCAGGCATCAGTGCAGATACCAGCACCTTGGTGGGCATTAGTTCATTGGCTAGAATGTCAGTACACATTGATGAGGGCACTTCACACTCGCTTGAGGTGCAGGCGGAGAGAGAGAGTGCCCAGGGTGACGGCAGTTGGAGGACTGCTGGAGACCAGGATGATGCTCAGTCGAAGGCAGATGATGAGCCTCTGGAGTCGTCCATAAGGCGGCTGGTTCTGAATGTCCAGTGGGATGTGGAGGATCTGGCGGAGGGTCTACATGCCATGGTCTCGGTTGTGGAGGAGTCCACGTGGAGCATGAGCACAGCATTGACCCTCTTGGACGAGCACAGTGCTCCTCCATCGAGAGAATGATAACTCTCATGGAGAGGCAACTCCAGGAACAGAATCAGGTGTTTCTGGGGTTGTGCTCAGACCTGCAAGCCCTTACACAGGTAATGACCTCAGGTGGTCAGTGCCAGTGTGATGGATGAGGCACCCATTATTCCAGCTAGGTGCCTGTCCATCAATAGTGAGCAGGGAGGTCCAGAGTGACTTTAAGTTGGCACACGAGCTGCTTGTTGTCTCTGTGGGCTCCTCTCAGGGCACTTTGGATGATGGCAGCAGCTCCTCCACCAGTGACCATGGCATCTGATGAGGAGTGGGAAATGTTACTCAAAGGGATGACGGTGGATAGGCAATAGCAAACATTCAAAGAGCGCATGGGTGGACTGCAGCAATTGTTTATTCCTGTCTGGCGCAAAAGTAAAACAGGAAAGGTGGCTAAACCATGGCTTACAAGGGAAATTAGAGATAGTGTTAGATCCAAGGAAGAGGCATACAAATTGGCCAGAAAAAACAACAGATCTGAGGATTGGGAGCAGTTTAGAATTCAGCAAAGGAGGACCAAGGGATTGATTAAGAATGGGAAAATAGAACATGCGAGTAAGGTTGCAAGGAACATAAAAACTGACTGTAAAAGTTTCTATAGGTATGTGAAGAGAAAAAGATTGGTGAAGACAAATGTATGTCCCTTACAGTCAGAAACAGGGGAATTTATAATTGGGAACAAAGAAATGGCTGACTAACTAAATACATACTTTGGTTCTGTTTTCATAAAGGGGGACACAAATAACACACCAGAAGTGTTGGGGAACACAGGTTTAGTGAGAGGGAGGAACTGAAAGAAATCAATATTAGTAGTTTGGGAAATTGATGAGATTGAAAGCCGATAAATCCCCAGGGCCTGATAATCTACATCCCAGAGTACTTAAGGAAGTGTGCCTAGAAATAATGGATGCATTGGTGGTCATCTTCCAAGATTCTATAGACTCTGGAACAGTTTCCGCACATTGGAGGGTAGCTAATGTAACCCCATTATTTAAAAAGGGAGGTAGAGAGAAAACAGGGAATTATAGACCAGTCAGCCTGACATCGGGGGTGGGGAAAATTCTAGAGTCCTTTATAAAAGATTTAATAGCTGAGCATTTGGAAAACAGTGGCAGAATCGGACAGAGTCAGCATGGATTTACGAAAGGGAAATCATGCTTGACAAATCTACTGGAATTTTTCGAGGATGTAAATAGTAGAGTTGATGAGGGGGAGACAGTGGATGTGGTTTATTTGGGCTTTCAGAAGGCTTTCGACAAAGTTCCACATCAGAGATTAGCGTGTGAAATTAAAGCGCATGGGATTGGGGGCAGTGTATTGAGATGGACACAAAGCTAGGTGGAAGGGTAAGCTTTGAGAATGATGCAGAGATGCTTCAGTGTGATTTGGACAAGGTGAGTGATTGGGCAAGTGCATGGCAGATGCAGTATAATGTGCATAAATATGAGGTTATCCACTTTGGTAGCAAAAACAGGAAGGCTGATTATTATCCGAATGGCTATAAATTGAGAAAGGGGAATGTGCAATGAGACCTGGGTGTCATTGTGCACCAGTCGCTGAAGGTAAGCATGCAGGTGCAGCAGGCAGTAAAGAAGGCAAATGGTATGTTGGTCTTCATAGTGAGAGGATAATGCTGGATGTGGGTGGCTCAATACCTTATTGCACAGGCATTGAGTGGACTTTGGGTGCAAATGAAAGGCAATTTCAGACATTTCGAATGGAGGCGGCAGACCTGGCATGAGGCGGAAGCTGATCTTTGGTAGCCTAGCTGAAGGAGCATTGGATCAATGCATTCCTGCTGTTCCTGCCTCCCTGGAGGTTATTGAGGTCTGGCTCCACACCCTCAGTGCTCTCCTTACTGTGCTCCTCTTCTGATTCACTAGTGAATTCATCATCTGTGGCCTATACAGCTGTGTCAAGATCCTCTTCCTGCAGTGGGTGCCTCCTTGCCGGTGTCAGATTGAGGAGAGCACAGAATGCACCCACTATCAGGGACACCCACTCTGGTGGGTATTCTAGTGCACCCATGAATGGTCCAGGCATCAGAAGCACATCTTGAAAAGACCTATGGTCCTCTACCACTGCCCTTGTGGAGGCATGACTCCTATTATTACACTGCTCTGCCTCTGTTCTTGGGTGGTGGCGATATATCATGAGCTGCCATTTCAAGGGATAGCCCTTGTCACCCAGAAGCCATCCATCCAGTCAGGCTGGAGCATTGAAGAGCCTCGGCACCTGGGAGTGTCTTAGGTGTAAGCGTCATGGGGGCTGCCTGAGTACCTTGCACAGACTTGCAGAATCTACATCCTGTGGTCACACACTATCTGCACGTTCATGGAGTGAACTCCCTTCCTGTTGATGACGGCACCCGGCTGACCCACTGGTGTCTTGATGGCCACATGTGTGTAGCCAATGGCACCCTGGATGTGGGGGAACCCAGCAATCACTGCAAAGCCCCTGGACCACTCAGCCTGGCTGACCTCATTCATACGGTAAAGAATAAAGGTCAGTACGCATCTAAATAGAGCTTCTGTCACCAGCTTAACTCAACTGTGGACAGCTAATTGGGAGACTCCACAAAGATCCCCCACTGACCCCTGAAAAGAGCCAGAGGCATTGGGATGTCCATCCACACAGTCGGAGCTGATCTCAGGCCAGGTCATCTGACAAATGGAGGTCAAGGTCTCCCTTGAGAGACGGAGCCTCCTTCGGCATTGCACCTCAGACATATTGGGGTAGCTGCATTGCTGCCTATAAACCCTGGCAGCAGGATAGTCGCATCTTCTGTGGCCCCTTCTGCCTTGGACTTCCTGCTGGCCCTGAGACGCTTGTAACTGCACCTCTCCTCCCACAGCACGCTCCCCTGGAAGCTGCATGGGTACACCTGGCCTCCTCTCCCTTCTGTCCCTCTCTTTGTCCTCAGAGGAGGTGCCTCCAGCAGAGACCACAATCCCCATTACCAGGGTCACAGAAAGCTGTCTGATACCTGCAAGGGTCCACACGGTCTGGAGACACCAATAAATCCTGAAATGAAGCCTGGAAATGCTAACAATGAATCCCCGAACAGAGATGAAGCTGTCAAGCACCAGTAAGCAACCAGCAGCAAACTATCTCCAAAACTCCTCACTATTCACACTGGCAATGCTGCTGACCCTTTTTATCCTGCCCTTGGATGAGGTTTAGGAAATTGTCGGCTGCCCGCCTGCCTGTTTCGCCTGTGTGATGAGCGTGAAATTACACAGGCAACGTAAAATCTAGCTTAATTGCCTTTTAAATGGCCTTAATTGGCCTCATAATTGATGGCGGGCACGGCTCCGACTCCCATGCGCGCCTGTCAACCGAAATATTCCGTGAGTGTGGGATGATGTCGGGATGCTCGCCTGATGTCATCACATGCTATTTTACACTCGAGGGGGCCAGGCACCCGCCCGCTCAGCAAAAAATTCTGCCGATCACATGCTTTAGGATTCAATTTAACTCAAGATTGACTGAAAATGTGTTGAGCATCATCAAGGTTTAAAGGAACCATACTTAGAACAGCTCCTGCCAGCTTACAATTTCCATTGCGGAGACAAACTAGACATGGCCAGTGGGACCTACTGATTGCTGAATTGATATATTTTCATTTTCAGGTTGTCACAGGCCTGTCTCTAGATTGCAAAGCTAAACTAATACAAAACATTGAGATGTACTGAAGTCAGAGACCCCCTAATTAATGCTCATGCATTGATCAACAGGTGTTATATAAAGATTGTCTCTGAGAGCCCAGTTATTAAACTGAGGAATTATCTGTCTGTATGGGTTTATTAATCCCAGCTGGTGTGCTGGTAGGTGTGCTACATTTGGTACTAATGCTCCGGTGCTAGTTTTTCAGCAATGAAACAGTTAATTCATCTCTGTTGATTCTATTTCCACCTGGCTTCTTTAATCCAGGTCAGCTGTCAATTCCATTCAACGTGAGCCATATACCTTTTAAATGGGGGATTCCTGTGTGTGGAATGTAGAGAATGGCTCTTATCAGTGTGTTCCATATTAAAATACCATGAGCGAAGTTGTGTGTATTCTTGCATTGTCCAGGTTTGATGCTATATACTTTATACTAGATGTGAATGGTGTTTATTGCAGTGTTACCTTCCCTGTCACCTTTTTGTTGGGAGCCCCACAATCTCAGTTAAAGTTTAAATTTAGAAGAGGACCAAGCACCAGTTTCTGAACACACGGGAATCTGGGCCTCTCGTGTGGTTAGATTTCCAAAGCTTCCTCCTACAGAGTGCCATCAATGCTGGATGAATGTTGTGTCTGTCATCACAGCAATCTACCATCAGGAATGTTGTAGCACGGTACGCCAGAGAATGATGGGACTTGAGGCTGGCCTGCGAATCCCCCATGTTGTGACCTCCTGATTTTAATATTCCACTGTGGAAAGTTGCCAAGTACAGGCCAAGCACTTTCATGGGAAGAAAGATATCAACAGTACCAATACGTCTCATAGTTCTATTTTAATAGGGCCCTTTCACTTGCAGCACGAAACCTCAGATAACCCTGCCTCCTAATAACATTCTTTGTTTGGTTGAAGAGCGAAACAAAAAGAACGGAACTGTAATGAATTAGTCGAAGTCCAACAACCAGCTAGACCAGGAACGGAGGCTGAGGAACACATGCAGCAAGCAGTAAGTCTGCTGCAGGTTAAGGGGAAGTGGATCCACAAATAGTCTGTGAATCTTACTAGGAACATTTCAGGCTTATTTCAAGCTCTTTAATTATGTGGAAACTAATTGGCAAATGGACTAATGCTGGCAGTTAATTGCGGGTCTTGTTAAAGCCTCCTTTGGCAGTCACTTGAGATTGAGGATGACTTATTTCCACTCTAATTCAATGGTTTCTGAAATGGCTGATAACTCCAATGCATGATCGGCAGAGTCTACCACATTCAGGGCAGGTGACGCTTGAAAGGTTGGGGTAGATGGGTTGTTTGGACGTTTGTGCACTCCCTCCAATGCCTTGACTTCGCCTCTGTATGTTTCCAATGAAGTCTCTTGTTGTGCCCGCTGCCTTTCCAAATTACTCTTCTCCTTTTTGGTTGATCGCAAGCCAGGGTCTGCCATGAATCCCCAAGAATGTTTGACCTCTTCATCCCTAAAACATTTCCACTATCCTCCTGGGAGTCTTCTGCCATGACTGAGTTCCCAGTAGAGCTGTTGCTTCGGGAGTCTGGTGTCAGGCATTTGAACAACATGTCCTGCCTAGGGGAGCTGGTTTTGAGTGATTAGCACCTTGATGCTGGACAAGTTGGCTTGGAAGAGGATGGCCTTTCTTGCCACCAGATTTGGAGGATCTTCTACAGGCACTGCTGGTGGTGCTTCTTCAGTGCTTTGAGGTGCCTGCTGTCTTCGACGCAAATAGGAGCGCTGGAATCACTGCTGCCTGGTAAACCATGACCTTAGTCTCCGCTTTGAGATTCTGGTCCTCAAATACTGTTTTCCTCAGTTGGCTGAAGGCTGGGCTGGTGCATTGGGGATGATGTTCAATTTCGTCATTTATGTCTGCCTTCGTTGACAAGAGGCTCCCAAGTTACAGAAAATTATCTCGCTAAAGATGGTAGAATGCCCCACCAAGGTTACCCCATTTTGTGGGACTAACGACTGAGGTCCAAACTGCACTGACTGTATATGCTTGTGGGCTACAATGATCAGTCATTTTAGTTGCTCCACATCGCAACTTGCTGATAAAGATATGGTTTATAATGAGCATTAACAAAGAGATTTCATCACCGCCCATATCTGCATCCATCTCTGAACACTCTGATATAGGCACAACCTCAGAGATTGCCTTTAAAGGAAGCTTAAAAAGAATTAGGAAGCTCAATATGACACACTGCATTTACTGCTAGTGAGAAACAAGCTGGCACAATGGTTAGCCATTTGGTTTTCACCTCTAAGATCAGCATTTGAATTCAGCTCAGGCCAATGCGATGAAAGGGGTAGATTTTCCCATTCTGTTTCACCTGCTTTTGAGTATATATGGGTAAGGGGGAAGATGAAAATCAACCAAGGAACTTTTCTCCCATCTCCTTGCCAACAAACATCACTTCTGCAATCTCCCACTGGAATTGATGTGCGTGATGACCTTTGACCCAGAAGCAGTACACCATCTAGAAGAACAAAAGCAGCAGATCATTAGGAACACCACCACCTGGAAGTCCCCCTCCAAGCCACACACCAAACCGACTTGGAAATATATTACCGTTCCATCATTGTTGTTGGGTCAAAATCCTGGAATTCCCTCCCTAACGTCACTGGGGTGTATCTACACCGCATGGGCAACAGCAGTTCAACAAGGCAGCTCACCACCACCTTCTCAAGGGCAATTAGAGATGGGCAATAAATGCTGGCCTAGCCAGCGATGCCCACATCCCATAAATGAATAAAGAAAAAGAAAATTTGTAATTTCTTTAAAATGTCTGTGAAATCTATATCTTTTTTTAAGAATATTTGAAAAGATTTTCGTGAGTTTGCATCAATTGTAAAGGAATTAATTGTACTTTTCTTGGATAATAAGAAATACTAGACCATATGACCTTGAAGCTGTACCAACAGGGAATAAGTTAAGGCCAGAAGTAGTGTGGCTGGCCGGCACAAAGAAGAGCTGCAGACACAAAGGAGATCTACAAGCAGAGGAGCTGGAACGTGAAGCTCCAGATACAGAGACAAAGAGAAAACAGGCAAAGACAGAAAAAGGAATACACCAAATTCTTGTGCAGAGAAGAAGCATATCACTCTCAGTAAGAGGTCAGTTTATCTGTTTGGCAGAAAAAGAAGCAGGAGCTCTTGTAAGGCTAAAAAGGTCCAAAACCTGGAAAGACCTGTGAATAGCTCGGACATGCTAAGGAGCTGGGCGTTTTCCCAGATGTGGCCAAACTGTGAACTAAGATGTTATTGGTTGTTCAGGTGAAAAAGACCTCTGGAAAGCTACACCTGTTGTGACCCAAGGGAGAGAAGGTTCATATAATTGTGCCGTGCTGATAATAAGTGTACCTGTGAAACTCGAAGATGAAAGCTGTTGTTGGATAGGACATCTGACTTACCCTGTGTAAATAAAGAACAACATATTGTGGAGCTGTGTCACTACATTATGCCATACATGCTGAAGGAGAATACCTGTCGTTGTTTAAGATGTATCAATCTTGTATCAACTATTTAAAATGAAATTTACCCTTTTATTTGAAGTAACATTTACCTGTCAATTCATGTTTGATTTACATTGACTCTGATTCATGTTAAAGTAAAAGTTACAAAAAGTGAAATCTTGTTGGAAATTTCTTATTTGCAAGTCATTTGGTAAATTTGGTTATTTTGGTTTATGGTTCCCCTCACAGGGATCGTAACATGTGGAGTATAAAAAAACATTCAGTAAAATATTGGCAAGAATATTCTAACTATGTGCACGTAATCAGACTATGCCATATCACCTACCTCCTTTAGTTTGTGCCTTAGTGACAATGGACTCTAGTAATGCCATGCATTCCTGGAATGTAGCTATGACATGGGATGGAGGAGATTTGGAATTCCCCAAGCAAGGACTACTTGAACTTACTCAGATCCGCAATTGGTTTATTTTTCCCTTTGAATGACTAAAGTTTCATCTTTAGCTTCCCTAAAGACAGCGGACTCAGCAACGTGCAGTAAGGACTTAAAGTTTACTGCAATAACTTCCCTCCATCCTCAAAGGTGTGCTCCCTGAGTGAATCCTTCTGGGAACCTACCTAAAATATCGCAATGACCTCGACTGCTGGGAAATTGGCAGGGGTCGGGGTTGAGCCATGTGACAGGTGGAAGTCTGTTCCACCAACCTTACACTAAACTCAGGAGAGAAATGAGCCCCTGGTGGCTGTAAGGACCCTGTTTGAAAGGCACCTGACACAGTTTCAATGTTGTCCCATGTGGGAAGAGTGCTCATTGACATCTATAGCTCTCTTATGTTTTCAGCTCCTGGGCAGTTATCTTGGGGAATGGAACGACCAGACTTACAGAAGCCTCCTGATTTTCAATGCAGTGTATGACGGCAATAATTCTCTCCACCAGATTATCGACCAGGCAGTAAGCATGCAAATCTTTTCCATTATGTTTGAAGAAAAACACCCATAGACATGGACATGTACTGAGACTCCTGTGTACATCTAGCATTTGCTACTGCTTCCTCAATGGCATTTAGTGTGTCAAGGTGTCACATTTAATGCATTTACTCACCGATCGATTGGAAAATTATTCCTAATCAGCAAAGAAAAGTTGCTGGGTTGTACTGTTTGCTTTAAGCGCAATTTGCCTGAAATTAGCCAAACCAACATAAAAGATCGTGGAATTTTAAGCGCAAATTACATTTAGTCAACTCTGAGTTCCACAACGTTTGTTCACTAGTTTAAGCAATATTGAGCTTGAAGCCTGTCCACATAGCTCTCCATGCCCGCTGATCGAGTTAAGTTTCCTCTAATTGGTCCTTGTTTATGGGCCTTTGAGGAATTCATTTGTTTTTTTCAGGTGCATCGGCACTAATAGACCCATTTTAAAAGCTTTTGAGTATAAGTTTTGTGAAATGGACCAAAAAAACTGATTAGCATATGCTAATACAAACAGCAAATTATTTTGCGTAGTTTTTTAAAGTTATTTTCAGTTATTTAAAATCAAGTCACTCTAAGGTCCTTATTTTATGCGCTTAAACAATTTTTTAACTGTATTAATCAAATTGTATCAGATTACCACTCTTAAACGTAGCAATGAGTATGTTTAAATCATAAAAGAAATACATTTTAAAATGCCACCTGATCATGCTGGTCCATGACATATTTTGCATTCAGTGATATGCAAATGAGGTCGAGTAGAAATGGGGAAAAATAAACTTCCCAAAACCAATGCAATTTTAGAAATTTAGAAATTCTACTTTCTGGTTATTTCTGATGTCTGCAATCCTTTCCATCTCATTTTATTTAGTTTACATAGGAGCTGCTCTTTGTGATTGTACTCTCTGAACAGTTCTCTATATGAAAGTATGAGGTAATACATAGATTACTCTGAACTCGTGTGTGTGTCTGTGTGTGTGTGTGTCTGTCTGTCTGTCTGTGCGCATGTGTGTTTTATTTTAGGAACCTGTTTAGGGGGTGGTGATGATTCTGATGGTGAACTAAGAGCTGATTGATTTTGTAGTGTGGCTGTGGGCTGTAATAAATCAGCTGGCTGTCACTGAGGTGTCTGGTGTTTGTGGTGAGAGTGCTGCCAGCAATTAATCGGCAGAAACCACTTGTGGTTCTCCCACTGAAAACAAGACTGGGACCTGTCACTTAGGAACGAGGGCCATCTTGACCCGAGCAGAGGCTTTGTGACAAGTGTGTTAAAGTGTTTTTTACCTAAAGACATTCAATTACTTTGTAAAGAAGCCAGTCTCTCGACCAGAGGAGTCTCTGTGCTGCCCAGTCTGCTCTTTTGACAGCCGGTGCTGTGACCCCACATTTGCACGTGTTTCGACTTGCTGCATGTGGGCAATTCTATTGGCAGCTCCAAGCTATGAATGCCAGGAGAATCACCAGGACTTCTTCAGATCTGAAAGCTTTCCTTTCAAAGACAAGTTTTATTTTCTCTTTCTTCCCAGCCCTTCTAAAGGGACTGAATCTCATCACTCATCAGGGTGCAGCTCCACAGGCACTGTGTTCTCCACTCACTCATCCAGGAAGCCATTGTGAAAAGTATTATATGGGATCTGTCTGTTGGGTATTGGGGGAAAGTGCATTCAAGCAAAGTACTGCGCTGTCACACACACACACACACACACACTCACACAACACACTCACACACACACATTTTACATACCATTTTACACACACACGCATTTTACACACACACACTCTTTCCAGCAGAAATCACTTGTGTAATCAGGATTTCATAAAGTTACATAGAAAGTGGAATGCAGAAACAGGCTACTCAGCCCATCTGGTCTACACCAGCGTTCATGAATGTACCCCCCCATACCCAAGCTTGGCCTAAATAGCCAAGTGGTTATGGTACTGGGCTTGTAACCCCAAGATCAAGAGTTCAAATCTCACAATGACAAACTTTGAAACAATGTAACTTCATCTGAATAGGAACAGATGGAAATGTGTTTGTACTCAAAAGAGTTACCCCTGTACCCAAATTCATTAAACACTAAAAACATGTCCTTTTATTCATTGCTCCTCTAGCTTCCCCTTGAATGTGTCTCTACTATTTGCCTCGGCTACCTTTAGTACTGGCAAGTTCCACATTCTAAATATTCTCTGGTTAAAGAGGTTTCTCTTGAATTCCTTATTGGATTTGTTAGTGACCAAGTTATATTTCTTACCCTGAGTTTTGGATTCTCCCACAAGTGGCAACTTCTTCCATATGTTTACCCTATCAAACCAGTTCATAATTTTAAAGCCCTCGATTAGGTCAACCCTCCACCTTTTCTTTTCTAGAGAAAAGAGACCTAGCCTGTTCAGTCTGCGGATTTGGAACCTGACAGTGTCACATCTGTTGCCCTAGCTGAGATCAACTAATTTGGTGCAGGCTGGAAATCGAACCTGGATAACATCTGGTTTGGGTGGCTCACCTGGTGGGACGTTTACCTCCTGAGTCATTCCGGAGAAGGGGAAGTATTTGTTTTCTTTCTGGGGATAGTCTTTAGGTTCATGTCGCTGCTGCCTCCACTTAACTGAGCCTTCAGTGAGCTGCTCGGGGTTTCAAATAACACTCTCCCTCTAACCTCACCACACAAAAATGTGAAGTATTTTTTTGTTCCAATTTCTGATACTATTTTTCAAAAAAATTCTTTATGCAAACAAAAAAGGCACAGCGATTCTAAATCCAAAATGCGGACAGCCCTCCCCCACCCTGCTAATGCTAAGTACTCTGACATGTACATACAGGAGCACCCAAGTAGCTTCTGAATTTCTCCAAACGCTGTGGCTGATCCGTAACTGTTCTTATGATCCACTTTGTCCTGCATTGCAGCAGTTCTAGAACAGGGAACATTGCACTTGAAGAGGGAAACATCTCTGCTGGGAGGTCCTGAGACCCTGACTCTGCTGCTGCTAATGTGGTGAGGTAGCCACATGATGCTGCCACTGCACCAAACCTGGGGTGGGGGGTGGGTGAGGGGTTGGGGTGGGTGAGTGGGGTTGGTTTTATTTACATTATAAAGGCGCTATACCATTAATGCTGCTCCAGAAACAAAATACTGCAGATCCTGGAAATCTGATATAAAATCAGAAAATGCAGGACATAGATGGCAGGTCTGGCAGCATCTGTGGAGAGAGAAACAGAGTAAACTTTTCAAGTCAATGACCCTTCATCAGAACAGGGAAAAGTTGGAAATGGGATAGATTTTAAGGAGGTGAAAAGGTAGGGGGGGGGGTGGGTGGTGGGAGTGGGGGTGGTATAAAGACAAAGGAGAAGATCTGTGAGAGGGTGGAAGATGGGAGACATGAAATGACAATAGCGTTGATGGGACAGAGCCAAAGGGAGTAGTAATGGGACAAATAAAGAAACAAAAGAAGGAGATGTAAATAGGGTTGCCAACTCAGGCTGGATATAATCCTGGAGGATTCACCTCATGGCCTGGGGCATCATGGGGGAAAATCACATTCCCATGCTAACTGGAAAGCAAACTGGCTCCTCAGTGAAGCAGTCTTTTACCTTTCACCTCCAAAATTTCTATAATAAAAAACAAAAGTGTTGAAAGAATATGAAATGTTTTTTAAAGTTGCTGTGATTTTTCATCAGGGTTTCCCCCAACAATGTATAGGAGACTATTCTTCAATTACTGGAAGCTACAGGTTAATCCTGGAGGGTTGGCAACGCTCGGTGTAAATGGCAGAATAATGGACAGCTGTCGTCTGAAGGCAAAATACTAGAAAAAATGGCTAGGATCAAAATCTGCAAAGAAATGAAGACAAGATAAGGGGCAGAAATTATGGGCAGAAATGGTTGAACTTAACGTTAAGTCCAGAAGGCTGTAAAGTACCTAATCAAAAGATGATGTGCTCTTCCTTGAGCTTCTGTTGAACTTCACTGGAACACTGCACAGTAGGCCGAGCACAGAGGTGTCAGCATGATAGTATGGTGGATGGAGAATTAGAATGGCAAGCCACAGGAAGCTCGGGTTCATGTTGTGTGGAATGAGCAGAGGTATTCACAAAGCAGTCCCCCGAACTGAATATTATCTTCCTGATACTCTTTTGAGTAAACCTGTTTCCATCTGTTTCAGATGAAGTTACATTGTTTCATAGTTTGCCATTGTGAGATTTGAACTCTTGATCTTAGGGTTACAAACCCAGTACCATAACCACTTGGCTATTTAGGCCAAGCCCTTATGTAGAAGAGACTACCAATGGCACCGAATGGGCTCTTGCTGATCTCTCTGTGTTTGGGTTGGAGTATGGTGAGAGAGAGGAGCAGGGGCCTCTCTGGCCTAAATGATTGAAGCTCAATGTCTGTGCTGCTGGCTGCTCCACTGTGGATATACTTCAAGCAGCCATCCTTACAGTGGATTGTATACTGAACAAGATTTCCCCCCTGCCTCCAAATATAATGGTGTAATAGACCCAGCTTGCTCCTCTTGGTCAGAACTTATCAAAATTGTATGCAAATGAGCCGAAGCTCAGTGGAAATGGAGCCCAGTCCAGATTCCATCCCCTCCAGCCAGATCATTCTAATTCTGCATCTAAAGCAGATCAGAATTTGACCCTCAAATCATTTGGATTTAGAAGAGGAGGATTCACTTCACACAGCTGTGCACATATCCCTAATGCCATTTTCTCATCCCTGAACTTTCTTGTGATTTTAAGTAAAATTATTATTCCAAAATACACATTTCTATCAAGCACCAGGTGGAATGACAGCTCTTGTCAGTAAAGTCCTGAAATGGGCACCTGTTAGCTGCAGTGGTTGAGACACAGCTTCTGTGTGAAGTACCTGAGCTGGCTTGGTCCCTTGCTCCCTGCTGCCAGTACGCTGATTTGGTAAAGTACTTTTTTGCCCACATCCTCTGCCACATTCAAATGTCTCTATATCACAGTCAGCACTGAGTAAAATCCATTGATCTTCTGACTTCTTCAAACTCTTTTGCTGCCTGCGTAGTGGCTTGGAATGAGGGAATGGGTCTGAGAAGCTTTGAAGGTAATGCTCTTGAGGATTTCCAAGACGTATTTCTAGGTTCTCATCACAACTTTTTAAAGTAGATGAATATGTTTAAAGTGACATATAACACTGTACACTGCGACGCTAAATTGGATGAAGTGGTTTTGGAAAAGTGAGTGAGTGAGTGATATAACACTGTAACGAGGATTTACTTGGAGCCCACAAGAATTGGAAAAGTGCCATGAGGAGTGACTTAATTAGATGGGATGTGAAATTTAAATTTCCAGACAGCAGGTTGAGATGCAGAGATAAAATCAGTGGCGTTTTTGTGGCATTGATGCACATTACATCGTCCGTGGTAGGTTCTTTCTTGTAATCCATTTCCAAGGCAGCTGAGGGGGGGTCAGGGACATGGAGAATTGGAAGAGGGAAGTGGGGAAGACAGAGGGTGGATTTGAGGCATGGAGGAGTCAAGTGAGAAGGTCCTGGCATCCTCAGTGAGGATGCAGGGTGGTGTGTGGGGACAGTCAAGGTAAGAAAATTAGGGGCGTATAGGGCAGTGCCAATGCTGTCCAAATGTGTGTTCACCTCAGGATGTTGAGTGGCAGAGTCCGTACAGGGCTTTGAGTTCATTTACAACATTTCAATTATCCCCGCTGGGAGTGACCTTGGACAATGTCCTTTACAATGCATAGAGGAAAGGACCAGCTGAGCCTACTAGTTCAGCCATGTCCCACAGAGTAGTAAGTGCAACACTGGACACTTACTTTGACATTCAATAAAGAGTGAACACAAAAACATAACATCCACAGTAAAGGAAATGTCCATAACTCCTCTGTAGCCATCATTGCGTTTCAACCATGAGGCATGCCAGTACATTTAGCTCTCTGACTAAGCTAGTCTCAATAAGGAATGATGAGGCACACAGGAATAAAGTGAAACCAATGTAATATGAAATGTTTAGAAGTAAAATTTAATTTTGAAAAACACCTGTGCCACCTTTGTGCTCTAAGTCTTATGTTAATGGCAATAGAGTTAGACAGGAAAGTTGTGGCCATGATGCAGAGCGTCCCTGTTTAATAGGCTGCCCATAGATGCAGCTTTGTCAGCCCATGGTGACTTTCACCAATGAAAGCTCCCTTTGCTGCTAAATCAAATGTGATTTGGAGGCACACCACCAGCTCTTAGAATTTTAATTATAATTGTGCGGGAAAAGGCAAAAAGAGAAAGAGCGGGAGTGGCGCACAGTTTTGATTATGATGTCAGGAATGGCATGCTGTTGACAAAATCTTGGCCTGTATATCCAATCCAAGGATCTTTACAGAAGGTGGTATAAAGGAGCTGACAGTCTGACACAAATAGATCAGTCAGAAGTGAAACATTTCCCTTTACCTTGTCTGTATTGTACATAGATACAGGAGCTGACACTGAGTTACACAAGAGTTACAATACCAGACAGGAATGAATCATGGCCTTTTGCCTGGTACACAATATAGGAGATGATACGATGTACGCACGGATCATTCAATCCTTGTTACCTTTTGTCCAATGCATACTCTAAATGTGCAAAAGCTGACACTGAGGTATATGCATGAACATGTCTCCTTGTGTAACGAGGCATAGAGTGGAGTACATAAAAGCTATTTGGAGCCAGAGAGGAATTAACTTTTATACTTGTGAGAAGTCATACTTTATACCAAAAATGGCTTTATTTAATTATTGGGCTGAAACTGAAATAATTCAGTTTTAAAAGACTGAGACAACATTCCAGTAATTTGAAACAGCAGCTTCTGAGATGGCTGAACATTTGCATAATTGTATCTACAAATTCTAAAACCATTAAAATGGAACCAGGTTGTCCAGAAGAATCAATCAGAGGTAATCACCTTAGTGGAATGTGAATGGTCCATCTCCTGACCCATTCACAAAACATCCAAGTCAGCAAACATGAATTTAGTGGGATATGGGACAAGCCATTACACATAATCACTTTGGACAATAAACCCTGACTGAGAAGGGAACTCTTGCAGCTATAATCTAATCATGTCTAAACCATGGCCAAATCAAATGGCTATGACCATATTTGGTAACTGGTCAGTTGGTGAGAGGGGATCATGTGATGAGCCAAATAACCCTCTTTTGTGTTTTAATAAACTGCTTTTCTCCAGGACAGGTAATAAAAGAAAATAAGCAGGTCACTGAGTGGGCACACTCTCTCCCTCTCTATTGATCCTGCAAGTTTGAGCCCTGCCTGTTGTTTGACCACCCGCAGACTACAGGCAGTATTTTAAGAATCAACCCAGCAGCTGCTGTCTCCAGAAGAAAATAAATAAATCATCTGTCAACATCTTTAAGTCATCTCGATGCAGAATCCGGGAAGATCGAGACACGCTTGAAACCATCCAAGTCATCAATCTACCATATTTGTATACAACTGACTTTTATAGAACTTTTAAACTACTTAACCTGCCCTTCCACTTTGTAACTCATTTGTGTGTGTGTGTTTATATGAAGCCTTGAATGCCTGTGTGAGAGAGTTGGAGCGTTTTTATTATTTTTATTTAGATTGGGTGTTAAGTACAATAAATACAACTCTGTTCTTTCAAAATCTTACGAGACAATCTGTCTGTGTATGTATTTTACAGTCACAGCATGTAAATGGTTAAAGACTCACTGAATTGACAAGCATACCTTTTTATGAAAAACTTGCAGTGGCCAAATGAGGGATGCGAATAGAGGGGAGCTATTCTACTACTTCCACCCGATCGTAACACTTTACATATACACTCCAGGTCTAATTTTATGACTTGGCATCCTCAGCAAAGCCTTGCTGACCCAAGGGTTTAATCCAGAAAAATTATACAATCAAATGAGTGAATGACTTAGGGCAGGAGTAGGCCACTCGGCCCCTCAAGCCTGCTTCGCCATTCAACAAATTCATGGCTGATCAGATTGCAACCTCAACTCCAAAATTCCCACCCACCCTTGATAACCTTTCACGCCCTTGCTTATCAAGAATCTATCTACCATTGCCTTAAATATGTTCAAAGACTCTGCCTCCATCACCTTTTGAGGAAGAGAGTTCCCAAAGACTCACTACCCTCTGAGAGAAAAAGATTCTCCTCATCTCTGTCCTAAATGGGCAACCTCTTATTTTTAAACAGTGATCCCTAGTTCTAGATTCACCCACAACAGGAAACATCCTCTCCACATCCATCCTGTCAAGACCCCTCAGGATCTTATAGGTTTCAATCAAGTCACCTCTTAGTCTTCTAAATTCCAGCGGATACAAGCCTACTCTGTGCAACCTTTCCTCATAAGACAATCTTCCCATTCCTGGTATTAGTCTAGTAAACCTTCTCTGAACTACTTCCAAAGCTTTTACATCCTTTTTTAAATAAGGAGACCAATATTGTACACAGTACTCTAGATGTAGTCTCACCAATGCACTATATAACAGAAGCATAACCTCCCTACTTTTGTAATCAATTCCCCTCACAATAAACAATAACATTCTATTAGCTTTCCTAATTACTTGCTGTACCTGCATACTAAACTTTGCGATTCATCCACGAGGACACCCAGATCCCTCTGCATCCCAGTGCTCTGCAATCTCTCACTACTTAGATAATATGCTTCTTTTTTAGTCTTCCTACCAAAATGGACAATTTCACATTTTCCCACATTATGCTTCATTTGCAAAATCTTTGCCCACTCACTTAACCTATCAATATCCCTTTGTAGCCTCTGTATGTCCTCTTCACAGCTTACTTTCCTACCTATCTTTGTGTCATCAGTAAATTTGGCAGACATACCTTCTGTTCCTTCATCCAGATCATTTATATAAATTGTAAAAGGTTGAGGTCCCAACACTGATCCCTGTGGGGCACCAGTTGTTACATCCTGCCAACCAGAAAATGACCCATTTTACTTACTCTCTGTTTCCTATTAGCTAGACAATCTTCTATCCATGTCTATATGTTATCCTCTACACTACGAACTTTTATTTTCCACAATAACCTTTGATGTGGCGCTCTATCAAATGTACATCCAAGTAGAGCACCCTCACCGGTTCCCCCTTATCCACAGCACATGTTACTTCTTCAAAGAACTCCAATAAATTGGTTAAACATGATTTACCTTTCACAAAACCATGCTGACTCTGCCTGGTTACCTTGAATTTATCTAAGAGCCCTTCTGTAACGTCTTTAAAAATAGCTTCTAACATTTTCCCTGTAACAGATGTTAAGCTAACTGGCTTGTAGTTTGCTGCCTTCTCCAGGGTGATATAATAGAGGGTGGATGGGAGGTAGTTTGGTTCATTGAGATTCCATGCAGCGGTGGCAAACGAAAAGGAGTTTGGCCCCCATTGAAATTCTATGCTCACCTATTCGTAATCCAGCAACTGACCAGTAAATCAGAGATTCCCTTGTTTTCTTTAGCCGTTCCATGCTGAAATGATTGAGGAAATTTGCATATTAGTGCAATACACCATTTAGTGCAGTTATTGAGCTAAACTGAAATTTCCACATGCAGTACAATAGTGAAAGATAACACCTGTCAAAACCCCCTCAGAAATCATTTGAAGAGCTGCCCCATTCAAGTACATGGAAATTTCCTGCATTAATACTGTTCCTGTTCCCTCAAAAAAACCAGTCCACAGCTCCTCTTTGTATTTCAGACAAGTGGTTAGTTAAAGAGGGCATCTTACTGATTACGGACACCCCTGGAACCTTTTTAAAACTCTTTCCTGTGCATTTTAAAATGATTGACTCTTGCATTTCATTTTACTGTTGTTCTTTCCTCTCTTTCCTGAATAAATATTTCGGGACCTATGGCTTCACCCAGCCCCAAAACTACACTTCAGTCCAATTTGGACAAAGGACTTCCATATGTCTGCCTCACTACGCCGCTGTACTGGAGGAGTTGTCCTGGGGTCGTTTCTTTAGTCCGGGTGAGGTCAGAAGCCAAACAGGAACTACCTTCCCCAATAGATGTACAGACCAGACTAGGCCAATAAGGACCTCTCCAAGGGCCTGCATATCTCAAGGATGCATCTCTCCAAGAATGCCATCGAGTATGTCTGTCAGCATGGAGACTTACAGATTCACTCCACTGCCATAACTGCACCAATTAAAGTGACAACAGTCCTTAATGTTTTGTCTTTGGATTCTTCCAGGCTGCTACAGGGGATCCATGAAGTATTAATCCAGAAGCTGTCAGCACGTGAAACCAGCACTTCAGTATCATCCCTGGACAACAGAGACACAGAACCTGGAACAACATAGTTGGATTCTCGAGACTGCAGGGTGGCAGGATGACCCACACATGGCACTGAAGATATCAACTGAGCAACCTCTGATATATGTGAATAGGCAGGAATTTCACTCCCAGCTCTTCATTAGCAGAGTATCAGATGGCAGGTTGTGCCGGGAATTTTCCTTGACTGTTTGACTGCAGTGGCAGCACCTCAGCTGTACCTTCTTCCAAACACCATAACAGATGATGCCAAAGCAGATTCCTTTTACCCAGCAGGACCTTGCCAGGTATGAATAAGTCCGAGCCTACTGAATGGTCTGCTTCCTGACTTAATGGCATTTTTATAAATAAAAAGAATTAAAAGACAAACACCAGTATATTTCAATTGTTGCTTTAAGAGAATGAAGATTGTGGTACTGCCCAGGGTGGGCAGAGATTTAAGGCAGAAACATGGTGATATACTCTGCTTGTGATCGCTGATGGTCCGTGTTTGAGGGGGCTCAGAGTCAGGGACAGTGTCACCTAACTGGTTCCGGAATGATCAGTGTGAGCATCTGGTTTAGAGAGAGATAGATTCCAAGGCTCCCGACTTGTATTCCTTGCAGGAAGGCTTGGCAGTCTTTGTCGGAGAAATCAGTTGAACTTTTATTGCCTGCTGCCCTGGCATGAGACCTAGCAAGCCCAAGTGGAACCAAAGTGGGCATGACGGTGCGAGTCTGGACTGATGCTGCAGATGGGGGATGCATTTGTCAGATTGGAATTGTCAGCAGAACCATTGGTTGGTTGCAAACCTTGCTTCCTGACAGTGTTTGGCTGCCGCTGGGAGCCTGGGGAGTGCTTTTAAGAGCTATGTTGCAGTGTTGCAACTTACATTGTTTCCACACTCAAGTTACACCAGAGCTGCACCAAACAACCCCTTACTCCAGGAAACTTTTGTGTAACTTTCACAGCGTAATTTTCTGGGACAACAGCGTAACAAAGCTGTAATTGACATTGAAGAAACTGAAGGTGATATTTCATAGTGGCTGTCTTTGGCCTAACACTTTGAAATGACAGTATGATGCTATATGATACTGACTAAATGTACATTGTGTGTATACAAATTCTAAAGATTGACACCCCTTATGAGAACATCTTTTCAGACCACGATAACACTGAAAGGGGTTAAAACAGCTTTGAAGGAGTTAAATCTTACTGTAGAGCACATGGGAATGGGGGTATGTTATTTAAAGAGTTAGAAAATATGTTTGGATTAGAAGTTTGGCTGTGGAATGCACTGATGATAGGCAGGTCAGGGGGAGTGAGCAGGTTCTGCAGTCCTCCTTTCCCATAGTACCAGACTGATGGCTCCCAGATGCTGCTGTTAACTGTTTTCAATGGAGCTCACAGGTCCGCCTCTAGGAAGGGGGGGTGGGGTGGAAGGGACTGAGAGCTCAGGTCAAGTCTCCTGTGGGTAATATAAGGTTTCAAAGGAATGAGGCCACCAGTATTTGCTTGCATTGTAAAATAAGGGAGAGGAGGAGAGCGGTGGAGGGGGGACAAGTGGATCCTACAATCTTAAGGTCCTAAAATGTAGAAGATCAATCTGCAAATAGAGAGTGATATGTCAGATCATAGCTCACATTGTCCAATTTGCATACCACAGTTCCATTTTTATTTAGTTTAAGGAACTGTGAAGAAAGGCTAACAGCACAGTAAATCTAGATGACTGCAAGTGGCATCTGAGAAAAGTGCACTCAAATCTTTAGGAGTGCACCTGGGTTTCACTGTGCATGCAGCCCAGTTATAGGAAGCAACAGAGCCAATTACACATGGATAATCTGAGTCCTCCTGCCATTACACAATCAGATGCTCAAAACAAAACAATGTGTACAGATTCATTTAGCATTAAAATCACCTAAAAATGCCCAAGAATAATTTGGATTCCAAATTTCAATGATGTTTGTCTTCTGTGTTGCTTCCAACTTTTGTGCTGTACAGTGCCGAACTGAAGGTGTTCCATCAACTAATTGCAAATTCATCAACAGAAAACAGTTAACTGTAAAGTGTCTGAAGCAAGTTGAGTACTGGAGATGTAACGAATTAGACACTGATTGTTGGCAGTCTGGGATATGGGTGTATCAGTCAAGGATTGAGGTCAGCCTGTCTCGGATTGGCTTGCAGCCAATGGCGGATTAGGGTCTAATTGGTGAGGGATAGGGGTGTAATCAGGCAGGGACTGGCAGTCAGGAATTTATATTGTCAAGCACGGGGTGTTGTAGTCAGTATTTAGAGTGTTGTCAGCCAGAGGTTGGATTGTTGTCAGTCAAGGCCAGGAATGTGGTTGGCTAGTATATCCTGTTGTCTTCTCTTTCTGCAGCCTGAATGCTATATTAACTCAGACTAATGACCTGAAAGTCTCCACTATCTTCAGTCTATAAGGTTCTTAAGTGAGATGAGCCTGTGTGTCCTCAGCACAGTTTCTAGTGGACTTGAGTTGACAGTACTAAACTGCTCCACTTCAGTAAATAATGCCCATAAGTGACCAATTTTACTGAAGAGTTCACAAGGAAGGCTGTGATAAATAATTATATTGTCATGCAAGATGCTCTTGTGTGACTGGGGGTAAATATTGATGGTTGAGAGAAAGTGGAGAAAACGGCACCACCATCTAGCCTGTGCTATATCTGACTTGAGAGTGCAGCCAAAGCTTTCCTTTACACTTAAACTGTGCCTGACCTAATCTTGGATTGATTAATGAGTCCTCACTCTGTTTGATGTTACCCTGTCCATTTGTTGCCAACTAGGAGATGCACATTCAATTAGCAGCAACAGGAACACCATCTTTTGGGAATAGTCAAAGCCTGTGTATTGCTTTGTATGAAAGTTCATGTTGATAATGACAATGCAATTTCTGCAGTGCCACATCCCCAAAAGTAAATATGTGTTTTTTAGACTGTAGGAGTTTGAAGTCAGATTGGCAGAGTGACGGAACAGCAGTCTGATTCTTCCTGGTGTTGACATTGACAATTTATGTTGACAAATGTAATCTGTGCTTGCAGCCAACAAGTTGTTAAATAATTACTCCTGTTTTCATGCCAGTGTATTGCTTTTCATTGGCTGTATTTCTGAACCATAAAACAAACACATCTCATAAGACATATCAATCTTTCAAAAAAAAACATTTTGTTGCTTTCCTATCTTTCTTCTATCCCCCCACTATGTACATCTTACCAAGTTTTCTCTTGCTGAAAAGTCATCCAAATGTATTTGGTTTGCAGGTAGTATTACTTTGTGATTTGTGCAGTCTGATGGTCAGGATGAAATGGTGCGAATGTCAGTCCCCCACACCCCCCCACCCAACAACCCCAAAATTGATTTTTCACCTGTTTGGAGAATGATTGCTTTTCTACTGCAGTTGAGACTGATTGGGTTGAGAAGGAATATTGCGGAGCCTTGATGGCTTGAGAGTTATTACAGTCAAAATTGGTAGGCTTGAAAGTTATATTGTGAATAAGGTTGGTAGATTGAGAGATAATAATGGATGAACCATTGACTTCTGACTGTATTTGAAGAGGAGCAAAGAGTTGTTCTGATCACAACTTCTCAATCAAACAATACCCCACTCCCCCAAAAAATGAATTGGTCATTCATCTAACTGATGCTTGCATATCAATTCTTGCCAGCGCAACTGAGGAAGAATATATTGGTCTTGGAGAGAGTGCAGTGCAGGTTTACTGATACTGGTACCAAAAGGGTTAAATTAAGAGGACAGGTTGCATAGACTAGGCTTGAGTTCCCTTGAATTTAGAAGATAATCTAATTAAGGTCTTTAAATTGATTAAAGAATTTGCTAGAGTGTAACTATTTCCTCAGATACTTCTGCTCTAGAAAAAAGGGGACATAATTGTTAAATTAAAGCAAGGTCATTCAGTGGTGAAGTGAGAAAGCATTCCTTCATGCAAAGGGTACTGGAAATCTGGAACTCCCCGAGTTAAACAATTTTTGAGGCTAGGCCAATTGAAAATGGCAAAACAGAGGGTATTAGGGGTTACAGAACGAAGTTAGGTGAAGGAAGTTAAATTACTGTTCAGCCATGTTCTTAATGAATGATGAAGAGTTGAAATGTCTACTCTGTTCCTATGATCCTATTTATTTTTGTGGGGTGTTGCTGGTTCAGAGTGGTTGTTGGATTTGCATATGCAGTGGTCACTTGCACTCCATAAAGGTCAATATTTGAGATGTTTCGACTCTATAAATGGAAGGAATGTTTATGTCCCGGATGTATTATTCACTGCTACAAAGATTCCATGTTTGGCACAGAAATTGTAAGGTAAGTGGAGAATTGAATGTCGAGGTGAAGCCATGGTAGTTAATGCATTTACAGGGAAGTGAGATAAAAACCTGAGGGAGGAGAAAAATATAAGATTATACAGATAGGGCTAGATGAAGATGGGTGCGAGAAAGCATGTGTAGAGCGTAAACACTGGCATGGAGCAGTTGGGGCGAATGGACTGTTTCTGTGTTGTGCTTTCAATGTAATCCAAGCTTTGATGGATATTGATAGGATCAAGATCAGGGTGGAGTTAACCAAAAGCAAGGTAATGGCCAACCAATGCTGGGGTGGTGGTTAGAATGAGGGATATGTTTAACCGAGATTTGGATAGTGCCTAAGCAAAGTCTAATGCTAGTTCTAACAAGGGGTAATAGGGTAACTGAGGGGAGGAACTGATGTCGTCACTAGATGTAGTGATGAGATATGTTGATGAAAATTTCTTTCAGTTGATTGTATTGATGCATTTACAATTTGTTACACACATGAGCACAACACACCTCCTTCTCAGATCCTTAACAAACAACATAACCCAACACATTGGTCACATACTGAAGGACATCAGGGGTGCCCAGAGTTTTTTCTTTTTGCACTTCTGCTAATTTTAACATTGGAAGCATGTGGAATTTTCCTGTCTGTATGAAGTGATATCATGGGTATTTCTGAGGCCAGAAGAGGTTGCATTGTTAGCAATTCTGGGAGGCTCTGATGGAGTAGAAGCCTGGACATTCAGGCTGAAGGTTACCCGTGTCCATTCTAGGAAATTCCTCACAAGAAACAACTTGAAATCTTTCTGACTGTCATTAATCTCAGCTTCTTCACAGCCTGTTGACTACAGATTTGTGTTATCTGGAATTAAAAAGGCTAAGTAAACCAGGAGAAGACAGTCTGCCTTTAATATTTGTGCGACCCTATTCACCAGGTGAATAGTGTGTGAAGTGATTTCAATGCTTGACCAAGGAATTTTGTAGGAGCTCTGAACTAATTTCATATCCTAACCTTATTAAAGTATTCTCACTGAGATGTCGCACTCTGGCTTGCAACTTGCTAACTGAGAAGCATTGAGGGTAGCAAGGGCGCAGAATGTACTCTGGGTGGGGGACTTCATTGTCCACTACCAAGAGTGGCTCGGGTAGCATCACTACAGACTGAGCAGGCTGAGTCCTCAAGGACATAGCTGCTCAACTGGGTCTGCAGCAGGGGGTGAGGGAACAAGAAGGAAAAACATATTTGACCTCAAACGAAAACAGAAAATGCTGGAAAAACTCAGCAGGTCTAACAGCATCTGAAGTAAAAATGTAATGAAATTTATACTTCTCTTTAGCTCTGAAGAAGAGTCATATGGACTTGAAACGTTAACTCTGTTTTTCTCTCTACAGATGCTGTTAGACCTGCTGAGTTTTTCCAGCATTTT
This sequence comes from Carcharodon carcharias, assembly GCF_017639515.1. NCBI lineage: Eukaryota > Metazoa > Chordata > Chondrichthyes > Lamniformes > Lamnidae > Carcharodon > Carcharodon carcharias. Next base: position 25,111,250 of record NC_054479.1, read on the forward strand.
TGTTCTTGTTTCGGATTTCCAGCATCCGTGGTATTTTGCTTTTATACCCGACCTCATCCTCACCAACCTGCCTGCCGCAGATGCATGACAGTATTGGTAGGAATGACCACCGCACAGTTGTTGTGGAGGCAAAATCCCACCTTTACATTGAGGATACTCTCCATCGTGTTTTGTGGCACGACCACCATGCTAAATGGGATAGATTTTGAACAGATCTAGCAACTCAAGACTGGACATCCATGAGGCGCTGTGGGCAGCAGCATAATTGTTATCAAACACAATCTGTAAGCTCATGGCCTGGCATATCCCCCACTCTACCATTACCATCAAGCCAGGGCATCAATGAAGAGTGCAGGAGGCCATGCCAGGAGCAGCACCAGGTATACCTAAAAATGAGGTGTCAACCTAGTGAAGCTATAACACAGGACTACTTCTGTGCCAAACAGCATAAGCAGCAAGTGATAGTCAGGGCAAAGTGATCTCACAACCAAAGGATCAGATCTAAGCTCTGCAGTCCTGCCACATCTAGTTGTGAATGGTGGTGGACAATTAAATAATTCACTGGAGGAGGAGGTTCCACAAATATCCCCATCCTTATTGATGGGGGAGCCCAGCACATCAGTGCAAAAGATAAGGTTGAGGCATTTGCTACAATCTTCAGCCAGGACTGCCAAGTGGATGATCCATCTCGGCCTCCTCCGGAGGTCCCCTGCATCACAGATGCCAGTCTTTAGCTAGTTCAATTCACTTCCACGTGATATCAAGAAATGGTTGAAAGCACTGGATAGTGCAAAGGCTATGGGGCCTGACAATATTCCGGCAATACTGCTGAAGCCTTGTGCGCAGAACTTGCCACACCCCTAGCCAAGCTGTTCTGGTACAGCTACAACATCGGCATCTACCTATGTGAAAAATTGCCCAGCTATGTCATGTCCACAAAAAGCAGGACAAATCCAACCTGGCCAATTACCGCCCCATCAGTCCAGTCCCCATCATCAGTAAAGTAATGGAAGGGGTCATCAACAGTACTATCAAGTGGCATTTCCTTAGCGATAACCTGCTCACTGACGCCCCAGTTTGGGTTCTGTCAGGGCTACTCAGCTCCTGACCTCATTACAGCCTTGGTTCAAACATGGACAAAAGAGCTGAGCACCCGAGGTGAGGTGAGAGTGACTGCCCTTGACACCAAGGCTGTATTTGTGACTGTTTAGCAAGCTGAAGTTTATTTGTGTTGGGGCATGCAACACCTTTGTATTTGGAGCAGCCAGTGCCAGTACCAAATGCCCTCAGATCAGGCGCAGTATGGGTTAAATGTAGAGTAGAATTTCCTCTACATTGTCATATCAAGCATTCCCAGGTTAGGAAAACTACACATGCGCAACATTTTGTGTGATTTTTTTTAATACTTTATACATCTAGGAGCAATGCAAAGATGAAAATCATTTCTAAGTGTGCACTGGTTACAAACTTACAAACATATGAATTAGGAGCAGGAGAAGGCCACTCGGCCCCTCGAGCCTGCTAGGCCATTCTATAAGATCAAGGCTGATCTGAATGTAATCTCAACCCCACATTCCTCCCTACCTCCGATAACCTTTCACCCCCTTATTAATCAAGAACCTATCTAGCTCTGCCTTAAACATATTCAAAGCATCTGCTTCCACTGCCTTTTGAGGAAGAGAGTTCCAAAGGACTCACAACCCTCAGAGAAAAAAAATTCTCCTCACCTCGCTCTTAAACGTGCGACCCCTTATTTTTAAACAGTGACCCCTAGTTCTAGATTCTCCCACAAGAGGAAATTTCCTCTCCATATCCATCCTGTCAAGATCCCTCAGGATCTTAAAGGTTTCAATCAAGCCTCCTCTTACTCTTCTAAACTCCAGTGGATACAAGCCTAGTCTTTCTAACCTTTCCTCATAAGACAACCCATCCATTCCTGGTATTAACCTAGTAAACCTTCTCTGAACTGTTCCTAATGCATTTACACCTTTCCTTAAATAAGGAGGTCAGTACTGTAGTCTCATCAGTGACCTGTACAACTGAAGCATAACCTCCCTACTTTTGTAATCAATTCCCCTCACAATAAACAATAACATTCCATTTGCTTTCCTAATTACTTGCTGTACCTGCATTCTAACCTTTTGTGATTCATGCACTAAGACACCCAGATCCCTCTGCATTCAGAGCTCTGTAGTCTCTCACCATTTAGATAATATGCTTTTTTATTCTTGCTGCCAAAATGGACAATTGCACATTTTCTCACATTATGCTCCATTTGCCAGATCTTTGCCCACTCACTTAACCTATCTATACCCCCTTGTACCCTCTGTATGTCCTCTTCACATTTTACTTTCCTACCTAGCTTTGTGTCATCAGCAAATTTAGCACCATTCCTTCAGTCCCTTCATCCAAGTCATTTATATAAACTGTAAAAAGCTGAGGCCCCAGCACTTATCCTATTGACACCTGCTCATCACATCCTGCCAACCAGAAAAACACCTCTGCTTCCTGTAAGTTAGCCAATCTTCTTCTATGTCAATATATTACTTCCTACATTGTGAGCTTCTATTTACCGCAATAATCTTTGATGTCACACCTTATCAAATGCATTCTGGAAATCTAAGTACAGTACACCCACTGGTTCCCTTTATCTACAGCACATGTGACTTCTTCAAAGAACTCCAATAAATTGGTTAAACATGATTTCCCTTTCACAAAGCCATGCTAACTCTGCCTGATTGCCTTGAATTTTTCTAAGTGCCCTGCTATAACATCTTTAATAATAGCTTTCAATATTTTCCCTATTATAGATGTTAGGTGATTGGTTTGTGGTTTCCTGCTTTCCGTCTCCCTCCCTTTTTGAATAAAGGAGTTACATTTGCTATTTCCCAAGCTAATGGAACTGTAATAAACTTGGAGTATCGGGCAGGTTTCTTGTAAGAAAAAGAAAACTTTTTTTACAGAGTTCCTGATGAAGCTACATGCTTGTACTGAGACTAAGGCTAGAAAACTCCACCCCTAAGGTCACCTGCGCTTGGGGCTGATTCATCTGTAAAGCCTCATGATCCCCATAACAGTATGAAAGGCTTTACTTACAATTACTATATTCCTCCCCTTTAATCTTGTTTTACCGCAGTTATTTACAAAAATGTCGTAACCCATTTCATATACATATATATATACAGTTCATGCAATCATAGTTTAGTCTTTTAGGTGGTGTTTTGATTGGGGTCGAGCGATGCAACTCTGTGACAGGCGACTCTTCCATTGGATTGAATTGACCAGGAACTGCAACATCAGGGACATCCTTAGACAACGACAGTTCAGAATTATTTACTTCAACAGAGACATCAGGTATGTCTATTCTTCGTCGGTCTGGCACCTCGGGGATCAAAAGTTCGACTTCAATTTCAGATGGAGTTAGGGTGTTGGTGGAGTGTCTCTCTTCTTCTGAGATGATCCACATAGAAACATAGAAACCAGGAGCAGGAGTAGGCCATTCGTTATGATCATGACTGATCATCCAACTCAATAGCCTGCTCCCGCTTTCACCCCATACCTTTTGATCTCTTTCGCCCCAAGAGCTATATCTAACTCCTTCTTGAAAGCATACAATGTTTTGGTCTCAACTACTTTCCGTGATAACGAATTCCACAGGCTCACCACTCTCTGGCTGAAGAAATTTCTCCTCATCTTAGTCCTAAATGGTCTACCCCATATCTTCAGACTGTGACCCCTGGTTCTGGACTCCCCCACCATCGGGAACATCCTTCCTGCATCTACCCTGTCTAATCCCATTAGAATTTTATAGGTTTCTATGTGATTCCCCCTCATTCTTCTGAACCCCAGCGAATATAATCCTAATCGACTCAATCTCTCCTCATATGTCAGTCCCGCCATCCCAGGAATCAGTCGGGTAAACCTTCGCTGCACTCCCTCTATAGCAAGAACATCCTTCTCAGATAAGGAGACCAAAACTGCACACAATATTCCAGGTGTGGTCTCACCAAGGCCCTGTACAATTGCAGCAAGACATCCCTATTCTTGTACTTGAATCCTCTGGCTATGAAAGCCAACATACCATTTGCCTTTTTACTGCTTGCTGCACCTGCATGCTTACCTTCAGTGACTGGTGTACAAGGACACCCAGGTCTCGTTGTATATTCCCCTCTCTCAATTTATAGCCATTCAGATAATAATTGGCCTTCCTGTTTTTGCTACCAAAATGGATAACCTCACATTTATCCACATTATACTGCATCTGCCATGCATTTGCCCACTCACTCAGCTTGTCCAAATCACACTGAGGCATCTCTGCATCCTCCTCACAGCTCACCCTCCCACCCATCTTTGTGTCATTTGCATATTTCCTAACAATCCTGTTTTCCACTTCCACTTGATATGACAAAGGTCCTGTTTTGGAGATGATTGCACCAGGAACCCATCTCGGTCCAGTTACAAAATTTTGTACAAAAACTGTCTCTCCCACAGTAAATTCTCAATCTTTATTATGAACATCATGATTCACTTTCTGACTATTCTGATTTTTCTCTACCTCTCCCACTAAGTTAGGGAATACTAGACTCAATCTTATATGAAGGCAGCATTTCATTAGTAATTATTCATTAGCAAACGGTGTTAAATGCCTGGTTGCATGAAAAGTTGTGTGATAGTTGAAAAGAAATCTTGAAATTCATGTTTCTTACGTTTCTTCGGATTATTTCTTCATGCCTGTTTTAAAAGGTTTGTACTGCTCTTTCTACTAACCCATTGGATGAGGGATGATACGGTGTTGTTTTGATATGTTTAATCCCATTTAGGTTCATGAATCTCTGGAATTCTGTACTAGTGAAAGCAGTGCCATTAGCCAACACAATAACTTCTGCTGGGCCATGTACACTACAGCATTGATGCAGCTTTTCAATAATTGCATGCGTTACAGGTAATCTCACTTCATACATGTCCATCCACTTCGAATGCGTATCGATGATCACTAAAAACATGATAGCTAAAAATGGACCAACATAGTCTATACATAGTCTAACCCAGGGTTGACTAGGCCACTCCTACAGATGCAGTAGAGCTGAAACGGGCAACTTCTACTGTTGCTGACACTGGAGACAGGGCTTAGCCATTTTTTCTATATCACTGTCTATACCTGGCCACCAGATATAACTTTGTGCGAGCATCTTCATTTTCGAAATACCACAGTGCACACTAGTAAGCTTTGTCAACAATGGTTCTCTTCCTTGCAAAGGACGACTATTGCTCCCCATAACAAGATACCATCTTGACAACTCAGTTCAGGTTTATGGGCATAGAATGGTTTTAATTCTTCAGAGACTTGTGCATTTGACCATCCTTGCAATACCTGTTTTCTCTTGATAAAATTGGATCATGGTTTGTCCAATTCTTTATCTGTTTCTCAAAGACTGGTGATAATTCCAGGAAATTCAATGCAAGTACTACTTCTTGAGGAACGGAAGCATGTGTAATGCTATCTGGCAAAGGAAGACGACTGAGTGCGTCTGCATTTGCTGTATGCACACCCGGACGGTGCATAAAACTGTACACCTATGCTGACAAAATTAAAGCCCATCTTTGAATTTTAGCAGAGGTTATTAGTGGGATTGCTTTATCTTAATTAAACAAACCCAACAGTGGCTTGTGATCTCACACTATGGTGAAATGTCGACCATGCAAATATTGATGGAACTTCTTTATTCCAAATATGACGGGTAAGCCTTCTTTTTCAATTTGTGAATAACCGTTCTCAGCCATTGAGAGGGTTCTGGATACATACCCTATAGGCCTTTCAGATCCATCCTCCATCTTGTGTGACCATACCGCTCCCACTCTGTAGGGAGGTGCATCACAAGTGAGTACTGATTGCTTAGACAGGTCATGGTGTACTAGCAGACTCAACGAGTGTAAAAGTTTCTTGGCTTTTATGAAGGCTTCTTCTTGCTGTGCTTTCCAGGGCCATCTGTGGTTCTTCTTCAATAACAAGTGTAAAGGGGCTAACACTATAGATAGATTAGGCAAGAAGCATGTGTCATAATTTACCACGCCCAAAAAAGACTTGAGCTCAGTGACGTTAGTAGGGGAGGGCGCTTCCTGGATTGCTCTGACTTTCTCCTCTAATGGATGCAACCCTTGAGCATTCACTCGATGACCCAAATACTTGACTTCCATTGCTTGGAAAGTGCACTTCTCTTTTTCCAAATGTATGCCAGCCTCCAAAAATCTCTTCAGAATTTCTTCTAGGTTGGCCAAATGTTCTGCTTCCGTTGATCAGGGTGATCTCCAATTGCACTATTACCCAGGGAAGTCCTTGTAGTAAGCTTTCCATGGTTCTTTGGAAAATTGCACAGGCAGATGACACACCAAAGGGTGGGCAGGTATATTGGTACAAGCCTGCAGTTGGTGTGCATGGCTCATGTCCAGTTTTGTGTCGGATCTTCCTCCTGCAAGTTTAACTTACAGATCTTCAATCCTTGGGATTGGATATTTGTCTAATTTAGCAGCCTTGTTCACAGTTAATTTGTAATCTCTGCAGATGCAAATAGTTTGATCTGGTTTCATCACAGAGACAATGGGAGCTGCCCATTCTGAAAATTGGACTGGCTGGATTATTCCTAACTTCTCCAAACCGCACAATTCCACATCTACCTTCTTCTTTAGGGCGTAAGGCACAGGTCTTGCTTTAAAAAAACCCAGGGTGTTGCTTCTGAATCCACTTATATTTTAGCTTGTAGACCTTTTATTTTTCCCAACTCATCTCGGAATACTCTGTCATACTTTTTTAACAACTCAGGAATTCCTCCTGTTTAGACTTGAAAAGCTTCTGACCACGTGAGTTTAATTTCTTTCAACAAGGCTAGGTACTCCACCTGTTACAGCAATTATTGGCAGCTAGGCTGTCTGTTGCCTGTAGGATACAGGTACAGAGGTGATATCTTTCACCTATATTGCCTCTCCAGTATACGTTTTTAGCTGAACTGTGGCTTGCTCCAAACTCAATGGCTGGGTGCCATTGCTGAGGTATTTAAAGATGTGTTCTCCCACCACTGTGGTCGATGCTCCTGTATGAACACCCATGACTAGTGGTTTCTCATTTACTTGAAGAGTAATGGTGATTGGTTCGGTTTTCCTGACCTTGAGATTGTGTAGGGAATAAATATCAGTAGCAGCAGCCTCTGGTTCATGTATATTGTGCATTTCATTCAATTTGACCTGCTATCTGAATGCTTGCCTTGATCTCACCCTGCATCGTTTTACAAACGCGCCCTTTTTTGTAACAGTAGTAGCATTCTGCCTCTTTAAGTCTGCGGGTTTCTGGTACATGATTACCCCACATTGGTAACACTTTAATTTCTGAATTACTGGTGAGCTGCTTCCAGTATTTCTTTGTTTTTGAGCGGTAGGGACCGTGTCCTGCTTCACAGTTGCCTCTCTGGTCTTCACGCCATGCCCGGCGGCAGGTTCCCACCCTAACTGCAGAATGGCACCACATCGCACTCTCTGCAAAGCCTGCAAGTCCCTCTCAGCACTCTCCATTGCTAGCACTATCTCCATGGCACTTTAGGTTTATATTAACCTCTGAAAGTAAATGGCGCTGAATGGCATCGCCATGTATGCCACAAACCAAATGATCTCACAACATGTCGCTTAGAATATCACCAAAGTCAAAGTGCTCCATTAACTGTTTTAACTTAGAGATTTACAGTGCGTTTGACTCACCTAGGTCCCTTACTCTAGAGTTGAACTTGAATCTTTGCGTGATCACCACTGGTTTAGGCTGAAACTGTAACTTCGCTAGGTCTAGTAGCTCGTTGAAGGATCTGGAATTTGGTGTGTACAGATTAGGTTGTACATCTTGCTCCCACAGGCAATTATGCGAATTACCTCCTGTTTTCCCTCCGCTGTTAACTCGTTCACCACAAAGTAGAAACCTAGGTGCTCTTTGTACTGACTTCAATCCTCGGTGGATGTGTCGTATGGGTCAATTCTGCTGAAAAGGGGCATGACTGGTGAGTTTACTTTTCTTTCTTCTCTTAAAAATTGAAATACTCACATTCAAGAGGTGAGGTGCAGCATTGGAGCTATGACATCCTTGTTGCCAATTGTAATAAACTTGGAATACCAGCCAGGCTTCTTGTAAGCTTTATTTGCAGGGCTCCTGATGAAGCTACATGCTTGTACCGAGACCAAGGCAAGAAAACTCCACCCCTAAGATTACCATGCCTGGGGTTGATTCATTTGTACAGTCACATAATTCCCTTAACAGTATGAAAAGTTTTACTTACAATTACTACAGGAATATTCCCTGAATCTAGGCAATTTTGGAAAATTAAAACCAATGCATCAACTATCTCATTGGCCACTTCTTTCAGGACCTTAGGGTGAAGTCCATCTGGACCTGGGGATTTGTCAGCCCACAGTCCCAATAATTTGCTTAATACCACTTCCCTTGTTCCTCCCTTCCTTCCATTTCCTGAATTACAGCTATTTCTGGGATGTTACTTGTGTTTTCTATAGTGAAGACCGAAGCAAAATACCTGTTTAATTCATCCCCCATCTTCCTACTTTCCATTATTAATTCCTGAGATGCACTTTCCAGAGGATGAATGCTCACTTTGTTAACTCTTTTCTTATTTAAATACCTAAAGAAACTCTTACTATCCATTTTTATTTTACTAGCTAGCTTTCTCTTCTACTCTAATTTTTCCCTCCTTCTTAATCCTTTTGTTATTCTTTGCTGGTCTTCATTTCCTTTCTAATCTTCTGACCTGCCACCCGTCTTTGCACAATTATATGCTTTTTCTTTAAGTTTTATACTGTCTCTAACTTTTTTAGTTAACCATGGATGGTGGGCCCTCCCCTTGGAATTTCTCATTGGAATGTATCTATTCTTTATATTCTGAAATATCCCTTTAGATGTCTGCCACTGAACATCTATTGACCTATCCCTTAACCTCATTTACCAGTTCACTCCGCTTTCATGTCCTCTTAATTGCCCTTATTTAAGTTTAAAATACTAGTCTTGGATGCACTCAGCTCTTTCTCAAAATGATTGCAAAATTCAGTCATATTATGATTGCTGCTAACTAGGGGCGCCTTCACTGTGAGGTTATCAATTAATCCTATCTTGTTGCAGAATACCAGATCTAGTATAACTTGGACTCTGGTTGGCTCCAGAACATGCTGTTCTAAGAAACTATCCCAAAAACATTTAATGAACTCCCCATCCATGCTATCTTTGCCCATTTGATTTTTCCAGTCTATATGTAGATTAAAATTCTCCATGATTATTGCCGTAGCTTGTGTACGAACATACAAATTAGGAGCAGGAGTAGGCCACTTGGCCCCTCCAGCCTTCTCCGTCATTCAATAAGATCATGGCTGATCTGAATGTAACCTCAACCCCACATTCCTGCCTACCCCTGATAACCTTTCACCCCCCCTTGTTAATCGAGAATCTCTCTAGCTCTGCCTTAAAAGTATTCAAAGATTCTGTTTCCACCAACTTTTGAGGAAGAGTTCTAAAGGCTCTCAACCCTCTGACAGAAAGAAATACTCCTTGGGCAGGATTTTACGTCCCCCGGGCATGTACGTACCTGACCCAATCGGGTGTAAAATAATGTGTGATGACGTCAGGCGAGGGTCCATTAAGGTCATTAATCCATTAATTAAAAGCTGTTTTTTGCTGCCCGTCCAACCTTATGGTTGGTGGGTGGGCCAGTCGGCCAGCCAGCCTTTTGATGTTTTAGGAAACCTCATCCATGGGCGGGATGAGGCTTCCACAATTAAATAAAAAATAAATATAAGTTTTTTGGCAGAATTTTTATTCTGTTTATGTTATTGTGAGTGAGTCCCGTGTTGGGGCATTCTTTTCAGATTTTAAAAACCTTTCCTTTTGATTTAAAATTGATCAGCTCCCTGAGGCAGCTCCTTGCCTACAGGGAGCTTTCAGTGCGCGCTCCCCCCCCCTGCGCATGCGCAGACCTTTGCGCTGGCAATTCTCCCACCCCCCCACCCCCCCCCGGCAGAGCTGAGTTTCTCAGCGCACCTTTCATGCTGACTGGCTATTAATTGGCCGGCCAGCAGTGAAATCGCAGTCGGGGGTCGATCGTGGGCAGTGGACCGTTTCCCGGCCACTCCTGGGCCCACCCTCTGCGCCTGCCCGACAACCCGAAAATCCTGCTCCTCATCTCTGTCTTAAAAGAGCGGCCCCTTATTTATAAACAGTGATCCCTGGTTCTAGATTCTCCCACAAGAGGAAACGTCCTCCCCACAACCATCCTGTCAAGTCTCCTCAGGATCTTGAAGGTTTCAATTAAGTCACCCCTTACTCTTCTAAATTCCAGTGGATATAAGCCTAATCCGTCCAACCTTTCTTCATAAGACAACCCGTCCATTCGTGGTATTAGTCTAGTAAACCTTCTCTGAACTGTTTCTAACGCATTTTTATTTCTCTTTAAATAAGGAGACCAGTACCATACATAATACTCCAGATGTGGTCTCACCAATGCCCTGTAGAACTGTAGCACAACCTCCCTACTTTTGTAATAAATTCCCCTCACAATAAATGATAACATTCTATTAGCTTTCCTAATTACTTGCTGGACCTGCATACTAGCCTTTTGTGATTCATGCACTAGGACACACAGATCCCTCTAAGTCTCAGACCTTTCTGACAAGCTCCCATTATCTCTTCTTTTATACTCTGTCCTACTGTGTAGTTAAAATTAGGGGGCCTGTATACCACTCTCATAAGTGACTTCTTGCCTTTATCATTTCTCATCTCAACCCAAACCTGGTTCTACATCCTAGTTTCCTGGACTTAGGTCAATGTGCTAATATCATTGTTAATTAACAGAGCCACCCCTCCACCTTGCCCTAACTTCCTCTCCTTCCTAAATGTCACATACCCTTCAATATTCAGCTCCCAATCTATGTCATCTTGTAGCCATGTCTCTGTTATAGCTATCAGATCTTAATTATTTATATTTGCATTATCAGTTCATCTGTTTTGTTTCGAACATGACGTGTGTTTAGATAGAAAGCCTTTAGTTTTGTTCTTTTAGTACTCTCTTTCCCTCCCTGTCATGGTTTGTTTATCATTTCTCATATTAGTGACTTTCTCTCTCTTGCCTTGTTCTACTCTTCGATTTACCACATCTTTCCAAATTTGATCCCTTGCTCCCACAATTCAGTTTAAAACCCTCTCTACTTCCCTAGTTATGTGGCTCGTGAGGGCACCAGTCCCAGCATAGTTTAGTTGTAGACCCATCTCAATGGTACAGATCCCACTTCCCCCAATACTGATGCCAGTGTCCCACAAACCGGAACCGATTTCTCCCACACCAGTTTTTGGGCCAAACATTCATTTTTCTAATCCTATTTGTCCTATGTCAATTTGCACATGGCTGAGGTATTAATACAGAAATATTATCTTTGAATTCTGCTTTGTGATTTGGTGACTAGCTCCTCATATTGACTATGCAGAACTTCCTTCCTCATCCTATGTCGGTGGTCCTACATGGACCAAGACCACTGGATCCTCCCACTCACACTGCAAGTTTCTCTCATGCCCTGAGCAAATGTCCTGAACCCTGGCAATGGGCAAGCAACATAGCCATCTGGACTCTCACTCCTTGCTACAGAGAACAGTGTTAATCCCCCTCACAATACTGTCCCCTACTTCCACTACATTTCTTTATGCTCCCCCCATTTGAATGGCTTCCTGTACCATTGTGCAATGGTCAGTCAGTTCATCCACCCTGCAGCCCCCACTCTCACCCAAACAAGCTGAAAGAACCTCAAACCTGCTAAGCAATTGCAGAGGCTGACACTCCTATCTGGGTCCTCTTGCCTTCCTCAGCTACAGTCACACCTTCCTGTCCGGGACCACCTTCCAAACCAGAAGACCCTATCCTAACGGGTGTGACTGCCTCCTGGTACCAAGTGTCCAGGTAACTTTCCCCCTCCCTGATGTGCCACCGTGTCCGCAGCTTAGGCTCCAGCTCAATGACTCTGAGCTCCTCAAGCCACAAACACTTAATGCAGACATGCTTGCCTTGGATAACACAAGTATCCAGGAGCTTCCAGATGCCACAGCCATGACACATCGCCTGTCCTGCCATACTTATGTGCTTTAATTAATTATTTAATTCAATTATTTATTTTCTTTTATATATGTATTAATCTTATTTTAAACCTTAGGAATAAGATAGACCTTGACCAATTACCAAATAGCTAGTTTCTTCACCTGTAGTAGAGCAAGAACCAGTTAATACAGGGTGAAAAGTTTTATTTATAAGAGTTAAAGTATATCTGCACTGAAGCTTACAGCTCAGCTTCTAATATCTTCTCTGTTTCCTCAAGCTCCTAGTCAGCACCCAGGCATAACCCATCAAGCACACTGAGAGATCAGTTATTAGACTCACATAATCAAACACAGAACTACTGAAGATTTTGGTGGTGAGGGGGGTGGTGCGCAGAGGTGGTGGGGGCCGTGGTGGTGGGTGGATATTTAAAAATAAGAAGGATTTTGTTTTGGCTGGGAGGTTAAAGTTTTTAAAATCTAAATTGTGACTGCAGCTTGCCTCCAACCCACCCACTTCCGGTTTTGACAGAGGTGGAATGGGGCAGGCAAACAACCTGCTCCAAGGAGGTAGGGTGGCACTTTAAACATTATAACGAGGTTGTGTGACTCATTGCTATTCTACATTAGAAATTTAACACTGGATGGGTGCGATTTCCAGGCATCAGGGAAACCCAGCAGCTAACCCTAAGTAAGTAATGTTGGGAGGTAATGCTCTTCCCCTTACCTGTTGGATCCTAGTGCCTGTCTGGAGACCGCCCATGATCACACAGTCCCCTGACCCTTCTGATCTCCTTCTTACTTTCCCTAGCAACGAGGCCTCTGATCTCTCCATGAGGCCTTTGATTTCACCCCCTACCCCACCCCCACCACACCTGTGGCCTCTGATCCCTGCCTGAGGCCTACAATCCTGTGCTTGCGGCTTCCGAATCTCCCCAAGTCTCTCCTCCCACCACCCTCGACAATTTCCACCATCAAGGATTCTAACTTTGCCCCCCCAACCCCCATGGTTTCTGACCATGCTCTACCCCAGTCCTCAGAATCCCCCCTTCCCTGAATCCCAAAATCCAATCCCCCCTCAGGATCAGCCTTCTCCGGATCAAACAACCCAATGACTGACCCTCCTTCCCTGGATTGACGTCTCTCCTGAGATCAATCCTCTCTTCATACCGTAGGAACTGCCCCCCAAGCCATGAGCCCTGAGATTGGACCCCCACCCCAGGTTGACTCCCCCTCTCCCAGATTTAATACACCTCTCAATCCAAATTTGATCCCCACCACACATCCTGTCTAGAGTGTGGTCTCCCCTTGACTGTTTCTTGTCTGATTGGAAACCAAGTCTGTCAGTCAGGCTGGCATCCAAGTGGGAAATCTGTCAGTAATACCACACATGCAGTTTGGAATTAAAGTTTTAACTCCACACCGATCTCTGCAGCGTACAGTTAACCCTGACTTTCAGATTCCCCTTGTTACCAACCCTTTAACTCTTAGCAGGCCAGTTAAATTAAAATCCAGCCCAATGTGTCCTAGTCAAAGCTCCCCCTATGATGCAAGTATCCCTACACCTGCCATCTCCTGATTTCTCGGAGTGATGTTGCTGATTGATCTCAGATTGGAGCCATGTCTATAGTCATTTGGAACAAAACTTCTCAAACTCATTTTGCATAAGGTTTTTACAGTCAGTTGAGAGTGGAGACTTTCATTCCAGCAGCCTTGGCTGGAATTGATCCCAGATTCCAGAATAATTCTTACAAATCAAAAAAAATGGGCTTGTAATTTGAAGGAATTAGCACAAGAGAATTAAGTTTTATCTTGTGCCAAAACTCTAACCAACAAGGTAATTATCTCAGTCCCAAAGCACACAGGGTAATTTTAACCTTTGGCAAAAGAAGGGAGTACAACTTAGGCTATACAGAGCTTTGGCCTGATTCATTTGGAGAATTGTGTTCAGCTTTGGGCACCATCTTAACCTTGGTAGTGAGAATATTACCAGAATCTATCATTAAATACAGAGTAAGTGAGCACTTGGAATGGTACAAACGGATGAGGGGGTCAGCATAGCTCTGTGAAATGTAGATTATATCCAACAAGCCTAGGCTTCTTGGGAGAAACATTAATGTAGTGGTAGAGGAAGGTTGGAGAAAGATATATGCAGGATTTTCTGTACGAGATATTATCAACTAAACTTGAAGTGCATGGGATTGGAGATAATCTTGAAAGGGGACTGATGGGGAAATAGGAGACAGAATTAGGATAAGTGAGACATTTTCAGATTGACAAGCAGGGACAAGTTGTGGTTTCACTGTATAACCAGATCATACAAAGGCAGGTGATATTGCAGATTGTAAAGCAAACAGAAAAATGCAAAAGGATATAGATAAAGTAAGCATTTGGAGAGAAGTGATGCTATGATGAAAAATTGAGGGGGTAAGCGGGGAGCAGACATGTTGCTCTATTGAAGGGATCCAGAACAAGGGGACATCACCTTTGAATCTGAGTTAAAAGCAAACCCAGGAAGAACTTCTCAAAAAATGTTGTCTGAATTCGGAATACTCTCCCACATGGCCATCAATGCAAAGTCAATTGAACTGTTTAAAAAGGAGATAGAACTAAAGGTATTAGGGATATGGAAAAAGGACGGGGAATTGAGATTAAATAGATAGAACTGTCAAGACTGATTAAAGTGCTGGAGTAGACTCAATGGGCTAAATAGTCTACTCCTGTCCTTATGTTCCTCGGAAGAATATATTGGCCCTGGATGAGTATTTAACTGCATTATACCTGGGATGAATAGATTTAGTTATGGTGAGAGACTGGGTAAATTTGGGTTATATTTTCTAGCGATGCTGAGGCTAAAGAATAATGTGATTGAGATGTTTAAATAATGAAAAGAACTGGCAAGGTAGATAGGTGATAACTCTCTTCACTTACAGGGAAGTACAATGCAAGTGGACAGAATCTTAAAATTAGGCTTAAACCAGTTAATAGTTAATCCAGTCACACAAAAGGTTGTATGCTTGTAAAATGCACTGTTCACAAGCCACGTACAGAGAATCAACTGCATAGGTTAAAAGGGAGATAGGTACTTAATTTTGTTAGAAATGACATTAAAGATATGGGGAATCAGCAATGCAAACCCAGAATTAAAACAGTTGAGATATTATGGCTGAAAACAGCTAGTGCAGACTTGATGGGCTGAATGGCACCCCCCCCACCCCCCCATTCCTATATGTCCAAGGAGGAGGTTTGCTGGTGGTGGGAAGAGCCCAGAAAGAGGATGAAACGTTTTTTTCATGTAGTGGGGTGCCACATGGAAAAAATTCTCAATATGATGGCATTCTTGGCTCAATTAATGGGGGAGTTGCTCATTAGCCTTCTCAAAAGAACATAGGCCTGAACATTACCCTCAGGGTGTGCCCGAGGTTGGTGCGACTGGAAGGGGAAAACCCGCTCCTGGCCAAGTTTGCAGTGACCACGATCTTACGCTGGATGGCTAATTTAAGGCCCGCCCAGCACGAAACGCAACAGCCAGATGTGTTTTCCGTGCATGGGGGTGGGAACATGGTGGGTGCCGGGTCCAATGGGGACCTGGCAGGGCTTTCAAAAATGGAAGAGGCAGCTCCCTGAAGGCTGCCAGGAGTTGTGGGGGAGGCCGAGGCAGCTGTTTGGAAGCAATCAGACAAATGTCCTGGTGTGCACTCATGGCCTTAGTGCCTGGTGGTCATGGAAGGCGTGATGGCAAGTCGGGTCCCTGTTTCTCAGATGAGTGCCTGGGAGTGCTGGTTGAGGAGGTCAGTGCCAGGCGGCATATCCTAATGCCCAGGGGCGGCAAGAGAAGGCTGCTCTACCCGACCAAGAAGGCCTGGATAGAGGTCACTGCCCAGGTCAGTGGGCACGACGTGGTGCACCGCTCGGGTGGAACGGCCTTCTCTTGCTGTCCCTGGGCATTAGGATATGCCGCCTGGCACTGACCTCTTCAACCAGCACTTCCAGGCTTCAATGCTACAAAAGGTTCAATGATCTGCTGCGGATAGCTAGGGTAAGTGCAGAAATGGCATGGACATGAACAGAGAACTTTAGTCGGGTGCCCGTTGTTCAGAACGTTCAGGGGTCTAAGAGTGTGTATGACAACTGGCACTTGAGCCTGCCCTGCCAAGGCTGGGATGTCACCACGACTGGCCTCAGTGCATTGCAGGGTGAGATGTTCCACAGTGACACGGCCTGCCCAATGCCCAGGTGGGAGGGGGGGTGGGAACCAGGAAAGGAGCCTCAGGGAGATGGTGCAACAATGAGGCTATTTTTCCCTGTCAGGAGAAGGGGAGTCATAACGCCACTGAGCACTGCAGAACGGGTGAAGGAGTGCCAAATCTGTGCATCCTCATGAAGCATGAGAGCAATGCACTGGAGCTGGAATGCCACTGGTCAGCTCGCTCCTCCATTCGCAGTGAGGCAGGGGTCTCAGATGAAGGTAAGAGTGCAGGTGATGGAAGCGTGTGTGGTGGGTACTGGAAACATAACAGGCTCCTCTCATCAGAAACTGAACTGTCATAGCCAGAGCGCCCATTGAAGCTCCAATGCTGATGACACCATGCAGCAGGTCCCCACTGTCTCCTCAGCCTGCCTAGCTTGCATAGTGACTTTGATGATTGAATGTACTGATCTTTTGCCTTCCTCCTGCAGATGCACCATCTACAGGAGCCGCCGGTGACCTCGAGGATCCCCCATTGAGCCCCAGGAAAAACAGCACACCGGCACCAGCATCACTCCGTCTCTCTGAACCAGGCACCAGCGCAGATACTCACACATCGGTGGGCGTTAGTTATTCGGCCCTGTGGGTAATGCACAGCGGTGAGGGCATATCACATTCGCATGAGGAGCTGGCAGAGGCAGAGAGGTCCCGGGGTGCTGACAGTGGGAGCACAGCTGGAGACCAGGACCATGCTGTGTCCGAGGCAGATGATGAGCCCACTGGAGTCATCCATCAGGTGGCTGATGCTGGATGTCCAGCGGGATGCGAAGAGAGAGCTGGTGGAGATCCATGAGGGTTTGTGTGCCATGGTCTCCGTCATGGAGGACTCCATGCAGAGCATGAGTTCTGTGTTGACCCTTAAGACTTAGCGCACAGCCTCTTCCATTGAGAGAGTGGCAACTCTCATTAAGTGGCAGCTTCATGAGCAGACTTGGGTTCCTGGGGTTGCACTCAGGCCTGCAAACCCTCACACAGGCACAGACCTCAGGACTGTTCGTGTGAGAGATGCATGAGGCACCCAGTCTCTCTGCTAGGTCCCCATCCATAGTGGTGAGCAGGGAGATGCAAATGCACCTCATGCTGGCAGACGCCTATTGTCTCTATGAGCTTCTCTCAGGGCGCTCTGGATGAGGGCACCAGCTCCTTTACCCCTCTACCAGTGTCCACTGTCTCAGGGGTCTAAGAGTGTGTATGACAATTGGCACTTAAGCCTGCCCTGCCAAGGCTGGGATGTCAGCATGACTGGCCTCAGTGCATTGCAGGGTGAGATGTTCCACAGTGACATGGCCTGCCTAATGCCTGGGTGGGAGGAGGGGGGGTGGTGGTGGGAACCAAGAAAGGACCTCCATGGAGAGGGAATAATAATGAGGCTATTTTTCCCTGTCAGGAGGAGACATAACTCTATGGAACGCCGCAGAACGGGTGGAGGAGTGCCAAATCTGTGCATCCTCATGAAGCATGAGAGCAATGCACTGAAGCTGGAATGCCACTGGTCAGCTCGCTCCTCCAGTCGCAGTGAGGCAAGGGTCTGATGATGCTGTGATGACTGAGAAGTGCCCAGCCATGGGGCTGGATGCACCCTCTTAGGCAGAGCCTGCTCAGGCTCTGGTGGTCAGAGGACGACCGCTAAGGTCATCAGGACCACCAGGACAGCAGAGTCATTAGGCCACTGTCAGCGAGCGGGGTAGGGTGGTGGGGGGCACCAAGATGCAGCACCCACAAACGTGAGTCAAGGCACATTGAGCACAGCAGGGTGACATTTTTTCATTAATTATTTTAACGTCTGTGTTAGGGATGGACACTTTGTTTGTTCATGTTAAGTACCATAAACATTTATTTGACTTAAATGCGCTGAGTTAGCTGGGTGGCATGATTAGCTGCCAGATGCAGCACAGGCTTGTAAAAGTGTGGCGTTGTGTGATGATGGCCTACTGGCTTGGGTTCTCATTTATTGATTGCTAACATAGGAGACAGTGTCATTGATTTGATGAAGCATTGATGCCTTGAATGCCTAGCAGAAGGTTTGCTGGGTCAAAGCATCCCTGGTGTCCCTGCCTCCATGAAGGTTCCTGTCCTCTGCCTTGAGGTCCTCACCTCCCCAGTCTCTTCCTCTGAGCCATCAGTTGCATCATCCTCCATGGCCTGTGGAGCTGCCTCGCTTTCCTCAGCCTCCTGTGGGTCCCCCCTTGACAGAGCTGGGTTGTGCAGGGCGCAGCATGCGACGACTATGAGGGAGACACTCTCTGGAGGATACTGCTATGCTCCCCTGACTGGTCCATGCATCTGAAGCGCATCTTCAGCAGTCTGATGGTCCTCTCCACCACTGCCCTTGTGGAGGTATGACTCCTGTTGTATCTCTCCTCGGCCTCAGTTCTTGAGTAATGGAGCAGGATCATCAGCCACTTATTCAAGGGATATCCCTTGTCACCCAGGAGCCATCCATCCATTCATGCAGGACCATGAACAGCCTTGGTACACATGTAAGCTCCGAGGGTAATGGGCACAAACTTGGAGAAATTATGTCCTGTGTTCACAGAGCGTTCATTGAGTGGAAGCCCTTTCTGTTTATAAAAGCTCCCGGCTCACCTGCTGGCGCCTTGATGGCCACATGAGTACAATCTATTCCACTCTGGACATGGGGGATCCCGGCCTTGGCAGTGAAGCCTTGTGCTCTCTAAGCCTGGCTCGCCTCTTCTGTCCGCAAGTAGATGAACTTGCAGATGTGTCTAAAGATAGTATCAGTCACAAGCTTGATATAACTGTGTGCAGCTGATTGAGAAACACCGCACAGACCCCCCACTCAGCCCTGAAAAGAACCGGAGGCATAGAGCTGAGGGTCACCGTGACCTACAAAGTCATCAGCTTGGGGTGTCCGCCCACGCGGTTGGAGGTGATTTCCGGACCTATCATGTGACATATTGCTGTCACTGTGTCCCTGGAGAGGTGGAGCATCCTGTGGCCTTGGACCTCGGACATCTGGAGGTAGCTGGAGTGCTGCCTGAACACTCTAGCCGCTGGGTAGTGGCATCTTTGGCCATCTCCTGCCTTGGCCTCCCTGCTGGTCCTGCACCAACTGAGGCCCTGCCTCTCCTCTTAAAGGTCTGTCCCTGGGATGCTGCCCGCTTCCAACTGGCCTCCTCTCCCTCCTGCCCCTCTCTTCTTCCTCAGAGGAGGATCCACCAGGGGAATACACTATCCCCATTAGATGGGATACAGAGGAGCAGTGCCTTGAAAATGAAGGAGCGTTGTGCTGGAATACTCAGGGGAATCTTCCAGGGAAGATGAGAACCTGAAATGCTGAAAGGCAGGCTTGACAATCAAACGAGATGCCAAGAAACTCTGGGACAACTCTGTACTCACACAGCAAAGCACCGACAATGATGGAGAAACTGCTGTTGCTCCCCAGGCCTCTTATCCTGCCCACGGATGAGGAAATAATTAAAATGTGAATTCCACCCACCCATTTTTCCCTTGCGACAAACTAAAAATCACACAGGCAACATAAAATCACTTTCAATTGGCTTTTAAATGACTTAAGTTAATAATTTAATTGTAGACCGTCATTAGTCCCATGCGCGCCCACCAATCTCAATGTTGCACGTGTGCGTGATGCTGTTGGGATGCACACCTGACGTCTTTTCGCACAATTTTATGTGTGCTTGGAACACAAGATTCAGGCCATAAGGTAGACAGGGAAAATCTGTTCCCTCTCGTGGAAGGATCAAGAACGAGAGGGAATGGGTTTAAGTTAATTGGCAAAGGAAGCAATGGAGACATGAGGAGAATCTTTTTCATGCAGCGAGTGGTTAAGATCTGGAGTGCACTGCCTGAGAACGGGAGAGGCCAGTTCAATCGTGACATTCAAGAGGGACCTGGGTTATTATCTGAACAGGAAGAATGTGCAGGGTTACAGGGAGAAGGCAGGGTAATGGCACTAGGTGCATTGCTCATTTGAAGAGCTGCAGCAGCCATGACAGCCTTGAATACATTCAATGACCCAGCCTCCATTGTTCATTGGGGAAGAGAATTCCAAAGACTAAAGACCCCCTGAGAGAAGAAATTTCTCCTCATCTCCATCTTACATAGGAGACCCCTCTTCTGTAACTTTGGTGGAAGAGCTACAGAAACTGCAGATAAAATTGGCCCATCATTTCTTCTGGGAACTCCATGGTTCTCCCGCTGAAGTTGCGACAGGTGCATGGGAAAAGCTGTCGTGGACAATTCATTCACCTGTGTATTCCCAGTGGAGCAATTCAGCTATTACCTGCTGGGCAATGTACCAATTCAAAAAAAGGACTTAGGGATGGGCAAATCCAGATATTAAAAGACAATTTAGAATCTGTTTGGTGGTATAAAACTTGATTATTGCTGAAATACTGTCAAAGCTTTTTGTCTTGCATTCATCAGGACAGATGGAAGAGTGCCAAATTTCAAAGGGGAACAACAATTTATACTGTATGAGGAAAAGGGTAGTGCCAGATTCCAGGTGCGTAGACTGTACATCCCAATGACAGGCAGATTATATCAAAAAACATATCCCTTCAGCTGTTCGCAATAAGCAGAGTGCCTAACCAACCTGTGTTTGCAAAACTCAGAACATAATGCCTAGGTCATCCGGCCTCCAGATCATTGAAGGCCAGTGTACAATCCACAATGCACATTGAGACCCTGTAGAAGTCCTGACACAATGACCTGCATGAGAATTGCCAGGAAGTTTGAACTTCTGATGAGAAATTCCCCTGCTCCCTAGGATCCTCTGTGAATGTCTCTGACTGTGAGTTAGATTCAGAGACTTTGGGCTGTTCCATGGGACTTACCTGAATAGTTTTCGAGAAAATGTTAGACAGAAAAAATCTTAGTCTAACTCCTGGGTAACTACAGAACTGACCCCTCAATCATTCACATTGACCTACCCCCGCTATCCCCCTGACCCCCCCACCCCCGGACCACCTCCCTGACCCGATCCGACTACCTCCCACCACCCGACCACCCCTCACCCTGACTTGACTAGCCCCCAATTTGACTATCCCTCCCTACCTGAGCTGACTACCTCCAATCCATCTATCTGCTACCTCACCCACCTGACACCCTACCACCTATCACCTCAACTACCTGCCACCTCAATCACCTGCCACCCCACTTATGCGCCACCTCACCCACATACCCACCCTTACCATCCTACTCATTCACTCGTTCATCTACTCATCCATCCACCCATTCACCAACATTCACACTTAACATATGGCAGTTAGTGCCATAAAATAGGGGCATGTCTTGTTTTCCACCTGACATTACAGCTATGTGAGGGAATTCTCTGATGGATGCTGCACTCTGCATTTCTGGTGAAGTCAGGCTGGGAAGACCCAGCGAGAAATGTGGAGCAGTGTCTAGGTGTGGAAAAGTTCGAGTGGAGCGGCAATCTAACAATGATTGCTGTTTCACGTAAGACCCAAACCAATGTCTAACATCAGATGTCATTCTGCAATTGGGCGGCACTTGCTGAACAATCTTGACTGTGCTAAGAATTACATTAGCAACCAATTTAACATTATTAGTTGGGCTCACATGTAGCTCAATTACACCTGCTACATATATTCATATGCAGGGACATGTCCTCTGCAGGCAAAAGGAACATGTCCAGGCATTGCACCTTTTTTGAATGAACAAAAGCATAGGAGACAATAGCTCCCTGGCGCATTCACTATGACAACATCTTGACCAATCAGAGGTGACTTGCCAAACAATCAGCAATCCTCTTCTCATGCAGTATAAATTGTTGTGCCTTTTTGAAATTTGGCATTCTGTCCTGGTGAGTGCAAGACACAAAGCTTCAACCCTTTTTTTAGCAATAACCTGTTTGTCCTTTTAATGTTACATTGAGATCTAACAGTAATTTAACCAGTGGATGTTGGTGCTGTGCATTATCATTAAGATCCATTTTGTAATTAGGTTTCCATTTCTATCTGATTACACAATAGCGAAGAACCCAAGGATGTTTTTCTACATCACAGGTACTGTACAAATGAAATTTGTTGTTGTAATTATAATTATACAGTATGCTAGCAACACTAATTTGTGATGGAATAGAAACACTTATAAGCAGGCATATGAGTTAATGGCTCCCAAAGTGTGAGACAGGTCTTTTACCAGTTATTATTAGGAATACTTAGACTGTTCCTCTTAATGTGTTTTGCTAGAGGATGGGACTGCCTTTTTAAATGGATATTATTGCCAATGGTATGTGAGACTGTCCCTTTAAATGTAAATTATTACTAGAAGTGTGTGAGATTTATCTTTTTTTATAAAGAATATCATGGTCAAGATTTTCTGTCTTGCAAGCCAGAAATTTCAGCCTCCATTACTCACTTGTGACCTGATATCTCGAGTGATAACAGATTGCTGGGAGGTTGCAGTAGCTGGGGAACATCTGTGCAGCTTTAGTAAAGCAACAAGCAAAGTCCTTTGGCTGCCCTACAATTGTTAAAATAAAGTTATGTGTCATTAAAGTGAACACAAGAGGGTATTGGTTAATTAATGGAGATGTAATGTCAATTCAGAGAGCTCCCATCATCCAATTTCCTTTCATCAACTGGTTCAAGCCTGTTAAATTTAAAGAGGCGATGTGGTTTCTATGGCTCTGACTTTTGGCTTCAGTTCAGAACCTCTCCCTTCTCCCACAGCCCTGTCTCTGTACATGTAGAATGGCTCATAGTGTTTATAATAGTCCCAATTTACCTGTGTAAGTGGACAGCTTTCGAGTGAATTAAAATTTCATCCTTTGTATAGTTTTTGTCATTGGTTGTAGAAAGAAGTTCAATGACCTCTCATGAGTGATCAAGGTCAGTGAAAGTACTTTCCAAGGCCACATCCCACCAGCTGCACCATTAGCCTCAGCCACTACTCAGTACACTACATGCCATCACTCATCTAACAATCACTTTCAATCATGAATCATACCTAGTATCCATAGCTTTACCTCACACACTTAGCCTTGCTGCAAGTCTCACACTCACATCTCACAGCTTGTACACACTGCCAGACAATGACAGCCACACCACCCAAACACATTGCATCACACTGAGTGACACACTTCCCTCCTCCTTGCAGGACAAAGTGGCACACGGCCAGAGGCAGCAGGAGCTAACCACAGGAGGGCAGGCACTGATGCATGTCCTTATCCTCAGGGAGGGGACAGTGTTCAACGTTGTTGGAGTGGCCATGACTGAGGCCATGGCCAGCAGTTGGGGTGAAATCATCAAAAATGTCAGTTTGTTTATACCTAAACATCTTTTTCACATCCCACTAGCCCCTCATCCCACAATATCTTTCTGATTTATCTTCTGGTTTAAGCTGCACCTCTTGCTTTCCAACCACTCTCCCGCCACTCCTTCCCTCACCATAGCTCTACCCTTGTGCCTTTCTTCCTACAGATACCCAAGAATTGGAAGTTGGCAAACCAATGGTAGAAGAGGCCGAGGTGCAAGAGCAGGAAAACAGTGATGAGGAAGAAGCACTATCATTTGCTCTCGCACTTGCCGCCAGCTCAGATACTGAGACTGCATCTACTTTAGAGGACAGTTTAGAGGTGGGATCTGCACATGGTCACTCACTGGGCATGAGTGACCTGCAGCCAGGGCAGGGTGCAAGTATCACAGGTGCCAGTTTGCTGGGCAAGGTTGCGCATGAGTTCTGCTGCAGGGGACCTAGATGAGGACTTTGATGGGGCAACCCACAGAAGAAGACTCGTGGGTATTTTCATTGAAATGCTTGGGGAATTGGCAGGCCTGCTCTGAAAGCGTGTTTCTCATTTACATGCTGGTCCTCAGCAGTATCACCTGAGAACACAGCAACAGTTTTCATAGTTACTCTGATGTCACCCAGCTCTATCTCACTACCACTTCTCTCCACTCCTTCATTGTCTCTGAATTATTAGACTGCTTGTACTGGATGAGCAGACATTTCCTTCAGTTACATGTGGGAAAACCAAAGCCATTGTCTTCAGCTTTGTTGCAAATTCCATTCCCTAGCCATCCATTTCATCCCTCTCCCTGGCATCTACCTGAGGCTGAACTCTTCACACATTGGTTTTTTAACACTGTTAGGACTGGTTGAGGAGACTCTCCTCTTTTCCAACCTCCTTGGTTGGTCACAACAAAGCTTTGTTTAAAATTCTTTCCCCATGGATACTTTTTCCAACCCAAATGCATATACCTTTTATAAGGAGCTAATTTAACCAGGCTTTCTTGAGTCAAAGAAAGAGTAAGTTTATTAGCTACTAAAACTTGAGGAAAAATAATAAAGACCACACACACACACACACACACACACACACACACAATTCAGAAAAGTTATAAAGGGTATACAAATCGGTCCTCGGCTTGTCCATGAGAGTTAGATGGTGTTACCCTGCAGCTGTTAAGTTGGATTATTTGGGTAGAGCTGACTTTGGCAGATTTGCAGTCTGTTGAAGACACTTGTTGGTTTGTCCCTAGAGAGAGAGGTGACCTGGTTGTCTCAGTGGTAACTAAAGAGACTGTCCTGTTTCTTTCTGCTTGCTGCCTGCTAGGCAACTTACCTCCAGCAAGAGATAGGGAGAGAGAGAGAGAGAAGTCCTTCTTGTTTCTTTGTTCTTCACTCACTGGTCTTCACCAGTATTTAACCCATTTTCTCTGCGTATTCCCGGAAGAGGGATATAGGCATGTCTTGCATTCACAGTCCGTTTTGCTTTCATCTCAGAACCTTTTCACACATTCTGAGATAGATATCAACAGGACATTTTTTTTTGGATTTCTGATGCAATGTACAGAAAACAGTTCATTGTCTCCACAGCCACAGGAGATCAAAGTTCAGCCTTTTGTATTTTCCATACCTTTCTTTCATGTGTCTCTGTTTGAAGTGGGCCTACATTACTTCTGGCTTGTATGCATGTGCCTTGGAGGTTATTTTAGGGGCAAATCACCACGCATAGAGGCAAAAAGACAGGTGCAGTGAAACCAAATTTCACAACTGTTCATTTCTAACTGCTTCCAGTTCTGAGGATAGATCATCAAAATGAAAGGTTAACTCTGTTTCTCTCACATAGATGCTGCATGTCCTGTTGAGTATTTCCAGCATTTTATTTTTTTTATTTTACATTTCTGGCATTCTGTAGTGTTTTGTTTTTAATGGGAAAACCAAATTGCATTGAGGGTGCTGAGGTTATCCACCAGCCTTTGATGAGATGGAGAAATATAGCATTCCATGGAGTTTCTAACAGATTTACTTGGCAGGAATTGCTCTGTTAGGGATTCTCCTTCCAATTCTATCTGACTGATCCTCGGACTGTTCCATGATGAAGAATTGCTTCTGGATCAAGTGAAAAGGCTTGCAAAAGGCTTAAACTCCACCCTATTTTTATGTATTGAGAAATTTTGGTAAAAAGCTGATCCAGAATACAGCACAGTGCCAAAGTATGACGAAACGGCATCAGACTTGTGTTTGTAAATGGTCGTAGGAAGGGAAGATGAGCAACTGAGGGATTCTGCAGTTTTTGGGTGTCTGAATAGAATGAGGTAGAGCAGGAGACTATTTGTAAGTCCTGATTCAACCACAATGAGCATGCAGATGATGGAAGATTCTGTAGGATGGCCTATTTGGAGCGCAGAATGAATAAGAGAGCTAAAGTGAGATAAGCATTGCCCATAACAGGCAAGAAAGACAGCGATGGAGAGACAGGCAGGGTGTGTGCACTGGGGCTGAGGAAATAAAGGTTCAAAGGAGGGCAGCTGGGTGTGGTCAGAACCGATGGGCAAGGGGAAGGGTGAAGGGTGAATCTCGTCCAAGGATTGTTCATAAGTGCAGTCCTTAGTACTGTCGCAATCCTTCTCGGTCTTCTACTTCTCCCAACCCTATTGACGTCTCTGTTTACTGTAGTTTCACATTTCGAGAGAGCAACCAGTATAATTAGTATGGAAGGGGTCCATTTATAATAGAGAAAGTGCACACAGTTGGGTTGTGACATTGTTTTGATGGGTTCAGGCGAATATGAAACTTGCAATTTGTTCATAACTGCACAACGTTCTAGCTATGTTGTGGTAATTGAAAGCCACTGGGACTCCTCTGTGGTGCCTGGAAAAGATTTTTGTCTGAGTGTCACATTCTCCATGTGTTAAACAGTGCAATGTGTACAAGAGTGAACATCCTGCCTGCGTGAGTCACTGCAACTGTCTTGCTGAGCTGTGAGATTCTATGACAGGCTGCAGGAAAGCATTTTCACCTTGATAGATCTATTTTTAAACTTCCACTTTTTATCCTCAATTCTCTTACTTCATAATCTGACCCTTGTTGGGGTGCAGTTTCTTAGGTGCTGGCTTCCCTCTGGTAGCTCATCTTTAGGACCATTCATCATTGGTGTGTGTTGCCAGGGTATTCAACAATGTTAAGTGTCTCTTGATCCTGACCTTAACAGAAGTTAGTTTTAAGGTCTTTATTGATATTTTACCACGGATCAGGGATCGGACTGGGATCTTCCTGCCCTGTAGAATTCCTGGTTGCATGAACCAATGAGTCAGAAAAGGAGTCAATATTATTGGGAGCTTGAGATAGTAGAAAAATGACATCTAACCAATGACAATGCCTTGAAGGCTGTGTAGCTTCTTGGCATTGAGTCAGAAAGTATAATGCCATTCATTTTGTGTGTGAAAGATTGTAGTAGGTAAGTCAAAATGTGTTGGTTTCTCTGAACCCACTAAAGGAATTTTCAATGCAAGCTGAGCTTTTGATGTTTCATGCTGGTTTGCACATAGCAGGAGATTCCAGTATTTGTACCGAGCTCAGTGCTTAATTGAGTAAATGGAAAGTATGCAAAAAGGGGCATTCAGTGCTTGAAGGATTAAATAAAACAGTTAGCTATTAGTGCCATGTGAGTGATGATATCTCCTCAACCTCTGAGCTCACTGGCTGCAGTTCTGGAGTTGATCGCCATCTCCGCATTCTTGAGATACCCAAGTCTTACTCTGTTCTTCATGGGAAGAACTTCAAAGCTTCCCATCTTGCTGTGACTGGCACAGATATGGACTGTCACTGTTAGAGTCTCCCAGTTGGATGATCAAATATACAATCCTCTGAAATTTAGTGGCCAATTCAATTTTCTGCTTAAGGCTGGTGGGTTTTCACTTACTGTCCCAGGTCAGGTTGTCTGGATGGCAAATTTGATTTCAGCAATTTCACGTTGCAGTGATCTGCTGTACATGGAAGATTTAAACCATGGCTGTCAAAAATGTTTATCAAAGCCATTTTCACACTGGTGTTGTTTCAGCCTGGGTATTGGGAGAGCAGAACCTGACTAAATCTGATTCCCTTATTCTGGTGCCAGAATCCCAAGCTGATTTTTCATGGGTGTGTAATTCTGTGAAGAAATCAGATTTAGTGGTGCATATTCCAGGATGCTGATCTCCCAGAATCTATACTAAACAACTGCGGTGTAAAATTGCCTTTGGTGACCCCTTGCTTACCACAGAGCCCTAGTGAAGACATGTAAAAATTGCAATAAAAGCATATTTATATGCAGTAGCTAACTCAGAGCAATGGGAAACTTCGCAATAAATTTTGAACTTTTAATAAATGCTTTCCCCTATAATTGTAAGGATCAATCGCTGCGATTTATCACTGGCAAAGTGTTTTATTTTGTATTCTACATTTCCTTAATGCTCTTTACTCTTAAACAGAGACTTGTTGGTGCCTAAGTTAAATATGCAGCTGAACGGATGGCATTGGAACAGTCCGAGGAGCTTCATTTCCTCATTATTATGGAACACCCTGTCCTTCCAAAAAAAAAAAAATTAATGCTGCACATTGACAAAGACCGGTGCTCCAGAAATCTGTTCACCTGCTGGTCCCAATATTAATCAAGCCTGCCTACCTGGTAAAGCTACCAATACAGATCTGCAGTAATATTCTGCCCTGCCTCTGACAAAGTGACTATCAACATTCAACTGTTCTGTAGGCACTGAAATATCAGCATCAATGTGGCCTACCCAGATGGAATCTACCCAACCAAAGTCAGCATGTATCAGGACATATACAAACAAGACTGCCCGTGCCACCTTTGCTACCAACAACATTAATTGGATTCTGCAGCAATTTATCCAAGTACGTAGCGGGTAGTGTGTGTCAGTCGTACAGGACAACATTTGACCTGTAGGCCTAAGTTTATGGGCACTAGGGCACAATATAAGTGCTCCAGCAAAATAGACTGTTGCTACATTTGGAGATGATGACACAATAAAGCCAACAGTACAATAATTGCTGTTTTCAAATATGCAAAGCACTTCCTGGACACTAATTATAAAAAAAAAGCAGAATTTTTGGAAATATTTCTTTAACTTTAAGGAAAGCAATGCTGAAAAACAATGCAGAGTCACTTGCCTGAGTATATGTTACATAGGAATGAAGAGGAAAAGAACATTTTCTGTCCATTTCCAGCTCAAAATTTAACAAACATCAAAGTATTACATCCCATATCTCTTATATCCCTCAGTCACTTGTTTTCTGAAAAAACTATTGAGCTTCCCCTTGAATCAGCTTCCACTGTCTCTCTAATCACTCTCTCCCTGCATTATCAGCTTAGTGCCTTGAAATTCTTGATGACTTCTCCTCTGTGCATTCTTTTCTTCAGTGACGCCCAGTTTTCTGCTCTGCTGTCGGAGCAGTTCAACGGAAATTACAGTGGCTGAGAGGGAGAAGACCGGATGGAATTCTTAGTGTTAGTCCCTCATAGGCTCAAGTGTCTAGCACCCCAATTTCAATGTCACATATGAAAAATGGGCCACTTAGGTGAGATACAAGTTTGATTAAACCATTTCTAGCAAGGCTCAGTGTGAATTGTCAGTAAATTAATAATATTTTTCATAATGTCAGAAAGACTACAGGATGATTGGTGTAGGAAATGAATAATGTCACATTGGTACATAGTGGGTTCTCTTCTGACAGAGGGCCGAGGCTTACTGTTGAGGTAGTATACAGGAAGCATCACTGCCTATCTAAATGGGGGTGCTTGATGGGGCAATGCAGGATATTTACTTTACCTTTAATAATGCTACACCTGACTATTGATATCTTGCAGTTTTACTTTACATCTTGCTTGTGCTTTTCCAAATCAAGGAAAACTTGATATGACAGGAATATTTCTTATGCATTTAACCATGTTGTTCCTGTCCTAGGATCATTTGATGGTGTGGTGTAGAAGGAGATTCACTCTTCATCTGATTCATGTCTACCTTACCTGGGAGTGTTTCAACATGTCACTGGAGGCCTCCAATCGCAAAGTGTTCCAGTACATCTCTCACTTTGATTGAAAAAAAAAGAAAACCTCACCAAAATACAAATAAATTGATGATAGGGTGAAGGGGATAAATGTAGACTGACTGAAAAGAGCTGGAATTTTTTGAGTTGGATGGACTGCACAAAGCTGGGAGGGAGCCAGCTTTGATCTGGATGGTTGGGGGAGGAACTTGTCATGCTGGGAGATTGTACATTGATGGGATACCATCTGAGTGAGCTCCATTAAATCCCACTGAAAGAAGAATTGAGCCCTAACTCTTTCCAAAAACAAAACCCATTGAGATAGCAATCGTATTAAATTTATTGCTTCCCTCTTCGAAGTCCCCTGCGTGCAGACCAGGTCATGCTTTAGAAATTCAAAAAAAGGAAAAAAAATGGTATTTTGTGTGTGGTCCACCTCATTAATAAACATGAGTTTGTATTCATTGCTAAGGCTGATGTGAAGTGGGAGTGACTGTGGTGTGGTGGCTGTGTTCACATCTTGTATGGGGAATTTAACCAGTCTCACTCCCTACCAAACAACATGAATCACAGCCTCATTCTTCTACAGGGGAAGTGGAGCACTTGAAGAGAAGGCAAGATGGTAATATACAGATTATTGTACTGCACAGCATGGCATGGCAATAACACAATATATTAGTTATTGTACTTGGTGAAATGCAATAGGAATGCAGTCTGTATGTTATAACAGTTCTTTGACATATATGAACATATATCATGGAACAGGCCACAAGAAAATGTTTTATTTTGTTAGAAGAGGAGAGGAGGCAGCTCTTTTTTTGGAAAAGATATATTCATTTATCAATAGAACAGGAGCATAATTAAAGGCTATTTGAAATTAGAAAGAGAGCAAAGCTTTTCATTTAGCAAGAAAGACAGACAACAGAGAGAAAGGACATAGATACAGATAGAATAGAGAAACATGGAGAACAGATAGATATCAGATAATGCAACTAAGTAAAATGAAAGAATGGATAAACACGGAAATGGACGGGCAGACAAAATAGATAAATATAGAGATGTAAGTTGATAGCTGCAGAGAGGGAATGATGGACACAGAATAAGAGACTGTAGGTGCAGTTGTGGCTCAATTAGTAGCACTTTTGCCTCTGAGTCACAAGGTCCTGGGTTCAAATCCCAATCCAGTTCTTAAGCACAAAAATCAAAGTGGAATATAGTAATCAAAATGGCATATAGTACTGAGTGAGTGTTGGATTGTTTGCAGGACTGCCTTTCAGGTGAAATATAAGCTAAGGCCCCACTTGTTTGGTTACATGTTAAAGATCCCATGCTGTAATTTCAAAGAAGATCAGGGAAGTGACCCCTAGTGTCCTGGCCAATACTTATACTTCAATCAACATCAAAAGCTGATTATCTGGTCATCATTATGTTGCTGTTTGTTGGAGATTGCTGTATGCAAATTTGTTTCTGCGTTTCCCACATTGCAACAGTGAATATACTGTAAATGTGCTTAATTGGCTGTAAAGCAATTTGCTGCTTGTGAAAAATGCTATATAAATGCAAATCTTTCTCTTTTGGGAGAGAAGGGATAATTAAACACAGAAAGAAAATAGACAAATACAGGAAGACAATAAGTAGATGCAGAAACATGATAGATAACTGCAGAGTGGGTTAGGAGAAGACAGAGACAGAGATAGATAGATAAATAGATAAAAGATGGTCAAAGGTAAAGGATGGCGATGCATACAGGGAGAGACAGATGAAACAAATACACAAGACAATGAGTCTGAAGGACTGGCAAGGCACCACAGGCAGTGAGTGCCAGTTTTTCAGAGGACAAGAACAGGTTAATATGTGTAATCTGCATAAGTGGTGAGGCAATAATGGTAGATTTCACATCTTTTTAAATTGGTACTCAGAATTCTTGTTCCTATGTATTTTTTATTCTTTTACAGGGTGTGGGTATCATTGGCTATGCCAGCATTTATTGCCCATCCTAACTGCCCTTGAGGTGGTGGTGAGCTGCCTTCTTGAACTACTGCAGTCCATGTTAAGTGTTGAAATGTGTTTACAAATTGTAGCAAAGAAAAAATACGGAACTTTTCCTTATAGACTATTAAGACCAATCAAAAGAAACTCAGTTTTTCATGATGGGTAAAGGAAGGATAAGTATGTAAATTGAGTTCTTCACTCAGATTGTGAGTTGCTGGCAGAAAGGAATGATAAGATTCTTTGCAAAGGAGAATTTAAGAAGTTACGGCTGTTTTCTTTGGGGCAGAGGAGGATAAGAGGTCATTGAAGAGAGGTTTTCAAGATGATGAAAGGTTTTGATAGAGTAGCGAAAGAAATACTTCCTCTGTCAAGCAGGTAAATAATGAAAGGTCATAGATTTAAAATTGTGAGAAAAGATTGAGAGGGAAGATGAGAGAATTTTTTCACTCAGGAAGTTGTCAGGATCTGGAACTCTCTACCTGAAAAGGTGGTGGAAGCTGATTCCGTAGATAATTTTAAAAGGGTATTTGAGGATAAGCAATTTACAGGTTTATGGACAAAAAGTGGGTGTGTGGAACTAAGTATGAACCCTCTCAAAAGCCAGCATGGACATGATCGGCCAAATGGCCTCCTTCCATGCTCTAAGTTTCTGTGATTCAATGAATTTATGATCTCCAAATTTCAACAAAGCAATGATAGAAGTGAATAACAGAACCATTTTCTTGAGGCTAAAGTATTGATGTAGCCATTATTTCCAGTTATGTCATAGTGCGATAGGAGCTTGGGATAGGATAGCTTAGGAATGCAGAGTGCACAAGAAGTGCACAACTTATGTAGCTACCTGGAGCACATGGAGGGACAGTAGAAGTGGCAGAATAGGCAGTGGCTCAGATGTGTGTTCTGGTATATGCAGGCATCCAGGAACAAACAACTGTCCATTCCAAAGCACCAGTGGCAATGATAGACTTCACTGTACTCAACTTTTTTACTACAGGGCCCTTCCAGGTACCACTGGGGGCATCATGGAGTTAGTCACTATGCTGAATTAAGGAGGTAATAGAAGCCTGACTTTGTCAGGTATTTAGTTACATTCACTCTGAGAAGCCATTCTAATGAAGTTTAATTGCTTCCACAGCTGGATGGATGGAATAATCAACCATTTACATCAATTTTGAGTTTGAGAAGTGTGAAAGGAAAACTTTATTGGTGTGCTGTGTTTTCTTTCATTCCTACCTTTGAATCTGGGTTGCATAGAAACATGGGCAACAAAGATACACACAATTGGTATCTTGATTTGATTATAGTTTCTACAAAATAAGGAAAATTAACCTATTATTTTGGAAAAGTTGGAAGCAAACCTCGTAGAGAGAAAAGAGAAACCCTTGGAGAGAAAAATAAACAACTAGAGTGGAAAGGAGTGAGCAGTTATTATTCACATTTGTAGGAAAGGCTGATTTATTTTGACAGAGGCAAAGAAAGTGAACTGGAAAGAGAGAGAAGAGCTATTCATTAATTGAGGATAGACCTATTAATTTAGAGGCAACAGCAATATGCATTTCTGCAACATTTGCATTGGAGTAAGTGCTGAGCAAAAGCATTTAGAGAAGATAACTGAAAGTATGGTCAAATTTATGGGTTTTGAGGAGACTTTAGAAGCAGGAGAGAGAGAGAGAGGATAAGGCAGTGAAATTTAGGCAGAATGTTCAGTGTGTGCTGCCAAAGCAGGTGAGAGCTCAGGTGCAAAGGTTGGTCAGGAGAGAACAGAAGTTGCAAAAGAGACCAGTGTCAGGAGAGTGGAGGGTGCATACTGGCATAATTACAGGAGCTTGGGAAATATGGAAAGGTAAGGCCTTGGTAAAAATTGAAAATAGATAGTCCTGAAGACGGTTAGGACATGCCATGTGAAATTCAAGTTAGGCAGAGTATTGAAGCTGCACATCATTGAGTTTAGCCCAGATAGGCAACTAGGGATGGAGATGACACTGGAAGTCACAAGAAAGATTGCATGTATAGCACTTTTTCACATCTCTCTGAAATGTCCCAAGTGCCCCACATAACATGACTCTTATTAAGTAGGTACAGAGAAAAAGAAGTAATATTCATCAAAAGTAGTTCTTCTTGATAACTGTCTACTTATCGAAGACAGAGAAGGGCAGATAAAAGCTTATGTTGATAGGGTTCGATGAAGAGGTATGGGAGCAGGTTCCCATCTGGAGGATAAACAAAGACATGGGCCAATTGGGTCAAATGGCCTATTTCTTTGCTCACCATTCTATGTAATTCTATATATGATGAAACATAAATTTATAGTGGCCTACACAAAAGTTTTTGGCAATACTACTAATCTGTCATCTTTCTTTGGTATTTTGTCTTCAGATGATACCAAATATTCATTAATCATCCTTAATGGAGACTGAAGCTGTGTCCAGACTTGGCTGTGATCTTTGGTAGGACTGTGGCCCAGATTGTAATGGAGTTAATCATGGTTTGTAATCCTGTCACAGGAAAATTTAGTATCAAAAGTCTTTTGGAGTTTTTTCAAAAGAAGGAAAAAGAAGATAACAACTCTTGGCAATGGTTGGACACCCTTTATGTTCTTGTCACCCCATTTTGATTCCTGATTAGAAACCAGAAACTGAACTTGAAGTCTGAATTTTAGCTCAGAAGTGTGTTCTGGGCAGGGCAGGAACTACTTGTGGTTGGGAAATGTTATAGAGTTGATTTTCAGGCAACTTTTCTGGGTGGACATATTTAACTTTATTTACAAGACAGCAGCACCAACTACATGTGTGCATCAAACACTGTGACTAAAGAACTCTCTCCTAGAAGTTCCCCGTGCTGCTAACTCATTGGTTTATACAGATCATGTGATTTTACAACTGTTAGGAAGATATAATAATTTTCATAATGTTATTGGAATTTGTTGTAAAGTGGAGTAATAGTGGGGCCTGTGATTATGGGTCTGTGTGTCTGTGGGTTTTAATTGAATTACAGATAGCTGGTCTGGGTGCTTTGATGTGTCAGATGAGAAAGGTTTGAAAAGCTCAGTAGGTAAACATGGGTTAAGTTTTAAAATGTGAGGTGTAAATAAATAAATCAGATTAACTTGAATTCAGAAGGGGGGGGGGGTGGTGAAATGTTTCACTTAGCCAGGAGAGTGTTAAGAAACTGTGTTTATTTTTCCCAACGGTTACTGGTAAAATTGATACTATAATAGATTTTTATTACTAGAGAGGTAAAGTCCAAAGACATATTTAAACAATGGGAATTTGCATTTAAAGGGGAAAATATGTATAAAGGAGTGAAGGTTGTGTGTAAGGGCAAGCATTTTAAGATCTAACATAAGTGTGAAAAGCCCCCAGCATCTAAGCCTGAAGCTACTGTCTACAAGGAACTGAAACTGAGAGAAACTCATCTCGAATTTGACTGTTCAGGGTATCATGTTACTTTGCCTGGGTCTTTTAAAATCTTAGTGTCTTACTGTTGCCTTAATGGAGGTGTAACTGGGGGTTAGATTAATTAGGGGAACTAGGAATTATCACAGCAATAATTTGTAAACCTATGTATGTGCTTAAAATCATTTTTTTTTTATTTAATAAAGATTTAATTTAAGAAACAGACTTGGTAGTCTTATTACTACTGAGTTCAAGGTATGCATCTGGAAATATACAAATTGCAGAACAGTTGGAGCAGTTGTTTCAAGTTTCCCTTTGGGATTTGAACAGCTCAGCATTTACCATCGGCTGTGCCATAACACAGCACAGGATTATTCTTAAAGCCATAGTTCTACATTCCTCAAACCTATAATTATTACATTCCCCCCCCCCTCTTTAACTTTTCTGTACATCTTGTGTTTACAAGGATATTTATCTCATGACATTACAATATTTACACAGGTCATGAAATTACAAGTTCAGACTTTCATGTGGTTTCCTAATCTGTGTGGAATGTCGTAGCTCTACACCTTCAGATTCTTTGACAGGAAACACATTCTCTGGAACTGCATTAACATCAGGTGCCTCATTAGGCACATACAGTTCAGTGTCTTCCACTCCGACAGAGATATCGGGCATGTCTGTCTTTGGTTGAGCAACTTTAACAGGGATCACAGGTTCAGCAATAGTTACAAGTGGAACATCATTTTGTTGGGGTATCTCCCTTTTTCTTAAATGATCCACATGCTTATAGGTGATCTGGCCCTCAACTTCCATGTGGTATGACAATGGTCCAGTCACAGAGCTTACTTTACCAGGTAACCACACGCGAAAGAGTGCAGAAATTTCCCCAAGGGTCAAAGGTGCCTCAGGGGGATTAGTTTTAAGTCCAAAAGTTTAATAAAGTGGCGGGAAAATTTTTATGACATGTCCCCTCATGTGAAACTGTCATTTGAGCTGGAACATGTGCATTAATTTCAATAAAAACTTTTGTCAAAATTTAAAATCATTCATGAAACCTTATCCTGCCCTGGATGAGGTTTCATGAAAAACAAGAAGGCCGCCTGGGCTCTTCGCCTGCCCACCAACCTTAAGGTTGGATGGGCAGCTCTGTTAATTATTTTAATTGAGAGTTAAATGGCCTTAATAGGCCTTTGACAGTTCAGCGGGTGCACAGCTGAGTCGAGTGTGTGTCCGCCAAACTGAAAGTCTGAATGACGTGCCATAATGTCGGGACGCACGTCTGATGTCACCATGTGTCATTTTACGCCTCAGTGAGTGGGCCCCACCTCTGCTTGTCAAGCTGAAGATTCAGCCCTAGGAGTCTGATTGTTTCCACGGCAATAAAAACTAATTTTTGACTTTGCTGTTAAGCTGTTTCCTCTCAATTTTCAGTTAGCCACTTTGAAGTGGAGTCCTGGCTTTTTGCACCACTTTGAGCTGACTGTTTCCACCCAACTAGGAAAATGGTGGCATTTTATGCTCCTTGAATTGCTTGTGAATCCCTTACAGTGCTTTCCATTGCAAGCGCTATTTCTAATGATTTTTTAAAATCAAGATCCACTTCAGAGAGCAATCTTTCCTGAATAGCATCCTCTTGCATGCCACATACCAAATGATCCCTGAGCATCTCATTCTGGGTTTTACTGAAATCACAATATTCTGTTAGTTGTTGTAATTTCACCACGTAGGTAGCAATGGTCTCCCCTGGGGGGCTCTATTCCATGAAGGCCTTCAAATCTGGCGCACTGGGGGCTGTCAAGCTTTGAGTTAAACTATAGGTCTTGCTCCCACAAATACTCATGAAAATTGCTCTCATCTTTTCCTCCCCCGTGATTTTGTTGGCTTGAAAGTAGAACACAAGACATTCTATATATTGAGACCAATCATCTCTGCCTGGTTCAAAGGGACTAATTCTACCAAACTGTGGCATCTCAGATTATCTTAGATACTCACAATCGCTGGGTGAGGTACAGAGCCAAATCTGATTTATCCTCATTGCCAATTTGTTATAGAATTGATTTTACAGGGAACTTTTCTTGGTGGACACATTTAACTTTATTTACAAGACAGCAGCAGCAACTATTGCGCTGCTAACTAATTGGTTTACACAGATCATATGACCTTATAATGCAGGATTATTCTTAAAGCTACCGTCCTACATTTCTCAAAACTAGAATTACTTCAGAAACCCAGAAATATGGGTTTCCCGAACGTCCGTCAGTTTTCATCTGCAGACCCTCTTTAAATGTTTTCCTTTGGTTTTCTGCACGCAGCCAATCCGATTGACAGATGAGAGGCTTGTCAGGCAGGAAACACAATAGCTGGTCGCAGCCAAGCAGGGCAAAGAGCAAGTAGGTCTGACGGGGTTGTGGGGGTATAGGGGGAAGGTGGTGGTGAGAGAAATTGTTATGGGTGAGGTATGATTGTGAGGGAAGGCGAACAGATGGTTGTAGGGCAGGTCTGATGTTGGAGGACGGGGAACTAGACAGATGCCCACACTTCATAAAGGCAGTTTCCTGATTGTTTGGAAATCCTCAATAAAGCACCAGTTGACATGCTCGGCCACTATCTGATCTGCATTCAAGTGTCCTTTCAGTAACATATTGAAAAGAGTATCATAAACCAGGATTTGATTGTGTGACAGGGCTAACTGCAATGATCTCAGAAAGGCCATCTCAGGCGGGCATCAAACTTGCTGATCAAATAAGTACATACCTTACAGGTTATTATTTGTTCCAAAGAATGCCAGAACCAATCCAAGTAGCTGCTTGTTTGAACTATCTCAAAGACCTGTTTGACAAAGGATGAACTGCAACATTAGGCAAGAGCATGATGCTTTGATGGACAAGCAACATCTCAGTGCTAAGTGTGTCAATGGGACAAAGTCCATATCAATTCTAAATTGCATGATCGTTAGACATGCTGAGAAGACTTTTGAAAGTGTCTCATATCTGCTTTCAACTTGAACTCTAGTTTGCTATCTTTGCTGAATGCTATTTGCTGGACAGTGTTCTGAAATTCAAGGTTCAAATTAAAAATTTCCTCAGAATAAAACATAGCAACTTTTTTTTATTTTTTATTTTGGTACTTTTAGTGCTAAACTATGCGCCTACTGGCATCAAATGAAGACACCTATTTAACAAATTATGAAGGGTAACTCTGCTGTTTCCTCAATTGTGGGCAGTTTCATCCTGGGGACCCATGGCCACTGGCCTCGTGTCAGCTGTGGCTCAGTTGGTAGCACTCTCACCTCTAAGTCAGAAAGTTGTGGATTTGAACAGAAAAAAAACAAGGCTGACACTCCAGTGCAGTACTGAGGGAGTGCTGCACTGCCAAAGTTGCTGTCTTGTAGATGAGATGTAAACTGAGGCCCCATCAGCCCTCACTGTGGACATAAAGGATCCTATGGTACTATTTTGAAGAGGAATAGGGGAGTTGCGCCCGTCGTCCTGGCTAATACTTATCCCCAAACAACATCACAAAAACAGATTATCTGATCATTATCACATTGCTGTTTGTGGGAATTTGCTGTGTGCAGATTGGCTGCTGTGATTCTCATATTACCATAGTGACTGCACTTCAAAAGCACTTCATTGGCTATAGAGCACTTTTATCCTGTGGTTAAAGTCACTATATAAATGCAAGTCTTTTTGCAGTTGGAGTGCCCCAAACTCATCACGCATAACGTACTTCATAACTAAAAACAAGAAGAGGCTTCAATCCTATCAGCCTGAGCTCAACTGGAACTCAAATCCTAGAGGTCAAACTGGTGCCTAGCCCAATTCCCAATTGGCTAGCTGTTTAAATCCACTTGGGATCAGCAGCTGTGGCATGAGTAGGGCTAAAAAAAGATAGTAGCAAGAGCCCTGTGACTGTGAGTGTTAAATATAGCAACTCTGCAAGAAATGCTTTATGAAATAAATGACCCTCGTCAGGATAATCAGTCCTCTGCAGGTTTGTTAAAACATTATTGACTGTGTGCTCGATATGCCACAGCATTCAATAGTATATAATTTAATTTAATCTGTTGCATAGCATTGTGTATGAATTAAGAATTTTTGACTGGGTAAACCCTTGGGGCAAGCAATTCATTCCTGTATCCACTTGCACCAATTAAAGGAGTGGACCACCTTAAAGGGCACTATAGATGTTTGTGACTTTACCAATAATAAATCTGGAACTTCACGTAATTAAAAAAAAACTGTTGCTCTGGTTCACCTATTGAATTCAAAGGCTGACAGAATGGGTTTGAGGCCCATGGAGATGTGTTGTGAAGCGCCAGAATGCAGATTCAATCCTGCAAATCCCCAAATGTCGAGACTCTGATTTCAGTTGTGTGGTTACACTGTTTAGAGGGAGAGCATTTCCCAATGGGAGACAAACTCAAAAGAAGATTTGCTCCAGACTGCTCCAGTTTGCCTCCTATTGTAAATCATGGAGCAGCAATAGCCAATAGGAAGCTCTCTTATTGTCTGTCTCTCCCTCTCTCTCTCTTACTGTCTGCCTCTTTTGTCTATCTCTGTCTCTCACGTACTGCCATTGTCTGTCCATCTGTTTCTAATTGGACAGCTCCTCTGAATGGAATTTCCAAACTGTTTGCTTCTTCAGCTGATTGTAGTTCAGCAGAGTAGTCCACTCGGAAAACACTGTGCTATATCTAAAAAGGGCCTTTGGTCCTATCACCTGTTGCTTATAGATTGCCCTTGGGCAGAGTGGTCCGATTTCACTCAGTTTACATCAGCCATATTTCTGTTAATGGCCTCCTACAGCCAGAACTGCCACAGTAGAGAGCAGGAACTGCAACTACCATCACACATGTGTGGGTAAAGTGGTAAGTTATATTTTTTGCTGGCACATATGATGTAGTTGCCTTAATTCCTCCTCAAATGTTGTTCTGAATTACCTAGAAAGGAGATATGCAATGTTAGGCTAGAGGTCCCTATGTCAGATTCCTCCAACCCCTTCTAACCCACTTTCACCACCACAGAGGAAGCCTCCATCAGAAGTAGGATGGCTGAAATTGTGAACATGGTATATGGCACCTTTTACAAAGTCTGAAGGTGAAAGTGGGAGACAGATGGTTTCAAGTTTTGTTCCTTGGTTCTCAATATATCAGAAGTAATTTCCAGTTATAGTGCAGTGATAGAGTAGTTTGGAGCATTGCCCCTGATGAGAGGCCACAAGCAAAGTCACATGAGCTTTCACACCAGTGAGTTCTTGATCTCAGCCATCCAAACCTGAGAAACATATACCTGGATTACAAACTTCCCTATGCTGTAGGGGGTGAGAGTGAGAGGAAAAATTAGGGGATATATTCCTGGGTCAATTGCATGGAGATATCGACTGCAGTCTAGTATCAGGTCAACCATCCATGCTACTGGTCTTCAATAGAGAGGCTGATCCGTCTATTTCTACTTATACTAGGACAAATTGTGATGTCCCATAAACTTGAAATTTTATTGTAAACTTCACTAATAAATTTAGGGTGTGGTTGCTGCTCATCCGTTGACCTTTATCACAGAATGGTTACAGCACAGGAGGCTATCCAGCCCATCATGTCTGTGCTGGCTCTCTGGGAGAGCAATTCATCTATTGCCATTCCCTTATCTTTTCCTCGTAGCCCTACAAATTATTCCTTTTCAGATAAAGATCCAATTCCTTTGTGAATGGCATGATTGAATTTGCCTCCGCCACTCTCAGGCAATGCGCTCCAGATCCTAACCACACACAGCCTGTTACAAACAGTGGCTGGGACATGCTGTTTGATATGATCCGCCCGTCTTGGGATTCTTACAGTTTCCACATAGTGTGAGATTGGTCGCATCAGCCATCTGATAAATAGG
This sequence comes from Carcharodon carcharias, assembly GCF_017639515.1. Taxonomy (NCBI): domain Eukaryota; kingdom Metazoa; phylum Chordata; class Chondrichthyes; order Lamniformes; family Lamnidae; genus Carcharodon; species Carcharodon carcharias. The sequence goes on from NC_054479.1 coordinate 25,152,161, forward strand.
GCCCAAGCCATTTGCTCACTATGCAATCTTGATGCTGAAATAGGACACATCAAAGGTATCCTGCAGGATAATGGCTACCCTGATCAGATCATTTCACACTGTATATCACGCAAACTCATGAACGCCCCTAAGGCCATAATTTTCAGCCCTGAAAAGTGCCCAGTCTACCTCAGATTACTCTGGAAGAGCAAGGTATCTCAAAAATTTGAGCAACAGGTGAAGCTGTCTGTTTCATGCTGCTAGTATACAGTAGCAACATGAGTAGTGTTCGCCACTAACAGGATGCTGTCATCAAGTCAAAATGACGTTCTGCCCACCACACGAATGAGTAATGTGGTATATGAATGTCAGTGCCAGTGTGATGCTAGGAATGCAGGCTATATGTCCCAAAGACTAGTGGATTGTATCAAACAGCATGTTACAACCACTGTTTGCAACAGGCAGGGTACACGCTGTACCCAACCATCCCATACTTGCAAAACTCAAAACACAGTGTTTAACATTAGATTTGATTCTGTGATTGGACAATATTTGCTAAATAATCCTCAGTGTGACAAGAATCACACTGACAACCAATTTAAGGTTGTCAGCTGGGCTCACAATGTGGTGCATTTGTGTGTACTGGAAGCTGCATATATTAATACTCATAATTAATTCTGTTCTTTGCAGACAGAAAGACCATGTATACACATTGCACCTGCTTCAGCTAAAAAAAAAAGTGGCAGCCATTCACTGACTCATTCCTCAGGGCAATGCCTTGACCAATCAGGGTCAAGCTGCCCGGTTTAAATTTCAGACAATGCTTGGCAATTAACTGTCAGTCACCATCAATGGTGCATTCTCCATGACAACGCCACTTGCCAACCAATCAACAGTCTCCTCACATACAGCATAAATTGTAGTTTGCTCCCTTATACTGGTATTCTTGTGAGTGTCCTAATGAATGCAAGACGAAAAGCTTAGCCATGTCTCTTTTTGCAGCAATACTCAAGTACCGTACTTCCAAATGACTATAATTTCAATTCTTCTTTCCTGGAACCACTCTCATGAATCTTTTCTGCACCATCTCCAATGCTTTTGCATCCTTTCTAAAGTGTGGCACCCGGAACTGGATGCAATAGTCCAGTTGAGGTTGAACCAGTGTTTTATACAGATGCAACATAACTTCCTTGTTGTAGTACTCGATGCTCCTAGTGATAAAACCCATAGCCCCGTATGTTTTATAAACCACGCTCTCAACCTGTCCTGCCAGCTTCTATGATTTGTACAAATATATCCCAGGTCACTTTGTTCATACACACCCTTTATAATTGTACCTTTTATTTTGCATTGCCTCTCCGCATTCTTTATACCAGAATGAATCACTTCACACTTCTCTGCATTAAATTTTAATCTGCCACTTGTCAGCCCATTCCACCGACCTGTCTCCATCCTTTTGAAGTTCTACACTATCCTCTTCACAGTTCACAATACCTCCAAGTTTTGTATCATGCTCAAACTTTGAAATTGTGCTCTGTACATCAAAGCCTAGGTCATTAAACAAAAACAGAAAGTGCTGGAAATGTTCAGCAGGTCTGGCAGCATCCATGAAGTGAGAAACAGAATTAACGTTTCGAGTCAAATATGAATATATATCAGGAAGAGCTGGGGTTCTAATCTTCCTCAGTTTAAAAACAACCATTCGCCACTGCTCTGTTTCTTGTCACCCAACCAAATTCGTTCCAATGTTCCTACAATCCCTTTTATTCCACGTGCTCTAACATTGTTCACAGGTCTGTTGTGTGGCACTCTACCAGATACCTTTTGGAAGTCCATGTACACCACAGTAATAGCATTACCCTCATCTACCCTCTCTGTTACATCATAAAAAACTCAAGCAAGTTAGTTAAACACAATGTGCCTTTAACAAACCCATGTTGGCTTTCCTTAATTAACCTGCATTTGCCCAAGTGACTATTAATCTTGCCCCAAATCATTGTTTCTAAAAGCTTCCCATCAATGAGGTTAAACATGACTGGCCATGGTCACTGGTCTTACCTTTACACCCTTTCTTGAAAAAGGGTGCAACATTTGCAATTTTCCAGTCCTCTGGCACTACCCATGTGGCTGAGGAGGATTGGAAAATTATGGCCAATGCCTCTGCGGCTTCCACACTCACATCCTTCAGAATCCTTGGATGCATCTCATCCGGTCCTGGTGCCTTTAAGGAGAGTCAGCCTATCTAATACCTCCTCCTTATCAGTTTTAAACACATCAAACGTCTGAACTACCTCCTGTTTCACCATGACCTGGGCAACATCTTCGTTAGGATTTGACTGCACATCTAATCCAGACTGAAGGAGTGGATTTCATTTTCTGACTGTACGGGTCAAATATGACTCCATAGAAGTCTGAATCCAGTTCTTGATTAACAATTCTCTTCTTCAGCCAAATAAAACCTGGCAATAAAAGGCTTGAAAAACTTAGCCGTTGAGATACTTAGCCATTGAGATACTCTACCTAGCTTAGTTATTGACTGATTGGGTTTGATTTAGGTTTTGTTATTGACTTATTGATTGATTATTGACTGATTAGTTAACTGATTATTGCCATTATTTACTTATGAATTGTTGTTATAGCCATCCCTTCATTGACAGGTCCATATGAATTCTTTTGTATAAAAATATATATAACACAAAAAGCTAATCAATAAATTTCTTCCTCCTTACTCTCATTATCACTTTGCTCATACATTTCCGTGGGAATTTCAATATAATACATTGGTTTTTATTCATGTTTGCAGCAAATTAAAAAAATATATAAACAGGAATAAATCTGAATGATCTAAACTGGCAAAAATTGACTGACAAAATGTGAGCTGTTTGTACATTTATAGGGAATACTTAGGGAGGAAGTATAGTTTCCCCTTGATTGCAGACATGCAATTAGCAGCTATAAAAAAGGTTGAATCTTAGGCAGCAGAATTCACTCTTTCTTTCCCCCTCTCTTCCTTGTGCTAAAATTGATCGGCTGCCACTTAGTCCTGGCATGCTGCCTCGGTTCATGTATTTTGTGAATCTAAGACAGAAAATTAATTTCCAATCCGATAGCACGCAGTCTTACTACAGAAACAACAGGCTAGCCTCAATGTGAAAATGTCCCTGATGATCTCTTCAAACCCACAGGATTAACATCCCCTTTAAATCCAAAAAGCTGACACCCCCTTTAAACAATAAATGTATTGTTTACTCTATAAAGCATCGAATTAACATACAGGTACATTAATTAATTATGAGCAAATGAACAGGGTTAGGCCTTCTTAGTGCATTGTTGCTTGTCTCTGGATCAAACACAATTGCACCTTCTGAAGTCTTACCAGATGTTAAATATTTTATGTTCTTATATTGCTTAAAAAAAGTTAAATGTATCTTCTCATTTTAACGAACAGAGCACTGGTTATTTTTGGAAAAGAAGTAATTGATCTTTCAGTTGATCCTAAGAAAAGTTATATTAAATAAAGGTTAAACACAAAGTGGAATGAACATAATGGAAATGAAATAGCAATCGATATTTAAATTAGAAAGCCCGCCAGTGATATTCTTTAACAGTCTAAGTGGCAATGACGATCACAGTGGCTTTAGTTCCATAAACTCATGGTTGTTAGTGATATTAACTGGAGTGGAGTTATGAAAATGAGCTGTTAGAGAAAGAAGGATTTGCATTTATATAGTGCTTTTCACGAACACCGCACATCTCTCAGTTTTTTGAAGTGTAGTCAATAGTGTATTGTAGAAAATGTGGCAGCCAATTTGCACACAGAAAACTCCCACAAACAGCATTGTGATAATGATCAGATAGCCCTGTTCACATTTATTGAGGAATGGCATAGTGCAACAGCAAAAAACAGGAGATGATGGTGATGCATTAATAACAGTGTGAGTTACTTATGCCATCATTTCCTGGGATGTTTGTGTTTTAACATAGGTCTGGCAGGCTAGATGTGGCACTTCAATGGCACTTCAATGCTTTCTGCTGGACCAATATACCCCAGTCAATTCCCATTGGTTCCTGGAGCACTGCCTTACAGAGAGCAGCAGAATGTGTTTCAAGATCAATCAATGACTCGATGGGAAAGCTATGAGATATTGAAAATATTGCTGTATAAACCATTATAAACAACACTGCTCCAACCTGGCATCACTTGACAGTTAGGGGAATTCTTTTCGCCTGATTCCATACCATACATGGAGAAAAATCTCCATTCAAATCCTAAAATGTAACTTTTCAAACAGGTATAATCGGGCTTTTGGCAGGGCTAGACCCCCGTGTGGGACCTAATTGTAGATTGTCAGCACTGGCTGATTGGTTCGCCCCTCTGGCCAGCTGGACTGTGTATTTGTTTGCACGTAGCTCCTGTTAATATTGTAATTATGCACTTACACCTCAGTGTTTCCTGCACTTCCAAGCTTGGCAAGCAAAGAACCCAATCCCTGCCCCTTGCCTCAAGCCCATGCCATCATAATGCTTCCTTACCACTGCTTTCTCTTGCTGGTTGAAGGAACAATGCTTACGGTGTATATGGGAGTTAATTAGCAGCTCCTCCAAAGTCTATCAATAATAGATCTTGCGGAGGCTGTTGATTAGCAAGCACAGTGGGTGGGCAGTCCCTTGTACGACAGTGTGATTGATTGCAAATCACTCTAGCTTTCCTAACATTCAGTTAAAGCAAATTAAAACACTTTTTATTTTTCCCCTCTTAAATTAACAAGGTAAACAGCAGCAGCAGCATGCCACACAGACTCTTTTGGCAAACTGTGTTGGCTCCGGGTAGCTGATGGCCATGTGTTTTGGAGGAGACGATGGTTACTGAGTGCTGCATTAATTGTATAGAGAATGAAGGATGAGGGAATTAGAGAAACTAGTTTACAATCTTGCTCTCCACTCTGGCTTTGACAGAGTAGCCGTGATGCTAAATGCCAGCAGAGTCACTGCTTTGTCCCTAACCGAGGTTGCTTATTAACCCTTTACTGACTAGTGTTTTCTGTACAGAAGTCAATTAAAAAGGTAGCTTCATAATTCCCTCAAACATATACCTTTTTGTGAGCGATCGCTCAGGGTTTAGGCAGGTTTAATCTTTTACAGCGGCTAAGTAACTCCTTAAAAACCACTGGCAAGGCACATTGAGTGAAATCACCCCAGGTTTGCACTAAGTGCCATAGCGGGTGGGTAAAATGACGTTTTACCCATCAGCCGCAATGGCAGTTTCTCGCGCTGTATCATCCCAAACCTGCCGCATAAAATATGCATTCGTGGGAAACATGCCGCTTTCACGGTGGGCGGGCTCTCATTCACCCACCACGCCATCACCTCGCTGCTTCATCACGCTGGATGCCAAATTTAAAATGCAGCCGCAAACCCACCTCTCAGTGTTTCCAGCCCACAACTGCTGCACGGAAGACATTGCCCTGAAAGGCAAGACTGCAGCCCCCAGGTTCAATGATGCGTCCCTCGAGTGCCTTTTGGATGCAGCGGGGGCCCGCTGTGATGTCTTCTAACCTCGCTCTGGCTGCAGAGTGGGCAGCAAAATCATCAATCTGGCTTGGGAGGCAGTGGCAGCAGTGGTCAGCGCCAATGCCCTGCAAAAGAAGGCAGCCACCCAGAGTGGCAAGGTGATGAGTGATCTCCTCCATTCCGCCAGGGTAAATCATTCTTCTCATCACTCTCAACTCACACACTTACAAACCCATCACACATCCACAGGGCCCTCACACACTGCCAGTTCAAGGGACATCACCATTCACTCTCTCACACATACTTCGATTGTCCTTATCCCGTCCATGGCACTACTCACCATCCACACATGCCAATCATACTTATCATCTGACCCAGCATGCATCCTGCTTACAATCTCTCCATCTCTATTCATGCACACAACAGGAGGGAGAGGTAACAGATTGGTGGAGGAATGCCTGAAATCAAGGTCCTCAAGGACTTTGAAAACAGAACCATCCAGCTGGCTGGCGACGATTTGGACTGGTTCTGTGGTGATGGTGAGGGCAGAGGTGTTCTACCAAGTGAAGATCCAGCAGTGCAACACCTTCGGTGGGACCTAGCTTTAGAATATCCTCGAGATCACAATCTGGTAAGAACATCGCACTTTCTGATCCACAGCAGATGGAGGCAGAGACTGCCCAGGTTTCTGGCACTCAGAGGACTGCTGGAGACCAGAACGTTGCTGAGCCCAAGTCAGATGACAATCCTTTAGACTTGGTTATGTCACAGTTGCTGGAGCTGCAAAGGCAAGGTAGGGAATATCAGGAAAGAATGTGTGTTGCACTGGTCAGATTGCAAGGCACAATGGAAGAATCAATCTGCATTCAGACTAAGGTGATAACGCCGGCATGCCAACACACCAAGGTCAACACTGGTAGGATGGCGGCTGCCATGGAGACCTGGTCCAGGACATTGCTCCTGCATGGGCTGAACTCCATTGCTGATACCATAGTTGGCCTCCAACAGCATGTACGCGAGATGGGTGCAGGGCAGCACAATCTCAGTCCCGCCACCCCTTCTCCGCAAGGTGTCAGCCAGGAGCCCTCGGGCACCCATAGGGAGGAGGATCAACAGGTGTACCTCTTGGGGCCATCCATCCAGGTGACTCCGGCAGTGTCTGTTCCATCTGAATTCCCTCTTCCTGTGACTCTAGCAACTCCAGCTCCACAGCTCAAGGAGGGTGCCACTGCCACTCAGCAGGACCCTGAAAGTAGTCCGCGGCAATCCAGATCTCGGATTTCCAAAGGACGCCTATGAAGTTCATCAGAGACATCAGGGCTTAGCAGTCAGTAGGCTCCACCTCCACTGTGGATGTTCGGGGAGCACCAAGACGTAGCGACAGGATTAGGAAAGTTAAGAAGATGTAGTTGCACAACCTTGGCAAGGGTGTTAATCACTTATACACAATGTTCACTGTTGAAAATAAACCCCCAAGAATGTCCGCCTACCTATGGCTTCTTGTTCTGATGAGCAGTGTTTGTGTCACTCAGATGTGAAACCTTTCTGCACAGGATAAATACAAGTGTTTCAGTCCTGGCCTCTTCCCTGTGCCTTTGTGCAGCTTTCAGACCAAAGTGATGCTCCGGCCTCACAATCCCTGGACACATTACTGACGCCTGCACCTCGATGGGGCTTGTCATTGCTGTCAGAATGTTATGGGCAGTCATCACAGAGTTCCGTCATTCTCTCTGTGTGCTCTCAGCACCTTTAAGGAGAGGCTGGCCCCCATCTCTTCAGCATCTGTGACCAGTGATGCTGTGCTCCAAAAGCGCTCAGGTGCTGAGGGTGGGCAAATGATAAGATGCTTTTAAAGTTTCATGGCTGCGTCTCTATGATATGACCCTGATCACAAAGTGCAAGCGAGCTGCCCTTGGACAGACAGGAATCAGCCATTCTCGGAGACTATGAGAAGATCTATGGAGTGTCATTCCTCTGCAGTCGAGAGATTATTAGAACCTCCACTGAGATTCCATGACTGGATCGTTATCACAGAGCTGTGTGCGTTGCCATAAGCCAGACTCAAGTCAAACGTTCGTAGATGTAATGTGAGGATCTATGGTGTCTCCTCACTGTGTGTTGTCATCATCCTTTGCAAATCTAGCAGCTATGAGGTCCTCCCGAGCATGTCTGCCTCATCCGGCCAGTGCAAAGGCCTCATTGCCATCATCATCGCCTTCGAGGACCTCCTCATCCTCATCACCATTGATGTCTTCCTCAACAGCGGAGACCGTCAGGTCCTCCATCTCCTCCTCAGTCAGGTCCTCTCCCCATTGCAGCTCCAGGTTGTAAAGGGTGCAGCAGGTGACAACAATACATGACACCCTCTGTGGACTATGTTGCAGGGCTCCACCAGACCAGTCCAGTCACCGGAACCTTATTTTCAGCATCCAAATGGTCTGCTCCACCAAGTTGCGAGGTGCAGCATGAGCCTCATTATACCTTTGACCTGCTGCAGTCTGAAGCTGCCGCACGGGTGTCATCAGCCATGCCCTCTGTGGGTAGCCCTTGTCCCCAGGAAGTCAACCTTGCAGCCTCTGTGGACCCTGGAAGACGTCAGGGATCTGTGACCAGCTGAGAATGTAGGAGGTACGGAAACTGTGTGCTTGCCTGCAGGATGTGCTTGTGATGGTCACACACCAGCTGCACATTCAGTGAATGGAAGCCCTTGCGGTTGATATAGTTGATCCCTTGTTGCAATGGAGATCTGAGCACCACATGAGTGCAGCCAATGGCACCCTGCGCCTGTGGGAATACTGAGATCTGGGCAAATCCAATCGTTTATGCATCCTGGCTTTTCTGATCCCTGGCGACATGCACAGAGTTGTGTGCCCTCGCAAAGATGGCATCCGTGACCTCACAGATGCATTTGTGGGTTGAGGCTTGTGAGATTCTACAGAGGTCGCCTGTGGAGCCCTGAAAGGAGCCACTGGCATTAAAATTGAGCACCCTGGTCACATTCAGGGCCACAGGCAGTGGATGCTCTCAATGTCTCCATGGCCCAAAACCCTGCAGTAGCTGGCAGATGTGACCGACAAGTTCCCTAGATATGAACAGTCTTCGGCAACACTGGTCATCTGCAGGAATGAAACCTTGTGTCCACGGACCCTGGGTCTAGCTAGACACTGGCCAGCGATGGCTCGCTGTGGCTCTTCAACATCATGTGTGGAGGTCCCAGCTTCCTCCCTCTGCAAAGCCAGGCACCTCCACTGGTCTCTTCTTCATTGTCTTCACTCTCTGTAAGCCATGAGACATACAACTAGTTCACCAGGCTCCAAGGTCCTGATGTACTCCTCCTGCAGGATGAAAGAGAGAGATGTGTGGGTTAGCGTGAATGTACTAAGAACCTGCCTTGGTTAAGTCTGAAGGCCCCTTAACACATCCCGGAGAATGCTGGACACCACTTGGATGGCCAGAGTGTAGTGTGCTGCATGGCTGCCCGAAACCCCACCCACATTCGCCCCACTCCACCTGACCAACTGGCAGCAGCTTTGCCCACTGGACTACATGCTGTGCTCTCAGCCCAGGCGCAGGCATTCTCCTAACCCGCACTGCAAGGCTGCACTGTTAGCTTGAACCATGGGAGAGACTGGTCCAAACTGGGATGATGACATTGCAAGGGGCTTTGAGTGCTTCCACTAGTGACTGCTCCACGGCCAGCTTTAGCAAGGAGATTGTATATCGTGTCCAGTCATCCAACTGTTCTGTAGTCCACTAAAATGTTCATTAGTTTGCAGTTTGTGTCCAAGGAGTGAAAAGCTCTGGAACACTTTCATGCCCCTGCGTCACTTGAGTGAGCAGATAAGCTAGAGGCCTGACTCCAAGCATATCAATGTGGCTGCATCTGAACTGTCTCAGCTGCAGAGCAATGGTCACTTTATACAAGGTTTCCCTAATGCCTGGCCTCTTTCCTCCCTACCACCCCATATATGCTTGTGTATTCCCTTCAGCCCTTGCCCCCACCTCCCAATCAACTCAACTGCAGGGCAGCCCTTGCCCCCACCCCTCCAACGTGCCTCAACCCTGAAATCCAACAGTTGACCCGGGCAAGCGCTATGCCACGTTACTGTGCACTCACCTCAAAGTTCCCCTCAAAGTGCAGCCCGCCAAATGCAGGCTTTATATATATACTGTTGTGAAACATGTTGGTGTGCAATCACGTTGATGTAGGTGGACGATCCAGCGGCGGGGGAATGATTCTGCTGGGCTTGCCTTATAATGATATGCAGATGTATTACAATGATGTTGCTGATGTCCTTTGGTGGGAAAGCTAAGTGGATGATTGCAAACTGGTTTCACAATGTCATGAAACCAATTTCTGGCCTTCTAGCCATATTGTCCGCTCATGGCTGCCCACCATGCCTGATGCTAGCGGGCATGGATGATGCCGCCCATTGTCTTTAACTTTTCAACATTCCTTCCAGATGTTTTGTTTGCTTTCCTATTTCCCTGAAGGTACCATCTTTCTCTGGGATATGATTCCACAGGCACCAGTACCTTAGCAAATAGCCATTCTTCACACGTGACCTAAGACAATTGTCGCAAAGCTGTGCTTTATATCAAAAATAACTTCACGCATTTACTGGCTGAAAACCACTGAATTTTTAAAGACTGAAATAGCAGCTGCAAAGATTGCCGCTGAGAGTCAGGTGACTTTTGTAACTTCTGCACAGACTCAAAATTACCTCAAGTCTTCAGAACGTTCTTAATTAAATGACCATGGGCAGGCTGCGCTCCCTTGAATGGATGTGCTGGAGACAAAATCATTTGTGGAATTTACATCTCCTATTGTCTGTGTGTTTACCCAATACTCAAAACCCTTGGACTCCTAGCCTTGTTGTCTCCATGCTCAATACCTAATGAAGAGGACTGCAGAGAAACCAACTTATCATAAGCAGGTGTGAACAACCTCCACGCATTCTCCACTTCTAACTTTGAGTCATTTGTGTGGACAATTGAGGTATTGATCATGTGGACATATGGTTGAAACTGAATTCAGATAGCAAATCTTATTACGTCATGAGCCAGGAGAAACAAGTAGCACAAAGGAGCCAGGGGACAGAACATCCCGAGGTGTGGGAAAGAGGGGAGTCATCCTACCTCTCCCCACATGATTGCAACACAGTGAATATTGGATAGCTACTCAATAGGCTGGATGACAACAGCTTGCATTTATATAGCACCTATAATTTAGAAAAATGTTCCAAGGTGCTTCACAGGAGTGAATTAGATATTAGGCAAGTGACCAAAAGCTTGATCAAAGAAGTAGTTTTTAAGGAAAATCTTAAAGGATAAAAGAGAGGAAATTTAGTGAGGTCATTCCAGAACTTAGGGCTTAAGCAGCTGAAGGCATGACCACTAATGGCGGAGCAATTAATATCAGGGATGCTCAAAGGCCAGAACTGGGGAAGCATCAAGATCTTTGAGGACATCACAATGGACCTCCATGCTAGCCTAACAATGTTTGCAAATTTTTGTAGCATGGTCACTGGATAATGATCAAGAGTAAGGAAGCCTGGCTATGTTTTAGCTTCCCTTGCCTGAGGACACTGAACTATAGAGACTCAAATATTGCCAGGACCAAGATTAGCTGACACATCTCAAATGGATTTGGTAGCGTTGACCTTTGGTCTTTGTGGCTCAGCTCCCTCCTATACAGTTTATTTGCTCACTGATTGGGGAACAGCATTTCCCTTCACAGTTGTTATTGTTGGAGAAGTGTTTTTCAGAGAACATTTCACAACTTGATTTCTTTATTATCAGGATTCTATTGACTATTAAACATCTATTCCACAACAAAATAACTCAAAGGTCCGACGCACTCACTCATTGTTGCTTAAATCTAAGCCATCTGCAGTGACATTATAAATATGTTTCGATAATAGCACCATTGCTGCACTGTGATGTCACAGCAATTTCATCACACCATTGTGAAGAGATGGAGGTAGCGGAGGATTTTAAAGCAATAGCAACTCAAAATTCTTTGAAATGGAATTTTCAGAAGGACATCAGACTGTTCTTTTAAAGGTGTCCAATCACAAAGTAATGGAAACAGCAAATATCTGGAATGGAATTAGCTATTTAAGAAATGAAGACTTGAAACATTTGCATTTATGTAGCACTTTTCGCAACCTCAGGGCATCCAAAAGCTCTTACAACTAATAAAGTAATTTTGAAGTGTAGTCACTGTTGTCAATTTGCTTCCAGGATCACAAACAGCAATGTGATAAAGATCAGATAATGGCTGGGATTTTCCTTGCCCACTGGCGTCGGGCATGTTCAGTGCCATGAGCAGTCAATGTGGCGAGAAGGCCTAAAAATCGGTTTCACGACGGCGTGAAACCAGTTTACAATTGTCCACTCCCCCCGCCAATGATGGGCCACGTTTCCCGCCGTTGGAAGTCCTGAACCTCATTGTAATATGTCAGCATATCATTATAAGGCCAGCCCGCTGGACTCATCCACCCCCCACTGCTGGATCGTCCACCCATGTCTGCAGGAAAACACTCCAACGTGTTTCACAACACCTGGTGGGCTGCACTTGACTCGGGATCTCAAGGTTTGTTTTCCTATTTTGCTTTGGTCAGCACTCGCAGTCATCAGTGTCAGGATTCACAGACAGCACCACGTCACTTTTAGAGGGGCTCACGGGTAGGTCTCTACCTACCAGATCAGCCATATGTGGGTGGCTTTTCAATGGCTGCAGGGCAAGGTCTTTTTTGGGGAAGGGGCAGAAGTGGCCTCAGGCAAGGGAAGAGGCTGCAGGATGAGGGCTACACTGGAGAAGGAGGGTATCCCAAGGTATGTGGGGGGGCAAGTGTTGATCTGTGCAAGTGGACTCAAGATGGTGATGCTCGAGAAGGCAGTCTCCAGAGGAGATGAGGTCAGATGGACATGTGCGGGTACGTGTGTGAGAATGGGTGGTGATGTCCCTTGCGCTGGCAGTGACTGAGATACCAGGGAATGTGTGATGGGCTTGCTTAGGGTGATGAGATGGTTGCCATACCCTGGCTGCACAGATGAGATCATTCATCCTCTATCTGCATCGAATGGCCAGACTCTTCTGTGCAGCATTGGCACTGACCACTACTGCCATCGCCTGCCATGCTGGTTTGGTGATGCCGCTGTCCATCCGGCAGCCAGAGTGGGGGTAGAGGACATCATGGTGGGCCTCCACAGTGTGCAAATGGCATTCCAGTGACGCATCATTAAACCTGGGGGTTGCAGTCTTTTTGCCTTTCATGGACATCCTCCCTGCAGCAGTCGTGGGCTGGAAGCACTGAGAATTGTGCGCGGCCCAGCGTGATGAAACAGCGAGGTGATGGCGTAGCAGGCGAATGTGAGCCCACCCTCCATGGAAATTGTGTATTTCCCGGGAATGCATAAATAATGTGGCAGGTTTGGGACAATACGCCGTGAAAATCGGCCACTGTGACTGGTGGGTAAAATATCGTTTTACCCGCCTGCTACTGCACTTAGTACAAATCTGGGATGATCCACCCAATGTGATGTTGATTGAGGAATAAATATTAGTCAGAACAGGCTGGAAATAACTCCCTGTCTTCTTTGAAGTGGTTTCATGGGATCTTTTACATCCACCTGGCAGGAAGAAGGGATCTCGGTTTAACATCTCATGTGAAAGACAGCACCTCCAGCGGAACTGCATCCCATTTGTCCTGTACTGGAGTTACTGGAGTAACCTAGATTTAGTGTTACTATCTTTCAATCCAAGATAAGGGCTCAGATCATGTGTGTAAACGGCTTTCCCCACTGTCAGTGATATCATTTGATTGTGAATGCCCTGATCCCAGAGATTCAGCAATTGTACCTACGTTGACAAATATGAATCATTTTGGCTTCACCGAAACAGACAGTTAACCACTTAAAAGTAAAAAGTACGATCAAGAAGATCTGAAGTTAGATTCCTGGCCTGTGCTCAGTTAGCGAATCTCAGCCAGACAGCACAGGGACACCACAGATGGCTCTAACAACCCTTGGTTAGGTTATGGAAAAGTGGGCTAGATTTCCTGCTGCTGATCTCTGCCCATTGATGGAATGTGAGGACTTGCGGGTATTGTACGCTCAGCGTTCTGCTCCGCTGTGCTGTTCCAGTGGCTGTGTACTCCACTGACACACACACACACATGAAGAATTATGTTGTGGGCGAGATATTGAAAGGCAGCAGATGACTGGAGCACAGGTCAGTAACTTCAGGGGAGTGAGGGCGACTATCCGAAAAGAAGAAAATAGAAATGATATTCTGAAAACTGAGCGAGAACTCTTAAAACAAAATGGTCTCGGCTCTCTGGGATTGTGTTGGAGATGTGCGTCTTGCCTGTCTTTTGCCCTTTGCTGATGGAATTTGGAGAGTTCTGCAGCGTCAGGAGATGCCTGGGATTAGCTGTTCTATTCTGACTGCGTTTCTCACTTAAACTGTAAAACTTCAAACTCCCAGCAGCAACTTTATGATGTCTCAGGGGGCTGTCCAGAGTCAAACAGATCACTCGTGGCATCATAAAAAGGAGCTTATGTCCCTTACACATAATTAAACAAATTGAACCCCGAGTTTATTGGGATTTCATTCTAACAGATGAAACCCTTTGAGTTTTTTTTTGGAGAAAAAAACACTTGTCATTAGTCCAGTAAATACAGGCTCAAACTATCAAAAAGCAATGTCAGGAGGGAGACACAACTCATTAAGTTGGGAGGGGCTGGAGGTGGTGACTGCATTTCTACCAAATCAGCGAATAATTATTAAGTCCTCTGACGGCCCATTGGCAGTCAAGGTCCTGGTTCAATCCCCAGTTATGCCAAGCTAGCAGGTTTCAACCAGGGCAGTGAGTTGAGTGTTTCTGCCTCCACCACCAGACCAGGCAGTGAATTCCAAACACCCACCACCCTCTGGGTGAAGAAGTTTTCCTCATGTGCCCTTTAACCCTTCTACAAACACTTTAAGTCTCTGCCCCCTGGTAATTGAACTTTCACTAAGAGAAACAGGACATCCCTGTCCAGTTGATCTAGGCCCCTCAAAATCTTGTACACCTCAATCAGGTCACCCCCTCAGCCTCCTTAGTTCCAAGGAAAACAACATATTTGCTACATTTGCATTCATTCTCCATTTTGTAATCTGGATTAAATACCGATCTTGGTTCTCCCAGCTATCTCACTGCCAATTGCAGGCTCCTTGACCCAGATGAGTTGAAACCAATGGAAACCATTTATTTATCACTCAATCCTGGATTAGAGGATTAGACAAATCATAAAAAAAACCTTGCTTTATTATGAGTAAATTCTCTTGCTTTATTATAAGCAAAATTGGACAGAAGAAGGAAAATATCAAACAAAATAGTCAAGAAACATTGTGGTTACTGTCAAGAGATGGCTGAAAATGACATAAATTATAACATGGAAACATAACATAACATTCAGCCCAAACATGCTGTGTTTTTTATCCTCAACATGAGCAGTCATTCTAAGCTTGTTCTCATAATTCTTTATTTCCCTTTTAGTCAATCTGAGTTTCTGCTATTTGCATTTTTTTCCTGTTCTAGAGCCAACAACATTGTATGTTGCAAATGAATCCCAATCAAGTGAAAGGGTAAAGTCTAAAATAGTTGTATCATTAGTGAAGTATTTATTATTCATTGGGTTGTCGGCCCTGTAATGTTACGGTTGTGTATGCAGTCTACTTTTAGTTCAAAGTTGCTTAGTTTAGCCAGTAATTCATTTTTTAGCATGAAAAATGACTTTGGATTATCTTTAGACTGTATTGTGGTACATTTTGTAACACAAAAGATGGCAGCCAATAGATCCACTCCAGTGATCTGGCTCACTCATCTGAAGCCAACAGTTTGTTCAAATGAAATGTTTACTGAATCTCACTCAAAGATCCCAATATTTTTGGTGCTTTTTATTCAATGAATGAATTTATGGCCAGCAGTTAAAAGGTTATGTTTTCAGCTTGTTTCAGCCCTCATCACCTGATGTGTATCAGTCCTGACTCACCTGTGCATTCTGCAGGTGTTGTCTACAGTGAGAAAGCACTTATCCTCAGGAAATGATGATTCAGACCCATTCCAGTAGTCATCAGATGAAATTGCTTGTGACAGATGCTTTAGGTAATGTTCCTCTCATTCTTTCTTTACACGCTGAGGGCTTCATGAGAGTTTTGACATGTTTTTCAGTTCATTTGAAGCGTGATGTCTGCAGGAAGTTTGGAACCATTATCTTCAATGTTCATCAGCTATAGATCGAGGTCCAAGATGGTGTCATAGACCAACACTTCTGGAATTGGCTGTCCATTAGCAACATGTCAAAGGGAAAATTTTTTAGTCAGAATCAGACCTTCCAGAAGGCAGCTTTGCATTCGTAAATAACACTGGATAATTGCTCCTTCACTAACAGAGAACTGCTATTAAACATAAAATAATTTTCAGTTGGAGGAAAAGTCATTAAGCCCAACATGCCTCTACTTTTTGATATGGATCATTCCCCCCTACCCATTATTTCTTTCTAATCCTCCATCCCTTCTTTCACACTGGATCCATTTACGTTGTCTGCTTCAATGATGTTCCTGTTTGTCTGCAGACTTTTCACCATAATGAACATTTTCTCTGATCAACTTGATCAGATCCCTTCAGAATCTTGAACATTTCAATAACACTAGTTTGATGTCTCCTCCTGCCCTAAGAAAATAAATATAATTCCCTTAATATTTAGCCAGATGTGGCACTCCTGTCTGATTTAGAAGAGTGTAGGTTCAAGTCTCACTCCAGGGACATGAGCACTTGAGTTCACACCTCAGTATAGTATTGAGGGAGTGCTCCACTATCTGAGATGCCATCTTTTGATGAGATGTTAAACCAAGGTTTTGCCTGTTCTCTTGGATGGTTGTAAAAGATCCATGGCAGTATTTGAAGAGGAGCAGCAGGGTTTTACCTGGTGTCCTTGCCAATATTTATCTCTCAGCTAACATGTCAAAAACAGATAATCTGATCATTATCTCATTGCTGCCTGTGAGTCCTTGCTGTCACATTTCCCAACATTACAACATCGAATACACTTCGAAAAAGTACTTCATTGGCTGTAAAGTGCTTTGGGACATCCCGAGTTTGTGAAAAGCACTAAACAATCTCTCTCTTTCTGGCTTTCTTTCTGTAAATGTCTTATTTGTGTTTCTTTTAAATTAAGAGCTTTATCTCCCTCTGTACGTCTGGCCTACCCAATATAAATCCAGCAATACCAACAGTAATGTACATTTAATTTTAATGGAATGCTTTAATGCACCATTTAAGGTAGAAAAATATTCCGAAGTCCATCATGGAGGTGCAATAAGAAACGGAGAGCAGGCAAAAGAAGGATGTTTGGGACCACAAGCTTGGTCTATGAGGTGGATTTAAAGGAGAAGAGGGACAGAATTCCAGTGTGTGGAGCATTGGCGCTGAAGGCATGGGCACTAACGGGGAGACAGAAGGGGGAATGTACAAGAAACCAGAGTGAGGGAAGGTAGTTAACAAACCAGCGAGAGGCAAGGTCATTTGGGATTTAAACCTGAGGATAAGACTTTTAAATCTGAAGTATTGACAGACCAGGGGCCACTGCAGGTAAGTGACGGCAGGAGAGCTGCATGAACATGACTTGGTGGGGGATAAAATACAGACGGCAGAGTTTTGGATGAGCTGAAATTTGATGGGAGGCCCATCAGAAGAGCATCAGAATAGCTGAATCTGGAGTTCTCAAAAGCATGCACAAAAGTTTCCAGAACAGATGGGTTAAGATAAGGGCAAGATGGGCAATGTTTTGAAGTGGAAGTAGGTGGTCTTTGTGATGGAGGGGATGTGCTGTGGAAGCTCAGCTCCTGAACAGTCTGGTTAAGCTTGAGACAGTGGCAGGAGAGTG
Organism: Carcharodon carcharias; assembly: GCF_017639515.1. NCBI lineage: Eukaryota > Metazoa > Chordata > Chondrichthyes > Lamniformes > Lamnidae > Carcharodon > Carcharodon carcharias. The sequence goes on from NC_054479.1 coordinate 25,169,588, forward strand.
GATTGGAATTTCTGACAGTTTTTAGCTGGAGGAAATTGCACTTCATCTAAGAGTAGATATCTGGCAAGTAGTCTGGCAACAAGAAGCATTGGATGGGTCAAGGGAAATGCAGAGCTGGGTGTCATCAGCATTCATCTGTGATCTGACCCCAGGCCCAATCTTAACTCTGTGTAAGTGAATGGGTTTTGAGTAAGTTAAAGTCTGTCCCCACCCCCACTCAATAACTGCTCCCCCCGCCCCCCCCACCCACCACCCACACTCCTCATGCCTGCAGATTATGTTACCAATGGAAAACAATGAAATGAGAAAAAGAGGCCACTGATAGAGCCTTGGAGGATTCCTGTGATGATGGGTGAAGGAGCAGAAAGAGAACCCATTGCTAGAGACACTCACGGCTACAACATGATAGATAAAAGTGGAACTAAGTGAGCACCACTAAGCTTGACAATGGGGAGAGATGTACAAGGAGTATAGTGTGTTTGACTGTATCGAAGGCTAGAGGAAAGCTGAGGAGAATGTGGAGAGGGATGGTCACGGCCACAGAGAATGTTGTTTCTGACTTTGCTTAGACCATTTTGCTGCTGTGACAAAGGTGGAAACCTGAATGGACAGATTGAACCCGGGAATTGCAGGAAGATGAGCATGGATTTGAGATGCAACAACGTGTTCTGTGATCTTGAAGTGTTACTTCGTAATCTGGAATTCAGAATGGAAAAGAGGGTTGAGGGGTGATAGAGGTCAAGGGCAAAAGGAAAGTAAAATTGAACGAAAGAGGGAGGATTTTTTTGACAAAATAAATTCAGTGATCTTGAAGATGAGCGGGAGTTTGGAGGTGGCAAAGATAAAGGGTGAGGGTTAATCTTTTTGTGGAAGAGGTAATCACATTGGTTTTGAAATGGAGGCGTAGAGAAACTGAGGAAAGCAAATTATTTACAGTGTTAGCTGATAGCTGGAGCAGGGAGGGACATTGGGTGGTTTAACAGTTTAATGGGAATGTGATCAAGAAAATAAGCATGGATCTCATGGGTTCAGGGTAAATGGTAGAGAAGCTAGGGAGAGATGCAGGTTCAAGTCTAGAGAAGAGGTAACCCTGAAGAGATTTGGCATAGAATCCTGAGGGGTGGGGGGATTGTTAGGGGGTGTTGGTTGGCAGGGTTGGAGTAAATCAGAGGTGGCTGCACTGATGGTCTCAACCTCAGTGACAAAGAAGTCCATGAGCTCGTCACTTGTTAGAGATGAGGGCAGAGGGAGAGTGAAGAGGGATCTTAAGGGACGGTTGGAAATGGAGAAAGGAAACCAGGGTTTATCTTTGTTGTCCAGGATGATTGTGGAGTAGTGGAATTAGGAATTAATGGAATTCCAAAAAGAGAGAGGCCTGATAACTACCAGAAACAATCAAGCCTGTGCTCCTGGGAATTGAGGAAACAAAGGAAAAGCCAGACTGGGGGAATGACCGGCATGGTGGACAGTAAAACTCTTCTTCACAAATTACTCAACATCCAACCAGGGACAGATTAACACATAAACCTATGGGTCCCATGACTTGGAGACCCAGACAAACATGGGTCCTCTGTACAGCTCACCATAGTGCAGGAAGCTGCATACTGCCACTGGTTCAGTTTCATTCAAGTGCACTATATTGTAATTTGATTGTTTAAGTATTAATGCAGTGTTGGCCCCTTTCTTTATGTATTATATTACATGTTTGAATTTTAATGGATTTAGGAGATTGTGGCAGATTGTACATGGTCTATGGAAGAAGTGATTTGATAGCTCAAATAGCCATTTAGGTTTTTATCAGGGGTATCACACATAGGAAGAAACCTAAGAACAGGACCAAGCCATTCAGCACCTTGAGGTTGTTTGACATTCAATTAGGTCATGGCGATTTATATCTTCATTCCACCAACATGCCTTGGTTACAAAACCCTTAACACCTGCGCCTAACAAAAATCTATCAGTCCCAGTTTTGAAATGATCTGTTGACCTAGCTTCAACATCTCTTTGGAGGAGAGAGTTCCAGATCCATACCTTAAGATATTGTTGCACAGACAATCTTTGATGATTGAAGTTGTCTTGCTACACTACTTTAAAACAAATCCCAGGATCCTGTCAAGGGAATTTTACTTACAAATGAAAAAGAAATCTGCATGGTAATAATTGTATTGTGCAATTATCACCTATTGCTATATTTCCCAGAGGAGCTGAGAGCCCTCACCTTGGTCAGCTGTGTACTAATTAGAAGTATATTCCAGGCAAAGCTTGGTACATAATAGATCCCTTCAAATTTTCAAAAACTTAAAAACCATTTTTGCCTAATTAAGATTGTGCCTCTCTGTTAATGGATTAATCCACAGGTGATGTCATACACCTACAAATGTGACTTAAAGCCCCAAAAGACAAGAAGAACTGATACACGAAAAACAAATTGCAGATGAATTAATTTAATAAAATGAGAAACGCAAACCTAATTTTCCCAGCCAATTATTGGAAAGCGATCCTGATTCCTACAGACCAGGCTATCGGCATATATGCATGAGTACATCAACCGGTAATAAAATTTGGAAACGCTTCTACATCAAAACCTGGGCAATTTGTGGGTATAAATTGGTGATCATCAGCACAGCCTGCGTGATGTTGGCCTTTGTCTTTCCAGTGATGTATAGTCAGCAGGCGACTGGCAACATTGGTGCACGAGATCTTATTGACCTAGCCTCAACACCGCTTTGGAGGAGAGAATTCCAGGTCCATTTCTGTTGTAGGGTGTAGGTTACAGTTCTGAAAATCAGTAGATCTTGTAGTCATACGTAGGTTAACTGTAAGTCTTTATAGACTCAGAACTATTTACAAATATACAGTAAAGGGTACAAGCTGGAAGCTGTCTCCATGCTTGCTGGTACACACGGCCCTGTCCAACGCTACACTGACCCTGCATGCAGGTCATGTGCTCTCTTATATCACTGTGATGGCGGTACTGTACTCAGTCCCACATTATCCCTATATGTACCAGACCCTTATACCATAATTCCCTGCTCTAAATCAGTCTTTCCATGTCCCCAGTCACCACTGGTAGTTTGGAAGGGTCTGCAGTGCAAGAGTTCAGTGCAATTGACTGTAGAATTTTAGACCTTCCTCAGCCTTCAAATTTAAATTTGATAAAATTGAAAGCTCAAAGGCTTTACTCCTTTGTATATTAGTGAGCTTCTTTTTATGGCAACCAATGCTTCCATCTTTTCCCCAATTCCAGTATAACCTGGCCATTCGGAGTTGCACGATGGCAGCCCCTTCCTATTTGCAGGGGCGGGGGAAGCAGGTGATTCCTGAATTACCCTCAGTACCACTTCACCTGAATTTATTGGTGCTGGTTAATCCGGCACCCCACATGCTGACTGTCTAGAAAATTGTCATCCAGTTGGCAGCCTTTAAACGGTATTATTGCAATTTAAAAAGATCAAATGGGCATTACTTGCATTGCAGTTAAGAAGGAGTGTGTATGCTGTGTAGGTTCGTATTACCAGAATCCATGTTTTATTGAAATTGTGGCTGTTAAGAGGTGTTAGATTCGACAAGTTCAAAGGGTGAAGTTTCAACATGGTGTAAATTGCGAGGAGATTCTTTAACTCCCACACAGGTTGACTCTGGTTTCCTGAGCAATGCATTTAACGATGAACTGAAGGTTGCAGCCAAGAGTCTCCAAAGTGGTAGGGTGGTAGCAGGTCCAAGTTTTCATTCAACCAAGCTGGAAAACTAATGTGATTTAATACATTTGTTAGCTGGGAATGGTCAGGAATTAAATTTGTTGAATGGGCATTTTACCTCTTGCCCTGCCTATTTTCATTTTCCTTCATCCCTTCTTTGCTCAACATTTTCATTTGTGGGAATGGGCAGTGAATATTGTGAACTTTTGATTTGAAAGGGAAATGATAGCTCACTGAATCCTCTGTATAGAGCACGGGATAGTGAACAGGAGGTGGGGCAGAGTTTTCTCCTGAAAAGAGGGAGACCAATTACAGCATTCACCACCTAGGGTGTGGTCAGATAATTCAATCCAGATTAGGGAAGGAAGTAGGAATTTTCTTGCACTACCTGTCTCAGTATTACACCAGTCTTGCTTCACAATATCTATGGCAGGTGCATCCCTGATGGATCTAAATTGACAGATTAGGTGAGTGGTTGTGGTGAACAACACACCTATATGCTACCGTCCTAAAGGATGACAAACCCGTTGGACATGAATGAAGAAGGCAATTTCAATTTGTCAGGGGCTGTAAGCATCATTAAACTTGCATCTCACCCTCAGGGTAAGTGATTTCGCCATAGACCGAAAGTATTTTACATTAAGCCCTGTTGTGTAATTCAGACTGAGGTCTGGTTCTTGACAGCTGCACTCTTCCTCTTATTTAAACCCCGCAAAGTTAGACATGGGCCAAGCCAAATTTCTGGCTTTGAGTACTACTTGGCAGTGACCACCTTCAATGCGAGTAGGGAAAATTCACCAATTGTTAGGCAAACTAGCAGATGGAATGTTGCTTGAGTGGGGTGATGGATTTTACTGGGTCACGGGAGGCATCAGATGGAGACCTTCACCTTAAAAAGAAAAGTTTGAAAGGAACATAGATTCTGCAAAAGGGTCAGTTGTATCACAAGGATGATCGCCATCATGCCAACTGCTTTAATTGGCTGAAAGGCTGGGATCCCTTCTCCATGATTCTTGCTCCAAATCCCTCTTCCCAAACCTTTAATCCAAGACCCCTGCTTCCAGAACTTTGCTCCTTTGGGACGGCAACATATGCACCACCCTTATAACTGGCCTCTAGGTGGTACGCTAGAGTGGTGTATGTGACAGTCCTGTCAACATTTACTCCGCTCTGTACCTCATCTAGCTGAGATCAGGAACTCACCATGCGAGGAGCTGTGAGGTGGATCCCGTTTCTCTGTCGATGGTAAAGTGCACGTACAATGCTGTACTACGCAGTTAAGCAAACCCAATTTCAACCAAGGGGGATCTAAAAGGGGGAAAAAAACAAGATGTAAATACTTAGCTATGGAATTATCTGAGCAACTTATCTCTATATGACAGGGATGCCCCCTATTGGCCCAGTAGTGAACTAATGGAGCCTATTTCCTTTGTTGCTTCATAAGTTGGACGGTTGAACTCACTTTTGTATTAAACATGTGGATAAACAACAATCATGTTTTATTCAGCAGTCTACGAGTTACTTGTTGCGCAAAAGGGGATCATGAGGCTTTGGAGTAGGCAGGGATATTGCTTTCTACACTGGATCTTGAAGTGAGCTGAACTAAGGAAGGAGCTGCTTAAGCTGACTGCTGTTTGTTCTGAGAGGAAAGTCTCTGCTTCCAGAAAATACATTGACATTTTTAAACAAGAAAATGATAGTCAGAATTGCTTGTTACAGGAAAAACTCCTGAGTGTGTGGCTTCCCCAGTGTTTAGTCATCTAAGAAAGCCACAAGTATAAGAGTAGATCCACGTATCAGAAGATGAAAGTTTGTTTGTGGTCTATGGTGGAATCACTCACCCTGAGGATGACCGTACTAAATTAATTGATCTCAGCTTGGTGTAATCTTGCTACAAAGTGTCTTTTCAGCCCTGGGTTAATGAAAGATGGTGGGTATGAGGGGGTGCCATGGCGGTGAAGGGGGGTAGGGGGTGGTGGAAATCAGTCCGGTTGTCCAAGCCCCATCACTATCCAGTGGCCCCTGGTGGACCATGTATGAGGATAGGACTTGACTAGCCTGTGATGCCCTCTACAGTTAAATAGTCACTCAATATTCACTGTTTAAACTCACACATGAAGAACGGTGACTTGGGTACGATACCAGGGGGACTTTTAATGTCTGAGGAACCTGTACCTCAGCAACAACTCAGGGCTTTCGGGAGAGAAGAGGTAAAATAACTCCTGAGAGTCCGAGTGTGAATCAGATTTGAGAGGCAGGTGTACTGCAAGTGGCTGTGTCATGTCTCAAAGTACATCTACCACCAACTGCACTACTAGTGAGGGTGACTAGATATCAAGTTACTATGTGCTTCAGCAGAAGGATGAATGATTTCATTGCTAAAACATTCTGTGTCCTTATCTGTGGGGCAATTACACAAAATGTACGTGTTTACACGGGTACCAGTTTGGCAAGGTGCATCACGATCTACAGATATCACTGTTCAGATATCCGGTTACAGCACACTGCACATGACTCATCCATGCTCCTGACATGCTCTGACATTGAGGTACAAAGAATTCTCCTGTTCTGTTCTTCAGGTGGTCTGTAATTCTTCAGTAGTTGCATGGAAAAAATATTCAATGATTGGAAAAAGGGAAGCCCAACACAAGGTGAACGTTGCCACCAAATTTAATCTTTTATTTATTCCTGATTGCAGCACCATGATTCTCTTTCAATATTTTGTAATTGTGGAGTTTCTGTTTGCTCATACTGTAAGGTTACTTAGTGTGTCATTATCCAGCATTGCTGTTTATTCAGCAGCACAAGAGTTACTCTTATGTGACTGTCTCAACTTGCTGTTTATTTAGCAGGGTAAGGGTCATCCATTGTGTAAATCTCTGAGGAGTAGGGTAGGAGGGAGGGGACTGAGGTTTTACATTTTCCTTGTCTTGGCTTTTTGGCATCTCTTCCAACTGATTAGTGAATGGATGTGCCAATGCAATATCAGCAAGCGTCAGGCCCTGTAGCCTGCTACTGAAACATTTACACTTTTGTAACGATCAGGCAGCTGCCATGGTCAATTTTTGAGGTATCTGTCCACATATTATTGATTTATCAAGTTAAATTTTGCAACTTGCCATGATGGATTTTGAACTCAAGACTTTTAGGCGAAATAAAGTGGATTTTCAGTCATGTAAAGTGTGCAGGTTTTCAGTGGTTATGAGATTAACTATCCCTCCTTGGCAGATAGAAAATTAACCAGTGTGAATTGAAGCAGGTACAAGTTCCCTCAATATTACCTTTTATCAGGTGGCTTATTGCTGACCATCCACAGAGTCTCTCAAGACTCACTTTTTCTCTAACTGCTTTAGACTGATTCCTTAATTCAAACAAGATAGGCTGATAAATACATTTCAGAAAAAAAAATGACCAGTGCAAAGGAGATTTAATCAATGTGTCTTTTAAACTCGACAAAAGCTGCCAATCAAACCTACGTACAAACTAAACGCACAAGTTGCTTGTCTAGGAATTGAATGGGTTGACTTTTCTTTCAGTTATCTGAACAGACGCAACCTCTACATTCTATGGCTTTGTGCATGCAAATAAACTGAATCTGTTTTAACCCCATATGAACTGGGAGAAAAAGAAGGAAGGCAACACCATGATGCATCATGAACAAAATTAGTGGTGCATGAAAACAATCGAAATGAATAGTTCATCTGTTAGATTATTATGAAATAAAATAACAGCCTGGACTGGGGTCGTAACAAATAAGAACTGGAGTTGAAACTTGGGCAACAAATCCCTCATGGGGCTAACCTTGGCATAATGAGTGGCAAATCAATCACAATAGAATTGGGGCTGGCCCCTTAATCTGACCAAAGTTGGCTGTCAGTCTGCTATAGTCACTCCTGATTGGGTCTACTTCTGAACTGTAAGAAGGCAGGCCAGTATGTTGGTGTCCTTGAAGTAGAAATCATTGATTTAATTTCATAAGGTGTTGAAAACTTTAAATAGCTGGTTGATTTTGATGAGATTGCAGTGATTTCAGTGCCCACTGCTGCTTCATCTTACTCACGCAACATTCCTACGAGTACGTACAATGACTTTCTTGTTTGGAATCAAATAGTCTGTTCTCAAATACCTGAACACAGTTCTTTGTTTTTGAAGAGTTTATCTGTCATCTACATTGCCATTTCTCAAAACTCATTCCCAAAAAGGAGAGGAAAGGCAGAATTAAAACAGGGACAATCTCCAAACATACTAACGTAAGTCCATATGTAAATGAAAAAGCCTTGCTGGATAGACACTCCACACTGAGACAGGCTGATGTGCCAAAGAAAGCTGTTTACTAGGACAGTTGTGTGCTTTCTGGGGGTTCAGGCAAAGAACAGTGTTACAAGGGATGGCGGTAAATGAAGAGAGGAAGTAAGAGAAGTGTAATTGCTTCACAAACTGGTACAAATGACAGAATGAACCCTCTTAAAGGGCATAATGATGAGGAGACTGCTTGAGAAAGTATGTGGGTAAATGATGTCTAAATTTTTGATGTGTGATTGGGGTTGTTGAAAGGAACGGCAGAATAATTGGCTTTAATGATTAGCTCAAGACATAACACAAAAAGAAAATCTTATGCTTGTAAATAACTAGAGGACATTTCCTGGGAAAGATAGGTTTTCAGAAAGAATGAGTTTCATTTGACTATAGTGGCGGCTAACAGACTAGCTCAGCCTGAAGAAAGCTCCATTGGGAAGCATCTAAATTGATTTGGACAGTGGATACTGTAGCTTATAATGTATGTCGTTCCACTTGGATGAGGCAGGGTAGCTGATAGTGGTGGTAGCAATTTAATGAATTTCAAATGTGGGGATTAAGGTTGTTTATATAGGGTGAGCCACTTAAAATATGTATGGAATTCCTGATGAGTATAGGTATTAGAAATGAAATACTGGAGTTACAGGCTGATGCCTCCATTGGGAATTTATGGTACACTGTTATCCCTAAAATCTGGCTGGATAATAGTAATGGGTAAGGAAATTTATTTAGGCCCATTTTTAAGCCTCATATGGGCAATGCACATGGAGCACACACCTCAACTGAGAAGCCTAAGGCTAGCCTAAAATTGGGTCTCAGGCCTCATTATCATAACTTTGGTGCTTCCACAGGCAGCTTGCCCGTATTAGTAATATGAATGTCAAACCACTTGTCTCACTGGTGGGAAAATTCCAGGAGGGAGGAAAAAAAACAGATGGGGGATTGATCATGGGCTGGTAGTGGCCCTCAGGAGTTCTATGCAGTCAGGAGAAGCACTTTCTTTTGACGGCAGCTGATTGCAAGCTACACTTGCATTTTGAAAACCTGAGCAGAGCAGATGTCAGGCATGGGGCATCATAAAGGACGTGACACATGATCATTTGACATTTTAGTGGTTTTCAGCATGGTTTAATGAAATGTAGGTCCTCCCTCAGTAACTTGATTGAGCTTTTTGAGGAAGTGACCAGAATTTGAATGAACATAGTTCACTCGGTTCTATGTACCAGGACTTCAAAAACATTTGAGAACGTATGGCACGGATGGCTACTGGAAGAAGGTTCGATTACAAATGGGCAAGACATGGTGGGTGTGGTCCTTTAGGGGCTTCTCAGGATCTTGAACTAAAGGGACATTGCCAGTTATAGGGATTAAGTTAATAGTTAATTGTGATAACATGGAGTTATGGATTACTTCCATCTCCTTGAGTTTGCTTTATTACCTTATGGAGTCAGAGAAAAAATTCCCAATTGTTCCTGAACTGATTTCAGTCTTTTTTCCTGTTTCTCTGCCTTTCCCAGGACATAGCAAGGCTGGAAGAATGGTATATGACTGGGTGGGGCATGCTTGAAGAACCTAATAGTCTGCTTTGACCTTTTTTGTGTGTCAGTTTTTAGCAGATTCAATACTGAGCCAGAGGACATGACTAAGAATGCCAAATCTTCTTGTGCAATACAATGTGAACAGTTGATATTGATGCACAACCGGTGGAAAGCACACTGCTTGCTAGCATCAACATTACTGGTTGACTGATGCTTTCCATTACTTCCTTTCTACATTTGGCTTAAGATATGGATAAGACACAAACCCCTGGCTGCTGCCTCTCTTCATTTAACATTAGGTTGTTCTTTAAGGATCCTCACCTTTTCAAAGAATGCTGCTGGGGCTGATTCCAGAATGAAGGGACAATTTCCTCCTAATTATAATTGACTCTATTCCATTTCTCCAAATCAGCTCAGCAGCAAAAAGGTTTCCAGCAGCAGGAAGATAAGGTGTGAAGAAATGCAAGGGTAAGCTCTTGAAGGAGTCAACAAAATTGAGTTGGGCAAGTTGTTCATGGTGGTGGGGGATTTTAGTTCCAAGGTTAGGAGAAGCTGGGGTTGTTCTCCTTGGGGCAAAGGAAATTGAGGGGAGATTTGATGGAGGTGCACAAGATTATGACAGGTTTGAATAAGATAGACAAGAAAAAAACTGTTCCCATTAGCTGAAGGTACAAGGACTAGGGTTCACAGAAGAAAGCTTTGGGCAAGAGGTGCAAGTGGAATGTGAAGAAGAACTATTTTACACAGCAAGTGGTAATGACTTGGAACTCGCTGCCAACAAGGGTGGTGGCAACAGAAGTGATCAATGATTTCAAAAGGAAATTGGATGACACTTGATGGAAATATTCTTGCAGGGATATGGGATAGAGCTGGGGAAATGAGACTGACTGGTTTGCTCTACAGAGAGCCGAAATGGACTCGATGTGCCGATGACTCCTTCTGTGCTGAAATGACTCCATGGGCAGAATGTTTCACTGAGGGGTGGGGCATGTGCCTGACCTGCTCGAGTGTAAAACAGCATGTGATGATGTCGGGCGAGCATCCCGATGTCGTTACACACAGGCCTGTGCTAAACTCGGAAGCCTGCCCGTCGACAATTAAGGAGGCAATTAAGCACATTAACAGCGCAATTAACAGAGCTGTTTCGCTGCCCGTGTCCAACGTTATAGTTGGTAGCCGGGCGAATCGGCCAGACAGCCTTTGCATTTTTCAGGGAACCTCATCCAAGGGCGGGATGAGATTTCTGTTATTAGATAAAAAAAGATCTATGGACAGAATTTTTATAATGTACATGCTCAGGTGACTGTTTGCGATGCATGGGCATTTTTTTCCGGATTTTAAAATCTTTATTTAATACTTTTGAAGTATTCAGCCCCCTGAGGCAGCTTTCTGCCTTCAGGGGGCTTTCTGTGAGTGCTCGCCCGCGCCCACGGTGACATCAGCGCCCGCCCACCCCAAGCCAGCCAGCGTGAATTCGCAGCCGGGGGCCGATCACAGTTGGCGGTCCGTTCCCTGGCCAATCCTAGACCCGCCAATCACGCCCGCCCACTGACCTAAAAAACCTGCTCCATGACTATGTGGCGAAAGTTTCAAATATCAAGGCAACAAGTGAAAAAATGAGGAAGTTAGGAGTAAGAAAGAAAGTCCTTTTTACTCCAATGGTAATCGGGTTGTCAAAAAGAAGCATTAAAAAAATGAATGCCATTAAGTTTACAAAACAATTGGATGCATTTCCAAACATAGAGAGAGAGAGGGAGAGAAGTCATGAAGAGAACAGGACAGTGGAATTCATTTTGAAAAGAACTGGCACTCACATGATAATTGCTGCCTTCTGTTCTGTAAACACATATGATTCCAACTTGACTAGGTGGGGTCGATTTGTATAAGGGATGAATCCACTGGGCCAAAGGCTTTTTCTTATGAGTCATCTCCTTTACCTCCTCAGGCATCAGCTTTTTTAGTAAAGAATTAGCCATTGTTAGGTAAGCCGGTGAAACAGAGCTCTCTGATATGTGAGGCTGTTCTACCGAGAATCTGAGAAAGAAGGAACTTTGATGTTGAAGCTTTATTTGTTTTGATAAACTTTCAGCAATATCGACACAAGCATTAATTTAGATGTAGCACTATGCTTAATGAAGGGATATTGGCAAACTATTCAAATTTGTCCACCTTATAGGCGGCTTATATTTATCCATAAGCCATGGATGTCATGGTATCTCACACCTTACTGCAATCCAAGCAGCAGTAGAAATCTCCGTCTGTTTCATTATGTGTTAGGCTAATGCTGTCCTCAATTCAGTTCCAGTCAGTCTTTCTGTGAGCACTCCTCCACCTTGGGCTTTGGGTTTACGCATTTATTACCCCGCCTTGTTTAATTGGCCCACTCTGTTTTTATGTGCCTTTAAGGGATGTCAACATAACATCACTAGAAAGGAAATGTGTCATGTGATCCAGTCTTAGTTTCACTTTTGTTTTGAGTGGAACACATGCAGCTCTGATTGCCTTCTAGCTTTATGCCGATGTATAACAGTTCTCTTGTGCCTATCTTAATAAATGAATCCACTACATGCTTACCAAATCCCTTGTGAGTGATTGGTGCCTTGTGTCTTATACAGTAAATAAGACCAAGGTATTAAATCATTTTAATATCACCACATGGTGATCAGCGGTGGTAAGACACGTGGAAGCAAGATTAAGTACAGGTACAGCATGATGAAAAGCCTTAAATCATCCTACAATGCATGAGAAGATCCTTGACATTTTGATCAGACTGAACAAAGTCGCAGTGTTGGAGAGTGCTGAGAACTCATTGTGGTGACTGTGTAGAAGAGCTTTGGAGACACAGTGCCGAGGTAAAGTGCTCAAGCAAAGAGTTGGTATGCAGACAGATCCCTCGTGGTGATAATGCAGCACAAAGCCTGCCAATTCAGTGAGTGGGACAGTGCATCGAGAGGACCAACAACGAGTTAGCTCAGTTGGGAAAGGTGAGTGACAAGGCAATGGGCTGGCTTGATAGCGAGCAAGGGAGGGTCAATCAAAAAAAACTCCATAAAAACTGGACCAGAGAAGGTTGCAATTATAACAGGTGGCTTCAGGAGTTGCTGAACAATAAAAGGCAAAGACGCCATTATTCCATGGTGCGTTCCTGTCACAACTCGTCTTCATGGATGGAGCTTCGGAAAAGCGCGCAAAAGCGGCTACAGCGACACTCATCCCAGGTGCTGCAGAAGAAGGAAAGTCAAAGGGTTATTGTCAGAATGTCCACAAAATTCCCCATTTTGAATTGGGATTCAGCTGACCTACTGTCAGAATTCAAAATGTTCAAACAGAGTTATGGTTTCTTGATTCAGATGTGTCTGAACCAGATAAGCAAGCCATAAAAATTTGCCTATTAATTGGGAACGAAAGTCTATACAAGCTGAACATGTCAGGATTAATAGAAAAAGGGCTAAAGGATCCCCCAAATATATGGACTGCATTGGAAGACCAGTTCAGAATCAGGTTAAACTTCCATAGACTGGAGTTCATCTCAATTCAACAACAGTCTACAGAATTCATAATCCACATCAGCAGATGCAGAGAAAAGGGCACACACTGCGAGTTTTCAGATGCAGAGCTAGCAGATAGAATTGCTGAGTTGGTGATCACATCCACTCCTATGGAAGTATTCAAAAAAGATCTGCTGGACAAGCCCAAAATGGATAGCATTGAAGAGCAATACTCAAGGGTGAATGCAAGTAGTGATCCTTGCAGGTCGATGAAGCTTACAGGTCCTAAGTACAACCCCAATTTTTGATGCACTCACTAGAACACCCAAACCTAGTAAGACAAGTGGAAGGTGTGGTCTTTTGCAGGCACCAAGGAAATGTCCAGCGTAACATCAATTCTGCAAGACAGGTGGCAGAAAGGACCATTGGCAGCAGTAGTGCACTAGAGCAAAGACTGAGGCAGCTCTAAAAAGTCCTTCACTGATCTAAACAGACCATACAGAATGGTAGCTTCAAGCAATAAGAATGACCATCTGGTTACTGGTCAGACACATATACATGAGACAATTGACAAACTAGAAAATGATGTGCACGACAAGATGAAGTTTGTTGAGCACAGGTTTCACATCTGAAGTGTTTGCCAAGATTCAAGTTATCTGACCTAAGAAAATTGTTACTGGCCAAGATTGACACAGTGGCAAGTGTCAACATACTACCTCTGCGAATTCTAGAAGACATGTATCCACAGACATGGTGCCTAATTCCATGTCCAGGGTCCATAGCCCTGGAGCACAAGTACAATCATTACTCCTGGGATTCACAAATGTTTTACATCATGGAGACTAAAGGCCCAGCAATTGCAGGTCTACCAGCATGAAATGACATCATACTAGTAACAATCCATGGAACCAGTCAGACATCACAAGGCAAATAAATCTCAGAAACTACTCCTTTTACCTCAGTTCATGAACTAACATTGAAATATCCAGAATGTTCCAAACCCACGACTACTACCATTTAGGTGGACAAGGGCAGCTGATAGATGAGAATACCACTGCCTGGAAGTTCTCTACCAAGTCACTCACCATTCTGACTTAGAAATATATTGCCTTTTCTTTACTGTCACAGGGTCAAAATCCTGGAACTCCCTTCCCAACAGCACTGTGGGTGTACCTACACCACATGGACCGCAGCGGTTCAAGAAGGCAGCTCACCAACACCTTCTCAAGGGCAACTAGGGATGGGTAATAAATGCTGATCCAGGCAATGAAGCCCACGGATGTGAATGAATAAAAATAAATCGGCAGTTTCAAGGGAGCTGCGACATTACATTTACAGGAGAATGCAAGTCCGTCAATTGATCTAGCACTTAAGTGCAGCATCCACATACAAGACAAATTAAATGTTGAACTAGACAAAATGGAGAAAGATGGCATCATTAGAAGAGTATAAGGGCACACCGATTGGTGCAGCTCAGTCATGTATCATTGAGAGTATGCCTTGATCCATGATGTTTAAACACAGCTTTGAAATGTTGTCCTTACAAGATACCAAATTAGAAGAGTTAATTCTGTGGTTTTCAGGTGCAAAATTCTTCTCAAAGCTTGATGCCAAATATGGTTACTGGTCAGTACATATTTTGCAGAAGTCCCAAGAGCTTATTACATTTAGTCCGTTTGGGCAATACTGTTTTCAACAACATCCTTTCGGGCCATCTATTAGCCAGGATCTCTTCCAAGCTTACATGGACCGCATTACATGGCACTGTGCCAGGATGCCAGGATCTGTATTGGGAAGAACAAAGCAAGAACATGATCATAATCTGCACTTATTAATGCAAGTGGCGCGTAATGAAGTATTGGTATGGAACAGTCTGAAACGCAACATTAACGTGCAGCAGGTGAATTTCTTCCCTTCTATTTATTCCAGTGCTGTCCGATCCAAGTGAAATAGAGATATTATAGCCATGCCAACTCCTCAAGATAAGGACGATACCTGAAGATGTCTAGATCTGTTTAATTTCTTGTCTGCATACATGACCAATTTCACTCAAAAGTCCTCATTGCTCAGAGAATTGTTGAGAATGGATGTGCCTTTCCTGTGGCATGAAGATCACCAATACTGCTTCAAAGCACTGAAACAGTCATTATCAGAAGAATCACCATTGCAAATTTATGATTCTAAGGAGCAACTACCCTGGATATAAATTCTTCACAGATAGGTCTGGGAGCATGCATACAACAAAAAGGGAAACTGATTGCATTTGTTTTAAAATCTCTGTCTGTAACATAATCCACTTACTCCAGCACTGAACGGGAAACATGGGCTTTAGTGTTTGGAATCATGAATTCTCAAACCTACCTCTTTGGTAAAATATTGATGGTAGAGACCGACCACAAGCCACTGGAGATGATTTGGTGAAACCATTGACCAGTGCATCGCCAAGATTTCAACATCTCTTGATCAAGATTCAAGGTTACGACTGTGAGATCAGATAGAAGCCAGGGAACTTGATGGTCACATCGGAAACACTTAGTAGATTGCCTCACCCAGTGAAAATAGAAGTTATATCCTTAGATCTACATGTTGACTTCTTTGACATTGAAGTTGAAGAAGTTCTCCAAATTGATCTGGTACAATTTGCGCAACACCAATAGCTAAAAGAAGAAACAGCGAAAGATTCTACACAAAGAAACTATGGAAAACCAGTATCGAAGGATGGCCTGGTTCAATTCAGCATGTTGACAAACACGTAAGACAATTTTGAATTTATCAGGGTGAGCTAGGCATCTCCTGGGGAGTCATTTTTAAAGGTAGGCAGGTGATCATACCAGGATCTTTGCGGCCTGATATTCTTCAACAACTTCAGCACTCAGACATGGATACAGATCCAATGAGAAGACTCACAAAAGAGACAGTCTAATGGCCGGGTATGAACGATGACATTGAAGTCATCGTCAAGAAGTGCAAGGCATGTCAAAAGCATATGCCAAGTCAGCACAAAGCACCATTGATTCGATATGAAGTTCCTGTACATCCTTGGTCCAAAATTACATCCAACCTCTTTTGTATCCATGGCACTGACTTCACTGTCATCATCAATTACTTTACCAAGTACCCCATTATTCATCAATTGCACAGTATATGAAGCATAATTGGCGTGCACGCTCTAAATGCTGTTTTCAGTTTATTTGGCGTGCCTTGAGAAATCATTATGGATAACAGTCCACAATTTATTGGCAAGCCATTTCAGGATATGTGTGAGAAGTGGAATATCGATCACACTACTTCTACTCAGTATCCTAGATCTAACAGCCTAGCTGTATGAATGATTCACACAATGAAATCCCTAATTCTCAAATGTAGACTGACCACATTACAATGTTACATCTAAGAGTGACATCTTTAAATACAACTATTGCATCACTAGCAGAAATCATGTTTGGCAGACCAGTGCGTACTAATTTACATACTCTTACCTCCATTCTAATCTCTCAGAAACTAGAGAGCAACTTTTAAAACTACAAGAGAAGATGACCAACATGCATGATTAAAAATGCAGGTACAGAATTGCCAAGTTTACATTGGGATAACAAGTTCACATCTAGGATCCCACAGAAGGTGGCAGTCAGCTGAGGTGACAAGGATTTGTTCAGAATCAAGGTCATATGAAGTTATTACACACAAAGACACAACATTGAAGCATAACCGAGGACAAATCAGATCCATTCTAGCTTCTCAACCACCACACAGTCCTATTGCATCTAAGACAAGATCCCAAATGTGACCAGGAACAACATCCAAGAATGACAATCCCACAGATTATGTGAGCAATTAAAGGAACCTCCAGACAAAGTTACCATCACAAGATCTGGATGTACCAGCAGATTATGTTTACGCTTTAGAGACTCAGAGATTCATCAGTTCTATGCACTTGTGTAATGGTAACTAAACATGAATGTGTATTGTAAATAGCTATATTTCTTTGAAAGGTGGGGAAAAAGAAAGGGGGGGGGGTGTTGTAATATATCTTTAGGGGATACCAGCATGACATCACTAGAAGAGAAATGTGTCATGTGCTCCAGTCTTTGTTTCACTTTTACTTTGAGCAGAGCACACACAGCTCTGATGCCTTCTAGCTTTATTCCTATGTATCACTGTTATTATGTGCCTAGTCTTAATAACCGGCAACATATTTATGCAATCCCTGATAAGTGATCGGTGACTTGTATCTTGTACAGTAAATAAGCCCAAGATATTATATAATTATAATAACATGACAAGAGATTGGACTTTTCTCACCCCCTCATCAATCACCATAGAATGCAAGGTCAACTAATTTAAATATCTACTGGTCACCTAGAATCACATGGGGTAAATGGCAAAGAGACAGGCCATTCAGCCCAACCAGTCCATGCCGGTATTCATGCCACTCAAGCCTCCTCCCATTTTATTGCATCTAAATCTGCCATCATAGAAAATGAATTCAGACTAGTTGTGTCTTGTGGAAACTATGGTTTGAATGACCTCTTTCTGTGCTGAACTATTCTATAATTCTAGGTTGTTTCTGTCTCTTTCCTTTGTATCTCACTTCTTCCCATCTCTGTCGCAGTTTGTCTCTCTCTCTTTCTGTATTAGCAAAGGTTTTGAATCAACATCTTTATGCAGGATTAAGCTCTAAAACAATCTTGGGCTAAATTTGGACCTCTAATCCTAGCAGTTTGGTTTTCTTGCAGCTTGTCCCACTCAAATGAGTGCTTGAGGGAAATGTATAAATTGTTTTGAGAATTTCTATTGACGTTCTGCTTTCAAACACATTCAAGCCCAGTACTGACTCAAGTGCTTTGGAGAATCCTGTGCAAGAGGTAGTTTGTGAGCCAACATCTCAATGTTTGAAACTATTTATTAATTTGGTGCTTCAAGTGGGCATCCTTGGGAAAGTTTTAAACATTTTTATGGAAAACTACTCTCACACTCACTCTCATACTTTGTTCTCGTGAACACTTGTCCATTGTGGCAGGAAGAATAGTAAAGCAGCACATTATCTAACTGGAGAAAGATTTTAAAACTAGGTGGTACGGAGGAATCTAAGTATCTTGGTACATGAATCACAAAAAGTTAATATACAGGTACAGCAAGTGATTGGGAAGGCAAATGGGATGTTGTCATTTATTGCAAGGGGAATGGAATATAAAAGTAGGGATGTTTTGCTACATTTGTAGAGGGCACTGGTGAGACAACATCTGGAGTACGGTATACAGTTCTAGTCTCCTTATTTAAGAAAGGCCATGATTGCATTTAAAGCAGTTCAGAGAGGGTTCACTCAACTGATTCCTGGGATGATGGGGTTATCTTAAGAGGAATGGTTGGACAGGTTGGACCTGTATCCATTGGAGTTTAGAAGGATGAGAGGTGATATTTTAAAACTTAAAAGATCCTGAAAGGACTTGACAGAATGGATGCTGAGAGGACGTTTCTCCTTGTGGGAGAGACCAGAACTCAGGAACAAGATTTAAAAATAAGGAGTCTCCGATTTAGGATGGAAATGAGGAAAATGTTTTCTCTCAGAGGCCTGTGAGTCTGTGGAACTCCCTTCCCCACAGAATGGTGGAGGCAGGGTCATTGAATAATTTTAAGGCAGAGGTAGCTGGATTCTTGACTGACAAGGGAGTCAAAGGGTATCGGAGGTAGTCAGGAAACTGGCATTGCTGTTGCAGCTCCAACAATGATCAAGAAGCTCATCACCACCCAGAACAATTAAGCAGCCCAGCTGAATGGCACCCCATTCACCACCTGAAACATTCACTCCCTCCACCACCGACACACAGTGACAGCAGTGTGTACCTCTTACAAGATGCATTGCAACAACTCAACAAGGCTCCTTCGACCTGTGACCTTTACCATCTAGAAGGACAAGGGCAGCAGATGCATGGGAACACAACCACCTGCAAGTTCCCCTCCTAGTCACACATATTCCTGACTTGGAACCACATCACTGTTCCTTCACTTTCAAAATCCTGGAACTCCCTTCCCAATAGCACTATGGGTGTACCTACACCACATGGACTGCAGTGATTAAAGAAAGCAGCTCCGCACTGCCATCTCAAGGGCAATTAGTGATGGGCAATAAATGCTGAGCTAGCCAGCGATGCTCACACCAATGAAAGAATAAATAAAAAAGTGCCTCTGGCCACAGATCTTATACTGGAGGGTAAAGTTTACCAGTAATTTAGGAGCAATTATCCTGTTTGTATATGAATAGAATCTAAATGTGATCTACATTGGTAAAAAGCTAGAAATTTGGTGATGGTAAGACATTCTCCCCCATACCGCACCCCCCCAACCTCCTCCCACACCTCCCCACTCACCCATCTCCCTACTACCCATTGCACAAAAACTGATCCTTTAAAAATCACCCTGGGCAAACAAAAAGGTAATTTTACACTGCACTTATGGATTGGAACAAACAAGAATGTCCAATCTGTACTCCTGGAGGGTGAGACTCCCCAGCTGGAGCACAGAGTTGGAAAATGAGCACTCTTCATACATCCCATCACTCTGACCTGGACTTAGCACCAGCTTACAGAGGTGCAAGGACGATGCACAAACAGCATCAGTCCGCCCTGCTTTCGATCCCAACTGAAATGATTTCAGGCAGGACATGCTGATACACACACATATACTAAGAAGCACACTGCTGGGAATGCATGACTTGTTTTGCTGGGAGTAGGCGCTCTTTGAACTGTACACACAGCAAGATGCCAGAGAAAGATCTTTGTGCCTGAAAAAAAATGAAGGCATTTCTCCAGCTGGCTATCAACTGCACGCTTGTCCCTTCCAGCCACTCTCTCTCTTAAAGAAAATGCCACAAGGAAAGTATAACATTTGTATGAATTTGATTGTCTCCTCCCATCAGATCTTTCTCTGTTAATGGTACACTTCTTTGATCATTTCATTTTTCTGTGTTCTAGAGAAATGTTTGTGTGTATATATCTTTCTTTTCTCGGTGAGGTATGGAGACTCTTTTCAGGGACTGCCTTTTTCTCCCTGAGCTGCTTGGAAAGCTTTGTTTACATTCTAATGCTCAGAGCTCATTGCCATGTTTCAGTTTCCAGTGTCGTCTTGTTTTCTTTGTTGGAACAAATGGTAGAATATTAATGAGCCTCCTTGCTCAACCAACAGTCATGCAGCCAGGAGGCAATGCATGTACATATGCGAAACTCCCTCTCCATTAGTAAATTCCCTGGAATACAGTTTTATCTCCCACCCTCTTACCTGAGGTCATCTTAAGGAGCACAGGTATGTTTTACACCATGACATCTAGGGCTCATTATCCCGGCTAGGATGATGCTAAGACTGCAGGTGGGCTCACACTGTTTCACATGGGATAATCCCATCTGTCTGTCACTTTAGATAAGATTTGGCCCGTGGAATCTCCTGGACAGGTTTCATTCACCAAAAGAGGTTGATGAGGAATTTTCCAGAGTATTATTTTCCCTTATTGGTCCTGGGTTTTTTCTCTGTTTTTTTTGTGTCTTCCACAATATCATGCGATAGGCAGTGTTTAGTCATGATGTCTGGCCATCATAACATGGGACAAACTTGATGGACCAGCTGGTTTTTGCCTGCCTGTTAGTCCTGTACGTTCTTATTATTCCACCTGGGATGGTTTCTGGAATACATCTATTTAACTGTTTGCCCACAGCAACAATGGTGATGAAGACAACAACAGTACATAGTTCAACATGTTACCATTTATAAATTCTTTCAGTTAAGGCTATGTTGTAGGACGTGCATTATTGTTGTTCTGGACAAATTTCTATCTCAGGAAGACTATTATTGTGAACTTGAGGCAATTAAAAACAAAAGGAAGAATCTTCCCAGCCAATGGGGAATAATGGGGGTGAGCTTTATTGCCATCTGATCAAATAATTTATTTTGTCTACTTGTAGAAATGGCTCCACCACAATTGTAATCACAGTTGTGTCGAACTCAGATGTCCAGAACTGCATGTTTACAACAATGTTCAATAGATAGTAAACTTGAGTGAAAACTTTACCATCTCCCTAGCTCAGAAGTGCTCAGGACATTTGAAATTCCCCTGTCAGGTCACAATTCTAATTCATAATGCCAAAGGTCAACCAACTCAGAACCAACCAATGATGGAACTGCAACTTAATTACTCCATATGGTTCAGTGCCATGTTGGGTGCTGCATTTGGCAATTGTGCTATTTGGTGAGTTCTCCATATTATTTGCCTTTACTCTGAGGAGTGAGGGTTTTTTAAATAATTTTTATTGGTTCTCGGGATATGGGCAACACAGGAAAAGCCACAGTTATTGTTTATTCATAGTTGTTTGAAGAAGCTGACCGCTGTAATACTTGACTCAGTTCTCTCTGCCAGGACACTACCCTCAAAGTGCTATTTTTTTAACTGTGCCATTTCCTCTCCATCAAGTTTTTTTCCATTTCCCTATGCTTGGTACCAACTACATCCCTTTTCCTTATTGTGAATGTGAAAAGCTTTCTGCCATTACACTGTTACATCTGGATTCCCCCAATGATCTTTTCTTGGCCCTCTTTCTCATTTACATGCTGTTACTTGGTGACTTCAGCAAAGACAAAGTCAGATTCCATACGAACATTGAACATACCAGTTCTGCCTTCTCTTCGCCGCTGTTAACCTCTTCATTGCTTTTGCATTGTCAGAATGCTTGTCCGTCATCCAGTCTGGGAATGAATTGTAATTTCCTCCATTTAAATATTGGCAAGACCAAAGCCTTCATCTTCAGCCTATGCAACAAAAATTGCACTCCTGCAATCAATTCCATTCCCCTACCAGAACGTTGTTTCAGGTTGAATCAGACGTTTCACAACTTCAGCATCCTATTTGACCCAAGCTGAAGTTTCTTTTCATCACAAACCTGCTTACTTCCCCTTCATTAGCATTGCCTGCCTCCAGCTCTGCTTCAGCTCCATCAGCTGCAGCGATCATAATTCACGCCTCTGTCAGATTCGACTCTTTCAATGCTTATGTGGCTGACCCCCCATCCTTTGCTTGTCCAAAATTGCTGCCACATCCTATCTGCACTAAGTACCGCCACTCTCCACCCTTTCTGACCTACTTTGCCTCCTGCTCACCCATTGCCTCAAATTTAAAATTTTCATTCTCAGGTTTAATTCACTTCATGGCCTCACCCCTCCAATCCCTCTTATGATTCCAGCTCTATGAACTTCCAAGAGCTCCGCATTCATCCAAGTTTGTGTACCCTGACTCTCTTCACTCCATCATTGGTAACTTCAACCACCTGGGCTTACCCTCTGGAATTCCATCCATAAACCTCTCCATCGCTCCACTTTTCAAGACTCTCCTAAAAACCCATAGCTTTAACCAAGCTTTCAGTCACCGCACCTAGCAAATTTTTCTTTGGCTTGACATCAACTTTTGTCTGATCATGCTTCTGTCGAGCACGTGAGATATTTTTCTACATTAACGGTTCTGTATAAATGCAAGTCATTACTGTATGCTGGCACACTAGGTCAAGGGATAGATAACAAAAACCTCCTCACCTGTCGCCCACTCTGCGATAATATAATTGCTTGTTCAAATACTCACCTTCCTTCCTCAGAAAAAATCTCCTACTGTCTGGTGAATTGTGTTGTGTTACCACTGGATTAAACCTGTAAGCTACAGGTTGGATTGCTTCCCTGCACAGCCTCTATTTTTCTCTACTCTTCCACTTTCACCTTACTACGAATTCCAGACCAAACATGCTGCTTTCAGTTATCCATTGATTAAATGGAGCTCACTGTGCCAGGAAACTTTAAATTTGGGCAGGGGAAGAGCAGCCTATCCCAGAACTTTCCCATGATTGCTGCTAGAATGTGTGACACGATATAGAGGAGAAAGGGACATAGGTGTCTAATATCATACAGGTGAGTAGTGCCAGAAATAGAGAATAGCACAAGTTTAGCAAGACAAACTCCTTGTCCTAGCCTGGGATAAAGGTATGTTCAAGATACTGTTTCTCTGAATTTAAATGAAATTTTTAACTTACATCAGAGTACTTGATGGGACAATGTATAGAACTTTATGCTACATCTAACTCATCAATTTTTTGGAGTGCTTCATCATGATGTTAGTTTACAAATGTGGAATCTTTCTGTCTTTTACATGAGCACAATAATACAATATTCCTTGGTATGCTTTTCTGTTTTGCTCAAAAAAATACTTCTCACTCTTTTTGGTGGTGTTTAACGAAGCCACCAGTCTAAACAATGAGTGAACTCAACTGGTTTCATTCAACATTAATTTTAAAAGTGGCAATGACAAAAAACCAGCCAATCACAATTTCCCTTTAACAATGTTCATTTTTGCAATTCTAAAGAAACTAAATTAGCTTGTAATCAGCAGAAAAATGGAATCGATCGTTCACCCAGCTGTCTGGTGTGACATTTATTTGAAATGGCCCAGTGGAAATTTCATAAAGCGTATCTTACGGAGTAGGACATAATGGTACCATCAGAGAGCGTGACTGAAATCTGTGGTGCCCAGATTTGGCTCATGCTTACAGCACTGCAATGTAAACAGAAGTTGGTCACCACCGTGGTCTGAAGCACTGGCTTACTCAGCCAGCTGTGAGCCAAGCCCACTGAAATAAATGAGCTTGCAATTACTAAGTTAGCACTTCTTGAGGGCAATTTTGAATGGGTGATGAATGCCGGCCTTTCCCATAACGCTCACATCCCATGAATTGGTATTAGAAAAATTACTTTTAATATGGTGAGGATGGGCACATATAAGTGATTAGGTTCTAGGTTGTTACATATTCAGTGTGTATTTTCTTTATGCCATTTGCAGCTTCAGATCAAAATCCAAGCAGGACTTGGATCAGATCAGATGAGAGTGGGCCTGTCAGCAGGAGATGGGTTAGATCACTCTAGGGTTGGCAGCATTTTCAGGATTCTGGGGGGAGTCAGATCAGTTCAGGACTCCCTATGAGAGTCAGGTTAGGCTGCCAGCATAGTTGGTTAAGTCAGGGCTTCCTGCAAAGTTGAGTTAATAAGAAAGATACAACTGCAACCCCAGTCTTAGCTTCAGTACAGTATCCAAACCCTGAGCTTCTTTTGTGTGATTGAACCTTTTGCTAAATTGGACTTTTGAGTTTTGCTTCTAATTTTCCCCTCTCACATTGTGTGACTTATCATGATTGATCTTTAACAAGGCCCTTATTCCCTATAACAACCTTGAGCAGACATGTTGTTTGTTTTCTTAGCTGGCGTTTGGCTCTTTTATGATGAAAGGCACAGAGTAGCTGCAGAAAGGGATTTTGGAGTTTTTGCCATTTACTGGCCTTGCTTGTCTGTTTAGAGACATCTATTTTCTTGTTTTACTTTATTCCTTGAGGAACAAATAGATTTTCAGTTGTTTGTCTACATATTATTAGTTGTTAAATTGTTGACACATTGATAGATTAGTGTCAACTCTCAAGCATTTCGACCTGTTCAATCTCCCAATTGCTCCATACTGACGATTCGTATAAGTCAGCTCTTAGGCATGCTGCTCCTTACAGAATCTGTCCTAAATGCAGATTACACCCCGTTGGCTTGTTTGCATGGATGTGTGGCAGCTAGCGCAGTCTGCATGGGCGTTTGGTTTTTTTGTTGTATATTTGTCTGTTTGTTGTATATGCTATGCATGTGTGTTTATTGGATGTGGGCGTCCCCGTTTATGGTGATACACTCTGTGATAGCTGCCCAAATTTACTCTTTGGGGCTGAGTTTCCAAGCACTGTCACTGGTAACTCGAAAGTGAAACAGGCATTTATACAGAGGGGTGGGAAATCACTTTATGAGGTCTTGTTCAAAATAGCAAAGGGGCTGAATTTTAATCCAAAATGAATTTCAATAATATTGAAACCACTGCCGGCATGAATCTTCAAAATTCTCATGGAAAGTGCATTGTATGATCAGACTGACTGTATAAAATGGGCAATCAAGGTCAGCACATTCTGGGCAAGGAAGTTGCTGATTAAGGGTGGAGTAGTTAATTTGCAGTGCATGTGGAAGCAGATTTGAATTTATGCAAAAAGCTGAATTATCAAGTGTTTTCTTTTGCTGGCAATTTTTTCAACTCAGCTTGTACTAACTCAGTGAATACGGGTGCCAGTCATTTCCAAACTTTATTATATACTCACAAAAGAAAACTTTCTGGGCACAGTTGAAATAAAATGATATCAAATGTAATTCCCCATCAGTGATTTGTATCTATACTTGGCCTACTTTAGGCCTTGTATTTTTCCTGCGGCAGGCATAAGTGAGGCTGTTGGAATTTAGTGGGAGACTTTTGCAGTGACAGTGACATTGTACCTCCTTATGTGCAAATAATGGTGAACAAAGGCAATAAAAGATGCACAAACCTATCAAATTGGACATCATTACACCTACATAACCTACTCACCCACCCACCATATATGTCTTTTGCTATGGTAAGCAAAAATACAGAGGAGAAAGTTGTGGCCAATTCAGGAAAAACTCTGAGAAATTCCCTCTCTGGCTCCCCAAAGGCAGTCAACGGAGCTCCAGGAGATGGCAGTACTCCATGACTTCGCAAAAGCTAACTAGTGGCTTTCCATATATAACTGGAAATATTCTTTTCATTCCGACATTTTTCAAGCTCCCTTTCACAAGACTACTGAGTCTCTTTTCAAGAGTCAGTTCCAGATGTGTAAAGAAATACTCCTGGCATACTCAAACCTCATTCCCTACAGACTTTACATGGATGACCTCCATTCCCCACCATCCCTATCCATCTCAAATAATCTAACTAACTGGACTGAGACCAATCCTTTCATTACTTTTCAAATCTCAATGATCTCTGCTAAATGCCTGAATTTTTCTGAAGTAAATTACCTTAGCTCTTGGATCCTTATACCTTAAAGTACTGATTAGGTATTATTCTAGTTGCCCCCTGTACCTTTTCCAGCTTATCTCACACCATGTGTTGGGTCATAAGATGGCCCTGGAACTGGTATCATCATATCTGCTTCTGTGGGACTGAAGGCCTGTCTAATAATTGCAAGATCACAAGAAAATTGCAGACAAGGAAGATCATTTAGCCCATCTTAATTTATCCATCAGGCAACATTCTTATGTCATTGTACTTTACCAGTCAATTGTCTCCATTACTCTATCTAGAAGTTTGTTCTACATGCTGATCCTTCTTTGTATGAGGAAAAATTTCCTAATATCAGCGAAGTACCTTTCACTAGCTTGAACCTTTTTCCCTTTGTTGTACTCCTGTAGCTTAATTAAAGGTCATATTGTGGGTTTACATTTTCATTCTCTTAATTATAACATATATTTCTATTAGATCATCCTGGAAGACCCACTTTTCTAGGCTGAAAAATCCACATTTCTCTAGCTTTCCTTATAATCTCAACACTGGAGGATCAGCCTGGTGCCTCTGATGTTTGAATGTCTCCCTTGTTTCTTGCTGAATTGTGCTGGACTCAGTTTTCAAGGGTGACGTGCGACCAACTCACTGTACAGTTCCTCCACTTCTACTCTTTTGACAATATTGTTCAACATTCTATTGGTTGTGTTGATTGCCGCTCTATTCATTGGATACATTGAGATAGAAATTTATTGGGACAAAATGTGGCTGCAATGAGTGCCAATTTCAGTGACCAATATCATGTACCCTAAAGAAGACATCAAGATATTGATATTGCATTGTGTTATTCTTCAGAAATCTATAACAGCCAACTGAAACAGGTTTTAGGCTAGGCCCATTACATACAGGGGAGATGGTGACCTAGCAGTAATGTTGTTTGACTAGTAATCCACAGACCTAACTAATCCTCTGGGGACATCGGTTCAAATCCCATCATGGCAGCTGGCAGAATTTGAATTCAACTAATAAATCTGGAATATAAAGTTAGCCTCTGTAATGGTGTCCATGAAGCTATCTTCAATTGTTGCAGAAACCCATTTGGTTCACTAATATCCTTTAGGGAAGGATTTCCGTTGTCCTTACCTGGTCTGGCCTACATGTGCCTCCAGACCCACAGAAATGTGGTTGACTCTTAAATGCCCTCTGAAATGGCCTAGCAAGTCATTCAGTTCAAGGGCAATTGGGGATGGGTAACAAATGTTGGCCTTGTGAATGATGCCCGAATCCCACAAAAGAATAAAGGGAAAAAAAAATCATACTTGGGTACCTGAGCACAAAAGACAAGCTGATATTTCAGTGCAGTATTGAGGGAGTGCTGCAGTGTTGGAAATGCTTTCTTTTGGGCGAGATGTTAAATTGATGCCCTCTCAGGTGGAGGTAAAAAATCCCACGGCACTATTTTGAAGAGTTATCCACGATGTCCTGGCCAAAATTTATCCCTTTATCAACATCACAAAACAGACCATCTGGCCATTATCACAATGCTCTTTCTGGGAGTATGCTGTGTGTAAAATAGCTGCTGCATCTCCTACATTACAACAGTAACTACACTTCAAAAGATTGTATTTCATTGGCTGCAAAGTGCGATGATGCCTAGTGGTTCTGAAAAGCGCCATATAAATACAAATTTTTCTTTTTAAAATGAGGGGCTAGGTGCCTGTTTTAGGCCTCCTCTGCTAAGTTTGATATTGATGGGCCTGTTCTGGATTCTTCATTGGGTCACTGTGACCTAAATGGTGATTACCACCAAAAATTAAGTTTATAAAAATGGTGCAGGAATCATTGTATCATTGGCTGTCCCTTGATTTGAGAATGGCATCTACTCAGAGTCGCAGGTGGGTCTTCATGTGACTGAAAGGGCCGACTCTTGACTAATCTTTGGGCATGTGTGGCAGGATGTCCCATGAGGTAGTGTGATCTGGAATGAAGGATTTGTTTCTTTTTCTTTCCTTCTCTGCTGCTGCTCTGCTTCAGCATTAAAATTCTGTGATTCAAAGCCTAATGCAGCCTGATCGGCAAGTTTTCTCCATTCTGAACGTTTGGTAGCAAGCTCCTTCCAGTCATAGGAAGAGAAACATAATCCTGGGAGTGATGGGGATCTTGCCCGTTTGACCTTGGTCTATAGATGGCCCTGGTGGCTTCAAATATGTATTGCGTGTCATGATAGTCAGCAGATTGTTGGGCCTCTTGGGTTTTCCCTTCCACCACATGTCCTTTATCTTCGGTATTTGTCTTTTGGACTTCCTTCTGACTCAACAGTGCACACAACTGACCTCCCTAATTCCCCACCTAATCACCTTTGCCTTTACACCTCCTCCCGGAACTTACCTTGTGTTGTTGCAGGTGGGCAAGCGCCCCAAAATTCACCAACTTAAAAGGGGTGAACTACCTGTGGAGTTGCATTATGCACTGTCAGCTTAACTAAATGATGTGAATGAGGCTCGAGGCCCAATTTTGGTCTGAGCCTAAATTTCCAGGTTAGGTGCAGGTTAGGCACCCACAAGGCTGCCTTTATTGTGGATTTTATGAAGACTTTTTTGGTAACCTCAACTTGATCCTCTGCTTTTTCAACACTGTTAATGAGCTCTTGCTCAGTCTGTTCTTTTCAGCTGCAACACTTTGCACTTGTCTACATTAAATTTCA
The DNA here is from genome assembly GCF_017639515.1 of Carcharodon carcharias. Lineage (NCBI taxonomy): Eukaryota > Metazoa > Chordata > Chondrichthyes > Lamniformes > Lamnidae > Carcharodon > Carcharodon carcharias. Next base: position 25,198,207 of record NC_054479.1, read on the forward strand.
TTTGCCATTCGTCTGTCCATGTACATATTTATTCTGTCATTTTGGAGCTGCTGTTTTTGACTTTATTGTTCCTCCTCATTTGATAATATGTGCAAAGGTGACCATTTTGCATTGAGGTTCTGAATCAAGGTCATTTATGTCAATTAGAAACAGTAGTGCTCCGAACACCTGAGGTGCCCCACTCAGTCCTTCTCATTGCGATGTAACTATGTAAGTACTTATTTTTTCATCAAATTCAGTCACTTCTTTAACCATTCCCAAAGCTTTTCCTGAATCCTTAAAGTTTTGAGATTCGCTAATAGTCTTTTCATCCGAATCTCCAGCATGTTAAAGCTAGATAAGCCAGCTTAAAGATTGGAACCCAAGCCCTCAGTTGCAGCTCTCTGAACATTCAGAAGCAATACTTTGAGCTTATGACCTTGGTACTTGGGGATCTGTTGTAATTGGCCCTGGTATTGCCACTTGCTCAATGCAGTTCTGTTAGACAGTCATACATGTCTGCAGAGGCTGGGCAGTGCACTCTTTCATGGTTGCTACCAATCCAAGCAGGATTCATGGCACACCCTGTAATAACCGATAGGGATGTTGGTGCTCAGACAGCATCCTTCGTTTAAATGGAGGTCCCTGCGAGACCCACATCTCTTTGCTTTGTAGTTGAGGAAGAACATAAGCTGATCCTCCTATCATCATGTTCCTGCTCCTGTTCTCCCTCGACAACCCATTCCCTCACGCTCTGTTTGACCTTGTGTACACACAAACTGGTCGCCTGATCCTCATGGGGAAGGATGTACCTTAGCGTATTTGCAATGGAAGGAGTAAGTGACACAGGATGCTGGGATGCCAATGGGGCCGGTAACTTTTTTTTTAGGCTTGGCTACAGGAACAGAAGAAGGACAAATCCTAGAATGCTGGCTACAGAACAGCTTTTCAAACTGAACCTCTGGACAGTGTGCAAGAATGTGTCCAACTGAATGAGACAGTGATTGGAGAAAGAATAACAGGAGAAGGTACTGGCCTCAGCTTTAGGAAAGCTTCCAGCTAACACTAGCAAAGCCCCCTCTACCTTTTGAGTTTCCAAGGTGTTGAATGTAGACCGTGCAAACTAAAAATTAAGGACCCCTTCTCCTGGATTTGCTTCCATTTCTTATCTATTATCTTTTCCTTGTGACTGAAAAGTATGGTTGAGATATTAGAAGTTTGAAAGAGCAGATAGTGAGATATAAACGACCATCTTGCATCGCAGCTTGTGTGTGAACAAATGAACATGACTCATGTAGTAGTTTGTGATGTCACCTTTCCAAATAATAACACAACATGAGCTCCAGTTTGACATGACAATGATAAGGTATATGCCTTGCTGCGGTATTAGAATGCATATGAAGCTTAGAAAGGACAACTTCGTGAAGGTTTAGGATGCAGTCCCAGTTACAGTCTGGCAAGTTGTGAGGAAGCTTTGGGCAGAATGTTCCATTTTTGAGATTAAATGTGGTGGTGGGTGGTTTTGGCAGTGCCTACCTTGCTGCTCGGAATGGCAGGAACTCGTGCCCATTTCTGGGCTTGGAAGCTCATTAATTATGCACAAGAGAATATCGGACTGAATCACCTGGTGGGCCGTGAGCTGATTCGTCTGTCCACCGTTAGCTGGTGGGGTTGAAGGTCCGAACGCCATATTTAAATGACACCCAAACACACACATCTCACTCTTTCCAGCCCAGCTGTCCCCATGCCATGCACAGAGATGTTGGCACGCCAGGAGAAGAAGGCTGCATCCCGCTTCACCCACCAGGGACTCGAGGCCTTGATCAGAGGTGTATGAGAGCACAGGATGTTCTGTACCTCAGGGATGAGTCCGGGAAGCACACCAGCCTCACCTCTCTGGCCTGGGAGGCCATTGCAAGGGATGCTAGTGCTGCTCCAGAAATGCATCGGAAACGTCATCCAGTGCAGGAAGAGGAGGAGGAATCATTTCATCCACTCTACCAGGGTAAGTCATCCTTCCACCCCCTCCAATATCAAACTTGAACCATATGCTCAAAGGGCTACTGTCTTCAGGAATCTCAAACAACCATAAGCGGGGGGGGCACATATCACCACTGACTGTCTGACGGAAACTTTCATATAACCACCATCCCCTCTCTCAAGCTGTTCACACTCCATCCTCGGCCCCTTCTGCTGAGGGCTCAGCACACCCAGAGGCATGTTTCCCAACCTCTGCTCCACCCCTTCCCATCACACTCCTTTCTTTTGTCTTCATCTAGGGCAAGCTGGCCCTCAGCAGGCAGGAAAGACCTCAGACCGGGGGAGGGATGGCTAATGTAATTGCCCTCATGCAATTCAAGGAGGATTCCACTGAGATCGCTGGGGAGGACAGGGATTGTGCCTGTGGGGAAGGGGGCATCAGATTGTCCCAGCAACCTGGTATGGATCATACCTCCATCAGTTCATCACATCCTGACATTCTCAGTGAGTGACATGCAGTCCCGTTTTCCTCGTGCTCATCAACTGAAATTCTATTCTCTTTCTTATAGGCACCAACAAATCAAGGCCCACAATGGCCATCATAAGTCCCAGCTCCCAGACCACATCTGAAGAGGAAGCTGAGGAAGAATCATCACCGCACTCACCCGCACCATCCACCTGCGCAGAGACACATGCCTTGATGTGGCATAGCTCTGGAGGAGTTTCTAGAAAACACCTCACAGACACGTCCCCACAGCAGTCAGAGGCAGGGACTTGCCAGGCTTCTGGCACTTGGAGGGCTGCTGGAGATCAGCCACCTGCTGAGTCTGAGTCAGGTGATGAGCCTCTGTGAGTGGCTGCCAAATCATGCTGGAGATAGAACGACAGGCAGCAGAACATCAGGCAGAGATGCGGCAGTTATTCAGCAGACGAGAGCGAATGATGGAGGAGTCCGTCTGTGTTGCCTGATGTTGTGGCTCTGACACGCCAGCACCTTGAGGTCACCATGGGAAGGTTGACACCTTGGTCCAGCAGGTTTTGCTGGATTTGCACTTGGCCCTGGACTCCATGGTCACACACCCTAATGGGCACCATCAAGATGTATGCGACAGGGGGACGAGGCACCTTGACTTTCCTCCAGATGCACCATCTCCTCAAGGATTCCAGCAGGGCCCTCAGGTAGGATGAGCATCAGCCGGACACTCCAGGGCCTCAGCCCAAGACACTACAAGGGTGTTGAGCTGCTCTGAATCCCCTCTACCTGTCACCCCATCCACTCCAGTTGCTCAGGCCAAGGAAGTGCTTCTGCCCCTGAGCAGGATACCTTTATCAGGCCGGGGCCCTCTAGGTGTGGGGCCTTCAGAGGTCGTTTTTTTTTAATTCATTCAAGGGATGTGGGTGTCACTGGCTAGGCCAGCATTTATTACTCATCCCTCATTGCCCTTGTTCCATAAGACCATAAGACCATAAGACATAGGAGCAGAAATTAGGCCATTCGGCCCATCGAGTCTGTTCCACCAATCAACCATGGCTGATAAGTTTCTCAACGCCATTCTCCCGCCTTCTCCCCATAACCTTTGATCCTTTGATCCCTTTACCAATCAAGAACCTATCTATCTCGGTCTTAAATACACTCAATGACCTGGCCTCCACAGCCTTCTGTGGGAATGAATTCCATAGATTCACCACTCTCTGGCTAAAGAAGTTTCTCCTCATCTCTGTTCTAAAAGGTCTTCCCTTTACTCTGGGGCTGTGCCCTCGGGTCCTAGTCTCTCCTACTAATGGAAACATCTTCCCCACGTCCACTCTATCCAGGCTTTTCAGTATTCTGTAAGTTTCAATCAGATCCCCCCTCATCCTTCTAAACTCCATCGAGTATAGACCCAGATCCTCAAACGTTCCTCATCTGTTAAGCCATTGTTCAGGGGGCATTTCAGAGTTAACCAAATTGCTGTGAGTCTGGAGTCACTTGTAGGGCAGACAAGATAAGGATGGCAGATTTCTTTCCCTAAAGGGCATTAGTTAACGGGATGGGTTTTTTCCAACAATCGACAATGGTTTAATCGTCATCACCATCAGGCTTCTAATTCCAGATTTTTGTTGAATTTAAATTCCACCATCTGCCACACATGCACACACACGCCCCCTGAAGTGCATCTTCAAAACTTCTATGGACTGCCCTATAAGGGACAGTGCGGAGCTGTGAGCAGTGTTGTACCTCTCCTCAGAAAGACTCAGTGATGAGACACCGGTGTCATCAGCTAGTCTTTTAGTGAGTACCCCTTATCGCCAAGCAGCCATCCCTGCAGTTGTGCAGGCCTTTCGAAAATCTCAGGCGCCTGGGAATGACTCAGGATGTAGGAGTCATGGCAACTCCCAGGGTACCTGGCACAAACATGCATTAAATGCTACCCATGATCACACATGAACATTGATGGAATGTGGTTTATAAATGTTAAGGGCTGCTGCCATGGAGCCCATAACACTACTTGAATAATGACGATTGCACCCTGTACTCTTGGGAAACCTGAGATGGCGGTGAACTGGTGAATCTTGCAACCTGGCTATCTTCGTCCAGAGAAAACCTCACATACTGATGTGCCTCGCTGTAAAGGGCATCTGTGACCTCCTTTCTGCACCAATGTATTAGGGACTGTGAGATGCTGCAGAGGTTTCCTGTGGATTCCTGGAATGACCCACAGGCAAAGAAATTGAGCATGGCAGTCACCTTTAAAGTCATTGGCAGGGGATAGCCTCCAACTCCACAGGGCGTCAAGTCTTCACAAAGAATGTGGCATATGGGCTGCAGTGGTTCAAGAAGGCAGCTCACCACAACCTTCTCAAGGACAATTATGGATGGGCAATAAATGCTGGTGTAACCAGTGACACTGATATTCCATGAATGAATAAAAAATGATGTGATCTACCAGAGCTCTGGAAAAGTGTAGACATACCCGGCATTGTGTCTCACTCATTTGTGAATAGGAGAATCTTCTTCAGTATAGCCTTGGTTTGGTAATTCATCTCCGCTGTCTGGGTCTCTCCTCCTGACCCCCTTGTTCTTTCTCTGGTTCCCTTTGATTCTGGATATCAGGCGGGGCCTCCTGGTGGAGCTGTGGTCTGCGTTGCCTCTCCATCCTTCATCTCCTCCTCTGCATTAGGACCCTTAGGATGGCAGCATTGAGCCCTGGATCCATTTCTTCTCTGATCTTGTCTCTGAAATGCAATACTGCATATATTAAAGACGAATGGTTCAAGATAGTGAAGTTCACAATCTGCGACTATAGGAACTATGATCGACATTGGTTTCAGCTCTACTTGCATTGTCACTGATGCTGCCTTGCCTTTGAGGTGCTACCACCCATATTGAGGTGACCAAGATGCAATCCCAGAAATGTGACATCTCGATCCCTGATTGGTGTGAAAAGGTTTGAATGACAAGCCCCAAACTAACCTGGCCCAGTGCTCCAATCTATGATCAGGCATTCCAATTAACAACACATTGCTACTGATTAATGCCTGGATGTCCTGTGGCCTGTTAGGAATGCTGACTTTGGCGAGCACTTGATTGGCCTCCAAGAATGGAATGCCATATATGCTGCACCCGTGACTCTTCCTCAAGTATCTGCAGTCCCAAATGACACATTCTGATGTCTTAAAAAGCTGATATGCAGCCCATGTGATGTGAAGCAATTGGGTTATGAGTATCCCTCTTTCAGCGCAGAAAAATGCATTGGCTTCCAATGGCTTTCTGCACCAGGAGGACTTCCACCTTTCTGTAGAATAAGAATCCAGGTCATTCTTACAGCACCAACATGTTGGAGGATGCTCCCTTGTTGCAGCAGGGCACTCCTGCGACACAGCCTCACACCCCTCCCATTCAGAGTTGCTTCCACTTTCGAGTTAAAACTGCACAATAACCCAGGTTTCTGAATGCTCAGCCCTGCCTAAGTACTGCCCTTCTGGACAACGGTGGCACCTACCAGGAGCAGGCTGCCCCAAAAACCCACCGCCCCTCTCCCGGTCACAATACTGGTCCGTGTCTGAAAGTTGAGCCCTGCCTGAGTACCGCTGTGCCCGTGGTGTCCTTGTGACCACAGAGGCAAGCACCAGGAGGAGAGCAACCCTTCAGCCCCAGCAGTGCGGTGTTCCACTGGCATTGCAGCAAGGCCTATGGAAGGTTTTGTTGTGTTGCACACACCTCAGAGTCCCAGTGAAGCAAGGTCCAACCGGTGCGCGCCACCCTCTTTCAAACGGGATTCAGACCAACGTGATTTCCCGCTGGCGTGATGCAAGATTGGAACGTGATTCTGGCGAGAGGCTAATTTAATGAGCAGTCATGAAATGGAAATGAATGCAAATGGTATTCACACCACTAGCCAGTGGGATACCCGACCCACCATTAACCCGCCATTGGGAGAATTGCAAACTAATTTTACGCCAGTGGGTTTACGACAATTTGCCTGCCATTGGATTCTCTGCTCCCGCCGGCTATGAAACTCACCACATGTGGGTTGGGGAAATTCTGCCCTTTCTATCTGTTTTGTACAGTGAAATGTTGCTAGGCACAGCATTTTATTTGTCCACCACCTCTTAAAATGGATGCTATGATGCTGCGATGGGGAGGCTACCCAGGGATCCCAACAGGACAGCTTTACTGTACCTCTTGCAGAAATACCTCTGAAGCAGCAACAGGAAAGGAAGGTGCTTCAGCCTGTTTGGCTGAAATTTCTAGTTTTCTCCTCAGCAACAAATGGCTCTGGCCCCCTTAAATACCAGCCATGGCCTATAAGGACCGTTACTACATTCTAAACCCAGAGAGCCAGCTCTTCCCAAAAGGCCCAGTCAGGCTGGCAGGTTATTGTGTTTTAGTCTGGGACACAAAAATCCACCGCCACACCAACCCCACCCCCCCAACCACCCCACACCCCCCACCCCCCCAACCCCGGCTACTCTTTGGCAACTTTGGGGCGAAATCTTATGAGACCCTTGGAGGCGGGGCTGGAGGTGGGACCGGGAGGAAAAGCCAAAAGGCTGCCATCGGGCCTGTGGACCAATGTGTCCCCGCCCTCTGGCCGATCTTGTAGGAGGCAAGTTAGCAATGGAAGTGGCTACCTGCCCAACAGCAGCACATAGCCTAGTAGTGACAATTAACTAGCCTCTTGGGGCCAGAATGGGACGTCACTGGGATCTTAGCCACAGGTGCCAGGGCGGTCTCATTCATTTGTCTGCACTCACACCAGGGCCACTTCTGCCACAGGCCTCTAGCCGCAGGTCATCCTCTGAAGTGGGATCCCCTCCACAATGTTGGCCTTGAGCTATAGTCACGAGTAGTTTCAATAATTTCACATATCTTCCCAGGGCACCTCCATCTTGAGGCACCCTCTTGCTTCAGTCGCACCCACCTCTCTCAGCAGGGCTGCTGGCAAGATGAAGCTGCAGGCCTTTCCCATTGGGCCAGCCGAGGGCCGAGACACAGCAGCCTAGATAAGACGGTGCTCCTGGAGTGTGGCCTCTTAATTGGTTGCCTCCAATAAGATCGCACAGTCTGGAGGGCAGAAATCACCCAGCGGGGTCAGCGACCCACTTTAGGTCCCGAACTCAGAAAATCTTTACAGGTGGTCAGACTCTGCCCTTGGTCCCGCTCTCACTGTCCATTTTTATCTTTGCACCTACTCTTTTGACAGAACCTCTTCAAATGAAAAGTAAAACAGGAATGTTTGGACAGGTTTTCCATTCTTGGCTACTCAGTGAGAGCTGGTATCTGTCTGCCACCATGAGTTCCAGTGAAAGAATGATTGGGACAAACAAGGCAGCCCTTCATCAACCTTGGCACAGCTCAGAAAAACCCACCATCAGCTAAAGAGTTAAAAGTAAGAGGTTGAGGGAAAACATTTTTATTCTTTCTCTATAAAGCTGAAACCGCCTTCTTTGAGTCAGAGTAGAGATAGGAGAACCCGGCAGACAGAGTCAGATTAGTGCAGGGGAAAAGGGTGGAAAGCAAGTCTGGCCCTTCCTCCCCCTCCCTAGGTCAGTGGCTGCAAATTGGTGAAGGCTTTTTTTCTTTCTGAGAGCAAAGGGAAAAATACAGAAATGCTTGCCAAAGAAAACAATGGGCCCTTCCAGTGCTGGCCGCGTCCAGACAGTCTGGGCCTCAATCCAGCTTTCAAGCACCTCTCGAGCCTCTGAAAATGCTGGAATAAGCAGAGACACAGCCTGGGCTGAGAGCGACCTCGACAGAAGGCAGAGTAGGTGCAGCAAAGACTAATCAAACAGCCCAACATCAATGACATTTAGTGAAGGAAAGTAGGGAACCTTCCGTCTAGTGAAAGACTTATTGGGTTCGCCTGAGGGCTGAGTTTCCTGAAGGCCCCAAAGAATGATTTTGAAATGTTAAGAGATGGAATCTGATAGGCAGTTCTTTGCACAGCGAATTCTTTTGTTTGCTTTCTCGATCTTAGATACCTTAAAAGGTTTTAATTATTAGTTTAATCTTGGCTCTGAGTGAAAAGTGGACATTTTGTCATATAAAAAATTAATTTAAATTTAATAAATTGTGCATACCATTTAATGATTAGGAGTTTAATTTACTCTGTTAGTACACAGCTCAACATGATCATGTAAAGTTTCTGTGAATGCTGTTTTTACCCATTTAAAATAATTAGAGTGGCTAAGAGTAAAGGGAATGAATCGAGGATGTATCACCTTTCCATTTTCCCCTCGCTGTCTGCTTATGAAAGTGCACACTCTGGAGTTTTGTGTGATTATATCCAGGGGATCATAAAGTATTGATGATAGAGTAAATTGTACATAATCTATGGAAGAAGTACTCTTACAGAGCCAAGTGTCCCTTTGGTGTTTCCTTCTTTCCGATCTTTCTGTGATTCTGTTACTTGCAACTGCAGAAGTTGTGCAATTTGTACTGTCGCAAGCTGTGTGTTTTTCGAATTTCCTCAGCGTGCTGGTTAACATGTTTGCATCAAATTCCCATTTTTAGCATACTAGTTAATATACGTGTGCATTAATAAAACTAACACAAAGTAGCACACAGTGGAATTTCAACCCAAGTCTGAAGATTAATCAAAGTCCTGAGGAAGGTGAAATACAGGGAAAAGGGGAAACTCAACAAAGCTTCTCCTCCTCCTTAAGCTAATGGAGTGAAATTCCTTAATATTGGTCTTATGTTAAAATAAGTCTGCAAATCATTTGAATGTACGCAAAAAATTTCTAAGTAGCAGAGTGAGAGTTAGTTCTGCTCAGTCTTGACCAGCTATCGTCCATTGCTAATATTCCAAAGAATGGAACCAATGTTGAATAGACTTTGACACTTGCCCTTATAGCCTCCAGCCCTGTGTGCAACCACCTCTTCATTTGAGTTTATTCCCCTTCTTCCTGTTCCTAACTCAAGTTCACTGAGGTCAACTGCAGTCAACTAAAGCACAAAGCAGGGCTGAACCTATTTTCCTGGTATTTAACTCAGCTACCCGCTGGAGAGACTGACTGAAGCACTGGAGTGATTTCAGCTTTAGAAGAGCACATCTTAACCAGTTTTGTTGGGAGTCATTTTCACAAATCCACTACTCTGTAGCAGAAATAAATTTGTCCTAATTGTTGTTTTCTGCAAGGTTGTTGATCTTTCCTTCCAGACCTGTGCGCACAGTTTGTGTAAGTTAGCCCATTTCTATCTCCATTACCTCCTCCCCTCAGCATTTAAAATCCTGGATCAAGTCTTCAAACAAACAAAAGCAAGTATATCTGCACATGCTGTGTGGCAGCTGTATGCTTGGTGGAATCAGTGGGATTTCCAGCCACAATGTCACCTCGTCAGTTGACCTCACAACACGAAGGTTCGAAGAAGCATGTGCTCTCTCTCTCTCTCCTTTGGAAATTTAAAATGTGGCTGCTTTTTTGTGGACAGTCGATAGGAAGTTCTTCCTCCCAGATATTCCCAACTTTCTGCGGAAGCCGTCACTAAACTGAAAGCCAGGCCCCATGGCTCTTCTCACATGTTGAATAACTCAGTGATGGCTCCATCTCAGATTCAGTGTTTCTTCCCTCATGCTCGTGATGTATTGGAGGTGACCTTTATGTCTTTCAATAGGCAGGCGGGCGGAGGACAGGAGGTCTCCTCTGCCCATCCATTTTCATGGTTAGGCTGCATTTTATTATTCAGGGCCAGCTGCCATTTGCCTATGGGCAGACTGATCCTCTGAAAGCAGAAGGTTGGAACAGGTATTCCAAACCATGCAGAGAAAATAACCACAGCCAGGTCCCTTAAGTTTGCGGATTTTGTCATGGAAGTTCTTGTAAAACAGATCAGCAGCAAGTCATCCCAAGTGACATTTTCTGGGTGCCTAGGCAAATAGCACAGCACCAGTGGAGAGAAATGTCAATGCCCCAAGTGTTGCTCCCTGGACTTGGCAGAGAAAGTTCAATGATCTCACCAGGGCCATTTAAGGTAACAAACCCCATCACATCTCTTTTACTCTCTGTTCAGCCCCGCAACCCCTTACCAATCTTTTCCGCCCCCCACTCTGGTGTCTGTGCTAATCACAGGACACTTCATTACACCTTCTCATGTTTCACTCACAGGTTCAAGACCTGCTACCACCCTCTTGCCCTCCTCCCCACACTGACTGTTTTTTCTCCCTCAGCAGGCATAATATGTGAAGCCTTTGACAGGGCACACACTAACCCTGTACCACTCTTCTTGCTGGAAAAGTTGGCACACAACAGTATGGAGCTGTCTAGGTCAGGAGGAGGTCTGGCATCAATGCAAACACTGAGACCAGTGGAGCAGGCCACAGTTAGCAAGGGGAGGACACACAGTATTCTGGTGGTGAGGCTGGAAGACTTGCATAGTAGGATGGTTGCTTATCTACTTCCTTTCTCTGTCTCCTGATAATAAACTCTCCTCCTTACACATTCTGCGTGACAATCTGGGTAGAGTGTTGCATCACTATTCAACAGACCCTGACCAGCCTTGTCATTATGTGGCAACCCCTGCTCCTCTTCTGTCTTTCCAGGCCCACCACATGCCTTGAACCAGGAGCAGCAGACGCTAAGGAGGAGTGAGCCCTGCCAAAGTGTGAACTATTACTTACTGTCACCCTTAGTGACAGTTTAGAGGTTGATAGCCTGTGTACAGTAAATAGTGAGTGAAAGGCGTCTGCATTGGGAAAATGACTGAATACAAGACAGCAGGAGCACATGAGTGAGCAGGAATAACTGCAGGAGGAAAGGATGAACAGGACATATAGCTTCCTAGTAGGTAAGATCGTGTCCTAGACATGAATATGTTAAGGGTGTAACTTTTAAACAAAGGAAGATTAATGTACACCACCACTTTCTCCCTCCAAGGGAGATTCATGTTGGAGGGTGTGGAGGAATCCACCATTAGCTTGTGTGACATTGATATTTCACAGTCATCCATGATATGTGTGAATTCCTCATTGAACACTGCAGCTATGGCCTCCACACAGGAGATTATGCAGCAGCAGTAGCATCTCTCAGGGATGTTCATACTGGCACATGTAGGCTCCTGACTCAGCTTTGGGCAGTCAGGGAGAGTAAATGTATAAGGGCATCATGGACCTCCTACAATCTGCTGTACCACAGGTCCATTAGAATGGCAGTGGCATAATGGGAATATCTTAGGTAACCCTGTTGCAGGGTGACTGTATGTATGCTGTACAGCCCCTCAACCAATGTCCACCCTGATAGCAAGCCAGGTGAAAGTTTAGATTTGGAGTGTGTGCAGTTTGAAGGCATCAAGATAGCTAACAGGATAGGAAAGCCGTGCAGCTATTTTTCAAATTTTGGAGCTGCTAATGCTTCGGTTCAGTTTGAAAAGGGATATCAAAATTGCTGAAAAAGCCTCCCCATTTAGACTGAAGCTGCTACTGGCTCTTGCTCGACATTTCCCAGCTGCTTCCTTGCTGTGGCCCCAGCGCGGACTCACCTGTGGTTCTTAGCCAACCTACCATCTGCCAACTGTTAGCCCTTTCACTTAACCTATCTATAACCCTTTGCAAGATTATATCCCTTTGCCCCAATGACTTCTCCCTTACATTCTCAAACTCAATGATTCCTACCCCTCACTCTCAGACACAATGACTCCTCTGTTGCTGATAATTTGATGCCCTCATTACCTCACAAGTGTTGCAAAAAATTGCATTCCGAAAACCGAACAGAAACTCTTGGAAATAAATTGAAATGTTTCAAAATGAATTAATGTTACTGGTGGTGTTTTGACTTTTGGCAGCCACTCTGCTGGCGGTGCCCCTTCTCTGGGAGAAATTAACTTTGTACGATTAAAATTTCACTTGATTAATGTGTGTAGGCCTTTTGATGCTCAATGAATATGATCAAAGCTGCATGTCTTCACTGTTACAGGTCTTGTGTATCTCATTGCCATAAAATATAACCCCCCAAATTTGAGCTGGTGGCTCAGTAAGAAAGACTGATGATCAAGTATATTTTTGTTGAGAGGAGCTTTTGAACTCTATTGGGTAGTCTTAGACTTTTGGTGTAAGACAGCTGATCATGAATTGACAGCCAGTTTTGAATTCCTCCTGGCTGTTATTTCCCTTGACTTAAATGGAGATAAAAGTCACGTGAGATATAAATTGGGTGGCTGATTTTTGATCACCAGTCAAAGCTCACATTTAGTAGTCTCCCAGCTGGTGACTTGCATCTGAACTTGGTCATCAGTAATGATGGAAAATTGCTCGGGATGAGGAAGAAGATACCCAGTGGAGCATCTTATATTTCTACAGAACTTATACCTCATCAGGTGGCACCCATCCCCTTGGAATCCCATCTTGATCCTTCCCATAAAGTATGGCGCGTGTTGCTCACACGGAGAAGCATTCATGCCAGCCATAGAGATGCCCTTGGCCTCGAAGATCTACTTGAAGTTGACATGTGGATGCTCTCTGGAGATTACAGCTTGCACATTCCAGGGAATGAGATCAGCTCTCAGATTGCAATGGTGTGAAATCTGCAGAACTGTAAAAATCAGCTTCTCGAGTGATGGAGCCTTAAATCGCCCAGGAGCTCTCTAGGAAACTGAGTTAACTTATGGTACTGTAATGCTCTGTAGTGTAAACATAGAGCCGAGGCTGCCTACCTCCTGGGACAGTAGTGGAATGCTGAACACTGTGAGTCCTAATGGTTTGCATGTGTCACGATTGCAGATGTAAACTTGCCCTAGCTGGCTGAAGTTTTTTTCCCTCCTTGTGCTTCAGGTTTCCTTGTAGTTTTATGGAATTGAGGTTAAGACAAATCTTGAAATTTCCTTGCATACCACTGCCTCCCTGCGTGACACTTCACCAACATCTGAGGTTCATAGCTTAGGGAAAACAGTGTTGGGAATGCCTGGAAGAAGATGGTCTGGATCAGTACGAGATACAACTGGGAGCTTTTTATAAAAGGATGCATGTTCCTAATAGGCAAAGGATAATTGTTCCTGATGAAACCAAGAGCAAAAAGACCATTACATCTTGAGCTGGTGCTACTTGTGGCAGGTTGCTGCCGTGAACTAATGTTTTCTGGGAGCTGGTCTACACGACAATATTATAATTGAAGTGTTTGTTTGCATTGGAGGAGTTAAACCCAGGCTTATAGTTGGAACTGCAATCCATTAACCTGTAATACAAGCTTGCATTGTAGCTTGACACTCAAGTGTAGTACTGAGGCAGGGCTCCATTGCTGGAGATGTCAATCTTTGGATGAGATGCCAACCTGAGGCCTGACTTGCAGGTTCCTGGGTGGATCCCATAATGTGCCTACCAATCGTGATACAGTAAATAGTAAAGATTATTGAGTTTTGCTTTGCCTAACTGGTCACTGGTTTCATTAAATGACATAGTTTAGAGCCATACAACTCTCCCAAGGATTCCCAAGCCTGGCAATTCACTATTAATTCCATCAGCTACTTCGTTGTGAAACTAATAGATTTGAATTCTTGAGGAGTAACTTTCTGACTGGGGGCTCTCAATGGGAGGCCTCACTTGTCAGAAGCATATTTTGCTGATGAAGGAAAAAAAGGAAGTGCTCAGGATTGTGAGCTTGGACAAGGAACTTTGAAGAATTCATCAAGGTGGGCCCCATCACACACTGGGACTGATGGAAGTCTGCATGGGACCTGGAGTGGAGTGGGGGCAGTGGGTGGAGGGCCTGGCAAAGCTCCCCCTCTGAAACATGCACAGTTTCTGATTCACCAAGGGGTAGATGGGGTCTGGGAATATGTTTGTGGTGGTGCTATTTCGAATAGTAATTTAAATAGTATCATATGTTTGGGGATTTAGTGCAAGCACTCTTATACTGCTAGTCTTGTTCTTGTGTATGCTTCAGCAGAATACTGCCCCTCTGTATGGGCAGAGAGCAGCTACATAAAACGCTTTGACACTGTCCTTAACATATCAAATTGCTGATAATCAATGGTACACTGAAATCAACACCTATACAATGGCTCTGAGTTCTATCTAATATCCAACATCCCGATGTGTGATGGATGGCAAAAATGCTGAAAGAGTTTGACAGCATTGAAAGCAACCCAGAACTGCCAATCCATGAAGACCTTCAGAACCTACAGAATATGCAACTCAAATCAAGCAAACCTTTCTGGAGCTCTGCGAATACTTTGAGTGATGCAGGTTTTGACAATTAGTACAGATGGTGCAACCTCTAGGCTAACAGCAATATTGCCAACATAGATCTGGTCGGTGATCCAATTGTAGAGCCTCCAGTGTTTGACCTCCCTTGAAAACAATGGTCAACACTCAACAAGATCTGCACTCTTTGTGCAAGGACATCATGTCTTCTCTACAAATGGAATTTCAAATACAGACCAACATGTGACTGTGGTCACCTGAATCCCCACATAATGAATGTGGCCTGTGGAAATTTGCTGTAGGATCCAAGACTGCCCACCTATCAACACACAGTGTTATGATTTGGTTGTCCAACTTGGACGTAGACTTAAGAAACTATAAGATGTCATACGCAAGAAGAAGGCCAACCTAAACCATAGAAACAGGCAAGTTGGGCCTCGTATTAGCATCTCATCCAAGCAACAATGTCTCCAACAATGTAGCACAGCCTCAGCACTGAGTAATAAATATGATAAATGTGCCCGCCTGCTCCATGAGAATTAGATGCATTTGTACCAAGCCCATTAACCATGGCTCAGCAGGGAACCTGCATGATCATTGCAAAGCTGCCCACAGCTTTGCACGGATCTGGAGTGGGAACTTTGATTGAATTCGACTCTGCCCAACAACTTATGCCGCCATCCAAATCAATTGCAGTTGGCCCAAAAGCGACTTGATCATATAATTTAGCACCAACCAAAAAGGGAACCATTACTTTGTATTGCAACCCATGGAGCGAGTTTTTGTATTCATTTTAACTTTTTCATTCCCTATCTTCCATTTCTTTTCAAAGTTGGTGGTCATTTACTCTCACCTTGGTCATGGAAGCTTCAACGCTGAGTGTTGTGAGATAAAGCATCCACGTTGGGACAATAATAAGTTGCCAATGTGCCTTTGTCAACATCAAAAAGTTCTATTGGCTAAACAGCCCACTATATAACCTGTCTGTACATTGGCATTGCCATACATGCTTGACCTCCTGAGGGAAACGCCTGAAGTAAAGAGACTTCCTGGCAAAGAAACAGCAGAGAGCAGTAAGAAAAATAAATAAATAAGCATTTAAGTTTAGATTAAAATCTGTGGTCGATCTCTGCTTTTTTTTTTGCTTTACTCTCTTAGCCTTTTGTTTATTCTGCATTGTGAAGAATATGGACCCTCAGACAGGAAAAGGAAGGAAATCTAAAAATTATAGCAAAATTTCTCTCCAACTTAGTGAATATATGCAGTCCCTGATGTGGCACTGAACCACTAAGGCTATGTAGGTTCCAGGGTTCAAACCTCACATGTGTATTGAGTTAGCTGATTTCAGCTGAGAGATGGCAGGAGCACTACAATTGGACTCAGCATCCCTGAGCTGGGGAAATGGGAAATCAGCCAGTGTTTCTTGCAGCTAATAGAAATAAGGTCCACAACAATTATACATTCAATTTAATGGCAATAATGGATTCTGAAGTCTAGCGTTCTACCCACTACCAAAAGGTGATTTAAGCTGTGGAGCATTGGAAGGGAAACAATGATATAATTCTAAAAGCAAAATGCTTGCATGCAGGAAATCTGAAATAAAAACAGAACAAGTTGGAAATACTTAACCACTCTGGCAGTATCTGTGGGGTGGGAAACAGAGTTAATGGGCTGGATTTTCATTTTTGGGATCCCAACGTCAGGATCATTTTCGGGTACAGACCCCACACGGCATCATGGTGACATACATACTGTGGTTTTTGAATGACCGGCCAATTATTGGCCAGTGGGCATGCTCACCTCCCAATGAATGACAGCTGGCACCTTTCAAAAGCTGGAGGGGCCAACAGGAGGCCCTCTAGCACTGAAGGAGCTGCAGCCTGATAGATCCTCAAGATGGAGGCGTCCCCTCAGCACCTTTCATAAATTAAAAAAAAGAATCAGCCCCCACCCCCCCCCCCCCCACCCCCCACCCCCAACAGGTGTTGGACCACCATTGTGGAGGCAGAGCCCCTCACAGGGCGGCCTCTGGCTGCAGCTGTGACCAGGTAAGTATGGCTGGTGTGGGAGGAGTGAGGGCCTCAGTTTTATTGTGGAGCACTGGGCTCAGGATCTGCTGCCTCTAGGCACTTGCCTCGCTCCCGACGCCACAGAGGGCTCGCAGGCCGACTAAAAATTTCCAGTTATCCTCTGATCATTGGCCTTTTAATTATCTTAAAAAGCTACCTGCTGCTTGCAGGTCTATAACTGTCATCCCACTCATCTTGCCTCCTTAGAAATGACCCGGAGGCAGGAAGGTGCCAGCCAACTGGAAGGGTGGAAATTGAAAGCAAAGTGGGGGGAAGCTTCCAGTTCAGGGTGAGAGCAGGAAACAGCATTGATACAGTTATCTACGTGCTGAAGAAAGAGATGGGGGAGGGGAGCTGAGTGGAACTGAAACAACGAATGTTCCACATACCTCACAAAATGGCCGACATAGCTAGGACCTGTATGAATTCTCACGTAACAGCTTTTATGTGGAAGAAACGAATGGAGTTCGAGGAGAAGTTGTTTAATGTGAACAAATTCAACCAGGTGATGTCTAGGGCCAGGAAACTGGAAACTGTCAACGTGGCAGAGGGCATTGGAAGAGTTGCTGATGTATGGGAATAGCCTGGATACGGGAGAAAAATAGAGTTGAGAGATGAATAGAACAGTTCTGTGGAGCAGGAACAGGCTGAAACAATGGGTCTATTAGGAGCAGTCCTGTTTGTGGATCTTTAGAAGGAGGTGGAAGCAAGCTGTTCAGGCTTGGAGGACTGTGAGGCTAAGGTCGTGGAGGGAAGATCCCCGGAGGAATTGAGGTCAGCCATAGTCTTGGAAACAATGCTTAATGTTCGATGGTGGGGAAGGTGGGAAGTAGGTGTCAGAGAGTTGGTATTCAGCCTTTGCCAAGCACAAACTATGCCACCGTTGTTAATGGGTTTTGATGATAATGTTCGGGTTAGACCTGAGAAAACAGAGTGCAGCACATTCAGTGGGAGCTAGGTTAGAGTGAGTGAGGGGACCAGAGAAACTGAGGCGGCCAATGTCATGCCCACAATTCTCAATGAAAATGGTATAATTCTGCATTTTTGTTCATTACAGCTTAAAGGAGATTATGCTTTAAATTTGAGATCGCTTTGAGGGAAGAATGAATCGACTCTGGTCTCTGAAGAAAGGCCACAGATTGTGCCCCTGGTCCATCACAAGCCTATTGCAACTGTTATTTTTAGCACACCAAGACCACAAGTAAATAAAAAAAAATGAAAGATGGGAGTCGAGTAGTTCATTACCAGGAGAGGTTGTGTGTTCCCAGCACTGCAAAACAAGGCAGATAGTTGTTAGAGGAGAATATTGATCCCGCCCCGTGAGATTGATTGATAAGAGGCAGGTTTATGGAGTGCTGTGAGCTGATAACATTTTGCAGGGTCTAAGGTACCGTTCCAGTTACTGTAATAGCACAGCGCGCTTGCAGGCTTTTATATATGACCCCTTTTATGGAGTGTTTTTTACTGCCTCTGGCAACTCAGAGCATGGGTCTCTAATATTAAGGTTTTCAGCTATTAGTGGTGCGGCTGATATAAAGCTGCAGGAGCAGCAGGTCTCCTGGCGTTTAATATAACTCAGTCAGAGTGTCTGTTAGTTATAATCAAAGGTTACGACAGGCAGGTACACAGGAGCTCACATGAAGTGGTTATATAATTTATCCTGATAAATAAATGGAGTTCAACAGAATTGGCAACTAAGTTGGCCGTCCTTTTGGTTTAGGACCAGGCAGCCCGGTTCTGGAGCAGGTGATCTGGGAGAATTCTCAGGTTTGAAATAAGATGCAAGTGCCATTAATTTCCATGTGTGCACCTGTTTGTGTCTTTTGAATAAATTTATACCTGTGTTACGTCAACGTACAAACTCTGGGACAGAGGAAATGAACCCAGAAATAATTGCAATTCTTGGCCTTGTAATGCTGATAAGGCATCAGTTATCAAGGTTAGTAAGGTTATTGGTAAATTTTCATTAGTAGCAAAGCAAACATCAGGCCCCACTCCCTGCTCTGCCTTTGTACTGCCCTTTCTCTGGTTTTGGACTTGGCAAAACAGTTAGTAATCCGATCTTCAAATTGCTGAATTGAAGCTTTTTTTGGACAGAGTTATTTTTCTCTTGCTCTACTTCCTTGTCAAACCAATAAGTATGTTTCCAACATAACTGCAGCCCTGATTTCGTGAGGCTCTTCTGGCAACTCAACCTCTCAATGGCAGTGAACATGGGTGGGGAAGTCAAGATAAACAGGCCCTTGGTCCCTTTGAGCTGTATTTTATGATGAATAAACTGGAGAGACACAGGCGGGCTATAGTGGCCTCCAGCATGAGCCTCAATAGCTAATGGTCAAAGAGGTAGGTTTTAAGAATTGTCTGAAGGGATGAAAGTGAGGTAGAAAGACAGAGCGGTGTAGTGAGAGGATTTCAGTCTTGAGGCCTAGGCAATTGGAGGTAAGGCCACCAGTGGTAGAGAAATTATGATTAGGAATGCACAAGAGGTCAGGATTTGAGGAGTGGGCCTGGATGAGATTTCAGAGATGGGGGGCAAGGCCATGGAGTCATTTGAAAATAAGGATGAAAATTTTAAAATCAAGGTGTTGCTTGACCTCAAGCCAATGTAGCACTGAGCGTGATAGGGGAACGGCACTTGTTGCGAGTTAAGACATGGGCAGCAGAGTAAAATTATAACAAAATGTAATCTTTTCAAGAGTGTAGATGCATTTTGCTTCCTGCAATAGTTTCTGCTGCTGTGGAAGATTTATATTCTAAGGATTTCATTCCTCATTATTTTGTGCGTGTTCTTGCTTGCAGCTGTAATTGAATTTGCAGCAAAGTACTGAGGATGGGAGGTCCTTTGGGTGTTCCTATAATATTTCATATGAAAGATAAGTTAATCAGGGTGCAATGAGGGCCATGCTTCCTGTCAACCTAGGACCTGCACTTAGGGACCCATGCAGTTGTACTTGGGCATATCCTTGGTGACTGCCTTTGCTTCATAAAGGAGGCTAATACCGCACTGTGCCATTCGCAGACAAGTCCATATCTGTGAAGGATTCAGCAGCATTACATTTTTACGCCATTGCAGGGAACATCTGCCTAATTGGTCATTTTGCTGTCCATAGAAGTATCAAACAAGTGACGGATTTAGCAACAACATTGCTTTCTCTGTGTGAAGGAAGCTTCACCCGAACAAGATACAGGAGATTTACTAGGTGTTAGCCTTTTGAAGAGTACAGGGCATTGTAGATGGCACCCAACTTTTCTATCAGATGTCACCCTGATTCCCTTAATCAACAAAAGGACTTTTATTTATTTTCAGATGATGATAAGTAAATATATGCTATTCCATGATCTTTCAGCTGTTTTGGCTGCACATTCTGAAATGTTACCCCAAACATCTCTGATTCTTTTCATTTCTCTTTCATGTGAAGCAGAATGGTATGTCATAACATTCAAGGCTATGGGCCAAGTGCTGGTAAAAGGGATTAGGTGGGTAGGTCAGGTGTTTCTCACATGTCGGTGCAGACTCGATGGGCCGAAGGGCCTCTTCTGCACTGTGATTCTGTGATTCTGTTTCATCTATAGATGCAAGTTGTTCCTGCAATAGTTTCATTTCTGGAAGTACCAGCAATAGTTTCATTTTGCAATCATCCAAAGTACCTACATTATGTGCACACCCAGACAGACTGGGTAGATCACTTCTAGAAGACCACTGATAAATTCAGCAGCCATGGTGGCTGACTCCAGTGAAAACCCCCTGAATAGTGGTGGAAAGTACAGTGCAACAAAGCACATGTCTCCACCTAAAATCATATCTGCATGTGCTCATTCTATCCAAAGTGTTTCCCTGCAGCTGACTTTGAAGGTGCCACATGCTACATGCTGCTTTGCACATAACAGCAGAAAGGCCAGGGTTGCATTACCTCAAAAGAAGGTATGCCATGAAGATTTTAACCACAAGTTCAACTGACAACCTAGTGGCATACTGATCCCTGGTCCACACTGCAAAGGAACAGCTTGAGTTGGAGCCTGGGTAACCACTTCCTTTTAACCAGCTACATTTATCACTCATTTCTCCTCACACATGAAAGAGGCTTCATGTGATGCCCCCTCCTACAACTCACAGTGCAAATGTCCTGGAGAGCTTGAATCTGTGCTTATGTTAGGTGATGTGTATGATGTGGCCCATTGTGAGGTGTTTGGATCCTGCCTGCCACAAGCTGATGGTGCTTCCCCCTTACGAAGGCTCTATGTGAAGTGGAAAGGGATGCATGTCACAATGGTGTCAGCATGTAATGCTTCTAAGAACAGGAAAAAAATGCACCTATTCATCACCTTTCCTTATATTTAATTAAAGGAAGGAAAATCAGGTAGATTCCTTTATTGGAGTTTGCTCTGACCTGCCTCTGACCTGGGTGGGAACGTAAGTTATGAGGAGGGTGCAAGGAGGCTTCAAGAGGACAGGCTAAGTGAATAGGCTAAAACACGGCAGATGGAATATAATGTGAATAAGCGTGAAGTTATTCACTTTGGCAGTTAGGTGGATTGGCTACAGTTAAATTGCCCCTTAGTGTGTGTGTCTGTGTGTGTGCATGTGAGTGTGTGCCCTGTGATGGACTGGTGCCCTATCCTGGTTGTACCTTGCCTAAGGCCCTTTGCTTGTCGGGATAGGCTCCAACTCCCTGCAACCCTGAATTGGATAAAGCAGTTCTGGAAAAGTGAGTGAGTGAGAAAAAACAGAAAGGCAGAATATTTCTTAAATGTGAGGGGTTGGGAAGTGCTGGTGTCCAAAGGGACCTGGTTGTCCTTGTTCATGAGTCACTAAAAGCTAACATGCAGGTGCAGCTAGCAATCAGGAAGGCAAATGGTATAAAAACAAAAAAACTGCGGATGCTGGAAATCCAAAACAAAAACAAAAACTTATTTCAACTCTTTCTTGGACTCGAACGCAAGTTCTGTCGAAGGGTCATGAGGACTCGAAACGTCAACTCTTTTCTTCTCCGCCGATGCTGCCAGACCTGCTGAGTTTTTCCAGGCAAATGGTATGTTGGCTTTCATCACGAGGTGATTTAAGTAGAGGAGTAAGGATGTCTTACTGCAGATACATAGAGCCTTGGTGAGACCTCACCTGGAGTATTGTGCACAGTTTTGGTCCCCTTATCTAAGGAAGGATATGCTTGCCATAAAGGGAATGCAACAGAGGTTCACCAGATTAATCTCTGGGATAATGGGCTTGTTTTACGTGGAGGGATTAAGGACACTGGGTCTGTATTCCCTAGAATTTCAAAAAATGAGGATGACCTCATTGAAGCTTGCAAAATTCTCACAGGACGTGACAGGCTGATTGTAGATAAAATATTTCCCCTGGCTGGTGAGTATAAAACCAGGGAACATAATCTCAGGATAAGGGGCAGGCCACTTAAGACTGATATGAGGAGGAATTTCTTCACTCAGAGGGTGGTGAATCTTTAGAATTCTCCACCTCAGAGGGCTTTGGAAGCTCAAACATTGAGCATGTTCAAGATAGAAATCAATAGATTTCTGGAGACTAATGACATCAAGCGTTATGGAGATAGTGCAGGAAAGTCGTGTTGAGGGAGATGATCAGCCACGATGGGTGGAATGGCCTACTCCTGTTCATGTGTTCCTATGTTCCGATGTTCCTATGCCCAATTTCCCAATATTGACTGATCCAGTGCCTGAAGGTATAGATTCAGGTAAGTCTCCCTTATACTGTACACCACATGATGCATATATTACAAAGCATTCAAACACTCCAAAATCTCCTCCCATACATTCTGATTCAAGACTGGCGGCCCCCCACCTCCTTGAATCGGGACAGATCCTTCAAATATGTGGCTCGCCGTAATCATATGCAGCTCTCTCCTTGAAGCACATCCAGATGTTTGAAATTGCCAGAGCACACAGGCATCTGCTGCTGTCCCCAGACAATTTAGAGAACTCCTTGTGAGTGTCCATAGGGGTCGTGGGGGATTTGGGGAGTGCCTGCTGCACCGGTGGGGCATCACACTCAGCCAGCACAGTTGGAAAAAGCATGAAATCCTATTGGTGCTGCAGAGCCTTGCAAAAATTAACCCTGTAGTTTCTGGTGACAGTGTTAGTTCTGAGCACTGCTTTCAACATTGAAATGTCACAGTGCAAACTCTTTGTCCACCCCAAGAAAAGAGCTCAATGGCTTTTCCGCAACAGAAGAGTTGGCGGGGTGGTGGGGGGAGGGGCGGGGGGAGTGGCTGCTACAGCTCACAGGTTGTTTCTTCATTCGTGCTATGTCTGAGGTGTAGTAACATTTGTAAATTCCACATTTACCTTCAAACCTCTTTAACATTTCCTTGGTCCAACTGCATTCAGTCTTTAGGTTATTTACAGTTTTTGTGGTGAAAATATAACTTTAAGTGGAGCAAAAAACTAAGGATAACCACCTGCTTCTTTTCCAGAATTCCTGCCTGCTTTCCCTGCCCAATTCTGCTGCTGGCTAAGATCCCTACACTTATTTTTTAAGCACTGGAAGTGTATCAAAAATAAAAGTAGGGATTGAGTATTGCAATATCTAGTGAGGTCAGCTGCTGCCACCACTGGCCAAGTCTGCTTCTGCTACTGATGGGCACCAGCCCCAGATTTGCTTTCATTGCAGAATTGGTGCTCTAATCTACAAGGCAGCCATTTTGAATTGATTTGCCTGTTGCAGATTCATTTCAGGAATGATACACTGGATTTTAATTGTCCACCCTCTGTGAAGGTATCTTCTCCAGTGGTGCTGTTGATGGACACTGCAAATCAGGAACTTTCTCTCATTCTTCATTACTTCAGTCACCCATTTTTTTTTTAGTGTCAACGGGAAGGAAGATGAACGGACGAGAAAGAGACTGCACCCTCATTCGGGCCGATTGAGATTGGGTTATTGTTCACGTGGTAATGATTAACCAGCATTATGTTGTAATTTGTAGCATATTCAATCCAAGAACGTCTTCAGATCTTCATTATTCAGAATGAACCAATGCTTCACCCGACTTTGGGTGGATTGGGGTCAAGATAATCTGATGCAGGAAAACTTGGATAACATCTTGATAATACCAATATAGCTTAACTCGAAATGATGCTTGAAAAGACTGGAGCATGAAACACTGCTGCTACACACAACGCTGCCCACTCTGAAAGCAATGAATCACACATCGCCCCTGGAAAAACTGGAGTCGGCAGCCCCATTACTTCTCGGGCCTGTATTGTCACCAGCAGTGAGTCATGGTACTGGCTAGGCCTAACTTTGCAAGACAGAATCATTTCCAAGTTTGGCAGTTTGACTCTTAGGAGATGAATGTTTATTTACTTAGGGGATTACACTGACACAGCTGAGGCCTTGGGTCCTGATGGCTGTGGATGGGTTGTGGATTAACAAGGAGTGCTAATGGACACAG
The DNA here is from genome assembly GCF_017639515.1 of Carcharodon carcharias. NCBI lineage: Eukaryota > Metazoa > Chordata > Chondrichthyes > Lamniformes > Lamnidae > Carcharodon > Carcharodon carcharias. The sequence goes on from NC_054479.1 coordinate 25,222,273, forward strand.
CAGCCTGGGATGTTCTGAACCCACATGCCAGTGAAATGTCAGTCTCATTTCGCATTTGGTGCTGATTGTCAATGGTTCAATGCCTGATGGTATTAAATCACTCTCCTGATACTAGACCTGTATTTCCTTCAGTATCAAGCAAGAGAATAATGTCAACCCTCTATACTCTTTGGTTTAATGAATGATTGACCCTCATCCAGTAGTGCACAACCTGTGTTTGTGTGTGTGTGTGTGTGTATGTGTGTAGAGAATGATGCTCACTGACTGGTACTCATATGCACCTCAGTGTCAGCACATGTATGTGTACAGTTCATACAAGGCAAAAGGAATAATGATGAACTGCAGCATGGAAAAGAGGATAACATATATATAAGACCCATCAGGGGAAACTATAGGGAAAATGGAGAGAATACACAGACTGCCTCAAACCTAAATAGCTACACGCTTTCATAATTGAATCTAAGTGCCCCGAGATTCATTTTAAAATTGCTCCATCGCAAGTACTAGAATTTCTAAATTAATAAAATAGGATAATGCTCAGAATGCTGTTTCTAAAATTTTCCCAATCTTCTGGCTACCACTAATCTTTGCAGAATTGTACACCTTTTCTTTCAATTTGATACCATTCTTAACTTCCTTAGTTAGCTACCGATGCATCCTTCTTGTAGCATCTTTCTTTCTCAATGAAATCTATCTTTGTTGCGATTTGTGAAATATCTCATTAAATGTCTGCAACTGCTTCTCCACTGTCTTATCTTTTAATCTATTTTCCCATATTCCACTTTTGCCAACTCTGTCTTCATATCCTTGTAACCGTTGTTTAATTGTTCAACAGAGCTGTCACTGGGCTGAGTATCAGCTTAGCTCAGTGGCAGAACCCTCCTCACACCTCTGAAGCTGGAAAGAAGGAAGGGACTTGCATTTATACAGCAACTTCCATAACATCAGAACATCTCAAAGCGTTTCACAGCTAACAAAGTACTTTCGAAGCTTAATCACTGTTGCTGAGGTTGTAGGTTGAAGGTCCACTGCAGACCTTAAACTTATACTTTAGCCTGGCACCTCAGTGGAGTGTGCCATTGTCAGAGGTACCGTCTTTTGGATTAAGAGTTAAATCAACATCCTGTCCACCTATTCAGGTGAACATAAAAGGTCCAGTGGGAATAAGAGCAGGCAGTCCTGACTAACATTCTCAACCATCATTAAAACCAATTAAAACTGAATTTGCTCGTCTCTGATCGAAGTAATCACATCAGAACCATGTCTGTGGGCCTCCAAAGTACTAACACTGTGGAATTTACAGATTGGCTCTGGTGTTGCCTACAAATAACATTGACTAACACTTCAAAAGAAAGTAATTGGCTGTGAAATACTTTGGGTGAATCTTTATTTAACCTTTTACCAACAGTCACACTTCCAACCAATCTGCTACTATCAGGAATACCGAAACACAGACCAGATGGGACTGACTCGTCACACATCCCTGTCTATTTTTGTGAATTCGGATTGGAAATTTGCAAACATCACTTGGATAAAGGAATAGAGAGTTGCATATCCAAGTTTTCAGATGGCATTAAATTAAAAGACACTGTAAGATGTGTAGATGGGAATGGGAAGTTACAAAGGGACATAAACTGTACTGATTGACTTGATCATGGCTATTGTTCTGCCTTTGCACCTTGTTGTGAAATGAAGCAGCTTATTGATTTGCACGCAGCCTCGTCTGACCGAGTATTCAGTCTGGCTTCAGACAGACTGAAGAAGCATAACTGCCAAAGATAGGATTATGCAGGCTCCCATATGGAGGCATACATATGTTTAAAAAAAGACTCTGCCAGCTTTGGGTGGGCATCCAAGCCACCTGTTCCATGGAGCAGGACAAAATATCGCCACCTCAGCTTGTCACGGCTCCAGGTTGGGTAAACAGCCTGGGCAATTTTAACCCTCTCTGGGTTCCTTCAGGTAGATGAGGTAAAAATCAGCCCCATCATTTCTGGAGGTCAAATTGACCTTGTCTCCTTCCGCAAAAATGTAAACCTTGCATCACATTAATTCCAACAGGGGGGAATTGTTAGAACTTGGCGGGGCTATTCAAGGAGTGCACTTCCCTCAATGGCTATTGCTGCAAACCATTAAAACACCTTGATGTCTGATCATCTGAAAACAAGCCCCTTGTAGCCCCTAAAGATGTTCCTGCTAGTTGCCAACGGGTTAATCCTGTCAAAATCTTTTAGTTTTTTTAATATATGTAACTGCTGTTTAGAAATATTTGGATTTGTTGTAGCAACCGAGCTCCTTTACATAGTTGGAAACCCTTTATTTAAACAAACACGGATGCAGTGCCCAGTCTAAATGTGTCATTTATTAAAACCTTGGCAACATACTGCTTCTTCTCAAAGAAAAATGAAATCCCTCTCCCAGATTTGGTTAAAGAGACAAAAATCACCCTTTTTCCTCTGCCTGTCTAGACTCCATTTCAGAGCTGTCACAAATAAAAATTTTCGCAAAAAATCAAATTTTCTTAACATAGCTTTCCAACAACCCCACTTCAGAGCACGTAAAAATTTCATTTATTTTTATTAAGCTGTCTCTCTGCATTTTCCCTCTGCCTCCCACCCCTCCGTTCTCTCCTAAATCACAGCTACCCATTCCTTCACTGAGCCGAATCATTCATTTCTCTCTTGCCCTCCAATGTCTGTGAATATCACAATCTATTTCATACCAGGCAAACAATAGATTATATGGTTGAGAAATAATTCTTGGTAAAGCTGGCCCTGAAAGCTAGTGCACCAGGTGGTTGGGTACATAATAACACCACAGTTTCCCAACATTAATGATCCCTTTTCCAGACAATTTCCTTGCTCATTAATCGCTCAAAGTGAAATATTCACTGGCTGTACTCTAGCAGATTCTGCAGTTACAAACTGACACAGTAAAGGAACCTCTGTGATCTGGCAGTAAACGAGTTAACAAATTTAATGTGGGTTGTAAGCAGTGTGTCAGGTGTTAACCTGGACTGTAAACAGGTAACACATTATAAATAAGGTAAATTGTGCAATTCATAGCAACATGATAATTCGTGTAATCTGGACTGTAAAAAAAAGTGTGCAGAATATAATGTAGTAACCATGATAATGCATGTGTAAACTGAGCTGTAAACAAGACAATCCATATGTAATGTAGATAGTAGCCCCTGTAAAATATTTGTAATCTGGGCTATAGGCAGGGTCATATGTGTATTGTACACTGTAAATACTAAAGGGTAATCAGAGCTACCAAATAGAGTAGCACATGTCACGTAGATTGTAAACTCAGTAACACGTAATCTGGCTTCAAACAGATTTACAATTGTGTGACCTCTTAATCATCTCGAATTATAATTGCTCCACCACAGGTGGTTGTGCATTCAGCTGCCTCAGTGTTAAACTCTGGAATTCCCTTCATAAACCTCTCCGCCCCTATTCCCTATCGCCTTTAAGACACTCCTTAAAACCTCCTTCTTTGACTGCATTTTTGGTCACCAGTCCGAACATCTCTATATCTAGCTCACTGCCAAATTTTGTTTGATAACATTCCTGTGAAGTGCCTTGGGACATTTTATTAGGTTAAAGGTGTTATAGAAATGCAAGTTGTTGCTGTAGGTTACAAGCACTGTATGTAATATGTACTGATAACAGAGTAACATGCATGAAATGTAAGTTTTAAATAGGATATCATGTATCGTCTCCACAAAAAAACGATTTATTTGTTAGGAGAAATTAAACCTGGAATTTTGTGGGTACTGACCTGACTTCAGATTGTTACATGTCTTGAATCCTTGATCACTCATGACTCTCTGCACCACTGAGCTACTAACTGGGTTGGGCCTTGGTGCAGTTGAGTGCATGTGGTTGAAAGACCTGATGCTTGTTAGCTATATAAATGTCATAGAGTGTTTGGAAACATCATGGTGAAAAAATAAACACTTTTAATAAGCAATAGTTTCAAGAGTGGGGTTTGGGATGGAGGCCTCTGTTGAGTTAGAAAGTTCCTGTGTTTTTTTTCATTCATTCACAGGGTGTGGGCTTTGTTGGCTGGGCCAGCATTTATTACCCATCCCTAGCTGCTTCTCATTGAGAAGGTGTTGGTAAGCTGCCTTCTTGGAACACTGCACTCCATGTAGTGTAAGTACACCCATAGTGCTGTTAGGAAGAAAGTTCCAGGATTTTGACCCAGCGAACTGTGATATATTTCCAAGTCAGGATGGTGAGTGACTTGGAGGGGAACTTCCAGGTGGTGGTGTTCCCATCTATCTGCTGCCCTTATCCTTCTAAATGGTAGTGGTTGTGGGTTTGGAGGGAGCTGACTAAGGACCCTTGGTGAATTCCTGCAGTGCACCTTGTAGATGGTACACACTGCTGCTACTGTGCGACTGTGGTGGAGGGAGTGAATGTTTGTGGATGTGACGCCAGTCAAGCGGGCTGCTTTATCCTGGATGGTGTCGAGCTTCTTGAGTATTGTGGGAAGTGTTCCATCACACTCCTGACTTGTGCCTTGTAGATGGTGGACAGGATTTGGGGAGTCAGGAGATGAGTTACCCATCGCAAGAATCCTAGTCTCTGACCTGCTCTTGTAGCCACAGTATTTAAATGACTAGTCCAGTTCAGTTTCAGGTCATTGGTACCCCCTGGATGTTGATAGTGGGGGAATTCAGCTATGGTAATGCCATTGAACGTCATGGGGCCATGGTTAGATTCTCTCTTGTTGGAGATGGTCATTGCCTTGTGTGGTGTGAATGTTACTTGCCACTTCTCAGCCCAAGCCTGAATATTGTCCAGGTCTTGCTGCATTTGGACATGGACTGCTTCAGTATCTGAGGAGTCGCAAATGATGCTGAACATTGTGCAATCATCAATGAACATCCCCACTTCTGATCCTATGATGGAAGGAAGGTCATTGATGAAGCAGTTGAAGTTGATTGGGCCTAGGATACTACCCTGAGGAACTCCTGCAGTGATGTCCTGGAGCTGAGATAGCTGACCTCCAAAAACCACAGCCGCCTTCCTTTGTGCTAGGTATGTTAGTGACACATGAGGCAGACAAAGAACAAGCTTAAGTTTCTTTCCATAGCTAGTTTTTTTTTTTTCCTGGAACAAGTCACCAGACTGTCACCAAAGGCTATAGCTCGAGGGGCACCACTAGCAAGCATGGCTGACTAGGAGACTCCCACTCTTACTGGCTGCCATAGGTGTGTTGGTAGGACTTACACCATGATTAAGGTATAAATGCACCTTTTGTGGCCATCAAGTCCCAGGTGGGACTTGAGCCCCCAGCTTCTACCTCATAGGCTGAGGGCACTACCCACTGTCCTGAAGACCTCCTCTGTTGAGTTAGCATGGTGGAAATATTTTCCCAACAAAGCTTGCTGCACGTAGAACAAGCCTGTGCATTGCATAGAGCAGGACAGGGTGGCTTTATCATATCCAAACACCATCCAAATAGATTTATTGGATATTAACCTGATTTTCTGTTCATGGGAGTTTGCAGTGTGTAAACTGGCTGCTGATTTACCTACATAACAGTGATTACCCTTTAAATGTATTTAGCTTTTGTGCTTTGGGACAGCTTGATATATATTGTGGCTACAAGAGCAGGTCAGAGGCTGCTGCCTGGGTTGGAGGGTTTGAGTTACGAGGAAAGATTAGATAGGCTGGGGTTGTTTTCCCTGGAGCAGCGAAGGTTGAGAGGAGACCTGATAGAGATGTATAAGATTATGAAGGGCATAGATAGGGTGGACAGGAAGGCACTTTTTCCATTTGTAGAAGGGTCAATAACCGGGGTGGTGGTGGGGGGCGGTGGGGGACATAGAACAGGTTGTTGAGTCAGAAACTTTCGTAACATTTAAGAAGTATTTAGACATTCACTTGCATTGCCATAGCCTCCAGGGCTATGGGCAAGCGATGGAAAATGGGATTAGTGTTGTCCGATCTTTGTTGACTGGTGCGGACATGATGGGCTAAATGGCCTCCTTCTGTGCTGTAACTGTCTATGAGTCTATGAAGCTGGGAATCCTATGGTGAATAATTCATCTCCTGACCCCACAAAGCCTGTCCACCATCTAAAAGACACAAGTTAAGGGTGTGATGGAATATTCTCCACTTGCCTTGATGAGTGCAGCTCCAACAATGCTCAACAAGCTCAATATCATCCAGAAAAAAGCATTCCACTTGCTTGGCACCACATCCACCAACTTAAACATTCTGTCCCTCCATTAACAATGCACAATGGAAGCAGTGTATACCATCCACAAGATGCAGTTTGGCAACTCACCAACTCTCCTTTGACAGGAGCTTCCAAACCCATGATCTCTACCACCTAGAAGGACAAGGGCAGCAGATACATGGGAAAACCTACCAGCTGCAAGTTCCCCTCCAAGTCACTCACCATCCTGACTTGGAAATATATCACCGTCCTTTCACTGTAGCTGGATCAAAGTCCTGGAACTCCCTTCCTAACAGCACTGTGAGTGTACCTACAGCACATGGACTGCAGCAGTTCAAGAAGGCGGCTCACTACCACCTTATCAAGGGCAATTAGGGATAGGCAACAAATGTTACCTTTGCCAGCGATGCCTGCATCTTGTGAAAAGATTTTTAAAAATTTTATATGAATGTATTCATTCTTTTGTTGTAAAAAAATGGAATAAGATTAAGGCAAAGAGATATTAGCCCCAGTAATGGAATCCATGCTAGTTCTCAAATTCATTTGAATTCTTTGAAGTTCACTTGATTTTAGAGCTCTGTCTATCAAAATATTGAGAATCGTCAGGCTCCTTCACTGCCCCACAAGGAATCTGTTCTGTTTTTATGCTTGAATCCCAAAAATTTAGTGACTATACATGCCACTTTATGAGCAACTTTGTATTGGGGTGCTATTCCCAGCAGGCATTGGATTGTACCTAGTCAAACTTATTTTGTTTCCAGCGTAAGGTGAGGAGACCTTCACCCCATCAACATGGACTGAATTCAGATAAGGAGGTAACAAGGCAATCTGCATTCTAGTGGCACTGCCCATTCTCTTGGAACCTCCTCCTCCATCCTAAACAACTGGATTTAACCTGCTGCCCCCAACTACCCACTGAGTGGGGAGCTGAGTATATTTGAATATTTTGGAGCTGATGACTTGACTTTTGCCAACAAGAAATGCCCATTCCCAAGCAGCAAAGGGCAAGATAAAGGGAGCAGGTCCTTGTTGGTTCAGGATTTCTGGGGATTTCCTAGGAGGAACACTAATGATGTAAGAGAGGACATTACTAACCTCCTGGCTCTTTCTCTTGTTGTTCTCTGCTGATGGGGCACCCAGAAGCAGAGACACTCAACAAAGTTGGAGCACGGTCCATTCTAGGAGTCCTCCTGACGCCAAAGAGTCTGAGAATGACGGACAGTGAGGTGGAAGGGACTTAGAAGGCAAGATGAACAATTTTTGTCCATTTGCCTGTCGGGCTGCAGATGTGCTTGAACTTTGTGCTCTTTTCCTGGCACAAGGCCCTGCCTGGAATGTGTTTATAATATCAGTTGGCCAAGCCAACAGGAAGAAGTACCAGCATCTCCTGAGTCTCAGCGCACACCAAGCCTACTGCTCCTGTCTACTGCCAGGGCAAAGAGGTCTTAGAAAAATTTCTCCCTTATCATTTAACTTGGTTACTTTTGATAGTTGGGAAGTATTTGTATAGAACTTTCCTTTGGGGGATTAGATGTTTGGGCTCAAACCCAACAAAGGATATGCATGAGCTTTGCGGAACAAGCAGTTGCAACATGTTTTTCTCTGGTTTCTTATGTCTTCAGCTGAAATGAAAGGGAGTGACATCCTTTGAAAGCTGAAAATCTTTTGCTCCTTCAAAGGTTTAATGTGCTTGATAATTCAGTGAAAACAGACAATTCAAGAAAAAAGCAGACCATTCTTCTTTATCCAAAGTGTGTTGAGAATGTGGAAATCACTGCTTCGGGGAGTGGCTGAAGCGAAAAGTGTAGATGCACTTAAGGGGAAGCTAGACAAACATGTGAGGGAGAAGGGAATATATGATTACGATAGTAGATTTAGATTGGAAAAGATGGGAGGAGGCCCGAGTGAAGCATAAATAGTGGCATAGAATGGTTGGGCCGAATGGCCTGTATCTGTGCCATACTTCCTTTGTATTCCATGGCATTCAAAGCCTTTTTGTGTGTAAGTGAGGAGTTTTTCAGCTGTGGTACATTACTGCTTCAGTAAGGACAGACCGCTTTCCTTAACCATGCAGCAACATATTGATTCAGCCATTGGATCTTCAGGTCAGATATTTTGAGATCTTATATTACTTCAGCTGATGAAGTTCAGTCTGTTGTCAGGACGGTTGTCTAATGTTATTATCAGTTTTCCTTTAGTGGGTCATTACCATCCATTATGCCATGCTGTTTTGGGATGTCCTGAGATTGACAGACCACCGTCCTGGAGGCAAGTACCCCATTCCCCACCAACTGACTAAATATTGTTCTTTCTGACTTGCCTAACTACAAAAAAGCCAGAGGAGATATTTTTATCTATTTGTGTCCCTCCTTCTGACTAACCAACATGCCCAATGCAAAGTGACCATCACTGAAATTAACTGGCTTTGGTTCACATCTCGCCACTTATGTGTAGCAAGAATTTCCAGCTGCCATTGGTTCTGTATCTGGAGCTTATGATGTAGGACGCAATGCCAGTGTACCAACAATGAGTTTGAACATGTTGGGTACAGGGATTTAAGAATGAAATGGATTTCAACAGTGTAAAGGTTATATACTGTGCAATTTTATAGAGTTTCTGTTTGTTTAAAAGGATAACAGTTATGCACTGTGTAACTACAGAGGTCTTCTGTTTATTGAACAGGGCAAGGATTACTCATTGTATAGCAACAGAGTTGCTCGGACCAATTTTCCTGGGATCAACGCCTGAGAAATGCCTGGAATAGATGCAGGCCAAACATTCCCACCCCTTCCATCTCATTTTCCTATAGTTTTGCCAGAAGAAACAAGCTTTATAATCTTGGCTCTAGCCCCCTTATGGTTGGAGGTAGGTTCTTTGTTTTGTTTTTAGGGACAACGAGCCAGGGTTCGGCAGGAGGCCTTTGGCTGCAGCTCTCCAATAGCAGCCAAAAGATCTCCAGCCATGACAGCCAACATCCCTCTTGCAGGCTCCGAAGGCCTGCATAAAGGACCAACATTCCTGCCTCGCTTTCTGCTGCAAGGCACTGCTCGGGGAAGGCCTGCATTGGAGGTTTAACTGGGCATCCATGAGGCGCTGTGGGCCATCAGTGGCTGCAGCAGAATTGTACTCGAACACAATCTATAACCTCATGGCCGGGCATAACCCCCACTTTACCATTGTCTTCAAGCCAGGGGATCGACACTGGTTCAATGAAAAGTGCAGGAGGGCATGCCTGAAGCAGCACCAGGCATACCTAAAAAAGAGGTGTGTCAACCTGGTGAAGCTACAACACAGGACTACTTGCATGCCAAACAGCATAAGGAGCAAATGAAACACAGAGCTATGCGATCCCACAACCAATGGATCAGATCTAAGCTCTGCAGTCCTGCCACATCCAGTTGTGAATGGTGGTGGACAATTAAACAGCTCACTGGAGGAGGATGGTCCACAAATATCCCCGTCCTCAAAGATAGGGGAGCCCAGCGCCTCAGTGCAAAATATAAGGCTGAAGCATTTACTACAATCTTCAGCCAGAAGGGCCAAGTGAATGTCCCATCTCAGCCACCTCCGGAGGTCCCCAGCATCACAGATGCCAGTCTTCAGCCAATTCGATTCACTCCACTTGATATCAAGAAATGGCTGAAGGCACTGGATACTGCAAAGTCTGTGGGCCCTGACAACATTCCGGCAATAGTACTGAAGACTTGTGCTCCAGAATTTTCTGTGCCCCTAGCCAAGCTGTTCCAGTACAGCTACAATACTGACCGGGGGCAGTCTCCAGAGATGAGACTAGGCGGACATGTGAGGGTATGTGTTTGAGAATGGGTGGTGATGTCCCTTGAGCTGGCAGTGAGTGAGATACCAATGAATGTGTGATGGGCTTGAGTCTGTGAGTTTAGAGTGTTGAGTTGGTTGCCATATCCTGGCTGCATGGTTGAGATCATTCATCCTCTATCTTGATTGGATGGCCAACCTCTTTTGTGCAGCTTGGCACCAATCACCACTGCCACCACCTACCAAGCCAGAGTGGTAATGTAGCTGCTCCTCCTGTGGTCAGAGCGGGGGTAGAGGGCATCACAGTGGGCCTCCACAGTGTCCAAAAGGCACTTGAGGGCTGCAGAGTTCTTGCTTTTCGGGGTCATGCATAACTAATGCAACAGGCTTGGGATGATATGATGTGAAAACCCATCATCGTGGCCGGAGGGTAAAATGTTGTTTTACCCACCTGCTACCACACAATCTGGGATGATTCTGCCCAACAGGTTAAGAAGGTGGTGGATGAACACCTTTAAATGTTGCTGCATCTTCCCAGCTTGCCAAAATTGTGCATTTCAACCCTCACTGGTAAACGTGCATCACTGTCCACCACTCATGCAATTCAACTGATTCGCAAAAAAAACAGCTAAATCACTAATCAACTACTAGCTAACAAAGCCAAATTCTTTATTTAACATCCCCTGTGTCACTAGATTGCCCAAGAAAATTTTGAGAGTAACCGCATGTTGGATCCGGTGCCCTGGTTAGTTGGGGCTAAAGGATCTGGGTTGCACGCTTGTTTCGGGAGGACTGAGGTGATACCAAAGACAGAGAAGATCTACAAACCATTCTTAGAAGAAACACATTCTGTTTATTTATAAAAGGAATGCAGCAGCTACACTAGTGAGCTTACAACTCAAAACTCTGTCTTTACTCTTCAGGCTATTAACTCTAGACTACTGACTGCATAGGTAGCCGGTGCTACTCTACTGTTGGGTATCAAGATCATATGATCTTATATTACATCATTTGTCTTCAAGGTATACTACACATCAGATTCCTACATCCCTCCTCCTTTACTCAGGAATACATTTTACAATTTTTCTCAAAATATCAAATAATTTACACAGATAAATAATTTACGAAATCAGTCTTTCTTGGGGTTTTCTCACGCATGTAGGATATCTCAGCTCTCCAGCTTCTGTTGTTTGATTTGGAACCTTCTTTACTGGAGTAGTCTGAGTATCTGGTTCTTCAGCAGGTACTTGAAAATCTGTTTCTTCGACTCTTTCAGATACAGTCGGCCCTTCAGACACATTTTTACTTGGTTGAGTTCTTACAACAGGGGACGTTGATTCAGTCTCGAACACTGGTGGAATAATTTCTGGGTATTTTGTTTATCCTCTTCTTATGTGATCCACATGTCTCCGTGTGACTCGATCTTCGACTTTCACATATGTGGCAGGAAAGACGTCCTGTTATTGCACTTGTTTCCCCGATCATCTTGGTCCTTCTCTAAAATTTTTCACAATACTTTCTCTGCTACGTTAAGCATCCTGTCATGACTGTGACAGTCATGTCCAGTTTTCTGACTTCCCTGCCTTCTTTCCACCTTCCCCCCCAAAGTTTGGCATAATTAGGCTCAATCTCGATTGGAAATGGCGCTTCATCAACAATTCCACAGGTGTGACACCTGTTGTTGTATGAGGGGTGGTTCTGTAATGGAAAATAAACCGTGCTAATTTAATCACTATAGAATCTCCAGATAATTTATTCATAGCAGATTTGAGTGTCTGAACTGTTCTCAGCCAGTCCATTTGAAGAAGGGTTGTATGGCGATGCTGTGACATGAAAAAAACCACTTAGGCTTATAAATCGGTTAAATTCAGCACTTGCGAATACTGTTCCATTGTCTGATATGACCACTGCAGGTAGTCCATTGATTGCGAAACTTTGTCGTAGCTTGTCAATTGTAGTGGAAGATTTTGGCAACCTCACTTCATATATGTCCATCTATTTTGAATGTGCATCAATAATAAGCATTGTTCACATAAAAGATCCCACATAGTTGATGTGTACTCGCACTCATGGCCACTCCCAGGGGTGTAACAGGGCTGTTACAGGTAATTTATGTACTTGCTGACACTGCATACAACATCTCACTATATTTTCTATTTCTCCATCCATCCCAGGCCACCATAGAAAGCTGCATGCTATGGCCTTCATTTTGGAAATTCCCGGATGTGCACTGTCAAGTTCAGATAACAATGGCTTTCATCCTTTTGGAGGAACGATCACTCATGCGTCTCACAATAGGATATCGTCCTGGCTGGTGATTTTGTGTCTTCTCTGGAAATACGGTTTCATTTCATCAGATGTTTGTTGTTGTGACCAACCATGATGAACTTAATCTCGCACTTTGGATAAGGCTGGATCTTGATTTGTCCAATCCTTAATCTGTCTAGCACATACCGGTGATTAGTCCAGGAAGTTCAATAATAAAACAAATTCTTGTGAAATTGGAACATCATCATCTTTTACTTGCATGGGCAAATGACTGAGGGTATCTGCATTTGCAATTTGACTTTTGGGTCATGAATGAAAATATATTCATACCCTGGCATGATCAACGCCCATCTTTGTACTCTTGCTGAGGCTAGAGGGGGTATAGCCTTGTCTTCACTGAATAATCCTAACAATGTCTTGTGGTGCGATATGAGAGTAAAATGACAACCATGTACATATTGGTGAAACTTCTTAACATCGAAAATGGTTAACAGGCCTTTTTTTCTATTTGAGAGCACACTTTCTCTGCTGTTTTGAGTGTTCTCAATACATATCTTATAGGTTGTTCTGATCCATCATCCACTTGATGGGAAAGCACTGCCCCCACTCCATAGGGAGATGCATCACACGTTAATACCAATTCTTTTTTTTAGGTCAAAATGTGCTAAGAGTGTAGATGATTATAACAATTGTTTCACTTTTGTGAAAGCTTCTTCCTGTGGTATGTGCCAAGACCATTTCTGGCTTTTCTTGAACAAATAATACAAGGGTGCCAGATCTGTCGACAAATTAGGCAAGAAGCGTCCATAGTAATTGATCATCCCCAAGAATGATTTCAATTCGGATGTATTCTTTGGAGCTGGTGCTTCTTTAATGGCTTTCACTTTTTCTTTAACTGGACATAGGCCTTGTGAATGAATCTATCGTGTGACCTAGGTAAATTACCTCTTTCGCCTGGAATGTGCACTTTTCTTTTTTCAAACATACTCCAACCTGCGAAAGACGTTTCAAAACTTCTTCCAAATTCATCAAATGTTCCTTTTCAGTGAGTCCAGTCACGAGAATGTCATCCAAGTAAACTACAATGTGGGGCAGTCCCTGTAGTAAATGTTCCATAGTTCTTTGGAATATGGTGCAAGCTGAAGATATGCTGAAAGGTAAACAGGTCTATTGGTACAACCCCTTATGTGTATTTATGGTGACAAACTTCCGGGATGCCTTCTCTAATTCCAATTGTTGATAGGCATGGCTCAAACCTAACTGCATGTAGGCCGTTCCACCTGCCAGTTTAGCATACAAGTCTTCAATTATGGGGTGTCTGTCCAATTTTGCCGCTTTATTGACTGCTTAACTTGTAATTCCCACAGATTCCAATGCTTTGGTCAGGTTTGAGAACAGATACAATTGGTGCTACCCACTCTGAAAATTGTACTGGTTGTATCACTCCCAGTTTTTCTAATCTGTTCAGTTCAGCATCTACCTTTTCCTGCATTGCATAAGGTACTGGTCTTGCCTTCGTGAATGTTGGTGTTGTCTCTGGGTCTACATGAATCTTTGCTTGTAGCCTTTCAATTTTTCCAAGTTCATCCTTGAAAACTGAGGCATATTTTTGTAGTAGCTCTGATAGCCCATTAGTTCTCAGCTGGAAGATTTCAGTCCATTCCAATTTAATTTCTTTCAGCCAGTTTTGTCCAAGGAGATGAGGTCCCTCGCCTGCTACTACCATCAAGGGTAATCTCACTGTTTGACCTCCATAGTGTACTGTAACTTTATATATGCCCTTGACTTGTATGTCCTCTCCTGTGTAAGTTTTCAATTTGGCATCAGATTCTTCCAAATTTAGTTTAATTCCCATTGATTCAGGTATTTAAAAGTATGCTCACCTATCACCGTACTAGCTGCACCAGTATCCACCTCCATTCTGACAGGCTTCTCATTCACTCTCATGGTTACTTAAGTAGGTTCTGTTCTTCTTACCTTTGAATAAATATCAGAATGTATTACTTCAGGCTTTTCATCGCTCATTGGGTTTTTGCTTTTGTCTGGAAGTCTGCCAGATTCTATCTTTATAATGGGTGGAATTTTCTGAGCCCACTGGCAGGTGGTGTGCATGGAAAATATGGCGTGACCTGCTTCACGATGGTGTGAAGGCAGGTTGCGATCGTCTGATCACTGCATTTCCCGCCATCAGTCAGTGGGGAGCTAATTGTAAAACATCAGCAAATAATTAAAAGGCCATCCTGCTGCATCATCCGTCCATGTCGGTGGGAAAGCACATCGACGTGTTTCACAACAGCACGCAGGCGATGTGCACTTGGCAGCCTTTCATCTTGGGGTGAGCAGCAGCGATCTCCACAGCTCACCTGTTGTTTACAGGCCTCAGGAGCTGGCTCCAGGGTGCAACTGATGCCTGGCCCTGGAGGCGACTGCTGAGTGGTGGGGTATCCAGGGGCAAGTGCTGGCCAGCATCAGAGGCGACAGCTGAGGGTGGGGGGGCGTGTCTGGGGGTAGGTGCTGACCAGCCTTGGAGGTGACTGCTTGGGGTTGCGGGAGGGGGGGGGGGGGGGGGGGGGGGGAGGCGGGCCGGTGGGCAAGTGGAGGCCAGCTTTGGAGACGACTGCTGAGGGGCGGGTGTCCTGGGGCAAGTGCTGGCCAGCATCAGAGGCGACTGTTGTAGGTTGGTGGGGAGGGTGTCAAGTGCTGTCCTGGTGCTGCAATCGAGGTGGGGAGGCAGGGTAAGCGACAGAGACAGATCAGGCACAGCCACAGTGAGATGATCGGGGTCGAGCTCCTAAGCTGCCCACCCACGCAAGTAACATGGAGGCATCAAAAGGCCACCAAGCACTGTATACCAAACCCTTCCCCCTCCACCACCCCCGACTCCCCTCGTCACAGACTTCGAGTCCGCCATCACTTTATTGGGCCACGGAGCAGTTGGACTGCACACGTTGTACAATCTCCTCGTCAATGCTGGCCATGGAGTAGTTACTGCTGGAGGCACTCACAGCCTCTTGCAATCTCAGCATCCCAGTTGGGACCTGTCTCCCCTATGTCACAGGCTGACAGGGCAGCCATGCAGCACACTCATCTCTGACCATCCGAGGGGTGACCAGCCCTCTCCGGGAAGCATTAAGGGGCGGTCACACAGGCCAGGAAATGTGTTAAGTACACCCATGATAACCACGTCTCACTCTCTCTCTCTTTCATGCTGCAGGAGGACCACGTCAGGATCATGGATCCTGGTAACCTAGCTGTATACCTGATGGCCTACAGAGACTATGGACAACTGAGAAGAGAGCGACTGAGGCTCCTGGCTGCACAAAGGCAGGAGCAGCAACCTCATGAAGAAGGGGGTCCCGCACACACTGCCCAGGAGCGACAGCGAGCTGTGGCTGGCCGGCGCCAAGCAACACCCAGGATCCAAAACCACCACCTGCCATTCCTGCAGATGACTGAGAAACAGTGTCACCAATGACTGTGTATATCTATGGACCTGGTGGCTCACATCTGCCACTTACTGCAGGACTTGGTGCCAAGGGGACATGGAGGGCGTCCACTGCCAGTGACTGTGAAAGTGACTGTGGCGCTCAATTTCTATGCCAGTGGCAGCTTTCAGGGCTCCACACGTGACCTCTGTGGGATTTCACAATCTGCCACCCACAAATGCATCCATGAGGTCACAGATGCCATGTTCTCCATGGCACAGAACTTGAGCATTTCGCCCGGGACCGGGAGAACCAGGATACAAGGGCCATTGGATTCGCCCTGATCTTGGGATTCCCACAGGTGCAGGGTACAATTGACTGCACTCATGTGGTGCTCAGGTCTCTGTTGCTACACTTGCTGGACTTCATCAACTGCAAGGGCTTCCACTCACTGAACATGCAGCTAGTGTGCGACCTCCAGAAATGCATCCTGCAGGTGTGCGCACAGTTTCCAGGGAGTTTGCATCATGAGTCGCTTGCAGATCCCTGCAGTCTTCCAAGTTCTACAGAGGCTGCAGGGGATGCAGAAGCCGTGGCTGATGACACCTGTGCGGCGGCCTCAGACTACAGTGGAGCGACGCGATAATGAGGCTCATGCAGCAGCTCGCAACTTGGTGGAGCAGACCATCGGGACGCTGAAGATGTGGCTCCGGTGCCTGGACCGGTCTGGTAGAGCCCTGCAATACAGTCCACAGAGGGTGTCACGCATCATCGTCGTCTGCTGTGCCCTTTACAACCTGGCATTGCAACAGGGAGACGAGCTGGCTGAGGAGGAGATGGAGGAGCTGCACATCTCCTCCGATGAGGAGGATGCTGACGGGGATGAAGGTGAGGGGCTCATCGGTGGTGACAATGATGGGGATGAGGCTCTCGCACAAGCTGGATGAGGCAGGAAGCCCTTATAGTTGCCAGATTTGTGGAGGATGATGATGAAATGCAGTGAGGTGTCCCCATAGATCCTCACATCGCAGTTGTGAACGTTTGACTCCAGTCTGGCTTATGGCCCTGAAGAGGCCCTGGACTGAGACACCTGCCTTTTATCTTGTGCAGAAAGATTTCACATCTGAGTGACAAGAACACTGCTCATCAGAACAAGGAGCCACAGGCAGGGAGACGTTCTTAGGAGTTTATTGACAATAATGAATGGTATGTACAGGTGATCAGCACCTGCGCCCAGGCTGTGCAACTACTTTTACGTAACCTTTCTAACTCTCCCTGGACAGCCACAGCGGAGGTGGAGGCAGCCTGCTGACTGTGACACCCTGTCTGTTGTGACTTTCGCAGGTGTCTGGAGGGCTGAGACTTGGTGGGCCCCAGCCTGCTTTCAGGGTCCTGCTTTATGGCAGTGGCACATTCCTCGGCCTTTGAAGCTGGAGCTGCTGATGTCACAGGAAGAGGGGACTTGGATGGGCCAGTCACTCCCAGAGTCACCTGGGTGGATGGCTCCGGAGTGTGCACCTGCTGATTCTCCTCCCTATGGGTGCCCGAGAGCCCTGGTTGACTCGGTGAGTGGAAGGGGTAGCTGGAGTGAGAACGAGCTGCCCAGCACCCTTCTCACATACACACTGTTAGAGGCCAACTATGGCATCAGTGATGGGGTTCAGCCCGCACAGCAGGAGTGATGTCCTGGACCAAGGTCTCCATGGTGGCTGCAATCCTGCCAGTGTTGACCTTGGTGCATTGGCATGCCGGTGCTATCACCTCAGCCTGAAGACAAGACGGACTCTCCATCGTGCCTAGCAACCTAGCAGTGGACATCCCTTCCTGATGTTCCCTAGCTTGTCTTTGCATGTCCAGAGGCTCATCATCTGACTCGAACACAGCAACGTTCTGGCCTCCAGCAGTCCTCCGCCTGTTATGGATCAGAAAGTGTGATGTGCTCAACCGATTGTGATCCCAAGGCTACTCTAAAGCTATGACCCACCGAGGTGTGTGTCTCTGCGCTGGTGGAGGGTGTGGGTGAGCACTGTGACAGGACTTCAGGGAGGGTGCCTTCAGATTCCACTTCAGAGATTTCTTAGGAGGTTGCTTGGAGGCCCTGGGTCAAGGACTCTGTCGCTGTTTGGCATATGTGTTTGCAAAAGCAAGGGGAGATAATTAGTGCAAGGCAGTGGCCTGTGAAAGAGGACACATCACTCATGGCATGGTTGTCCAATGGATGTTGCACTGCTGGATCCTCGCTTGGTGCAGCAGTGCCGACATCACTGTCAGCATAGGACCGGCCCCCGGTCATCGCCGGCCAGCTGGATGGCTCTGTTATTGAAGTCAGAACTTTGATCTCCGGCATCCCTCCACCTGTGTGCAACCTTTCCCTCCTGTTGTGTGCCAGTTTGTCCTGCATGGATAGAAATGGGGAGAGTGTATCAGGACATCTGCCAGACCAGATGATAAGTATGCCTGGCTTCTGTGGGCAGTGAGTGGTCCCATGTAGGGGATAAGGACAATGCTGGGTGTGTGTGAGAGAGCGAATGGTGATGTCCCTTGCACTGGCAGTGAGTGAGGACCCTGTGGATGTGTGATGGGTTTGTGAGTGTGTGAGTTGGGAGTGATGGAAAGAGTGACTTACCCTGGAGGAATGAAAGAGATCATTCACCCTTTTGCCACACTGTGTGGCTGTCCTCTGCTGCAGGGCATTTGTGCTGACCACCGCTGCCACCACTTCCCAAGCCAGTTTGCTGACTTTGCTGCCCATCCTGTGGCCAGAGCAGGGGTAGAGAACATTCCGATGGGCCTCCATGGCATCCAGCAGTCGCTCGAGGTACCCGTCATTGAAGTGTGGGGGAGGTGGGGGGGGGTGCAGGTTTTTTCCTCTGCTGGCCATGTCTCCCGGACAGTGGTGGTGAGCTGGTGACGATGAGCTCTTTGCTGGCAGCTGCCTTTTAAAGATGGCGGCTGATGTGATGCAACAGTGGGGTGATGGCGAGTGGGCGAATGAAAACCCGTCCGCCGTGGAAATGGCGTGTTTCTCAGAAGTGAACAAACGATGAGGTGGGCTCGGGATGATACAGCATGAAAACCCGCCATTTTACCTGCCCGCTACCGCACGCAATGCAATTCTAGGAAAATTCTGCCTAATGTCTCATGAGTTGTCCACTTCGATGACAGAAAAAAACATTCGATCTTTTTTAAACTGTGATTCATTGCAAGGTTGTCTGCTTCCACCTCTGTTACCATTATGCCATGTTTTTGCTGCTAAGTTATCTCTTTTGATTTGTCTGTTAGCGGTGGTGGCTTCCTGTCTCTGAGTAAAGCTTTGCACTTTCGTCTTCTTTTTGAATGAGGCTTCCCGCCCAATGTGGAGGACGGCGCCATTTTGCGCTCCTTGTATGGCTTCCAAGTCTCACACTACACCTTCCATCGCCAGAGCGATTTCCAGTGCCCTCTGAAAATCTAAATTTGCTTCAGACAGTAATCTCTTCTGAATCACATCTTCAATTATACTGCACACCTAATGATCCCTAAGCATTTCATTGATAGAAGCACCAAACTTGCAATATTCAGATCATTGTTTCAGACATGCCACATAACAGGCAACTGTCTCTCCTGCGGCACTGTTTCTTGAGTTAAATTTGAACCATTGCATTGTCACTGACGGCTTGGGCTGGTAATGATTCTTTACAAGATTCACTAAGTCATCAAAACTTTTCGAATCTGGAGCAGTGGGTTGTGCCTTTTCTCCAGCCCTGCAATGTCGTTCACCTGGAAGAAGAAGGTGAGGCGTTCAACATAGTGAGACCAGTTGCCCGAGGTTGGATCGAAAGGCTCCACTCTTCCGAATTGTCGCATGCTCTGGAGGGATTACTTCGACAATCAGGAAGAAAGTTTTTTTTTACTTATAAGTACCATGTGAGGTATGGCCCGATTTTGGTTCTTCTGATTTCCTTCATTCTTTTTGCTTTTTACCTCGTCCTTTCATGTCCTTTCTTGCTTTTTATTCTCATCGTCAGTTTGTTGGATCCAGTGCCTGGTTTGTTGGGACCAAAGGATCTGGGTTGCACACTTGTTTCAGGCTGACTGAGTTGGTACCAAGACAGAGAAGACCTGTAGACAATTCTTAGAAGAAACACATTCTGTTTATTCACAAATGGGATTCAGTAGCTGCACTCGTGTGTTTATAACTCAAAGCTCCGTCTTTACACTTCAGACTCTAACTCTAGACTACTGACTACAGAGGTAGCCCACGCTACACTGCTTTTGGGTATCAAGATCATGTGATCTTATGTTATAACATTTGTCTTAAAGGTACTTTACACATCAGATTACTCCACCGTACCACTGTCCTTCTGAAGATTGGCACTGCTTTCACAGTGCCTCACTGAGTGGTCTCTCAAATTTAAATATATCACCATTTAAGGCACTCAGAGAACAGGAATAGAGGAGGTAACATGAGACTATTTTTCTTCTTTCATTGAGCAAGTGGTCCTTCAGCTTTCAGGTCATTAGAAACCCATCAACAGAACAATATCCTGATAACCTTGGTCACTGTCTGACTGATATGTGACTCTTGTCTAACAGCAACATGGTTGATTCTTCCTTGCTTAATTAGGGGTGGATGACTCTAGTGAGCGACACACATACTTATGCCCACTGCATCAACTTTAACACAACTCAATATTGTGTAGCTCTAAAACCACATCAACTCACCACATATCTGTGGCCGATTTACCACATGTGGCAAGTGGTGACTATATTGGACAACACTTCTAGCTGGTGCATGTTGACCATGTTGTACATTGTAGCCTAATTTGATCAGTGCTGATCAACTTTGACACATAGTTAATTCCTGAGGTATATTGAGGTAAGTGTTCATGAAGTGTTGGTTATTCCCAGCTTATTGCATGGATTGAAATGCCGGAGCATGAGAAAAGTTAATGAGAAAAAGATACTAACAGCAAAGATGAGTTGGGTGAGAGGAATACTGAGAGTATCCAGGACACTAAGAATTAGGAATGACATCATAAACTCAAGAAATATACCTGTGATGGTTTTAGGTGTTTTTCAAGAATTAAAATGACAAAAATAAGATTCTTGTCCCTCCATACAGAGGTACATAGAACAAGAAGAATAAGACAAGCAATGTCAACAATAATTTCTTGCAGAAAGGGATACAGATGATTAACAATAGATGGAGGTGTAGGGTCTTGCCTGGGGGAGGGCTGGTGGGGGATTTTTATCTTGCTGATATGGAGTGATAGGCCAATCCTTTTGTGTGCGGAGTTGAAGAGGTTGAGGGTGGATTGAATGTCACCTGCGTGGTGGCGTATTGTAAGTTGTAGATATGCTGGAGAGTCGTCTTAGTCTTTACTCTCAGTGTGCTGAGGTTGATAAGCTTTCTGTCAAATCAAAACTCAATCATGACCCCTTGTGGAAGTTGGTCATGAATGAGTTCCCTGACGAGGCCAAGGTAAATATTGAAGAGAGTTGGTTCAATCACACAGTCTTACTTCACATCGTCTGGGTACAAGGGGGCTCAATCTCCAATCCGTTGCAAAGGACAGTTGGATGTAAGAATATGATGTAAGAAATAGAAGCAGAAGTAGGCCATTTGGCCCTTTGAGCCTGTTCTGCCATTTAATGAGATCATGGTTGGTTTGATTGTGGCCTTAACTCCACTTTCCTGTCTGCCTCCCCTTAACCCTTGACTCCCTTGTTGATCAAAAATCTATCTAACTCATTGAATATATTCAATGCCCCAGGCTCCACTGCTCTCTGTGGAAGAAAATTCTAAAGACTAATGATCCTCTGAGACAAGAAATTTCCCCTCATCTCAGACTTAAATGGGAGAACCCTTTATTTTTAAACTGCGCCCCTAGTTCTAGATTCCCCCATGAGAATAAACTTCCTCTCTGTTGTATCATCATGAATAACTCACAGCATTGTAACATTTTTTCTGGACATCTGAGTCTGGAGGAATTTCGAATTTGCAGTTGATTGAATCTAAGATCTTTGACAGATCAGTCAATGTAGAGCTCGCTGCGATACTCAGGCACTTTTCTTAGATTTGGTGAGTGACAAATATCATGTCTGTGGTTCCCCTGGTTGGACAGAAACCACACTGGATCTCTGAAAGGATGTCTTCGCTGATGGGTAGGATGTGGTTCAAGAGGATTTATTTGAAAATCTTCCCCACAGTGGACAGCAGAGATATGCCTCTTTAGTTCCAAAAAAATGATTTATCACCTCCTTGATGAGGTCTGGCCATGCATATGCATGCCAAATAATCAGCTTCTGAAGCAGATCCTCTTTTCACAACTTAAGGATGGCACCAGACCTCAAGGAAGACAGAGAAAAAGTGTTAAGGACACTCTGAAGGCCTCATTGAAAATGGGACAAATTAACATTGGTGCTTGGGAGGAACTTGCCATGAGCTGTGCCATGTGGCAGTGCCTCATCCAACAAGCTGCAAAACCATTGGAAACTGACTGCATAAACTGCGCTGGAAGAAGTGACAAAAGTGGAAGGAGAGAGAGCTGGACCTCGGCTTGAGAAACACACCTTTCTCAGCGCAACTCTTATCCTCTCTGTCCAAAGACCTGTGACTCTAGGACTGGTCTGCTGAGTCACATGAGAGCGCACAGATCATGATTCATGGCAGACATCATCCTGGATTTTGAGGGGCTGGTGATGATTGAAGTGACTGGGCTGGTTTGAACCAATAACACTGAAATGAATTTATTTGGGCCTATCATTACTGCTGATTTTCCAGATGGGAATTAAGGTTAGTTGTATATTGAGGCTAATTGTAACAGTCCTACTGCTGCTGTCACTGATATCATCAAAAGCAATACAGCACCAGTATTGAAGGGAAGACTTTGTTGGTCTATACAGGTCTGTAAACTTCCTATAACTGAAAACTCTTTCACTGTGTAAAACCACATTTGGTCTGTTTTGAAGGCTGCTTCTTTAGTCCTGAGAACTCTAAGATGGAAGCCCATTGCACCGGTAGTCTCGCAAAAGCTCCTGGCTCCAGGGAGACCCCTCACCCCCTACCCCACTTCCCTACAAATCTAGGGTGGTACTGAGTCATTCAGAACAGGAAGACCCCAAGCTTAATTCCTTAGTCTGTGCTAAATTAGCTGGCCTCAGTCTGGGCAGCAGGAATGATGCTACAATTGGCTGTATGATACTCAGGTTAGGCAGAGGAAATTAGCCAGACTATCTGGCCCTGATTGCTAACCAGTGACTCCTGTGGGAATGTGTGCAACATCGAATTAGGATTGAATGAAATAACAGGTTAGTTGGATAGCCTACTGCCGATGGTCACTGCCCCAAATCACGTGAAGAATTGGGCAGATTGATGAGGTATCGGAGGGCACTCAATTTCTAACATGAATAATGCCTTAAAGAGAGGAGGGGAAGAGAATCAGGGTGAAAACCATAAAAGTGCCTTACAATCTGCCATGAGCTTCCCATAACACAGGAACAGCTCAGAAAAGCAACCATAAGGGACAGCAGATCCACCACAGATTAGTTAGAAAAGGCATTGATAGTCTTATAGCTGGGAGCAAAGCAGCACTAGATAGGGTTAATGGCTCCAAGTGGTCAATAGACAAATGCGCATTTTATATATTACAAAAAAAGGCAGTGGTTGCTATGGGAACTAGAGGCAGTAGATCTCATTACCAGGGTAGGTTGCATTATCCTCTCTAAGGACTTTCTCTTTTCCATTATTTTTTACCAAAGGTCAGATGTCCTTTGAGGGGGCCGGATAAGTCTGGAAAAGGTGAAACATATTCATGAATGAATTCCCTGGGTGAAGTCGGGAATAAGTCTTCATTTATTTTTCTTTCCTTTGCACCAGTGCGTCTAGAAATAAAAATCTTCAACCAAATCAGTGCTTTGGAAATTGATTCATTTAGCTCAAAGTAACAGAGCTCCTAAGCACAAAAATTGTTCGCTTCATTTCAAAAAAATCTCAGGCTGCTCTCTCTCCCTTCCAATCCCACCTCCCCACCCCCAACCCCATATCATCGCATGACCCTGAAAATGTGCGTTGTATTTAAATGGGATGGAAATAATTGAATCTGTACAGTCTTGGTTCAGTTGCAGAGGGATCAGTATTGCTGGCTTTAAGCCGGGTCTCTCCCTTTTCGCTCTGTTTCTTGTTTCTAGACAGAGCGTCACCACGGATACACATCAACTCTGTCAGCACTATTCATTCTTCGAGGAAGGCAGCACACTTATTTCTCACAAGAGTCATAAGTGTGAATTGTCAAGGAAGCAGTTTTCCTGTGAGCAATTGAAAAGCATGGTTGGTATAGTGTGGTATTTGTCTTGAATATGAGTATTGATGGGCTGATCTGAAAGGTGACATGAACAGCCACGAATGAAGAATTGTGTAGTACATCAAAATGTTACTGTAAATGGTGTGAGATACACCAGTATTACAGACAGGGGTGTGGGGTATATCAGAGAGTGTCACAGCATGGGGGTATATCGGAGAATGTTATAGTGAGGGATGTAAGATATATCGGAGAGTGTTGCTGGGAGGATGTGCAGTCATCAGTGTTACAGTAAGTGATGCAGGTTATATCAGTGTTACAAAATAGGATAAACCGGAGAGTATTATGATGAGAAATGTTGGGCAGATCAGAGAGAGTTACAGTGAAGGATATGAGTTGTATCAGAGAGTGTTAATATGAGGGGCATGGAGCATATCTGAGAGTGTTATCATGGGACTTAATAGAAAACACTGCAGATTATATTATAGTGTGGTAAGCGCGAAGTACTGAAGATGCTGGGAAGCTGAAAATGCTCTAAATACAGAGCAGCTCAAGGAACCTGTACAGAAAGAAACAGAGTTAAAGGGCAACATTTTCACGGCCCTGCAGTGGCAGACCAGCAGGTCAGGTGGTGAAGGGGGTTGGGAAAATAGCGTTGTGTTGGGTCTTGATGCAGTCCTGCTGCCAGGGAAGTTTACCAACAGCAGGACAAGATGTGGATTGGCTGCCTACCAAGTGGAAGCAGGCAGCCAGTTCAAATATTTCCCTGTTAAGGGCAAGTTTCCTGGGCCACAAGCATTTTGCCGTTGGTAGCGATGGAGCTCCCTTCCACCACCTGGAGAGGGCGTGAACTTCCTGGAGGCAGTCTCCCAGTGGCTGTCTGGTTGGGGTGGTCATCCCCCAAAGAGGGTGCCAGAGGCAAGGAAGACCATGTGCCCCCCTCTCCTCCCCTCCCCATCCCAATGGACTGTCTTCAAGGGTCTGACCACCTGGTCCTCTGATCTATAATTTTTTATTTACCTATCCATGGGGCACCTCAAATCCCACCTGCCTCAGCAGCACCTACCCCCATCCGATGGGGCTGCTGACGCCCTCTGATTGGGCAATCAGCATCTACATCCTGCCCATCATTCTTAATTGGACAGTGAGCCCGGAGGAGTCAATTAGGAGGCCAGACCTGTGAATGTTGCTGAGCAGTGTCACTGCCGGAAAGTACGGGATTGGCACCCCTGTTTAGTTCTGACATTGGGGTCCCGAAGCCTGTGGTAAAATTCAGCCCAATATTTCAGGTCAGTGAGCTTTCTGACAGAAGCCGCTGCCAGACCTCCTGAGTATTTCCAGTATTTTCTGTTTTTGTTTACATTATACTGAGGTGTGAGGTATATCAGAGAACATTATAATGTAGCATATTTCAGCAAGTTATTATACCGTGGATACATTACAGGATGCTTTAAATTCCTGGGGGTGCTTTTCTCAGAATATATTTATACTTGGTGTTGATTAACATAGCACTTTTTGTGTGAGATCAGCTGATTTTCTACAGGGAGAAATATTTACCCACTTTACCATTGATGTTAGCACCAGCAGTCTTGCTGATTCTTCCGTTTTTATCTCTGATTAATTCAGTTTCACACTTCTGAAGTAGTTTAACACCCTCTTAACTGTTGAAAGCATCAAATTCAGATGTTAATTCTGCTGGGAAATAAATCGCTTCAGCACATTACAGAGCAAAATATCAGGACTGAAAGTTTTCGACCGCCTCGATAAGATAGGAGCATAATGTGGGTGCGCCTCCATTTTGTGTGTCAGAGTGAGACACATCTACATTGGGCTTACACCACGAAGTTTGCATTGTGCTGAAATTTCCGTTCCATTTCCAACGTCGGCAGTGCAAATAAGGCAAATGAGATGGATGGCATCGATTGTCATTTCCGGTTCCATTCGCCATCATTATTTATAGCAGGGGTGGCAGCAGCTTCTGTCAAAAAGGCCATTGACCCGAAATATTGGGCTGAATTTTACCACGGGTTTTGGGACCCCAATGTCAGAATTAAATGGGGGTACCAAGCCCGTACTTTCCACCAGTGGGACTGCTCGGCCACATTTACAGGCCTGGCCTCTTAATTGACTTCTCCAGGCTCACTGTCCAATTAAGAACAGTGGACAGGATGTAGCTGCTGATTGCCCAATCAGAGGACGGGCAGCTCTGAAGCATCAGCAGCCCCATCGGATGGGGGTAGGTGCTGCTGAGGCAGGTGGGCTATGAGGTGCCCCATGGATAGGTAAATAAAAAATTAAAAAGCAGATAAATGAATTGTAACTTGTCAGGACCAGAGTCAATGGACAGAAGAAATCCATTTAAAGGACTATAATGCCTGGACAACTTTTCTGATGCCTCAAGTCTGCCTGCACATTGCAAGACTATTTTGAAGCAAAAACAGAAAATGGTGGAAAAACTCAGCAGGTCTAACAGAATCTGTGGAGAGAACGACAGAGTTAATGTTTTGAGTCCATAAGACTCTTCTTCAGAGCTAATCTCAGTGCAAGGCTATTTTGGTTTTTTTATTGTTGCTTTGGGAGTTACTGAGCTGTGCTTTAAACTGACAGCAAGGGAAACAGTGGTCAGAAGAGAGTTATTATTGTGAAAATCTTCCAAAAATATCTGCTTCTTCCTCTTCATTATGATCATTTGATTTTCTTCCTTCCTCTTCTACTTTGATGTACTGGTTCTATGGATAAAAAGGAAATAAAGAAAGTACTGTACGGGTGTGTAGCACCCAGCGAGGGTGACGAGATAGGAGCAGCCCTTGAGTTTAGTGGCAGCTTGGTTATGTAATATATGCTAGAAGTACAAGTTTAGCTTTGCACCCACTCACCTGCAGATGACACTTGCCCACTGTAGTGTAAAGGGTTTACTCTAACACAACTCTAATAATAGTTGCTGAGCATGTGCATAAGGAGTTATGTCATAATGATGTCGCTCAGAAAGAGATGAGTGAGAAGAACCTAAGAGAGGAGCATTAGCTCCATCCTGATATTCTGTAATCTGGAATATAATTAGTTTTATAAATAGAGGAAAGATCTTTGCCTCCAGCCAGATGTCTTACTAGAATAAGACACCCAATGTCTTCAGAGGCAATCCAACAATAACAGACCCATCAACTTCTCTAGCTTTCTCATCTCTCTTACAATGCTAGCATCTCAATAATCCATGAGCTCCCTAATATCTAGGGACCCATGCATCCCCTGGGTATTGTGTACCAACTCTTGTTGACAGTTTT
The DNA here is from genome assembly GCF_017639515.1 of Carcharodon carcharias. NCBI lineage: Eukaryota > Metazoa > Chordata > Chondrichthyes > Lamniformes > Lamnidae > Carcharodon > Carcharodon carcharias. The sequence goes on from NC_054479.1 coordinate 25,249,504, forward strand.
CAATGAAAGCAAGAATGCCTTCCAGGATCAGCAGATAACTGACATCATAGGGGTGACCTAATGAAGGTCTTTACAATTATGGAATGGTTTGATAGGGTAGGTGCAGAGAAAATGTTTCTGCTTGTGGGGGAATCCAAAACTAGGGATCATATATGTACCAATAAATCCAATAAGGAATTTAGGAGATATGTATTTATCCAGGGAGCGGTTAGAATATGACACTTGCTACCACATAGTGTAGTGAGCCCAATAGCATAGGTGAGTACAAGGGGAAGCTGAATAAGTACATGAGGGAGAAAGGAATAGGTGGGTATACTGATAGGGTTAGATGAAAGAGGATGGGAGGAGTATAAACTCTGTTATAGACCTGTTGCATTAATTGACCTGTTTCTGTAATTTCTATGTAACTTTATGGAACAGGAAGGACAAATGCTACAAGTGCAGTGTAACATGTGAGGTTAGAGTTGTGACAGGACTGCTTGCAAAGCGGGCTTGTAGTGATTTCCTAACATTAGTTCCAGGTTGTAAATATGAACTGAAATGACAATGGAACTGATCAATTTTTGGCTACATGCCATGATTTACCTGATATGCTACGAGAATGTACAAAAGACATGATAAATATTAAGTCAAATTGGCCACTGTTGAATTTGCTAGCTTGACCTTTGTGGGAACACAATGGTTAAGAGAATCGAAGGCAATAAGGAAAACTTGGACAATTCACTGTGTGGAATGCCCTGTGCCCTGTGTGTGCTGCATTCCCAAGACAGGATGTAGGCAATAAAGTGACCAAAAGCCTGTAATTATAAGAAGTCAGATATGAGGTCTTTCCTTATTGCAAACATTCCAATGGTAAAAATACCTAGGATTATCAAAACACTGACAGGAAGAATCGAATTAAGGAGATCTTGGAACTTCTTCTGGTTTTCATGGTTATCATTACGGTTAGGGGAGCGAGGAATCTTGAAACAGTGTGAAGAATATACCTGGGCATTGTTTATCAAACATGTGGAATTTTAGGCCTCTTTGGGAATCTTGTAACAATCAAACAGAGAATTTTGAAACAGTTCATCGGGACTCTGTCCATGAGGGGTGACATTGCCCTCACCACTCACAGAGCCGACCATGCAGTAACCAATCCCTAGTCGCTACATGTCCTGAACACATGTACAGAGGGGTATAAAAATGGCGTACCTTCCTTTGTTCCTTGCCATACAGCCAGTTGTTGACCAACATGTCAGAAGTTACATCTTTTCCCCTTGGTGCCTGACCAGTGCTCCAGGTGTAAACAGAGACTAGAAAGGACTAGCTGGATTGGGAAAGAGAAAACTTCTAGGAGTATCATTCAGGGAACAAGCAACCATTTAGTCTCCTGGTTGAGTTAAAGCAGAGAGCTGGGGGGAGGGGGGAATGTCAGTTTTTCTAGGGATGAGTTAAAGACAGAATGTCTGAGTGAAAGAGATCAGTTCTTCTGTGGGTTAGAGTAAAGAGATTGAAGGGCAAGCCTGGGGAGTGTATGGAAGATTCAGCTTTATGGATATCACCAGTTAACTGGATTTGTAAACCTTTGATCTCATAGTTTAAAGTAAGACAGGCCAATTATCCTGTGGATTGGGAAGATTCAACTTTTATGGGGTATTTATAAAATGAGGACACAGCTGAATTGAAAGACATCAGTTTATGAGTTTTGTTTGTCATGAATGGGTCATGCATGGTGTTATTCACCTGTTCATCAGCTTTCAGTATGCACTTCATCACCTTGTGATTTTGAAGCATAGTTCAACAAAGTTAATTCGAGAATTTGTACTCCTGCGCCTTTGTGTCATTATCCATTCTATTCAAGTCTGAATCCTGGTAATAGTTCATGTGATACAAAGTGGAAGAGTTGGAGAAATATTGAACTGCAGTGATCTTTGCATAAAGGCTTTTCATTCTATTTAAGAAGTGAGAGTGGTCAGTGGAGAAGGTGCCATGGTACCAAAGTGAAAAGAGGAATTTGGCCATTCTCTGACATTGTCAGTACTCAGTGGTTATTGTACCCTCTCCTGCATTGTTCGATTGTTCTAGGAGGTTTGAGAGTTTGCACTCATTGCCAATGCCACGTCCCTACCTATGAATTTAAAGATTGCTTTTAGTGGCCTTCTTCTCCGACAGCCCAGAAGGTGACTGTTGTATTGTTATACTATTCGTAAAGAACTAGGAACTAATTGTTGTGTGAATATGTATCTGGGATTGCCACATTCACTGTCACACTTTAGTCATATGTTAAGTAATCTATCAATTTATCAATCTACCAGCCACGTGGAGAGCGGCAAGAACTGCACTCGATGAAGCTCCAACATTCTGAATCTAAAGTGTGACCATTTCTAACTTATGGGAACCAGAAGACAAAACAGTGAACTCTCCTCAGATGGATCTTATCAGGAATCTTTATAGGTCCGCATTTAAGAAATTCTGGGTTTGCCTTCTTCTGCCGCCACTTGTTTGAAGCATTCCTTACGAACCACTGGTTTATGTGTTAGAAACCCTAATGAAGTTTAAAAGTTAACACTGGAATTTATTGGTAATGAATCACTGCAACTGACCATTTTGCCAAAGGCCGGAAAAGAAACATATGCCACTTACCTGCTGCACATTCAGTTATCTGTTCCACCTGAAATTATTGCAGATTTATTAATGCTGCAACAGCACATTCCTCCAGCCTGCAATGATTCACTCCTGAGTTAAGAGAAGTTTCGCTCCTGGCCCACCATTCAATATAGTATTGAACAGACGCTAATAATGGGACTAGGGGTACAATTTACTGATGAGTGAAAGTTCCTCCCTCTTAGCATTGCTGTAGTGTTCAATGACTTTGTGGAATATTGGCTGTCAACTCAGTGATAGGGTTCTCTCCAAACTATTAGATGTGGTGCCTGAGAGCCAGAGTGAGCCTTTTAGATCTGCAGAGGTCACTACCACCAAAACCCAGCAACAGCATTCCTAACAAACTGTAGCCCTCAGCATTATTTTCAAGTGACTGTGAAAGTAGGATAACGTTAATAGTTATAGGCAGGATAAAAAGGGAGTTTAGGGATCTGGCAAGCTGCTTGTAAGTGCCCTGTTATCACTTCAACATGAGTCAAATGTAGTGTGACATCTTATGTTTGTTTGTAAATGACTTACTTACAGTAAAGTCATCTCCCCCATATTGGAAACACCTCTGATTTTAAACTGTTTTAAAAGCACTTTTCTAATGAAATTACACACCAAGCGATGGGGGCACGTCCTGTGGAACATGTGTGGAGGGCTACAGGGTGGTGGCAGTCTTCAGATATATATTCAGGATAAGATTCAGATATATCAGGCAATCACAAGATTAATTAGGTGAAAAAGGCCATGCAGAGCACTTAATCTCTTCAGTCTATATCCCAATTACAATGTCCTGAAATGAATCCAGTGCCAACTGCTCTTTCTGGCCTCAACTGTCCTTCCTGATGATGACTTGCAATTGCTGATCTTCTTCTGTGTAAAGAAATATTTCTTGGTGTCTGTTCAAAACTTGCCCTTTACAACCTTGGGCTAGCTGTGTCTTGTCCTCTTGCAATGAATAAGCTGCAGGTATTTTTTTTAAGTTCACTTACTCTATCCCATTAAATATTTTGTTAGTCTTCTCTGAAATGTCTGAGTCTGCAGAACTCTAATTTATCAAATAGGTTCTTAATGCTCTTCTGGTGCCGGGGTTCGTATTTGTGGCTCAATTCTGCATTGCCTCAAGTGTTTGTGTGACCTCTTTATTTTGCAATGACTAGAACTGTGCACATCACTCCAGGTGCAGCTGACCAGGACAGGGCAGAACTCCAGCTTGACTGAGAGTTTTGTATTCCACTGATTTGACAATGTAACAAAACATCTTATTTGCTTTGTTTACTGTCTTCTCACACTGTTGACCATGGTGAGTGATGAATCAACCAACAGCCCTTGATCTCTCAACATACTCCTTGGCACATTCTATCCCATGTATGTCTGATTCTTTTTTGGAGTGTGCAGTGCCCTGCATTTGTCCATATTAAACTTCCGCTGCCATTGGTTAGTCCAAACAGTTACCTTCATTAATTTTCCATGTTTGAAATATTGTGTATGAATGGTCTACTCTCTGTGTGACATGACAAAGTGTATGATCAGTCCTGCAAACCTGAAGTACTATGCCTCACTTGCCCATGCATATAACGCAGTGGCGTTTTTGTACCTTACTTTATCAGTAACATTTTGTGATGCTTCACTTTCTGCTTGATCTCCAACAGGTTAATGTATAATACTAGATGAAGGAGGAATGGGTCTGCCTATGTGTAATGTGTGAAGGACGGAATGTGCTGGTTGTGTTGTGATGTCCACCACAAAATAGAAAGACATTGGAAGGTTATTAAGGTTAATGGAAGGTTACTAAGTACTTACTTTGTATAAATTGTAGTTTAATTCTATTTTCATTGTATTTCTACATCTCATTATCTAAGCCATTGTATACTGAGTCTCAATGTTAGATGTTTTTTCTCAGATGTAGCAAGCAGTAGATTCTTCTGGCATCCACAGTATTTTGCTTTTATCTTAGTGTTTAATTGACTGCCACCTCTCTTCAAGAAATGTCTACCTTGAAGAAATATTGCTCTTCTCTCCGACAGGATTTCCGCCTGTCTCTTTTGCCCTGTTCACCTTCATTGCCTTCCCCCTATCCAGCTCTACTTGTCCCACCCCCCTCTACCAGCTTATATTTCACCTCATTTCTCTATTTCCTTAGCTCTGATGAAGAGTCATACGGACTCAAAACATCAACTGTTTTCCTCTCCGCAAAAGCTGTCAGACCTGCTGAGTTTCTCCAGGTATTTTTGTTTCAGGTTCTTCTGCTATCATGGCTTTCTCTCCAAAGATTTAGTAATATGCCTTGTATCTATTAACATGTGCAAATTGAATCATTGCAAATTGAAAATGCTGTGTTGGAGAAATAGCATGTGGATAAAGCAAGACCAGAGAAGATTCAGATCATTTGTGTTTATATTCAATTCCTCTCTACCAGATGAAAAGATACCAACGTCCCTTATTCTGGTGGCTTGATACTGTGAGAGTGAATTACATTGGGTGCTGTGAGATGCTGGGGACAGGGAAAATGTTGTCCCTACATCTTCCTTCCTACAGGCATCTATGAGATCAGGAGAATATAGAATGGAACAGTGGCTCTCTTCTAAAGGACCTTACATAGCAAGACATTATAAGTTATGCTACTACAGTGCAATGCTTGGTAGTCCTCACTTGCTAAATTTATGTGGGCCATCAAAGCATATTTCTATGGGAACAATAAAGAGAACTCTGCAGCATTATTGGAAGGTATATTTATATATATGAAAGGCTGTTCTTGCCTGTTGCATCAGTGAAGCAGTGCCAGAGTGAGGCCAGATACTGAAAGTAGGCAAAGTGTGGGCACTCTTATCTTGGCAGTCTTCCTGAGACCAGAAGACTTTTTCTCTTCTATTTCCACAGCCTATGGACATGGGGATTACTATTTGGAAATCTTCCAGCTCCACAACACGACTTTCCTCTATTTGGGCTTGTATTTTTTTTTCTAACATGTCAGTCCTTGAGAATGCTGTCAATGTTATCACTGGGGAGGTAGTGGTGTAGTGGTAATGTTGCTAGCCTAGTAATCCAGCAGCCTCAGGTCATGGGCTCAAATCCCAAAATGGCAGTTGATGGAATTTAAGTTCAATTAATAAATTTGGAATTGGTGACCATGAAACTATCATTGAATGTTGTAAAAACCCATCTAATTCACTAATACCCTTTAGGGAAGGAAATCTGCCATCCTTACCTTGTCTGGCCTACATGTGACTCCAGATCCACAGGAATGTGGTTGACTCTTAACTGCCCTTTGAAATAGCCCAGCAAGGCACTAACTTCAAGGACAAATATGGATGGGCAACAAATGCTGAGTGATGCCCACATGAAAGAATAAAGAAAAAATGTGTCTGAGTAAGTCCTAGGTTTAAAGCAAAACATATGTAGTAAATATTTCCTGACTAATATTATTGAAAAATGATGTAAATGTGATTGTAAAAAATTGATTGTATATATCGCAGCAAATAAAAAGAATTATTGCTGTATCCATCTGTAGAGTTACAGGAGGAAAGGGCAAAGAGGTGAGAACTCTGCAATGGAAGTCAGAGATTGACTTATCAAATAAAAACAGTGCTGAAAATATTGTAGCAGGTTAGTCAACATCTGAAAGCGAACGGCAAGTTCACACACTGTGTGGAAATCATCAGAATCATGAGTTAGCTCATTTCAGCTGGGGCAAAACATGTGGGACTACACAAGGCCCCAGCACCCCTGAGTTAACGATAGGAAGAATCAACCAAGAATCCTGATAAACATCCAGTAATCCCTAATGGAAAGTGAATTTGTGTGTGTGGCAGCTAGACAATGATGCCCCCCTCCCATGATTGAATGATTCACCATCACCAACTGTCGAAGGGCACTGCAGAAGTGCTGCCGCCGCTTGGCATAAGTATTGGCGAGGTCCTGACATCCAAAAAACTGCACCCCACCAGGAGTCAGGAAATTACAGAAGAAAGTGCGAAGGGAGAAGGGATTTCTGTTAGCAAGAGTTCTTGTATAACATGAAAGCTGTGCTGCATGAAAAGCAGTGTTCAATTTGCAGAGTGAGGGGGTGGGCTGTCACCCAGTTTCCTGACATTCATACAGTACATTTTGACAGACAGGTTTGTCAGTGGATTACGCAGAAGGCAAACATGGCAATGTGCTGCCTCCATGGAACTTCTTATTCTGTGTAACCACATCAGAGCTGTCTGGCTTACACAGTACACATGCACAGCTCAGCTTGATGTTCTGATGGACTGCTGACATAAATCACGTCATCTGGGGCTTGGTGACTAATAGTGTCGGCTTTTTGTTTGCTTGAGCTGCCTCGGAACAACATCACTGAGGTGTGTCATTTGCAGGCGCCAAAGACTGTCCAAAGGGTGCAGATGTTTCAATTCTCTGCCACCACCACCGCCCTCCCCCCCTCCATCTCCACATCACTTTACACAGAACATCTTGCAGAAAGTATTTGTACCCCATTTTAAGGTCATGAGGCTAAGGGATGCTAGTAGAGAAGAACAGGACAATTTTCTATTTTAAACTCTTGCATCAACGATAGTAGATCTGGTATAGCATGCCAACTAAGCAGTAGTACACGATCTACAGTTCTCCATCAAACACTTCGAACTCAGGCAGAGAATGGTTTACAGTTGAATATCCTTTATCCATACATCCAGAAACCAAGCACATCCAAATCCAAAATGTTTCTTTGAATGACTATGCAGTTAATTTGTATGTTAATAAAGCAATGTAATATTATAATCAGGTGTAATAAGTGTTAACAGGTAAGAAATAAGGTGTGTGAGAGTTGGCAAATGGAGAAACAACCTAGTATTTGTAGACTACAGCTAGCCTAGTCTTAGGCTATTGTATTGTAAGTCGGCCTAGGCCGACCATTTATATAGTAGCTACATCACAACGAAAATGAGAAATATCTGAACGCCGAGCGCAATCGGCCCCAAGGATTTCAGATAAAGGATACTCAACCTGTAGAAACAGATTGAAGTTTAGTCTTCTATCAAGCACTCCAAGGTCATTTACTGAATGGGGCAGATACAGAATAAAATTCTTCATACCCCAAATCATGAACCAGTCCAAGTATTAGAAAAGAACCACCAACTGTACCAACATGACACTTTTACAGTTTGAACATCTATGGTCTCCAAGTAAGAGAGCTAATTTAGTAAACATTTAAGGAGCATTACAGAGGGGTTTTGTGCTGTAGCCTTATGGTTAATAGGGACCGCTTGGTGCTTTTCAAGTCCATTTACACAAGACCTTTACAGCTGCCTGAGCTGAAATGGAACACATGTCACAGAGGGGAAATGCAGTGCACAAGCCATTGCATTGGCCAGTTCACTCCTGCAACTTATAATAGTGGTATAGGTTGAGAAAGATGCAGAGAATTTAGCAATTCAAATAATATCTGAATTGACTAAACAATGTACTGAGATAAACTCATTACTTGTAGAGCCATATTCTCAGTCTCTACTGCTTGCAATGAAAAACCTGATACATTCTCAATTAGCTGAGGGTAAACTGGGTGCTAAAACCAATTAACTAAACACAAAAGGTAGGTGGTTTTAGCCTGTGATGCATTATAAATGTGAGGTCTTGTGGTGTAGTGGGTGGTGTTTTTGTCCCTGAATCAGAAGGTCCAGGCTCAAGTCCCACTTAAGGACTTGATGGTCGAGGAGGGTTTATTCATAATGTGTTCAAACATAATGTGATGGAAAGAATGTTGGAGCCTCTACCATCACTATCCATAGCTTCAGACTACAACATGCATGTTGCCACAGCAACTTGGACTCTCTGAGTGTTTTGTAACGTAGACCATAAATACATGGTAGTTACCAGCTGGAGGTAGTTATGTGTTTTGACCATTGACAGGCCAAGTGAGTTGAGAGGCCACATGGAAATAAGGAGTTGTGCTGTTCCTGGTCTGTACAAACTCTGTTGAACCATCAAAGAAAGTCAACCAATCACTACCTGTTTCCTAAGGTGTATTGCTTTTAAAGGAATTGGTCTAACACAATATAAATTCAATATAAATGAGGCAGTCTCTGCAGGAGTGAGACCAGCAGCCAGTACTGGTCACCACTTCAAAAAATGGTTTAAAATGTAGACATAGTATTGGGAAGAATGTCATCCTACTGGATTGGATCCATGACAGCCAGGTTTTTCAATTTGGAAACTTCCAAGGTATAACCTGGATACCAAGGTGGGAGTTTTTATCTCCCAGCTGAGAAAGTGGCTGACCTGTCCCAAAGCAACAGCTGATCATCATTTAAATCTATTGGGCTACTCTCTGTCTAAAATGGTAGGGAGGTCAGTGAGAGCAGATGGAAATTTAAGTATACCGGAGGCTGCCTGTTGGGCCTAAGATAAGTCTGGGGTTGGGTGAGATGGGGGTTCAGGATAGTCAGCAGTTTGCTGGGGTTCCCTAGGCAAAGGAAGCCTATGCTTTCCTTCTGGGCTAAGATGGCATGATGTAATAGGACCTGCATTTACTCACAAGTATGGGGCACTGTGCTGAGACAGGTGGACCCCTTGCATGCCTGAAAAATCGGGCATTTTAGAAACGGAACAGAATTGGAATGGAGTTGGTCCCACTCCATTTTAACTGAACAATTCCTGCCAGGTGGAAAAGTTAAAATTCCCCTCAAAATTGTCACTTTTTAGATAAAAGACCATTTTCTACACATGCTACTATGCCTCACAATTTAGCAAGTGCTCATTACTGAAAGTATTTACAGTTTTGCAATGAATCCTTACAATCAACAAAAAACAAAACAATTGGCACAACCCTTATCCTGTTTAGAATTGATAAACTGTGACAACCCTGAGCACTGGAGAATGAAACCTGTTGTATTGAGGAGCTGAAGGAAATTAGTATAAGTAAGAAAGTTGTATTGGAGAAATTAGTAGGACTGAAAGTTGATAAGCCCCCGGGACCTGGTATTCGGCATCCCAGAGTGTTGAAGGAGGTTGCTATAGAGATAGTGGATGCATGGGTGATCATTTTCCAAAATTTTATAGATTCTGGAATGGTTCCTGAAGATTGGAAGGTACCAAATGTCCCCCCACTATTTAAGAAGGGAGGGAGAGAGAAAACACGGAACTACAGACTTGCTAACTGTACATCAGTAGTAGGGAAAATGCTGGAATGGATTATAAAGGATGTGATAAATGGATACTTAGATAATCATGATCTGATTGGGCATAGTCAGCATGGATTTGAGAATGGGAAATCATGTTTGACAAATTTGGAGTTGCTTGAGGATGTTACTAACAAAATTGATAAAGGAGAGTTGATGGATGTAGTATACTTGGATTTTCAGGAGGCTTTTGGTAAAGTCCTCCATAGGAGGTTGATTATCAAAATAAAAGCAGATTGGATAGGAGGCAATATACTGGAATGGATTAAGGATTGACTTACAGGAAGAAAACAGAGCAGGGATAAGCGGGTCATTCTTGCATTGGAAGGCTGTGACTAGTGGGGTACTTCAAAGATCAGTACTTAGGCCCCAGCTGTTCACAATATATATCAATGATTTGGATGTTGGGACCAAATGTAATATTTCCAAGTTCACGGATGATACAAAGCTAGGTGGGAATGTGTGTTATGAGGAAGATGTAAAGTGGCTACAGGAGGATTTGGACAGACTTAGTGAGTGGGCAAGAACTTGGTAGATAGAATATAATATGGAAAAATTTGAGGTTATCCATTTTGGTAGAAGGAACAGATGTGCAGAGTATTTCCTAAATGTTAAGAGATTAGAAAGTGTGGATGTACAAAGGGACCTGGATGTCCTTGTCTATAAGTCACTGAAAGCTAACATGCAGGTACAGCAGGCTATTAGGAAGGCTAATGGAATTTTAGCCTTTATCACAAGAGGATTTGAGTTCAAGAGTAATGAAGTCTTGCATCAATTGTACAGAACCTTGGTTAGATTGTACCTGGAGTACTGTGTGCAGTTTTGGTCCCTTTACTTCAGAAAGGATATTATTGCCACAGTGGGAGTGCAATGCAGGTTCACCAGACTTGTTCCGTGGATGGCGGGACTGCCTTATGGCCAGGGTGTGGACTGGATTGACAGTGAGCGAGGGAGAGACAAACAAAAATAAGCCAACAAAGCTGTCATTAAAATCAGGCCAGAGAAGGTTACGATTATAACAGGTGGCTTCAGTTTCTGATCAATAATTTGAATAAAACAAGGGAGAGGCTCAAAGGGATATTGTCAAAATGTCCACAAAACTTCCCAGTTTGAAATGGGACACAGTTGACCTGCTAACCGAATTCAAAATGTTTAACAACGTATAGAGTTATGGTTTTTTGATTCAGGTGTCTGAATCAGAAAAGCAAGCTATCAAAATTTATCTAGCAATTGGGAACGAATGTCTATGCAGGCTGAATATTTCAGGATTAACTGTAGAAGAGCTAAAGGATCCCCAAAAGCTATGGGTCCATAGCTTGTGTGGAGTGACAATCACAGTCAGGTTGACGCTCCCTCCTAGTTACTTACATTGAAAAGCAACAGCACTTTTCTCGCCAGACCTTCCAACTCTGGTCGGGTGGGAAAGGTGTGGTGTAGTAGGTTCCCGCGGCCTTCAATCGAGTGGTAAGGTTTTCAATCGGAGATAAAGAAGCCACACTCCCTTTTTTAATGGCCCTAGCTGCCGTAAAGCAAGTAGGTTTAAAGGCACAGCCACTTTGAGAAGCCAGGGAGAAGGTATGTGTGTAGGATGAAGGGGGTCAGGTTCAAGGGGTTGGGCGGGATTTGGTGGGGGGGGGTCAGGCGGTTAGTGGGGAAGGTGGTCGGGGAGGGTAGTTGGGCGGCAGAGTGGCAGTCTGGGGTTGGGGAGGGTAGTTGGGGAATGGGGAGGTAGTCAGAGGGTGGGGGTGTAGTTGGGGGAGTGCGAATGATGGTTGGGGGGTGTAGAGGGTAGTCAAGAGATGCCTTGGGGGGTTGGGAGGGTAGTCAGAGCTGGGTGGTAGTTTGTGGGGGGAAGTCGGTGGGGTGGGTGAGGAGAGTAACTGGGGAATGGGGATTGTAGCTGGGAGGGTGCCTTGGAGGGTGCAGGCTAGTTGTGGGGCTCCCTTAGGAGGCCAATGGGTTGGTCAGGGGGGTTAGGGGCTAGTCGAGGTTGGATAGGGTAGTTGGTAGGGTGGGGAGGGTCTAGTTGAGGGTTGGGAAGGGTAGTCGGGAGCTTCCATGGGGGTTTTGGTGGGGTGTCAGTACTATAGTTACCCAGGAGTAAAAGGAGAGACAGAGGCATAGTAGTATTATCACTGGATTTGTATTCCAGAGACCCAGGGTAAAACTCTGGGGACTAGGGTTCAAATCCAACCATTGCAGATGGTGAAATTTGAATTCAATAAAAATCTGGAATTAAAAAGCCAGATGATGACCATGAAACCATTGCTGATTATTGTAAAAACCCATCTGGTTCACTAATGTCCTTTTAGGGAAGGAAATCTGCTGTCCTCGCCTGGTCTGGCCTATATATGACCCCAGACCAACATCAATGTGGTTGACTCTTAAATGCCCCCTGAACAAGGGCAATTAGGGATGGGTAAGAAATGCTGGCCCGGGCACATCCCATGAACTAATAAATTTTTAAAAAAACATTAGAAATGGTTTTAATTCTCCTAACATTTCCTGGGTAATTATGCCTGTAAGACAGTTGGAATGATCCGAGGAATGTGATTTAAGTCGGAGTGTCAGATGGATCCCAGTGAAGGGAAATTGCACGATGGAAGTTTGAACTTCCCAGCAATTGCCATGCAGTTCTTACATGGGGAATCCTGGGGGTGCGGGTGGGGTTGGGGGTGGGGGTGGGGCGCGGGCACATTGAGGGTCCCCCAGAGCATCTTAGGGATAACCTTGGGTACAAACCCCCGGGGCATGAAAGTTATGAGTAATGGACCACATTGGAAGACCAGTTCAGAATCAGGTTAAGCTTCTGTATTCATTGCTACAGCTCATGTCATTTCAACAACTGCTTGCAGAATCCATGGACCACTTCATCAGCCTATGCAGAGAAAAGGGCATGTACTGTGATCTTTCAAAACATTCCAGAAAGATCTCCCAAACTCAAAACATATTCTATTGAAGAGCTAGTCAAGGATGGATGTAAGTACGAAGCAATCCTTGTAGGCTGATGAAGCTTACAGGTCCTAAGTACAACACCAATTGTTGACCCACTCAGTAGAACACCTCAATCTAGTAAGACATGTGGAGGGTGTGGCCTCCTGCATGCACTAAGGAAATGCCCAGCTTTCCAACAACACCTGCGAGGCATGTGGCAGAAAGGGGCATTGGCAGCAGCAGTGCACTAGAGCAAAGGCTGATGCAGCTACAAAGAGCCGTGCACTGATTGAAACAGGCCATACACACTGGGTACCTTCAGGCAAGGGGAATGACCATCCGGTATCCTGTCAGAGAGATATACATGAGGTGACTGACAAACCAGAAAATGATGATGATGTGCATGACGAGACGAAGTGTGATGAACGCATGTTTCACACTGTCAATCTCGTGGAGAACATAGATTCCATCTCACCATCCAATGTGTTTGCCAAGATTTGAATTACCTGCCCTAAGAAAATTGTTAACCAATTGTTATTGGCCAAGATTGACAAAGGGCCAAGTGGTAACATCCTATACCTGTGAATTCTAAAGGACATGTATCCACAGAAACAGAAGGCCATGGCGAAACCTACTACTGTGAAATCTTCGGTGTACAATGGTTCACTAATTCCATGTGCAGTATCCTAGTCCTGGAATGCAAGTACAATCAATCCTCCTCGGTTTTACAGATGTTCTACATCATGGAAACTAAAGTCATAGTGATCATAGGCCTACAGGCATGCCGAGACCTCACACTCGTGACAATCCACAGAATCAATCAGACCTCACATGACAGATGAGCCTTAGAAATAATGCTTATTTCCTCAGTTCACAACCTAATATCGAAATGTCCAGAATGGCAGTTTCAGGGGAGTTGCAACATTACATTTGCAGGAGAATGCAAGTCCGTCAACTGATCTGATACATTTTGCGCAACGCAAATTCCAGAGGCTACAAGAAGAAACGGCAAAAGATTCCACACTACTGAAATTGTGGAAAACCATCCCTGAAGGATGGTCTGATTCAGTTCAACATGTCCACAAACACCTGAGAACATTTTGACCTTACAGGGATAAGCTAAGCATCTCCCGGGGAGTCATTTTTAAAGGCATGCAATCAGAATCTTTGTGACCTGATATTCTTCAACAACTTCATCACTCACATATGGGTATAGATTGGATGAGTAGACTAGCAAGCGAGACAGTCTATTGGCTGGTATGAACAATGACATTGAAGTCGTCATCAAGAAGTGTATGGCATTTTAAGAGCATATGCCAAGTCAGCACAAAGCACCATTGGTTCCACATGAAGTTCCTGCCCATCCTTTGGTCCAAAATTGAATCCGATCTTTTTCATGCCCATGGCACTGACTTCACTGTCATTGTCGACTACTTTACCAGGTACCCATTATTCGACAGTTGCACAGTACATTAAGAACAAGCGTCATGCACACTCTAAATGTTATTTTCAGTTTATCCAGTTTCCCTACAGAGATCATTATGGATAACAGTCTGCAATTTATTGGTAAGCCATTTCAGGATATGCGTGAGGAGTGGAATATTGATCACACTCCTTCTTCTCAGCATTACCCTAGACCTAATGGCCTAGGTGAGCGAATGATTCACTCAGTGAAATCCATAATTCTCAAATCCAGACAGACTAAGCAAGATCTACACAGTGCAATGTTACATCTCAGAGCAACACCTTTAAGTGCAACTATTCCATCATCAACAGAGCTCATGTTTGGCAGACCAGTGCAAACCAATTTGCCTACTCTTACCTACTCTCTCAGAAACTAGACAGCAACTTTTAAAACTGTAAGAGAAGATGCACAATAAAAACGCAGGTATAGAACTGCCAAATTTATAGTTGGGACAACAAGTTCATATCCAAGATCCCACAGAAGGTACAAGGCCACCAACCGAGGTGACAAGGATTTGTTCAGAACCAAGGTCCTATGAAGTCATTACACACAAAGGCACATGCTGAGGCATAACTAAGGACAAATCAGATCCATTCCAGCTCCTCAACCATCGTACAGTCCTATTACATTGAGGCCTAGATCCCAAATGCAACCAAGAACAACATCCAAGGATGACAATCCCACAGATCAGTGTGAGCAATTAAAAGAACCTCCAACAAGGTTACCATTACAAGATTTGGGCATGCTAACAGATTATCTCTACATTTTAGAGACTCATAGATTCATCAGTTCTATACACTTATGTAATGGTAACTAAACATGAACATGTATTGTAAATAGCTATAATTCTTTGGAAGAAGAAAGGGGGATGCTGTAAAAGCCTTTAAGGGATAGCAACATGACATTAACTGGAAGTGAAGTGTGTCATGTGATGCTGTCTTAATTTAACTTTTGTATTTGAGTGGTGTTATACACACACACACACGCACACACACACACCTCTGCTGCTGATATCTTCAAGCTTTATATCCATGTATATCTGTTCTCATGTGTCTAGTTTAAATAAATGAACCCACGTGTTTATCTAATCCTTTATGAGTGATTGGTGCCTTTAAATCATCATAACAACATGACAAAGCTTGCTAAATACTTTTGTTTCCAATGATCCCATCTTTGAACTGTACTGAAAAGTGAATGCAATCATGTTGTTTAGAAGAGATAAACCTGGGACTGGAAACCATCTGGGATCAAATCAGCTTTATCATTTGGCACCAAATATGTTGAAATAAAAACTGATTTATCAATCCCTGTTATTGATTGAAGTGACAATGCCCAGGGACTGAGTGGGATATTAGGTGGCGGTGAGACTAAACGTTCACACCTTGAGGAGGTGTGTACACGGGACAGTGACAGCTCAGGGAACATAGTCAAGTCAGTCGCCTGCAATGAGGTGAAAATGGCTTTTAACAGGAGCATGCAAGAAGTAGAATGGGACTATAAAACAACTAAAGAAAAGTGTTCTGTTCTATTCTCACCTTGTTGCAACATTGAGCTATTGCTCCCAATGCTGTCAGTAATCTGCAGAGCACCCTGGTGATGCAGTATTTCATGGCCCCTGTTACACAGCAGGCTTGTCATCAATGTGGCACAATAAAGAAGAGATTGTAAGGCCCCGCTCCCCAGTGCAGCCACTCTAGATCCGTGTGGGGCTCAGATACAGGATTGTAATGTTGTAGCCCATTCTCTGATCTGTGCTCATGTCTAGTGAGTCTCCATACTGACAGCAGATCCTTGCAATTCCTTGCATTTGTGCCAGCAGCAAGATTACTTGGAAAAAATGATCTCATACTGTTAGCGCTGTGCACTTGTGTGCAGCTGACTTCATGTATAAGCCCAGACAGTCTTCATGGGCTTTCAAACACAGAGGCATCATAAGCAAGCAGTTTTTTTATATTGGACCTTCACACACAAGCAGTCTCCATTAGGAGGCACTGGATAGTCTTCGTGGTCTTCCAGAATAGTGACAATCTAAGTACAGAGTACGCACTTTCATGTAAAAACAACAACAACTTGCATTTATACAGTGCCTTTAAAATAGTAAAACATTGCAAAATCACGACAATGTTTGCCACTGAGCCTTGATAGGACCAAATGCTTGGTCAAAGAGGTAGGTTTTAAGGAGATCTCAAATGAGGAGAGAACAGTAGAGAGTTGGAGAGCTTTAAGGGAGGGAATTCCATAGCTTAGCGCCTAGGCAGCGGAAGGCATGGCCACCTGTCGTGGAGCGTTTAAAATTAGGGATGTACGAAAGGCCGGAATTGGAGAAGCTTGGGGGTTGCAGAGGGTTGTAAATTTGGAGGAGGTTACAGAGATAGGGAGAGGCATGATCACAAGGGATTTGAAAAGGGGTAAGAATTTTAAAACTGAGGCGTTGCCATTCTGGGGGCAAGAGAGCTAGGTCCTTGAGGACAGGGGCAAGATGTGAATGGCATTTGGTGAAAGCTTGAATTATGGCAGCAGATTTTTGGATGAACTCTAGTTTATGTAGAGTGGGAGATGGGAGGCCAGTCAGGAGAGCATTGGAATTGTCAAGTCTAGTAGGAACAAAGGCATGGAAAAGGGTTTCAGCAGCGAATGAGCTGAGGCAGGGGTGATGTATGAGGTAGAAATATGCAGCCTTGGTGCTGAAGCAGATATGTGGTTGGAAGTTCACCTCAGGGTCAAATGCAAAACTAAGATCACAAACAGCCTGGCTCAGCCTAATCTATTACCAGGGAGAGGGATTGAGTCAGTGGCTGGGGAACTGAGTTTGTGGCAAGACAAGTGGGAATAGCTTTGATCTTCCCAATATTGAGTTGGAGCAAATTTCTGCTCATCTGGTATTGGATGTTGGACAAGCAATGTGACAAACCAAAGACAGGGGAGTGGTCAAAAAAGGTAACATTGTGATAGAGCTGGGAAGACACAATTACAACAGGAGAAGTATCAGTACATTGGAAATATTTGCGTCATTATTCAAGAAGGTGACAAAACATATCAGAACTACAGACCAATCAGCCAAAATAATTGTTAAAAATAGCAATCACTTAGTAAATAACTGCCATTATAGAGTCAAGAGAGGAAGATCCTCCTTGACCAACATTCTTGATGTCTGAGGACCTCGTATTTTTGACTTAGAAGACTAAAAATGAACTGTGCCTACACTTCCAAAAGTCATTTGATGAAGTTTTACATCAGCTTGCTAAGCAATGAAATGCATGATAAAACCTGGAAATGGGTAAGCAATTTTCTGAAAGGGAGGAAGCATTTGTTAGGGAAGTGGCATTGAGGTGGGTGATGAGAGTGCTGAATGAGGTGCCCCAGGGATCGTTGTAAGAATCCCAACTGTTTCTTGATATCACAGAATCACACAGTGCAGAAGAGGCCCTTCGGCCCATCGAGTTTGCACTGACATGTGAGAAACACTATTTTATATTTATCACTTAGATTCAGAAGAATGATAGAAACACTTCAAAGACAATGCCAAATTATTGTGAGGACATAACAAAGGAACTTCAAAAGGAATTACACAACTGACTGAAAATTTTCAGGCTGCGGATCTGGTGTAAGTGTTGGGATGTGCCATGAGGACACCCACTGCTGACTTTGTCAGAGTATCTGTAGTCAGGTACATTCCTCACTTTAATAATCCAGAGCCGCACTGTGCCACAATTTTTTTTCTATTCATTGGATGTGGGAGTCACTGGCTAGGCCAGCATTTATTGCCCATCCAAATTTGCCCTTGTTCAGGGGGCATTTAAGAATCAACCACATTGCCGTGGATCTGGAGTCACATGTAGGCCAGATCAGGTAAGGACAACAGATTTACTTCCCTAAAGGGCAATTGACAATGGTTACTATCAGACTTTTAGTTCCAGATTTTTATTGAATTCAAATTTCACCACCTGCCATGATAGGATTTGAACCCAGATCTCCAGAATATTACCCTGGGTCCCTGGAGTTACTAGTACAGTGATAATACCACTACACCATTGCCCACCAGAACAGGGGGTAGGTACACTGTAAAGCAGCTCAGCTTACCCCAGTAGTCCTGACCTCTTGGCAAATTTTCAAAGAGCCTTTCAGTCTCTGTGTGAACCCTACATCTGTTTGCCTAGAGGCCGGCATGTCTTCTTTTTCCTATTGTACAGTCGCTCAATGGAAATCAGGCTGGGGCTGAGAAAATTCTCAGCTTGAGAGGTTCCTCCTACTGGCCATGCTCCATGTGGTATGGGGGTGAGGTGGATTAATGTTCTGCCCAATACAGAACAATCAAGTCCTGGATCCTGACCTAACTTGCCAGGGTGGACCAAAATGTCTGCAGATTTTCTTTATTAAGGTACAAGTAGTCAAGCCAATGGTAGATGAAATGTAATTTAGGTAAGTGTTATGGAGGAGAGAGAGGCAAAACTGAACTCCTTTATTTTCTGGCCATCTGTCCCTAAGTAGAGGTATTTGAATTTTTTGAAATCGGCTGTGGCTTGTTTCCCAAAACCCTCAGTTTGTGAAGTTAATTTTTAAAGTGACTCGCAGCAAACTCTCTTTAGGATTAAATCAGAAGTATAGTTTATTCACACATTCAAAGCCAGGCAATGGTCGAAACTTAATTCTTAAAATTCATCCATGGGGTGCGGGCATTGCTGGCTAGGCCAGCATTTATTGCCCATCTCTAATTGCCCTTGAGAAGGAGGTAGTAAGCTGCCTTCTTGAACTGCATACACACAAACAAACACACAATAAGAAGATAGGAAAGAAGAGTTTTTACAACTATGAATAATTTAAAAGAAAAAGCACAACAGATATGGATATGAGTTCACGTGATTGCTAGATTCCAGAAAATCAAAGTATAAGGAGGATAATGGAGGAGCTACAGTTTAGGCAGGTTCAGCCAGCTGAATCTGGAGTTGCAGAATTCCTATAAAGTTGATGGTGACACAGTGTGATGAGGTTGGTACACAGAGACATGGCTGGCTCGGCAGGCGAGGGCAGGAATTTTCCAGAGAAAAGCTTCAAGGAGGCTTAGACTTGATGCAGGCTGTTGGTCAGCCTAGAGTTCTGCTTGGAGGCTGGAGTTTAAACAGCAGACTGAGTTGCGGGTCTAGAAATGCAATATTAAAACTATTCAAAGGCCAGAAGCTTAGGTCATGTGATGTTGCCCATTAATGAGTCAGTTGCAGGCTAACAAGCAGTTTCCATGGCTCTGATCAAAATCCATTGTTCATCTTAGAAGAAACATGTTGGCTATTAGTGCCTCTGAAGGTATAACAAATGTTGATGTCTCTCCCTTTGTTATAAGGCCAGGCTGGGGAAACAGATTGTCTGCTGGCCCTTGGTTATATTGATTGTAATTTGTCCTCACAATGAGAGGTGTGAGTTTCCATAAGGATGACAGTTGAGCTTTTGCCCCGTAACCACTGTTAGAAATTTCCAGAAACTGCAGCTTGTGAATCATGTGACCTGCAGCAGCCGTCTTTTGGTTCAGTCAAGTCCACTTTTTAAATAAACTATTTATGATCTCTTTCATGTCTTAGGGACATGGCATAAATGTAAAGTACAGCAAATAATAAAAAAAGGGTATTCTGCAAATGCTCTTGAGAGCTTTAACAATATTGAAAGAGCTGCAGGTATCTTAGTAGAATTAATAGACATGTTAAACATGTTGAACGTTATGGCATAGCAGTCACTGAAGCGATTAGTTTATTAAACTATGTAGCTAAACTAGTGGATGCAAGCCAGAAGAAATCGTGTTCAGAATCATGGCACATTGATCTCATGGCCAGTTCTGGTCATGGTGGTAGCAGGAGACAGGAAAGCCCCAAAAGGCATTTTGGAGAAAGCCTAGAAGATTGGAGCATTAATGCCAGCATGGACTGGTTGGGCTGAATAGCCTGTTTTTTTACTGTATGTTCTATGTAAGTCTGAGGTGTGAAGAAAGATCAGAAGTACTTGAGATATTTGGTTTTGAAAGAAGGTGTTTGGAAGGTAACGTATGGAGGTGTATACCATGACATTGAAAAGGTATCTCTGCAACCCTACTTTAAGCTAAGGTATAATGGTAGCACAACAGGCCTCAAGTTTAAATTAGTAAAAGGAGGAGGATGGAAGCTGATAACTCAGCAAATGGAGACTGAAAGGAATTTATCCTGATGGACTGAATGGGATTTCCTGGCTTGGACTTTTCGTTGTCTATCAATTGCCTTTTGATGCAAAATTAAACTTCTGGAAATCATAATGTAAAAGTTTTATCTTATTTTAAAAATACCTCACATAATCAAAATAACTTCAATAATCCACTGTTGGAGAAATCTCTAAACGAAAATAAAATGACACGAGTCAGAACTCCCTTAGCAGATGTTGATCTCTGATGTATATGGAAAAGTGTTGCTGGGAGGGAAAACTGTTCCAGGAATGTAGCACTTGCGGGGTTAAGGCAGAGCAGGAAGATGACTGGAGGAAGAGGCAGGAGTTGTTGGAAATGCAATGAAAGGCCTTGATGACAAATCCCCTCAGGGATGCAGCTGACAACATGAAGAAGAGAGAAAAATAGAAGCTGGTCTAGGAGGAGTTACAGAGCAGCATCCAACACTGCTATAAGGCATCAGTGAGTGACCCAAGCAGGCTGTGTGGCAGCAACCAGGAAAAGATCTAACACAGATGGTTTCATTTAATGAAAACTGGTGGACTGTTAGCCTGACTAAACCCAGTGTAGAGCTTGGTCACTCTACAGATTAGGTGGGACTCCAACATTTCCCATAATTACAGGACAGATTGATGATTGTTTAAAAATACATATAAGACCACGTTTTTCTCTGTGCGCTAACTTATAGGAATGTAGATTCTGGTAAACTAGGAAGTAAGTCTGGTAAAAAAAAAGTCTGGTAAAAAGTCAACCTACATAATGTGTTCAGAGTCGAAATGGGACCCAGTCTCTCTGGGCTGAATTTCCCCCCCACCGGTGGAGCACTTCCAATCGGCACCCCCGATCGGAGGCGTGCCAATTAAGGCCCGCCCAGCGTGACGTCCACACGGGAGCGTTATGCACTCCCTGTGCGGATCGGTGGGGGGGGGGGGGGGGGTGGAGTCCCAAAATCGAGAGTGCACTCTTTCACGCATGCCCACGAAAGAGCGCACTCATCTCCCTGAGGCTAAGTGCAGCCTCAGGGAAATCGGCTCTAAATGTAAAAAAGATAAAAATAGAAAAATAAAATTTCCCTAACATGTCCCCTCATGTGACACTGTCACATGAGTTGGGACTTGTCCATAATTTTTCCAAAACCTTTATTAAAGTTTTTTAAAGCCTACATGAAGCCTCATCCCGCCCGTGGATGAGGTTTCATGTTTTTTCTAGTTCCTGCCAGGGCTCCTGGCTTGTCCGCCAACCTTAAGGTTGGACGGGCAGGTCCTTTAATTACTTAATTGACCCTGTCAATGGCCTCAATTGGCTATTGACAGGTCAGCAGGGGAGTAGCTAATTTTTCTGTGCTCCCGCCTTCCTGAAAGTTCAAATGGGGTGTGGTGACGTTGGGAGCTCCCCCTGACGTCACTGCGCGTCATTTTATGTGTTGGCGAGCGGGCCCTGCCTCCACTCGCCGACCCGTAAAATCCTGCCCTCTGAGTCAAAAACAGTGGTAGTGCACAATACTCTGGGGAGCCATTTTGGTCACCAGTGGACCTGAATTGGTTTCATTCCTTAATCCCAGCCAAGTAACATGGATGAATAAATATTGTTTTCATGAGCGTCTTTTTTAGTGAAATTATTATGTTGCACAATCTTTTTGATTGGATTTTTCTGACACCTCTGAAAGCTTTGAGAATATCTTGCATTGACACAGTCAGCACAGCATGAGCTATGAAAAATATAACAAAACTCTCTTTTAAAAATAACAAAAACTCCTTTATTTGCAATTCGCCTCATATTCTACCTCTTAATAATCTATTTAACATCAGATCAAAGTTTATCTGTCCAGATAAAATCTCCTGTGATCGTTTGTGTTCCTTCCAGAATTCTTACTACACGCAGGAGCTTGTGGCTAAATTTGGGACTTCTTCATCTGCTTTATTGCCAACAATGACACACTCCACAGCTGGACCTGTAAACATTGTGGAATGTTCATTTGGTGCCGCAGCTGCTTGGAATGTGGTCGAGTCGTTTATACAGGTTTATGAGAGGGTGTTTATTATTTGCTACTGCTAATGGAATTCATATCTGCTCCTTGCAAAATTGTGCACACCTACCACTTTGTCTGCCTCTCATAAAAGGGGAACATCTTGCCCGAGCACTGAGAATAGCTGTCCTAGAATTTGACCCTGCTGACACACACAGTCGCAGGACCCTCGAAGCTGCAATTATGTGGAATTACCTGTTAATTATTGAGAATTTATTTCTCATGCGTTTCTAATTTGTGTATATTCCCTGCCTTGTGAGGAGAGTTTCTTTCCCTGCCAGTTCTCTTCCTTTTTTCCTCCTCCTCTAAAGGAGTTTGTTGCTGTTTTTAACTGGCACTCAAGCCCATCTTTGTGAGGGCTGGCAAATTGGGGGGTGTGGGGGAAGATACTAGTTTTTAGTGATTGGTGCTAATCCTGCCACCCTTGTTCTCTCTGAATTCTACGTGACTCCAGCCCCACATCAGTGTGCTTGTATCATACTGTTAATTTCATCACATTCTCGGGGTCATCGGCAGCGGCAGTCCCTCGGAACCGAGGATGACGTCCGTCAGGCTTGGTGAGACTTCAAAACAAAAACAAAAACAAAAACAAGACTTCAGATGGCCGAGGAGCCCAATTCTGGATCCACATGGTCTTCCACAGTGGGGGCACGTTGTTGCACGGGGGAGTGGAAGTCGCAGCCCTGGGTTGGCTTCCTTTTCCTTCCTCTGCCGCTGCCGTTCCGCCCCGCTGTCAAGTGGCTGAGCCTCGAAGTGGCTTGCACCTTGATGGATCGGCAGCATTCTCCTCCCAGTCAGTGGTGTTAACGCCTCCAGGTGATTGTCAATAAATATTGACCCTGCCGACAAGTTCTACATTAAGGGAAAGAGTGTAAAAAGAGGTGTGTCTATAGTGCTCCAGTGGGTGGAGGTAGGTTGGGAAAGGATTGTGTCCGAATGTCTGGTGCTCCGCTGGATGGGGAGACGAGGGGGGAAGGGGTATGTCTAAGTATCTGGTGCTCTGGTGGGAGAGTGTCTGAGTTTTGGATTAGTCTATGTCCAAGGTCTGCCTGGAGTTTACTGTATTAGGAGCAGATCACAATCACTCTTACACCAGCCCCAGGTTACACAGTCCACATGTCTGGATTTTACCCCTGTGAGTTTCAGGCAATCCTATCTCAAAATCAGAATTGTTACGCACAGTAATATTATCATATGTCAGACATCTCTTCGTGAAATCTGTAGAAATCCCTTATCTTTCCATTTCAGAACAATTAATTGTGGTATGTACAGGAATTCGATTGCCAATTTTCTCAGATATCTCACTTCCTCTCCTTGCTGGGCTACAATTCCATAGGCTCTGAGTGCATTCCAATCCCTTGTTGATATGTTCATTCTTCATAAATATTGAGTCCTGGGGGTGGGGGAGAGGAGGGGAGGTGGGGGGAGCAGGGGGGTGCATCATGGCTCAGTTCCATTTTGATCCTCATCCAATTCCACACTGACATCTACTTTCCAGCAGAGGTGAAGATCAATAGCAGGATAGCTGTCTGATTTTCCCTTCTCACTAAGCCATGCTAACTGTAGTTGCCTCACTGCCAATTGGCTCAAACTAGTTAGATTGGCTATTGCCTCTGAGACCGTCCTGGCTGCTCCAGTTCAAGCACCAAGCTTTGGAGTGGTAAACGCAGGCAGCCAACTGGTTAAAGCAGCAACTCGCCCGTTCCTCAGCCATTACCTCAGTCGCTGTCTCTGCTGTGCTCACCTGAATCTAATTTGTTCCTCTCAGACTGGATTCTTGGGGAAAACAGATTGAATGACCCGGCACTTGGCATACGGGAAAGAGCTAAATGTTTATCCTACCCATCTGTTCGTTTTATCACAAAATTAAGAGAATTATGTCTAACCTTTTCAAGTGGGCCTGGAGCACACCGCACTCTAAGAACCAGGTGGGGGGAGGTTAGAGTCTCACTGCTCCTGGCCAGTTCTCTTTCTGTTATGACGGACCTGCTGGGCTGGTTCCATGTGAGCCTGCCAGAATAATTGTTGGCGCTCTCGCAAACCTTGTTGTGACAAGGGCCAGAAGCTGCTGATACGATGTGTAAACCAGATGTTTCATGGGGGAGATGAGAGAGAGAGAGAGAGAGAGAGAGAGAGGAAGAGGTCTGTTGGTGATTATTTCTAATTTTCAGTTAGGACTTCGAGGTGGGAACACCAACTTGAAAGAAGCATCAAGAACAAAAGGGACAGACCCAGGGCTTGCAGTATGAAAGCCAGTGACATGTTACATGTATTAAAATAACACATGGAAGTACTTTAGATGCATTTTGATGTTTAGCGAATCCTTTGAGCTTTTTCAGTTGATTTACAGAAGTCCCATGAGCTGGTTTAAGTGCTGCGAATGATGCAGGGGATTGATCAGCAGACATGGGGAAAGTGTTTATTACCATCCCAGGGTGAGTGGCACTTTTACATTTTTGCAATTGGAATCAACAGGTGATTGGCGCAGCTCTCTACAAGGCACTGGCTGGAGGTGTTATGTGCACTGCTCATTTGTACTTGCACATTTCAGAAAAAGACTTCCATATAATATTGTGCTGTTCTGTGTCTAGTTGCATGGTGTGAGCTCTGCAGCTGCTGTAGTTGCTACACTGTGATTCACCTGTACTCTGTTTAACAACCCACCTCCCTGTCCATCTCGAGATTTAGCACAAGAACCCAAGATAGGCTTTAATGAAGAAAGCGCTTTAGCCTTATTTGATTTCATCCTTCCAGAATAGTAGGCCCAGCAGCTCCCCTTTACAGCTGTTTCTTAAAGAAATCCAAAGTCCTGAACCTCTGACACTTGCCCTAGCAACTGTTCCAGCTGTTAATCACCCTCTGTTTAAAGAAATATTTCCTGACATCTGTCTTAAACCCCCCTTTCACAATCCCTGAACTGGTGCCCACATGACCCTGTCACTGTGACAGATCCAAGATTATTGTTTTGACTGATTTTCTTCATCTGGCTGGTATCTGCAAAGGCCCCCTTCCTGCAAACCTCACTGAATAATGGGCAAAATGGCCACAAAATTTGATTGCTTAGCACCTATGTTTATGGCGCTATCAGTCCTGTTTAAGGTCCGAAATGCAGGCATCTTGTGCTGGTCACACCAGGTGCCATTTTGGCAAGAGCACCAACATGTGCTGGAAGTATGCAGTGATGCCCATCAAAAATCAGTTTAGACACTGATTTGATGCCCGTGCTGCCATTTTAGGCCTTGCCACTCTAGCTCTTTGGAATGAGGCTTGAACCCACAATCATGCTAACTTCAGAAGTGAGTGCACTACCAACAGAGCCATCACTAACACAGGTGAACAAGTCAGAGATATAACATGTTTTACTCAAGTACGGAAGTAGGAAAAGTGATGGGAGAAGGGAAGATCTGTGATGGGGTGAAAAGCAGGAGAGATTAAATAATGAAAGGAATGATGGTGCGAGGCAAAAGGAGACAGTAACAGGATAAGTCAAGTTAAAAGGGTCTGGAGGAGGTGTAAATGGGTAAAACTGGAAGAATTATCACCAACAGCTTTTTTTCCCACCCCTTTTCACTCTAACTCTGTACTTGTTTAAAACCTATCTGATACATTGGCCTAAATCTTCCTGGGAGTGGCAATCACTGTCGAATTGTCATTCCGCTTCTACCACGCCAGAACTCTACATTTCTGGCTGGGCCTTCCGATCCCAGCTTCTCCAGGAATGGAGCTGTTTCTTTGTAGTGTTGGATCATCAGGGGGAAGACAAGCCACGCCCCCTTTTTACAGCGCCGGCTGCTGTCTTCTTGTAAATAAAGAGTTTAAATGTCCCAAAGCTTCTTTGGAAAGCTACAGAGGGAAGGTAAGGGGGAGTAGGGTGGGTAAGGAAGCAGGGTGGTGAGGTAATGGGTAAGAGGGTAGACTGGGTTTAGGGGGTAGGGTGGGTAAGTTAAGGGGTAGATTGGGTAAGCTAAGGGGGTAGGGTGGGTAAGGTAAGTGGGTGAGAGGGTAGGTTGGTAGCTGGGTAGGGTGGTGAGGTCGGGTCAGACGGGGTCGGGGGAGTTGGGGGAGCAGAAGGTTAGTCAGCTGGTGGGGTTGGGTCGGGGGAATCGGAGCGTTGGGGGGAGTCGGGTGGGGGGAGTCAGTTCGGGTCAGGTCAGATCGGGGAGGGATTCGGGGGGAGTCAGGGGTTCAGAGGGTCAGGGTGGGGATTTGGGGTTCTGAGGGGAATTGGTGCATGGTGGGGGGGGTGCGGTTTGGGAGGCGGGGGGCGGGGTGTTATCAGTTGTATAGCTATTCACGAGTTAAACTAGGATTTTTTGGCCTAGCAATTCAGGTAAATGGGAACTTTCTGAACTATCTGACTTTAATTCAGAGTTAGAGACCTTTTCAGAGGGTCCTAGGCAGCTGGAGAATTGCCCATTGGAAGTTCAAACTTCCTGAGCAATTCCTATGGAGTAATTGCATCGGGATTTCTGAGGAGTCCTGTAGCGCATCTTGGGGGATACGTCCGGACTCCAACTATCCAGGGACCTGAAGATCAGGGCCAATAACCTTGTTTCTCTCTCAACAGGTATTGCCTGACCTGCTGAGTATATCCAGCATTTTTTATTTTTATTTCTAATTTCCGGCATCCTCAGAATTTTCTTTGGCTTTACTGTTATGTTCTGCCTATGAGTTTGTAGTCTTTAAGTGTCACTCGCAAATCTTTTTATTCTGCCCCAGGAATTTCATTTTGAGGCAGATTTCCTGCCGGTGTTTTTTTGGTGACAGGTTGGACAGTGTGTTGGCTATGTTGGCACAGCTTTCCTGAAATGTCAATGGCTGCCTCCATTTTGTCCCAATCACACACCTTCTAGCCTGACCTCAGAGGAGTCTTAACTGCCCCCTAAATTTATGAATGGACAGTCTTAATCTCTAGCTTCTCAGAGTTGGTACAGTCAGTGGGGCAATGTGTCCAGGCTAATCTCTCACAGAGTGGTAGAATGGTTTGAATTTGTGAGATATGAGAGACAGAGACACAGAACAGGAATTGACTATGACACTCAACTAAGCTATTCCTTTTTAATAGATCTGTACCCTACCTATCCATGTTTTCACCAACTGAGAAGATATCCTCTGTCCATCACGTGCTGTCAAATTAGAAAGACTTTTATGAAGAGTGGGTTTATGATTCTGCTACATGCACAAATCACTCCTTATTTCTTCTCTTCAAAAACACATTGATTTGATTCCAGCACCCTTCACACTGTCCCCTCTAACGGCCTTCCTGGTAACCTATTCCAGAGTTCTATTATTAGGCAAAATTTTTGCCCGACTTTCCTTCTTACTCCTAACTCCTATCTTTAACTTGGGACCTTGGTACTCAATTGAACTGTATTAATGTTTGGATCGACCAAATAAGCTGAGGTCCTACGGCACGCTGGAGCCATGTACAAAAAACTCGAATGTCTTTGCTGCATAATATCCTTTCAATCTAATGGGAATTTCTAGATTCTGAATCCTGATAAATCATAGGATGCATTATGGCTGTGCAACTGCCAGGACCTATGCTTCATGAAAGTTTTAAGAGGAATCAAAGGTTTCATTCTAATTCACTTTGTTTCTGTCCACTGTTTTGGTTATGCAAATCTTTACCTCTCTCTTCACCTGTTCCTTCCACTCTGTCCAAGTAATTTACTCTACCACAATATCTACTTTTCTTTCTATACCTTCTCTGTTTACATCTCCCTGCACATGTATCTCTTTCTTTCGCTCTGCAGCTATCTCTCTATGTACATTTCTGTCCCTTGTTTCATCTTTTTCTATCTGTCTGTCTGTCTCTCTCTCTCTCTCTCTCTCTCTCTCTCTCCAGTGATGTCTGTCCCTTGATACATCTTTCTGTCTCTTCATCTCTCCCTGCGCTTCTCTCCCTCTTTCTCTCCTTACCGGTACTGCTCTTTCTCTCTGCACATATGTGCCTCTTTGCACAGCTCTCTCTATCCCTGCTTACATTATTCTGTCTGTCTCTCCTGAACAATTCCCTTTTGGCACACATTCCTCTCTACATTTTCTATCTCCCTTTCTTGGCTGGATTTGAAACTGAGACCCTTGATGGTGAACAAACACAGTGTGATAATGTACTTTGCCTCCCATTCCCCATTTATTAAGGCATCCTGGTGGGAAACCAAAGATTAACCTTAATCCTGGTTTAATGTTGACTTTCCTCTGAAAACTCCCAGATGTGTGTTTAAAGGGTTAATCATCCCCTGCAGCTCCGATAATGTCTAATATATGAAAGGCTGTAACTGAATCATTATATCCAATTTTTACACATGTGGTCTGTAATACAGTTGATTCCTCTTAAACCTATAACCTATTAACCACGGAATTCTAGACTGATTCAAAACATACCCTGTGTCCATGCTGCAGACTGTGTCTGTCCAACAGCGCTTCAAGATGCTGCATTAAACTCTACTGGGTATTATTGCACACAGGAGTTCAGTCAACTCTGTTGCAAGTATACCTTGCCTTTAGTCAGAGTAAGTCTGTCCTTGCTGCTGAAGAGTGAAGCCTCCTTTTTTCCTTAACTAAGAGACATAGGTGAGGAGCCAAAGCCCTTAATACTCACTACTGCCAGGATTGTGAAGAGCAGTAGAGGAATTCAGAAGTAGTGAGGAGATGGATGAGGAAAATGTGAGAAAGTAAAAAAGGGTCAGCCATTCATGTTAGGACACTGGGATGTCAACAGTGTCTGAGAGACGTGTCAGAGTTAGGCTATCTTGTCTCCTACTAAAGGGTATGTTGTTAACTTTCTGCTACCGGGTGAAATTCTGTAAGAGCATTTCCTGCTTCCCAGTAGATGGATAGTTCTCCACCTCCAGCTGTACTGGGTTTCACATTAGGTGGAGGTTAAGTTTTCCATTTGCTGCTCTATCGAGCTCCCCCACCATCTCCTTTTGGAGGCTGAATCCTCTACATTCCTGATGCAACATGAATGCCATTCCCTGATTCTTGGTCGAAGCTGTATTTCCCCACCTGCTGCTTGAGTGAGTCTAACTTGCCCTTGTTAAAGAATGAGTCCAGCAATTCCATTAGCACCCCAGCTCCTGGAGCAAGAGTCTTGCTTCATGCTAGCACGAATCTCCTATTCCCTGATATAGTGAGTCCCTCAAATTCTGATTATCCCATGTAGCTTAGGGCAGTCATTCTGTAATAAACCGATTTTCCCTTACCACATTCTTATATACACTGAAAGCTGACCTCCTTTAATTGTTTTAACACTATGATGAATTACTCTTAGCGTGGATAACTAAACTCCAGAAAACACATGCAGATATTTTGCCCATTGTAAAAAGTAAATAACGAATTGTTTAAGCATTTAATACTCTGGATCATCCTGCGAATATATTGGGTGCGATTTGACAATTATGCTAATGGAACTGAGGTGTGTTTCCCAGCGACAGATATATCAGAGCATAGACTTTGAGATGATGCCACGAACGCTGCAAAACAGTGCGCAAAAGCAGAAAACTGGATGCTGGAAATCTAAAATTAAAACCAAAAAATGTTGAAAATATTTAGCAGGTGAGGCAGCAGCTGTGGAGAGAAACAGAGTTAACATTTCAGGTCAATGACCTTCCTTTAGAATTGGGATGAGGTCATTGACCTGAAACGTAAACTCAGTTTCTCTCTCTACAGATGGTGCCTGACTTACTGAGTATTCTCAACAGCATGAGGCTTGATGGGACAGTGTACATGGTACTGAATTATTAATATGTGCACAGTAAGGGTTAGATAGAGTAAAGCTCTCTTTGAGGGCTGTCCTAGGTCAAGTGCAGCACAAGTTAGATGCAAAGCTCCCATTGTTCTGCCTTATTAATGTGTGTCAGCCCAAATTTGAGAAGAATTCTGTGTTGTACAGGTGTGACATTTATTCCATTTTCCATACCAGAGGTTATCCCTCTGAGTGAGATTGCTCATTGTTACTGTATTAGGAATATATGCCCTGCAGACGCATGCCCACAAGGAACTGGAATTCATCCAAAAGTATTTCATGTAAGATTGTACAGCCAGCAGACAGAGGGGGTGTTCATGCATTCCATTGATCTGAGCTGGTCCCAGAGGTGACAGACAAGTGCCTAAGCCATTGCACCATCCAATCAATCGCTCCACAATGACAATGTTCATTCCAGTTTCAGTGCATTGTTTTATCTCTTCCCTGAGACACCCTGATCTGTGCATGTATCAGTTGGAGCTTGGGCCTCCTGGTCAGTGTTCTGGTGTTCTTGTGTTATCGCAGCTTCATGTGTTTTGTAAAAAGTAAACATGAATAAATAACCTTGTGACATGTTGCGATGGCAGGGAATAAATGGGAACAGTTCCTGTAACTGTCGCTCTTTGACATCATTCCTCTGGTTTACAAATTGAGCACTGCCATTGCCTGTTCATTGCTGTAAAAATATCATAAAAAGCTTCAGCTGAAAGGTAATTCAGCCCATTAAATCCAGTCCTTTCAAGGGTGGCTGCAATCTAACTATATAGGTACACAAGGCCACAAGGAGAAGTATTGATAAGGAAGGCTATATAACTCATCTAACTCATCCTTCCATGGATACTTTACAGTCCCCTTATCATATCATTCAACTGCCTTCAGAGTTTCTTGGGTAGATCTTGACTTTGCATGACTGCAAAACAGGTGATAATGAACCTGCAGTCCAATTTATTTTCTTTATTCTTTCATGGGATGTGGGCACAGCTGGCAAAGACTGCATTTGTTGCCCATTCCTAATTGCCCTTGAACTGAGTGGCTTGCTAGGCCATTTTAGAGGGCAGTTAAGAATCAACCACATTGCTGTGGGTCTGGAGTCACACATACCTGGCTAGACCAGTTAAGCATGACAGATTTCTGTCCCTAAAGGGCATTATTGAATCAGTTGGACTTTTAAAAAAATTCCATTTGATGACAGTTTCATTGTCACCATTACCAAGACTAGTTTTCAATTCCAGATTTATTAATTAAATTTAAATTCCATTAGCTACCATGGCAGGATTTCAATTCACATCTCCAGGGCACTAGCCTGGGCCTTTGGAGTACTAGGCCAGTGACATTACCACTATGCCACTTCCCCTCCATATAATTATAAATCAGGAGAGTTTGTAAAACAGGATACCCTAGCGCTATCAAGTCTTTCACACTATTGCACAAAATCAATATCTACCCTTGCTGTGAAAAAGTGCTTCCGAACCTAAGGCCAAAAATTACTCTTTACCAATTTATGCCTACATCCCCCATGCTGTAATCATGGTTTAACCTGAAACAATGATCAAGATTCAACTTTTCTCTTCCACCTGATATCTTATGCATCTCAATGGGACTGATCATAAGGTACATTCTGTATGAACCCCAAAGGAAACCAAGCACAACTCTGGAATATTCCTCCATCTTCGTATTTTCTATATTCAATCTGATCCTCTGTCCTCCGCAGACACGTTGCATCCTGGGTCCAGTAGGCGCGCCGTGGGTTATCTGATTGCTTTAATTTACTCCCATCTGCACAAACTGCCGCCCAATTACTAACTGGATATATATCCAGCTCCTTTTTGAAATGTTGATTGACTCAGGGTTAATTATGCCCGGAGTTTATTTCACAGTATGTTTGATCCAGTGAATGCTTCTTGTGGGTCTAAAAATGACATTTAATGCACAAATGCTTAATGTATTTATAGGATATTGTAACTGAATGTAATAAACAATGGGCAGAATTTTATACAAAAACAGATTTACCTGGAAAAACTCAGCATGAGGACCCGAAACGTCAACTCTTTTCTTCTCCGTCGATGCTGCCAGACCTGCTGAGTTTTTCCAGGTAATTCTGTTTTTGTTTTGGATTTCCAGCATCCGCAGTTTTTTGTTTTTATATCGGCAGAATTTTATGTTTGTCGGGCGGGCGCGCAGCCGATCTCCGCCGGCGAAACGGGCCGCACCGCCATTTTGCACGGGCGGGCCAATTAAGGCCTGCCCAGTGCATTGCAGACTCCCGTGTACAGTGGGAATTTCAAATGTGCGGCGGGCGTGTATGGACTGCTGGTTCCAATGGGGAACCGGCAGTCTGTATAAAGAAAGGCCAGGCAGCCCGCTTTAGGCTGTTTACCATGGCCAGCGACCAGTCTGCACAGTGGGCTAGGGAGGAGGGCAGGCCAGAGGAAGAGGGGGGGCAGGCTGCAGGGTAGGCCAGCGGAGAGCCAATGTGCCCCTCGGTTCTCTGATCCCTGTCTTGCTGCCCTCTTCGAAGAGGTTGCAGAACGTCAGGTGTTGTTTCCGGAGGATGGGAGGAGGAGGGCCCCCCACATTACCAGGCAGGCCTAGCAGGAGGTGGCAGAGATTGTGAGCTCTCAAGATGCTCTGCGGCGCACAAGAACCCAGTGCCGCAAGAGCTTCAATGATTTGCTGCGCTCTGGAAGGGTGAGTTCCATGTTGGCCTTGGCCATTTGACCCAGCAGGTAGCCTTAACATTTGAGGCCCCCCCCACCGCCACCCCCCGTCTTAGTGTCGTTACTGCATTGGGCATTTGGCGCACGCTGGGTGGGCAGATGGGTACTGACCATGCTCACATCAGCCTTAATGGTTGAGGAGAAGATGGGCTCTCCCCGCAGCATATGTTGGTGTTTGCCACATTTGAGTAGTCTGGGGGCAACCTGCAGGGGAGGCAGCTGGACACATACTCAGAACTCCAACACATGTCATATTGATGGTGATGAGATGGTGGGAGGGGAGCCTCAAGGTGTCGTGGCCAAGAGCCATCTGCTGGCCTTGGCGCTGCACCTAGTTGCGCCTCCTTGCCATGGGCACTAAGATCCGTGTGCTATTCAAAGTGATGGACGCCGAATGTGTCCAAGGTGTCCGTTGGGGGAGGGGGTTGGGAGCAGCCATACTATCTTCTGGGGACTGATCACCAGTAGTGTGGACAGGAGCCGCTGGAGGCCTCAGATGGGCCACTGTGGTTGGGGTTCAGCGTGCGTGTGCAGAGTACATGGGTGATCAGCCCCAATAAATGCTCTTCTATGTTCTGCAGGCAAAAACAGAGCACAACAGCCGGGACCACTTGCAGACTGGAGGTGGGCACGCTGTGCTGCAGCATGTCACCACATTTGAGGAGCAGGCCATGGAGCTGGGGAGGAGGCAGGTGGCCAGCTCGGCAGGTGTCGGTGAGGCTGGGGTGCAGCCGCCAGGTATTTGAGGCCCACAGTCCCATCCACTCTATCTGCCCACCATCCAAAGCACTGATGGCTGCTGCAATCGTTAATGCTGCAACACTGCTCATTCACAGACTGATACAGTCAGACATGTGGGTCATACACAAAGGTCCCTCAGCCCCTTGAGGATGCGCGTCTCTAGCACCTTCCAAAGTTGCTTTATCCCATTTGTGACCATTATCCCCATGGCCTAACATGCCATGGCATTGCTGCTGCACAGCCAAAGACTTATTGCATCTTAGGAGGGTTTGTACCTCCACCACCCTTTCAGTCAGTGCATCCCACATTACTCTGTCCAAAAGGTCCTCAGCACCTCACCTCATGGCACTCAACTTAAATAAATGCCACCATGTTAGTTATCCCTGCACCAAGGGGAAATGTTACCTTCTGCCCACCCGGTCTATGCCCCTCCTAACGGTATGAAGGTCAATAATGTGACCTGTCAATCTCCTGTGCTCCACGGCAAATGTCGCAAGTGTTTGCAATGTTTCCTCATCACTCCAACTCTCCAGGCCAGCATGCATCCTGGTCAGGAACCTCTGCACTCTCTCCGCTCCAATCCCATCCCTCCAATGAAGCGCTGATCACAACTGAACGCAGAAGTGTAGATGTGGCCTCGACAGTGTTTTCTGCACTTGCAACATGACCTCCCTTTTCCTACATTTTATTCCTCGGCTAATAAAGGCAAGTCTGGCTTCAACCCTGTTAAACGCCTTATGTTCCTGTTCTGCTACCCTAACGGGTCTGCCCAACAAGGTCCCTGTAATTGTCATGACTTCCCATGGTCCTACCATTACTCATGTATTCCGGTACCTTGCTTGTCTTGCCCAAGTGCTTAACTGCACACTTATCCACATAACATTCCATGTGGCATTCCTTAGGCCATCTGACCAGCCTGTCTGTATGCACGTGTAATGTTTGGGCCTCCTCTTGACTATTTACCATCCCACCAATGTTCATCTCCTTAGGTTCTTGAAGGCTGAGCGCATTATGTGGCTGGGGGGGAAAGGGATGAAAGGTGTTACTGACTGAACGCTAACTGATGCACTGTCCTTGTTAATTTCAGCATCACCACTGCATGGCCGCCAGCACAAAGACCCCCCTCCACACCTGAGGGGCATCATTTGCAACTTGCTTCACATCATTTCAGCGAGCCAGGCATCAGCGCAGCAATGACCACATTGGTGGGGATTATAACGTCGGCTAGTGTCCTGGGGCACAGTGGAAAGGGCACTTCACAATTGCTGGAGGAGATGGCATGGACAGAGAGTGCCAATGGCACCAGCAGCTGGAGGACTGCAGGGGACCAGGCACACGCTGAGTCCGGCAGTGATGATGTGCCTCTGGAGATGTCAGCCATGCAGCCGCTGCAGGACAAGCAGCCAGATGTGTGGGAGCAACTGGCAGGGTTGCACGAGGGTGTGCTTCACTTGGTGTCTGTGGTGGGGGAATCCAGGCAGAGTGTCAGTGATGGCATGAAGCTCAGGACAGAGGCTTCCTCCATTGAGAGATTGGCAACTTTCATGCAGAGGGGCTTCCAACAGATTGATAGTCATCTGATTGGGTTACGCTCTGACCTGCAAGCCCTCACAGCGCTAATGGCCATGGGTGGTCATTCGCAATGTGGGAGATGTTCTGGTCACCAAGTGTCGCCAATCGGTGCCCATCCATCTGCGGTGAGCAGGGAGGTTCAATGTGACCTCACATCGGCACAGCAGCTGCCTGTCGTCGCTGCGAGCTCCTCTCAGGGCGCTCCGGATGAGGGCAGCAGCTCCTCTGCCCCTCTGCCAGTGACCGTTGCATCTGTTGAGGCTGCGACAACTGGGGAGATGCCAGTTCTGGAACTGGCCACTCCCTCCCAGGCGGGGCCATCACAGGGTCCATGGGCCAGAGGATGCCCGCCAAGGTCATCGAGGCCAACAGGACAGCAGTGTCAGCAGGCTGTCTCACAAGCCACTCCGAGCGATGGGGCGGCACCTAGACGTAGCACCTGCAAACGTAAGCATAAGGCACATTAGGCACTCCACGGGTTTGTCACTGGTGATTTTGTGTTGGCCCTAGATTAGGGAATGTTTGATTCTCAACATCAAAGCGACATTTGTTCATTTTTTGGTGGCAATAAAGTCCACATTTGTGACCATGGCTGAGGGTGTTTCCTTTGTGCTGCATTTGTATGTTTCACAGACATATCATGAGTGTTTGAGTGGACATTGATGTTTCTGTACTAAGCCCTTAGTTGCAGCTGATGAGGTGGAAGATGTAGCACCTAAGTGCCACGTGTGGAAGCGCCAGGCAATGCTGATCCTGCTGATCCATGTGTGTGGAGCTAGCTGAAGGTTTGTTGGATTAAAGTGTCCCGGATGTCCCTGCCTCCTTGGTGTAGTAGTGGGTGGGCGTGCTGCCGCTCATCATCGCCCTGTGCTTCCTCATCCTCTGAGCCACTGCTGGATTCATTGTGTGCAGCCTCATCCAGGGCATCAAGGTCTTCATCGTCCACTGCATCCCCCCTTTCCAGCGCAAGATTGTGCAGAGCGCAGCATGCTACCACTATCAGGGAGACGGGATCTGTGGGGTCCTGGAATGTGTACCCTGAGCGGTCCAGGCATCGGAAGAGCATCTTGAGAAAACCAATGGCTCTCTCCACCACAGCCCTTGTGGTGCAGTGGCTCCGATTGTACTGCTGCTCAGCTTCTGTTCTTAGATGGCGGAGAGGCGTCATGAGCCACCTTCTGAAGGGATAGCCCTTGTCACCCAGCAGCCATCCATCCGGCTGGGCTGGAGCACTGAAGAGACCCGGAACCTGGGAGTGTCTGAGGATGTAGGCGTCGTGGGAGCTGCCTGGGTACCTTGCACAGACTTGTAGAATCTGCATCCTGTGATCACACACTATCTGCATATTCATGGAGTGGAAATCCTTACTGTTGAAGGCACCGGTCTCACCTGCTGGCGCCTTGATGGCCACATGTGTACAGTCTTTAGCACCCTGGACGCAGGGGAAGCCAGCAATGGCTGCGAAGCCTCTGGCTCGCTGTGCCTGACTTGCCTGGTCGCAGCGGAATTGGATGAAGGTCAATGCACGCCTGAACAGAGCGTCTGTAACCTGCTTGACACAATTGTGGACAGCTGATTGGGAGACACCGCAAAGATCACCCACCGACCCCTGGAAGGAGCCAGATGCATAGAAGTTGAGGGCAGCTGCGACCTTCAGAGCCGCTGGCATGGGTTATCCACCCACACAGTTAGGGGAGATCTCAGGGCCAATCATCTGACAGATATAGTTCACCGTCCCCCTTGACAGTTGGAGCCTCCTTTAGCATTGCAGCTCAGACATATTGAGGTAACTGCTTCGCCGCCTGTTATACCCTGGCAGCAGGATAGTAGCATCTTCTGTGGCCCCTTCCACCTTGGACAACCTCTTGGCCCTGTGCCCCTTGTGCCTGCGCCTGGCCTCCCAAAGGTGGCTCCCCTGGAGGCTGATTGTCCAGTCCTGGCCTCCTCCTTATTCTATCCCTCCCTTCCTCCTCAGAGGAGCTGCCTCCAGTGGAGATGTCAGAACCCATACTCCCAGGCTAAATGGAGGCCTCCGGAAAGCTGCAGGCCCGATAAAGATTACTGTCTGCAGACTGGTGAGCTGAAGCTTCAAAGTACAGAGAAAGCTATTGGAAATCGATCTGAACAGCTAACAATCACACAGGCAAGTCGAAAACGCTTTCTGTATTAAATACTTCAGAAAAAAACATGAACAACCCCTCTGAGCCCACATATCCCACCCGTGGATGAGGTTTATTAAAAAGTCACTTATCCACCTGCTCGTTGCGCCCGTGCACCGAGCCGAAGATCGCACGGGCCCCTCAAAATCGGCGTCGATTGCCGAGTTAAGGGCCTTAACAAGGCTTTTAATTAATGGCGGGTGCCCGTCATGCTTCATAGCACACCCGCCCAGCTGAATATCGCGATGCTGACATTGGGACGCTCACTCATACGTCAGCACACGACATTTTAAGCGCTGATGTGCAGGGCCCACCACCTGCACGTCATACATAAAATCCTGCCTATTATGCCTAGGTTCAAATCTCAAGGCTTGCATGAGACTCATCAATTCTGTGCTCAAATATCCTACTTACATAGAACTACATTGAAGTTACAAAACAGAAACAGAACATTTGGCTCAACTAGCTTGGGTTGGTGTCTATCTTCCAAATGAACAGTAATCCTAGTCCCATATGACAGCCTTGTCCACAAACCAATTTATCTTTCCTTCAATGACCTATCTTAAGGGTTTCTTCAATCATTAACTCTAGTAATGCATTTCACTGCCTCATAATCCTCTATGTAAAAATGCTTCTTCTGCTCCCTGTCCTAAATTCCTTGCATTTAACTCTCTATTTTCATCCTCTTATTTTAAACTGCTCAATCACCTGACACAGTCAGTTTCAATTTACTCTGTCCTTGTCCCTTCACAATTCTAAACGTTCCCATCAAACCACCCTATACTCTTCACTTTCCTAATGAAAACAAGCCCAATTTTATAAGCAAAAACAGAAAATGCTGGAAAAGCTCAGCAAGTCCAGCAGCATCTGTGGAGAGAGAAACAGAGTTTTGAGTCCGTATGACCGTTCTTCAACCTCACAAGCCTTTCTTGAACTGTCGAAGGGTCATGAGGACTCGAAACGTCAACTCTTTTCTTCTCCGCAGATGCTGCCAGACCTGCTGAGTTTCTCCAGGTAATTCTGTTTTTGTTTTGGATTTCCAGCATCCGCAGTAATTTTGTTTTTATATCTATGATGATAGGGAGGTTTATTAGCACACCAACCTCACTCACACCGGCCTCATTCACACACCAGCCTCTGTCACCCCGGACTCACTCACACCAGCCTCTCTCACACACCAGCCTCATTCACACAGCAGTCTCTGTCACCCCGGACTCACTCACACCAGCCTCACTTGCATCGGCCTCACTCGCACCAGCCTCTCTCACCCCGGACTCACTAACTCCGGCCTCAGTCACACCGGCCTCACACTCCCCCGGTGTCACTCACCCCGACGTCACATGCCCCGGCCTCTCTCGCCCCGGCCTCTCTCACCTCGGCCCCTCTCGCTTCAGCCTCTCTTACCCCCACCTTTCTCAACTTGGCATGTTTTTCCTCAGCCTCACTCACCCCAGCTTCACTCGTCCTGTCCTCACTTGTCCCAGCCTCATTCACACCGGCCTCACTCATCCTGGCCCCTCTCACCCTGTTCTCATCCACACCACCTCACTCGCCCCAGCTTCAATTACCCTGGCCTCATTCACACCAGCCTCATTTACCATGGCCTCACTTACCCTTGTCTTATTCACCCTGTCCTCATTCACACTGGTCTCATTCACCCCAGCCTCACTCGCCCTGGCCTCTCTCACCCCGTCTTCATTCACACTAGTGTCACTCGCCCCGGCCTCACTTACCCTGGTCTTACTCATCCTGTCCTCATTCACACTGGCCTCACTCACCCCAGCCTCATTCACACCAACCTCACTCACCCCGGCCTCACTTACTCGGCCTTACTCACCCTGTCCTGTCCTCACTCACACCAGCCTCACTTATCCTGGCCTCACTCACACCCTCGCCTCCCACACACACCAACCTCATCCAAACCGCAGCTTTGTCCACACAATGCTCTCTCTTCTCATCACTCCTGCTTGTGTTCTCTCTGCAGCTATTTCTTTTTCTATATTAAAAACATAGGAATAGGAGTAGGTCATTTAGCCTCTACCATCTCATCCATCATTGGATGAGATCATGGTTGATCTGAGATCCAACTCCATATACCCGTCTTTGCCCCATATCCCTTAATACCTTTGGCTAATAGCTATCTACCAATCTCAAGATGTTAAATTAATAATTGATCTAGCATCAATTGCATTTTGTGGAAGAGAGTTCCAAACTTTAATCACCCTCTGTGTGAAGAACAGTTTCTTAATTTCACTCCTGAAATTTTTGAAACTAATTTTAGATTATGCTTTTCTTGTAACATTCCTATAAGTGATTGCAGCATGACATCACTAGAAGGAATTATGTCATGCAATCCAGTTTTAGTTTCACTTTTGCTTTTAATCAGAGCACACACAGACAGCTCTGCTGCTGGTGTGTCTTCAAGCTTTATACCTTTGCATAGCTGTCCTCATGTGTCCAGTCTTAAATGAACCTACAACGTGTTTACCCAATTCCTTATGCGTGATTGGTGCTTTCATATCATTATAAAAACCACAACAGCCTCCTACTCCTTGACTCTCCGAGCAGTGAAATTAATTTCTCTAGATCTACCCAATTTATTCCCCTTAATATTTGAAACCGTTGGTCAAATCACCCCTCACCCTTATAAACTCCAGGGAATACAATGCTAATTTGTGTAATCTCTCCTATTTTCTAACACTTGGAGTCCAGGTATTCTTCTGATAAACCACTGCCACTGTCCCTCCTAGGCCAATATATCCTTCCTAGGATGTAATGCCCAGAACTGCTCATAGTACTCCAGGTGTTGTCTGACCAGGGCTTTGTATAACTGTAGCTTAACTTCTACCTCCCTATACTCTATTCCTCATGATATAAAGGCCAGCATTTCATGAACTTTTTTGATTATTTTCTGTTCCTGTTCATGACATTTTAATGATATAAATACCTGGCCCCCAAAGTCTCTTTGGACCTTCACCGTTTCTAGCTGTTCACTGACAATGTTAGAAATGCAAGTCCCTTTAAGGGTAAACCACGACAAGCTTCAGACTGAATTGAGAGCAGGTGATGCTCATTGATTTCAATGCTAAAAATAGTTTTCACTAGTAAGGGTTTTTTTTGCTTCTGGATAGGGAAAGAATGTAGAAGGGAAGAGTGGAAACTGTTATTTGTACTGAACTATAGTTTAACAATAAAACAGTTCTGATTTACAGAATGTCTTCTGTTGCCTGATTCAGTAAATAGATATTCACCTATTAAACATTCACTATTTAGAAAGTACCCTGTTCTATCATTTTTTTGGGGGGTCTGAATTGGATGACCTCGCATTTGCCTGCATTGAAATCGATTTGTCAAAGTTTTTTTCCATTCACTTAATCTATCAATATCTCTTTATGATGTTATGCTTCCTTCAAATTTTTTGGTGCTCTCCCTTCTCCTCTTTCTAAACCAATTCTCTGCTTTGCCTTTGTAACAGTTTTCTGCATCTGAAGGGCTGTTCTGTCTGGCTTCCCTGGCTTCAATTCATTCTTTCTACATCCTATAACCGGACATTCAGGACTCTCTGCAAGGATTGTTTCTCTCCACCTCTGTGGCTTCCTGCATCTCTGTTGTACTCAGTGTTGAAGATCCCTGGGATTCGGGAATCTGTGCTTTACTTCCTTCACGCAGGGCTCTCTCAAGCATTATTTCCTGCTGTGTTCCTGTCCCAATTCTGCTTTTGTTGCATTAGCTTTCTGTGCCTCCCCACTGCACGTATTCTGGCATTTCTCCCCAAATTCTTTCTTAGCCATTACATTTATCTCAGCTTTCTCCTTACAACTGCTGCTCATTGCGTCGTATTTATTTTCCTGTGCTGACTTTCCCACTCTTAATTTCCTGTGCTCCACAGACAGACAACTATTTCCACTGAGCCCAGCTGAGCTTTGGGCTTCCCTTTCCACCTGTATTCACATATGCCCTTTCCTTCTTTCGCTGGCTTTTTCTTGTATTGAAAAACATTGGTGGCTACTTACAAGTAGCATTACAGTATAAGAACTGGAATGGTGCACCGGCTCACTTTAATCCCTGTGGTGAATGCTTCTCAGATGTTTCCCGACTAGCCTGAGTAGTGGATGTGCCAATGAACTATGATCTGTTTGAGAGACGATGGTTTCCATTTTCTGCTTGGATCTTTACCAGTGTGTTTACAGTTTTGTTATCTTAGTACACAGAGCAAGTTTCTTGAGTTTAGAATAGCTCCTTTAACTTACAGTCAAATGAGAAATAAACTATTATTTGATTAGCTTTGTTATTAACAACTTCAGCTGACTGGTACAAGTGGCAACTTTGATTCCGTTTCTGTAATCTGTGATGCAATTTCCTCTAGTGCTATCCAATCCCACAATCCTCTTTCTCCTGTTGTTCCAGGGTTGCTGCCAGATCAAATGTCATCAATTAAAGGAAGATAATGGGGAAAGAAATTGTATTTACATAGTATTTTTCACATATTCCAAAACACTTCACAACCGTGAAGAATTTTTAAACAAACTCAATGTTGTTTATTATACAAAAACACAGCAGCCAGTATGTGCACTAGTCCTAAAAACAGCAGTGAGGTGAATGACCATCATATTTGTTTTAATTCACACATTGTTGAATGCAGGATGAATGTTGCCCCGGATTCCTGGAGAAATCCATGCTTGTCTTCAAAATGTACTATCAGATAATTAATATTTTCAGGACAATATCGGAGAGAGTCTTAGTTGAATAACAGAAGGGTAACTGTTATATTTCTATGCTTGTTTAACACAAACTTACCAATTTCATATTGTACTGGTAAAATGAAGATAAGTTCACGTTATCTGAAGATGTAGTACAGGATTGCTGAGCAGAAAGGTTTACTATAAAGATTGAACAGCTATTGTTAACAGGAGAGTGCAACTGCAACTCTTTCACACCACATGCTGGCTAAACTGAAAGCAACTCTGAACAGCTATTGTTAACAGAAAAGTGCAACTGCAACTCTTTCACACCACATGCTGCTGGCTAAACTGAAAGCAACTCTGAACAATGTCTGCTGGTCACATGGTTTACAACCTAGTTATTTACTCATTAGCATATTCTCTCTTAAAATGATATCACAATAATAAATTCTAACAAAACAGGACACCTTAAAACTTAAGTGTTCACCTAGCGTATGTCTATAAGTTTTAGAAAAAGGCTTGGAACATCAAACTTTTGACTCAGAGCTGGAGAGATAACACCAAGCCACCTATAGTGCCAACACACTGGTCAACTCTTCGAGAAAAAAACTTGCCCTCAAACCATTGAACACAAGAGTGGGGCAGCATTAGATCTACACACTTTCCATGTCACTTGCAAGAGATTTATGAAATAAAAACTAGATTTTTCTAAGTTGTCTTTTCATGGAGAGGCCATGTTAGATTTATCCAGTCTTTGACTCCCTGAGTTGCTGTTCCAGGTGGTGGTAATTCAGCAAAGAGTTGAGATCTTGCTCAGTCAGTGCTCAAAGCACTAGAAGATTCGAAAAGAATCCTTCAGGTCAGATAGACCAGTCTACTAGGGAAAACATAATTGATGTTCAATGAACATCAGCTCTGTAAAGTCACAAGTGCTGATACAGAAAGGGATATACAGGTGAGAATGCGTTTTGAAATTTAACTGAAGTGTAAACACTGCAGAACATTTGCTGAGTTATTGCATCCAGCCTTCATGTGTACACTTTCTTCCTTTAGTCATAAGTATTGCATTTTCTCCTATCTTGGCCGTACAGGCAGAATCAGATCATTTTAAATCTCCTCCTTCCCTCCACCCATTTCATGTTCGGATGGAAAAAAAGACAAATTCGGGCAACTTGTGCTGCTCTTTTGAGGTTAGAGTAGTTTAGGGAAGGGAGTTGCAGAGATGACGACCAAATCAGCTGAAATCTTTGCTCCTGGCAGTGGAATAGAGTTAGTGATGGGATGGGTAGGAGAGCAGAGTTAATGGTCATAGGCCAAGATATAAGGCTGGGGAAGATTGTGGAGGTAGTCTGCACAACTGCTATGGAGGAATTTGTGAATGAGGATTTTGAATTGAATGCATTGGAGGACAAGAAGCCAGTGGAATTTGACAGGGACACCTTAATGGTTAATGGGATTTAATGTAAGGCAGATGTAGAATAAAGGGTTAACATCAGGAGAACTTGACACTGATGTAACTATGTTGCAATGTCACATGACTAAGAGACTGAGATCTGGTGAGAAGCAGAAGTACAACCTTGTGTAGATTACTGAGATGGATATAGTTCTGTAAATGAACAAGAACGGTTTTTTAGAAATTACAGTCCACAGTAGCATTCTTAGGATTACAGGTAAACACCAAAGAAACCGCATTTAGACTCAGAGTCCAAGAGTCCATGAAACATGATAGCAGCTGATGGTTTCTGTCGCAAACAAAAACAGAATTACGTGGAAAAACTCAGCAGGTCTAGCAGCACCGGCGGAGAAGAAAAGAGTTGACGTTTCGGGGTCATGAGGACTCAAAACGTCAAATCTTTTCTTCTCCGCCGATGCTGCCAGACCTGCTGAGTTTTTCCAGGTAATTCTGTTTTTGTTTTGTATTTCCAGCATCAGCAGTTTTCTGTTTTTATCTCAGTGGTTTCTGTCGACTGTTCATGCGCACCATCCAAAATATGGTGGCAGCGAGGTAGAGCATAAAGACCCAGAAAAAAACTGCAAAAGAGGATTGCAGACTTGAGAGACCCCCGGAGTTCTTGGAAAAAGACTGGAAGAAAGGTTGAAGACTCACCTGAGAATGAAGCATCGTGGGGGCTGCAAATGCAAGTGGGCACACAGACCCAGAGTCCAGACAACAGTGAGTACAGGTCATGGTCAAACAGTCAAACTACTGAAGCAGCAACAGGTCCATAGCTTAGAGTAAGCACGGAGTCCACATTTCCACCCCTAA
The DNA here is from genome assembly GCF_017639515.1 of Carcharodon carcharias. Lineage (NCBI taxonomy): Eukaryota > Metazoa > Chordata > Chondrichthyes > Lamniformes > Lamnidae > Carcharodon > Carcharodon carcharias. Next base: position 25,293,782 of record NC_054479.1, read on the forward strand.
AACCATTCTGAAGGCAGAAGGCTTGCAACAGGCTCAACAGTGGGATGATTGGAAGAAGAGATTATCTCCAGACACAGAACAGCTTCAGGGTTGCATAAGAAGGAGCAGAAGGATCAGATCAGGTCACTTTATGCAATGCAGTAGGGCCATAGCAGACAACATTATTGCAAGACAGGGTGATGATAAGGCTGCAAACTCATATGAGGGAGTTCTTCAGGCATTTGATCATGCTTCAGTATTTGAAAAAATTTGATAATCAAGTGAATGAAATTTAATAAAAGGAGGCATAATCCTGGTGAATCCGTGGATTCATTTATAAATGACCTGTATAGACTCATGGAGAATTGTGACTATGAAATCCTCAGCGATGAATTAATATGTGATTATATAGTGGTTGGGATCTTAGATGAAACCTTATCAGATCTTTTGCAAACAAGGAAAGATCTAATGCTCACAAAGGCATTACAGATAGCATAACAGACAGAGTTTAGGAAGCAAAACAGAATGATTGTTTGTGAGAAAAGTGATGTCCCTTGGAGAAAAATAAGTGAAGCCATTCAATATGTTGAACAGAAAAAAGAAAGCGCAGTGAAGCAAAAGCGGGAAAAAGCAGGCTACCCACCATCTTGAGATGCTCTCAGTGTGACAGGAAAACCTTACACAAGTAAGGTCAACAGGGGGAGCTGAGTGCCACAACTGTGGGAAGTTAGGACATTTAAAAATAGCCTGCAGATCCAAAGTTCCTATAGCTCACAGGAAGAAAGAGATAACAACGGAACCAAGTAAAATCCAAGAAGTGGAAGCGCCATAGGAAAAACAAATAACCTCCTGAGGGGAAGTTAATGTAACAGAAAGTAATTACCGGAACATTCAATGAGAAGTTGATGGCCACTCCAAAGAATTCAAGCTAGATACTGGGGCAGGTGTTTCAGTGTTATCTGATGATGTTAAATGGCTTAAAAATATCACGTTCCAGCCATCCTCCATAGAGTTGTGAGGTCCAGGAGGGAGTACACTAAAAGTAATGGGCCAACATTTGACAAGTTTAAGATACAAGGATAAAGAAATGATGGAACCACAGTATGTGATAAAGAACCAGGAGTCTTCACTACTGAGCAGAAAATTATGCCTGCAGCTGAGACTCATTTACAAGGTTGATGAAATTGCTGATGAGCAGCCTAGTGAGGTATTCAGAAATGAATTTCCATCCGTAATTTCAAGCATAGGAAAGATGAGAACTGAATATCACATAAATCTAAGGTCAGGTGCTAAGACTACGGGCAGGATTTTACATCCAATGGGTGGGCACGCACTTGACCCGATCGGGCGTGAAATAGTACATGATGGCGTTGGGCAAGTATCCCGACGTCATCATGCACTCGATCGATACTTTGGTCTGCAGGTGCACGCGAGAGTTGGCAGCACACCCACCGACAATTAAAAGGCCTGTTAAGGCCCTTAATCAATTAATTTAAACCTATTTTCCACTGCCCGTCCAGCCTTACAGTTGGCGGGCGGGCGAATCTGCCAGGCGGCCTTTTGATTTTTTTAGCAAACCTCATCCACGGGCGGAATGAGGTTTCCACAATTAAATAAAAAAACATAAATTTTTAGGCAGGATTTTAATTCTGTTTATGTTATTTGAGTTAGTTCCATGTCAGGACATTTTTATTTTCAGATTTTAAAAATCTTAATTCTTGATTTTAAAATTCTTCGGCTCCCTGAGTCAGCTCCCTGCCTTCAGGGAGCTTTCAGTGGGTGATCTCCCCCTGTCCATGCACAGACTTCAGCGCTCGCCCACCTCCGGCCTCCACCCCAGCATTGCTGAGCTTCTCTAATTGACCAGCCAGCATAAAATCGCAGTGGGGGCCAATCATGGGCAGCGGTCCGTTTCCCAGCCATTCCCAGGCCTGCACACTGCACCTGCCTGACAACCTGAAAATTCTGAGGAAGGTCCCTCACCCACTCCTAGACAAAGTGAGACTGACGACATGTTAAACAAGGGGTCATCTCTTCAGTAACCATACCAATGAAGTGGTGTTCTGGAATGGTCACAGTACCAAAGTATAATGGTTCAATTAGAATCTGTGCAGGTTTGACTCAGTTAAATAAGTCAGTAGAGCGCGCGATCCACCCAATAGAATCAAATTAGTTAAAAAGCATCCTCTTCACAAAATTGGGTGCTAACAGTTTTTTTTAATAATTGTCTCTGGACAAAGAATCCAGATTGCTAACTACCCTTATCACTGCATTTGGTCTTAATTGTTTTCACAGGTTATCATTTGGAATTGTTTCTGCACCTGAGATATTCTAAAGAACAATCTCTGAGACCCTAGCAGCTATGGAATGTACAATATGACATATGGACGACATTCTCATACATGGTTCATTGAGGGAGGCACATGACTTTCGAGTGAGAGCCCCAAAGTCTTACAAGAAGTAGGTTTGACATTTAATGACAAATGTGAATTTGCAAAGCCTATGATAAAACTCTTTGGTCACATTGTGCAAGCTTTGGGAATTATGCTGACCTGCTGAAAACCAAAGTTATTAGAGAGTTCCGACAGCCTAAAAGCATCACATGACAAACGTTCCTTGGGATGGCCAACCAAGTAGGCAAGTTCCTGCCAAATTTGGCAGAAATCAACGAGCCATTATGAGAGCTGTTGAGATAAGGTCAACAATGGAGCCGGAATGTGGACCAGCAAAATACTTTTGACAAAGTCAAAAATCTCCTAATTTCACCAGAAATTCTAGCGCATGATGATCCAAAGTTGCCAACAAATATAGCAGCGAATTCATCATCTAGTGGCTTGGGTACAGTGTGCCCAATGTAACTATTGAGAAAGAAGCATTAGCAACCACATGGGCCTGAGAGAAGTTTTCTGATTACGGCATTAAGGTTTAAAATTGAAATTGGCCACAAACATTGAGTATATTCAAGACAGGGATTGATAGATTTCTGGATAGTAAAGATATCTAGGGTATTGGGGATAGTGCAGGAAAATGGTAGTGAAGTAGAAAATTAACCATGATCTAATTGAATGGTGGATCAGGCTCAAGGGGCTGACTGGCTTACTTCAGTTCCTATGTTCTTAAAGCTTTTATTACTCTTCATTACCTAAAGGAAATTGCAAAAATGCCACCTAGAATTCAACATTTTAGCCTAATACTCATGAGATACGATTTAGGTACTGAGTACATTCAAGGGAAGTACCAGATGACAGCAGATGCAGGAAGAGTCCAGCAGGAAGATTTAAATTTTATTGAGAAAGTGGAAGCATATACTTTGCTCATTACCAAACAATTAGCAGCCACTGAGAAGAGATTACAAGGGATTAAGTAAGAACATCAGCAAGTTGATTATTGCATCAAAATAAAAGTATTGCCAGAATGGACGGTCGGAGTATACGCCTAACAACTGAATGCTTCACCAATACTTCAAACAGAGAAGACACCTCACAATTATTGATGATTTCTTAGTGTTTTCCTAAAACACTTTGACTTGACATTCTTCAGAAAATCCATCATGGTCACTTAGAAATAGCGAAATGTCGAACAAGAGCCCAGCAATGAGTCTGTTGGCCAGGCATCGGTCACTCCATTGAAGAGTTAATCATGGATTGCCTTATGTGTGCAGTGAATAGTCAATAACAGAGTGAACCGATGGAACCCTTCACTTTTCCTTTGAGGCCATGGCGACGCCTGGGAATGGACTTATTTGAGTTATGATTTGCAGGTTATGTGAAGTGAAATTCAAGGGATCAGTGAAGAAGTCAAGATTGGATGGAGGTCAAGAAATGGTATGGATAGGGGGTTTCAGCAGTGAAGGTATGGTATTCGCAGAGCTTGATGTGCGTGGTCTTTTAGAGGTCCAAGTAAGCAGTCCTGATGCTGGATAGACAACAAGATTTGAAGCTTTGCTCAGAGTCGAAAAGGACACTAAAGTTCCACTGTATCAAAAGCTGCCTGAGTGAGTATCTAGGGAGGTGAATGGATATAAAATTTTGGTGAGAGCCGAGGAAAAAATCTTGTTAATGTTTACTTTGTACAATTATATAGTGTATAATCTGTAACCTGACGAATACATAGGAAATCTGTGGTGATTGACACAGCTACAGCAGCCAATCTTTATCAGGGCTGGTTCCTCCACAGCAGACAAAAAGCCTTCGCAGATAGAAAAGTAATGGGGCATTTTCATCTGGTCTATTTCTTTCTGAGATATTGGATGCATTTCTTGGACCACAGAAATATACAGCACAGGAGGAGGTAATTTTGCATTTAATACCTGTGGCGGCTCTTTGCTAAAGCAATCAAAAATAAACTCCAGTGTCTTAGTCTCTCCTGAGACTGTCTTCTATTTCATCTATTTATCCACTTTTCTCTTAAAAGGTACAATCGTATATGCTCTAACTACTTCCTGTAGTAAACCATTATAAATTCTAAGCAGAGATACTTGGTAAAGTGAATTCCTGGATAGAATTAGGTCAAAAGTCAGGGATTTTGAAAGACCAAAGCGCAGCTTAAATTGAGGTCATCTATTGCTTTTCAAAAATGGTGCTAACTTTCAAAGGAGAGATAGTTGCACAACACTGCAGCTTTCTTCTTAGAAACCTCAGTACCACTGTTTCCTCTAGGGAAACCTACACTTGCTGGAATAGAATCTTGAACATAATCAAGATGTGTCTAAAACAATCCCTTTATAAGACATAGCAACAACAACTTGCACTTATACGGCACATTTAATGCAATAAACTGTCCCAAGGTGCTTCACTGACTGGAATGCTGTCAAACAAAATTTGACACTGAACCGCACAAGGAAATATTTGGGAAGGCAATTAAAAGCTTGGTCAAGGAGGTAGGTTTTCAGAAGAAAGGGAGGCAGAAAGAGGTTTTGAGAGATAATTCTTCAGAGCACGGAAGCAGAAGGCACTGCCACTTATGGTGATGTGATTAAAATCAGGAAGTCTTAAAGACTTAAAGAATTGAGGGGTTGCAGATATCGCAAAGGGTTGAGGGTTTGGAGGAGATTATGGATGAAGGAAGGGATTTGAAGACAAGGGTGAGAATTCTAAAGTTGAGGCCTAACTGGGAACTGATGTAGGTCAGTGTGCACAGGGGTGATGGGTGAACAGGACTTGGTGCAAGTTAGGACATGGGCAGCAGAGTTTCGGATAACTTCAAATTTATGGAGATTAGAATGTGGGAGGCTGGCCACGAGTGCATCGGAAAAGTCAAGTCTAGAGGTAATAAAGGCATGGATGAGGGTTTTGGCAGCAAATGAGCAAAAGTCAGTGTGAGTTTGGCTCAGCATTCAAGCTTGAACCCAGCACTTAAATACACAATCAAGGCTGACTCTTCAGGGCAGTACTGAAGAACATTGTATTGTCGGAGTGTAGCCTTTGGATGAGATGTTAAACTGAAGTCCTGTCTACTTTTCCTGGTGGTTCCAGTGAATATGAAAGATACCATGGCTCTATTCAAAGGAACTCACTGAAAATACCTTGATGTTGTGATCAACTTTCCTTGCTAAACTAACACCAGCAAAAACAAATTAACTGATTATTCTGTTTATGAGATCTTGCTGGAAGTTAAGTGGTTGCTATGTTTGCATTTCAGAGCAGCGCATTGCACACAAAGGGCTTTGAGGTGTTTTTGTGATGCTGTATAAGTGCGTGTTTCTCCTACACTTGAGATCCAATCAGCTGAGATTCGATAAGATGTTTTCTAAATATTGATAATGTTGTGAAATACTGCAGTGGCTCCTGTTTTTTTTTCCTGTCAGTCCCTCTATGGGAAGCGGACTGAGTGCCAGTACCTAGTTCACTAATCGCTGGCCAGACTGCTGTGCCTAGCAGGCACTGGCTGCTCAATGTAGGCCACATTCTTCAAGAGCATACTGTTTCCGTTTTTACTTGGGTTTCATGCTGACTTTGAGCAGCAAAGAAAACAGTCTGTAATGCCATCCAGGCAGCGCTGGCGTATTTATTTCACCTGGTTGAAGTCTTGTGGTAATTCCCTCACTGAAAGTGAATCCAGACCAGACTAGGCCAGGAGTTGTGACATAAATATGTTTCATATTATACAATAAAGTGGTATTAAAACACAGACCCTCCTGTCTTGCTCCATAAACACTTCAATAACACATTTCTGTGCATATTCTGCCCTCCCCCTCCACTCAGGCAGATCCATATGCACAATAGCAGCTACTGAATCACAGTCAAAATAAAAGGAATGTTTTGTTAACATTGCACAGCATTATAATGTCAGTGCTCCCAACTCTCCTTGTGCCTCAGAATTGTCTACTGCAGCACTTAGCAAAGAAGAGCTTGCACTTGATCCCTGGTCTGTGTTCTTTTAACTAATTTTAGTTGGGCACTACAATATGGACATTACAACTAACACAACAGATGAGAGTTTTTGCTAGTGTTAACTTGTCTTAACAATGGATAGATATCGGATGCTTAAGCATAAGCTATGTCAAACGCAAACTGAGTTTTCCCAGCCTTTAACACTGGTTTAAAGATAACATTGCCCAAAGCCAGTCCTACACACAAAACTGCCCATATCCCAGACCAAAATAATGAACAAGTTTGTGGCAAGTTTAAGTCAATTGGGCCTGTTTGCAGCTGTCGAGGAGGCTCTTCAAATTGACTTAATTTTCTTAGCCACACAGGTGCTAATAAGCATGTTTGAAAAGGTTTTACTTACTAAAAATAATTAACTTACTAAAAAATGAAAGCTGACCAATGAAACTAGTAAATGGTTCAGCATAATTCTTTTCAAGCTAGTTGCAGTGATTTAAAATCAGGTTACTCACAAGTGGCGGATTAGATACTCACATTAAAACTGCTTATCTTTTGTGATAAACCCATTATCAACTCTATTAATAAAACTGCATTTTAAGTATATCAATGAACTTTTTAAAATGTAAAATAAAACAAACAATAAGCCCTATGATGTTGACTTGTTGTGCTGGCTCATGGGAGATCTTATGTTTGTGATTATGCAAATGAATTTTAGCAGAAAATTGAACTGTAGCCAAACCGGTGCAATTCAAAGCACAATTTGAGCCCAATTTCCCACTTGCTCCTTGGAGTATCTTTGACTAGGGCTCCCAATCCTGATCTCTCTCCATTACTCGTGCTACAAAATGCAAGTGTGCGGTTGTCAGCGTAGACAAAGGCAGTAGATTCTCTTATGCCCTGTGTGGTACACAGCTCATGAATGGACACCCCCTAGGTTCAGACACAAAGATACTTAGGCCTGGTATTGGTGAGTGGTTGTCATTAGTAAAATTATCCCCCAGGAAGCTGCCAACATCTTCAGGAAAGGAGGAGGGGGGTAAGCTTTAAAGAAAAAGGAGAAACATTGCTCACAGTTTGAGATCATCCAAAAGAATGTTGAATATTTTCCCTTTCAAGATAATTATGTACCTTACAGTATCTCCCAAATGGAAACATCCTATCTCTGTAATCTCCTCCAATCCTACCACCCTCTGAGATATTTGCACTCCTCTGATTCGGGTCTCTTAAGCATCCCTAATTTTAATTGCACCAGCATTGGCAGCCATGCCTTCAGCTACCAAGGCCCTAATCTCTGAAATTCTCACTCAAAATCTCTCCATCTCTCTACATCCCTTTCTTCCTTTAAGACGTTCCTTAAATCTACCTCTTTCACAACACTTATGTTCATCCATTCTAATTTCCCCCTATGTGCCTTGATGTCAAATTTGATTTGACAATACTCCAGTGAAGCACCTCAGCAGTTTTTACTACACTAAAGGTGCTACATAAATATTAGTTGTTGTTGTTGTCAATTGTATAATCTTCAAAAAATGTTTCAGAAGGCTTGGGAAGGCAAAAGCTTAATGGTGCCAAGTAGGTAGGACTTTTCAGCAACAACTAACAACCATCTGGATCCAATTCTACCTGTTTGTCTTCTGTAGATACAAGAAAAATGCTCAAACACATTGTGTGGATCATAGTAGCATAAAAGTAGAATTTTTGAAGCAGATGGCAAGATAAAGACTGAATACATAAAGCACATGATGGCTAAGGTTTGAGTGGAGGCAAGTCAATGGGCAATCTTTGGTTTTGGCCTTGTTGCATGTTGATTGTGACTATCCGTTGAATGTAGGTGAAGCAAGGTGTTAGGTCTATTAAAACACAAGGCATAAGCAAAGGTATTTCTTATGCATGACACTGGGGTTCATAGAGAAATAGTGTAACTGCTTCGTTGATAATGAGGGTCGTTTGTACTTTGATTTTTTTTAAAGGGTTTCTTCACTTTGGGGATCCAGGTGATGTGAATACAATGAGCTACTGTAGGTAGAGAAAAAGCCTTTGATTCACTGAATAGAGAATGCCTATGGCTCCTGTTACTATTTCTATGTGTCTGTCCCAAAATTACATCATTAATCAGACAGCTTTATGGCCACACAAGCAGCCAGGTCGCACTGACAGAGAGCTTTCTGAGGCTTTTGAGTACGGCAGGGCTATATTCTCACCCCCAACCTTAAACTTGCCTGGTGTTGACTACATCTTGAAGTCAACAACAAAACAACATGGATGTGGAGCCAGGTGAGTGATAACTGTATGATACGGATCTGGATTTGGCTGATGACACAGTGGTCTGGGTTCAAACTGTGGACACCCTCATGGAATTCCTATGAATTTTTGATCAAGAGGCATCTAACCCTTCAGCTTCAGGTCAGCTGGCATAAGGCAAAAATGCACTCATTAGAACTTAATATAATAATCCGTGACACTCCATCCAAGTGCCAAAAATTACTTACGTAGGATCATGATTCCTTCCAATGAGGGTTTCTTCTGGACCACCATGGATGCATTGCAATAATTTCTATATCTTACATATAGAAATCAAACATCAGTTGCAAAAGCGAAGTTTGACTTGATGAATTTTATGGTGATAACAGGAACATCTGCAGAATCTGTTCAACAGTGCTGTGTTCCTTCTCCTTATGAGGATCATTATTGACTTCAACACAGGAGCCCTGACACCTGGACAATGATCTGCAAACAGAACTTGTACTATGGTTCTGTGGAAAGTGTTTCCATCTGCTAATCTGGTGACAAATATTCAGTTTATATTTTAGATCTTCAACAACTGCAGTTTCACTCTCACTTTGCTAAGTCTACCTCTATTCTTGCTTCTTAAGAGTGCCACATGAATCCATTCAGGGGCTGAGGAAAGAGTTAATCTTTCTCCTGGTTTTGTGGTAGGCTACAGAAAAAGTAGACACAACGAGACAAATGAACAGGAAGGGGAGAATGTGAATCAAAATGAGAAAAAGGGAGGCATGGCTCCAGGGTGAAAAGACAAGGATAAATTAATGGAAAGGTGAAAGTTACTCAAAGAGATGGGGCAGGAAACAGTGAGTTCTCAAAAGGTCAGCATTTTTTTCAGAGAAATCCATGTGTGTGAGATAAAATCTAATATCGGTGGCTTAGAGTTTTACTTCATACATGTAATGAAACACAAGATTGTTTGCAGTTTAAGTTTACATGCATAAGAGGGACAAAAAGTAAGAGAAAAAGAAGGGTGAGACACTCACAAGGGCAAGAGGGGCAGAAAGGAAAGAGGGATGTAAAATACAGGCACAGAGGACTAAAAGAAAGAAGTGCGTGAATCACAGAATGGTAAGAGGAAGAGAAGTGAATTAAGGAAGCGGGGGAAAGAGACATTGAGGAGTACTAAACATTGAAGGTCAAAAGAATGAGCTTAAGAGGCATGCATCAGTAGAGGGTGCCTATATGTCAGGCACATAGATGTAAGATGAACAGAAAAATAAAAGGGACAGCAGAGTGACAAACACAGAAGGGCATCAACATGGAAGGCTGGGAGCTTTTCCCCCCAGTAGACTATGGATACTGAGATTGATCAAGATTGAGAGTGATAGATTTTTATGAGAAAAGGATATTAAGGGATATTGAATAAAGGAAGGCAAATGGTGTTGAGGCACAGATCAGTAATAATCTAATTTAATGGCAAAACAGGCTTGAGGGGCTGAATGGCTATAATCCTAATAACACGACCTGCAAATACAAATGATTCCAATACAATTCTCCAGGGCCTGAATTTCACGCTTGGTGTGCGCGCCAAGTCAGCGGGAGCAGAAGCGGATGTGGAATCCGCTCTCGGCCATGGTCACGTTGCAAATGTGATTTTACACAATTAAGATCCGCCCAGCATAAAACATGTTTTCTCAATGGTCTGGAAGGGTGGGAGCCTGTCGGGCGCAGGTCCAGTGGTGATCCGGCAGGTGCTTTAAAACCGGCAGAGACAGCTCCCTGAAGGCTGCCAGGGAGAATCTTTGGCGTCTACCCAGGAAACTGTTTCATTCGAACAATGGCCTCACCAGCGGCCGGAGATGTCAGGCGGGAGGACAAATCGGGTGGGCACTCGGCCTCCTCATTTCTCGGACAAGTGCCTCACGGTCCTTGTGCAGGAGGTCAGTGTCAGGTGGGACAGTCTAGAACCCAGGGGTGACAGGAGAAGGCCACTGCACCTGACCAAAAAATCCTGGGAGGACGTGACAGTAGAGGTCAGCGACCATGACGTTGTGCAATGTACATTGGTGCAGTGCAGCAAAAGGGTCAATGATGTGCTGCACTCAGCAGGGGTGAGTACCAAGTTGGCATGGATCGGTGTGGAGAAGTGTTAGGGGCTGGCTGTCTCCCTGTGGATCTCAGGAGTGTTAGAGTCTGAGAACAAACTGTTACTGACACTGAAGCCAGCCAAGAGGGTGAGCCCTGGCTGCTTGGACTGAGTACCTTGTGGGTCGAGGGCCACATCTCAGATGTACCCTGCAAGGTGTCCCGGGATGGGGTTGGCCAGGCTGCAATGGCACTGCAGGTAGAGTGAACAAATCAATATTCCCTTGTCATTCCATGGGAAGAGAAGCCATAACAATAACAAAAGAACAGAGGCCCCCCCAGACCCCCTCATTCTGACTAGACGGATGCCTTGGAGCTGGATGCCGCCATCCACCTCGGCCAGCTGGTCATGGAGAGGTAGGAGTCTCTGATGAAGGTAAGAGGGCAGTGCACAGTGCTGAGAGCTTCAGATGGTGCAAAGATCCTTGTGTAGTCTCATCATTAATGGCAGCCTCAAACCTGGATTCCCCATTGATCATTGAAAGACGATGGCATCATGATGCAGATCTCCATTGTCTCACTAGGGTGCCTGGCATGCACAGTGACAGTGTGATGACTTAAACCAATGACATGTCATTGTTCTCCCCAAGAATCGCCAGCTTGCCCACGAACGCAGGACCCCAAAGGGCCACCCTTGATGCCAGAGGACCAGGACTTTAGATGCACCTGCATCACACGCCCTCTCTGAACTGGGCACCAGCGCAGATACCAGCATCTCGATGGGCATTAGACCATTGGCTAGAATGTTTGTGCACATTGGTGAGGGCACTCCACACTCGCTTGAGATGCAGGCGGAGGCAGAGAGCGCTCAGTGCGCCGGCAGTTGGAGGACTGCTGGAGACCAGGACGATGTTGATTCAAAGGCTGATGACCAGCCTCTGGAGTCATCCATAAGGTGGCAGATGTTGGATGGCTAGGGGTATGTGTGGGAGAATCTGGCGGAGATCCATGAGGGTTTGCGTAGCACGGTCTTTTGCTGTGAAGAGGCCATGTGGAACATGAGCACTGTGTTCACCCTCATGGCCGTGCACCTTGCCTCCTCCATTGAGACAGTGGCGACTCTCCTGGAGAGGCAACTCCAGGGACAGAATCAGGTGTTCCTGGGGTTACGCTTGGATCTTCAAGCTTTCATACAGGGAATGACCCCAGGAGGTCAGTGCCAGTGTGGGAGATGGATGTATCCCAACAATGCCAGTATCTCAACTAGGTGGCCGTCCATCAATGGTGAGCAGGGAGGTCCAGGGTGACCTTGCGTTTGCGCATGAGCTGTTTGTCATCTCTGTGGGCTCCTCTCAGGGGGCTCTGGATGCCAACAGCAGCTCCTCCACCCATCTGCTAATGACTGTAGCATCTGATGAGGCTTCAATGACTGGGGAGATGCCAGCCCTGGAACTGGACGCTCCCTCCCAGGCGGGGCCAACACAGGCTCCACTGGCCAGAGGACGACCGCCAAGGTCATCAAGGCCAAAGGGACAGCAGAGTCAGCAGCTGTCTCCAATTCTGCTGCCAGCGAGGGTGGGAGGGAGAGGGCAACAAGACGCAGCACCGCAAACGTAAGCTTAAGGCACCGTGAGCACAAGAGAGACTGTTCACGGGTGATCTTCTGCTCTGTAATGTTTTGTTATTATGTTTACTGGTGTGGCCATTAATTCTATATATTGTTATGTTCATTTGATGTGAGCGCCAACATGACATAAATTTTGTTTTTGTTTTAATGGCCTGAGGATGCTTCGCTTGTTTTGTAGGTGCAGGGCCGCCAGTATCTCATGCTGGACGTGACTGGCTCTAAACTTTATTGCAGAGGCACTGCGTGGACTTTGGGTTCAAAGGAAAGGGTCATTTCAGACATCCGGGATGGAGGCAGCAGCCCTGGCACGAGGTGGGAGCAGATCTTTAGCAGCCGAGCTGAAGGAACGATGGATCAAGGTGTCCCTGGTGTCTCTGCCTCCCTGAAGGATACAGAGGTCTGTCTCCACACCCTCACCCCATGCTCCTCACCATGCTCCCCTTCTGACTCACTTCTGGATTCATCCTCTGTGACCTGTGGAGCTGCCTTAACATCCTCTTCCTCCAGTGGGTTCTCCCTTTTCAGTGCCAGATTGTGGAGAGTGCAGCATGTAACCACTATCAGTGACACCCACTCTGGGGGGTATTGAAGTGCTCACCCTGAACGGTCCAGGCATCAGAAGTGTATCTTCAGAAGACCTATAGTCCTCTCTATCATTGCCCTTGTGGAGGCATGACTCCTATTATACTGCTGCTCTGCCTCAGTCCTTGGATGGTGGAGAGGCATCATAAGCCACCCTTTCAGCGGATAACCCTTGTCACCCAGCAGCCATCCACCCAGTCGAGCTGAAGCATTGAATAGCCGCGGAACCTGGGAGGGTCTGAGGATGTACACCTCATTGGAGCTGCCAGGGTACGTTGCACAGGCTTGCAGACTCCACGTGTTGTGGTCAGAAACTATCTGGATGTTCATCGAGTGGAATCTCTTCCTATCGACAAAGGCACTCAGCTGACACGCTGGCGCCTTGATGGCCACGTGTGCAATCAATTGCACCCTGGAGGTGGGGGAACCCAGCAATTGCTGGAAACCCTCTGGCTCGCTTAGCCTGGCTGGCCTCATCCATATGGTAATGAATAAATGTCATTACCCCTCTGAACAGATATCCTGTCACCGACTTGACGCAACTGTGGACCGCTGATTGGGACACTCCACAAATATCCCCCACTGACCCCTGGAAAGAGCCGGAGGCATAGAAGTTGAGGGCCACTGTGACCTTCAGAGCCACTGGCATGGGGTGTGTACCCACACAGTTGGGGGTGATCTCAGACCCAATCATCTGACAAATGGAGGTCACAGTCTCCCTGAAGAAGCGGAGCCTTATTCGGCATTGCTTCTCGGACATATTGAGGTATCTGCATTGCTACCTATAAACCCTGGCAGCAGGAAAGTGGTGTCTTCCACGGCCCCATATGCTTTGGATGAGCTGCTGACCCTGTGCCCCTTGTGCCTGTGCCTCTTACCCCACAGGTCCCTCCTCTGGAAGTTGCATTGGGACACCTGGCCTCCTCTCCATTCTGCCCCTCTCTTCCTCCTCAGAGGATGTGCCACCAGCAGAGACCACAATCCCCATTACCAGGGTTACAGAAGGCTGTATGGCACTTGGAAGGGTCCACAAGGTCAAAATCCTCTGGGGGCCTTGGAGAAGCCAATGAGTCCTGAAATGAAGCCTAGAAATGCTAAGACTGAAGCTCAGAACAAAGATGAAGCTGTCAAGTTCAAATAAGCAACCAGCAGTAAATGACCTGCTAAACTCTTCACTACTCACAATGGCCATGCTGCTGACCCTTTTTATCCTGCTCTTCAATGAGGTTTTGTTCACAGTGGGCTGCCTGGCTGCCCATTTTGCCCATGTTATGGGTACAAAATTGCACGGGCAACATAAAATCGGGATTAATTAGCTTTTTAACGGCTTTAAGTGGCCTTGTAATTGTTGGCGGGCACAGCTCTGACACCCACACGGGCCTGCCAACCTGAAGAGGGCACCCATGCGGATGACATCGGGATGCTCACCTGATGTCATCTTGCACTATTTCACATCTGTTCGGGACGGGCATGTGCCCACACATGAGGCGTAAAATTCTGGCCCATATCTTTATTTGTTCATGACCAGATGTAATGACATTTCTGTCTCAGCTACATCTTCTGACAAACCGTCCCATATTTTCCACCCAAAGTTCATTGGGTGGAATTTCGTGGAGGTGGTAGGGGTCTTGGCCGCTGGCTGGAGAGCTGGAGAGAGACCTGCACTGCCTCCTCCTGGGAAAGCCCACTGTATTATGAGGCAAACAGGCTGTTGAGAGGTCATCGGTGGGCCTTCCATGAGATCGGGATCCTGGGGTGGGAGGTCCTGCCTGCTGAGATTTGCTGGCCAATCAGAGGCCAGCAGCTCTTTTGCTCAGCAGTGCCACCAGGGAGGCAGTGGCTGCTGTGGGAAATATGCCTGCTGGAGGCCCAGGATCACCCCAGGCCAGTGGTAAGTGACGGCGGGTGGGGTTTCACGGAGTAGGCTCGTAGGTGCGAGTGCAGGGTCAGCTGCAAGGGCAGGATTGTGGCTCTCAATGAGCCCTCCCTTCCCAATGCTGGGTCCTTTGATCAGGTACTGAGTGCCTTTGAACGAGGGACCCCCACCCCCAGGAGATCACAAATAACCCATACAGATTTGCTTGTCGTACTCCATGTTTGGTGACAAGACCAGGGTTAATACCTTAAGAATTAAGAAGCCCTTAATTGGGCATTAACTGCCTTCGGTTGGGGGTGGGATGGGAAGGCTGTCCACAGACATGGAGTTAATAAGGGGTGGAGGCTGGAAGGTGGTGGGGTCCTTACCCATCACCATCCTACCCAATTGAATGCAGTCCCTGACTCCAAATTCACCAACAAGGAGAACAGAAAACACTACCCATCATTTCACCTTCCACATTAATGAACAGGAGTGTTATATTGTCTACCTCTTGGTCCAATAGCACAATTTTTATTTCTAAACAGTATTATATGATTGTGGTCAGAATTTCTGCCATTTCCTCTCTGATTCACTTCAACAGCCTAGGGTGCATCTTATCAGGACTCGGTGACTTATCCAAATTCTGTTCTGCCGGCAGCACTCATGTTTTTCTTTAGTATTGTTAAACCTAGTTTCACTGTACACTTCAATTTAATTTTACTGTATCTGTTGAACCATGAATTCAATACATTTTGCAATACATCTTGTTACCTTTTTGGAATTACATTTATTTTGTACTCAATCCATTTCATAGTTGAAGATTTTCCACTGCTGCTCCACATACAGTTTGCTAACTTTTCTGTCCAGTTAATTTGCACCACATTCTTTCTTATCTCATTGAACTTCGTCTTTTTTTTTTCAAATTCAGCACCATGATCTTTGGCTCTATAGTATCCTATCTTATTTTCTTATGGAGTTGAACTCTATACCCTTATGACAATTACTTGCCCCACTTCATATCCCAGAACTCTATTTCTTTATTCTTCCATGGCATGTGGGCATCACTGGCAAGGCCAGCACTTGTTGCCCATCCCTAAGTGCCCTTGAACTGAATGGCTTGCTAGGCCATTTCAGAGGGCAGTTGAGAGCCAACTATATTACTGTGGGTCTGGAGTCGCATGCAGGCCAGACCAGGCGAGGACAGCAGATTTCCTTCCCTGAAGGGCGTTCGTGAACCAGATGGGTTTTTATGACAATCAATGATAGTTTCACAGACAAACTTTCAATTCTAGATTTATAATTGAATTTAAATTCCACCATCTGCCGTGGTGGGATTTGAATCCATGTCCCCAGAGTGTATACTGGGCCTCTGGAGTACTACTCCAGTAACATTACCACTACGCCACTATCTCCCACAAAAATGTTTAAGTAGATGAAATCGCCTGAAACTTTGGCAGCGATGGGATTCAAATCCACGCTCTGACAGAGACTGGAACCTAAATCCAGTGCCTTAGACTGCTCAGCTATGCTACCATAAATATTGCAGAATGTTTCTTTCCTTGTTAGACTAGAAACATACTGATCCAGGAAGCAGGTTAGTATGCATTCTAAAAAGCATTCCCACCTTAACCACAAATAATGTCATCCTGGTAGTCACACAATGTTATTGCCTTTTTATCGAGGTCTCTGAACTGTATCAAATCTTTGCCTCTATCTCATTTCTAGTGTTCTTTCTGTTCCTTCAGATTTTCCAGTATGTTGCCCAGTGGACACTGGATTTTCCATAAGCAGTGAATAAATGAACATTATACACCTATAAGAAAGCCTGAAGAATGCTCTATTGTCCACTCTGGCCAACATTAGCTCCTTCTCACTCATATGTGTTACCCAGGGCTTACTGCTGGAACTCTAATTCTTCATCCGAATCCTTAGAGTAGATATTCTTGGCTGCTATGTGCTGTAGTTGGAGTGAATACTGTTGTGTGTTATGAGGTGCATGCCCCAAATACTTAGGCACTGTAACTTGGTGCTGCTCAGCCAATTTGAGATAAAAATAATAGGTTCAAGCATTTATTGATATCAGAACTGTATTCCTACAACACATCTCAAACACACCCCTTTTAACATATTTCAAGCATACTTCTTGCAATCATTTCAAACACACTCCTCGTAAGATATTTCACCAGCCCAAACATAGGCCAGAATATTGCTGTTGGCTTGTGGGGTCGAGCCCGACCCGCTGACACGCAAAATGATGCATGATGACATCGGACATGTGTCCCAACATCATCGCGCGTCATTTAGATATTTTTTTCGGTGGGCGCGTGCTTGAGGCAGTTGTGCATCCGTGGGACTGTCAACAGCGTATTAAGGCCATTAAGAAACCAATTAAAGTTGTTAGCAATGCTGCCCGTCCAACCTTAGGGTTGGCGGGCAGGCGAAGCGCCCAAGCAGCCTCTGCGTTTTTCAGGAAACCTCATCCACTGGCGGGATGTTTCCTGAAGATTTAATAAAATAATTAAATAAGTTTCACTAAATGTACAAACATGTCCCAGCTCATGTGATACTGTCACATGAGGGGACATGTTTAAATAGTTTTTCCGTTCATTTATTCAAAGTTTTATTATGAACTTAATTTCCCTGAGGCAGCTCCGTGCATGCGTGTACATGTGTGAAAGAGCGCAGGCCCCAACTCTCCCTCCTCCCCCCGCCGGCACAGGTAACGCTCCTTAATTGGCCCGCCCATGTAAAATGGCAGCACGCAGCCGATTGCGGACGCTGACAGGTTCCGCGCCTGCCCCCGCCCAGCTCGCCCGTCATAGGTAAGATGTTGCCCATAGCATTCTGCTAATATGTGCAGCTGCCTGTTAAGTTTTCATGGCCCAAAAGAAAATAGGCACTGACAGTTCGTAGCCTGGACATGTAAGCTATAGGCACCTGCTTAACTCTCATCATTTGATCCTCTGGAATCTCCAAAGTTTGTTCGCCAGGTAGGTTAAGAACTTCAGGTTGTGGGTACCACTGTCATTTGATAACCTCTCCCTTTAGTGTGGGTTTCCTTTAACTGCAAAAATAAAAGTTGTTTCAAGTGCTGACTGTTTCAAAAATGTTGTTATTGCTACGAAACCGGTTACTCTGTCTCAAACAACCAGTGTAGGAATATGGAATAAAAACAGAAAATGCTGGAAGAACTCAGCAGGTCTGGCAGCATCTGTGGAGAGAGAAACAGAGTTAACGTTTCGAGTCCATTTGACTCTTCTTCAGAGCTCTGAAGAAGAGTCATACAGACTCAAAACGTTAACTCTTTTTCTCTTTTCACAGATACTGCCAGAGCTGCTGAGTTTCTCCTGCATTTTCTGTTTTTATTTCAGATTTCCAGCATCTACAGAATTTTGATTTCATCTTAGTGCAGGAATATGGTACCTGGAGACTTGTCTGACACTACTGACCTTAACTAAAAGATTTACTTGGAATTTGGAAGGTGCTATGGAAATAATAGTTGGTCCACTCTGTACATGAGGAACGTGAGATGTGCTCAAATTATTCCAGGAATGCCTGCCAAATGCTGCCAGCCTAAAACCTCCCCCTATCATTTAAATCTCCCTCATTAATATAAAGCACTCTTGTTGCAGCATGCCCCTGTTGTAATACTGTTTTAGTAGGGATCCCAGAGATAGTCTAACACAGCCAGAGTCTCGTGAGACATTGCTGCAGTCCTTTAAGGAATTAATGGGTCGTTCCTTCCTTATTTATATTGTGTTTCTTAATTGCATTGGGTGCCACTGTACAGTTAGGCGAATGTTGGCTCCAATGTGCACTTTATGATCCAGGAGTTCTTGCTTGTAGTTATCATGCTGAAAAATTATTGCAACTATTTCATTATCATAGTTTACTTTGGCAACAGAGGGCAGTTCACATTCCAATACTCCAAGCTTGTTTTTCTTGTTCTAGGTGGGTAATATTTAAGTAAATAAACGTGGTTTGAACTAATAAGGCTGAGCTGTTTGAAATTGCCCAATGCAACCTGGTATGAGAGTTACATCACAAGCTTGTTTAAAGGGTCCTTGCTCCTGTTCTTAGTTATCATAAAAACATCAATACTGCAGCATGCCCTTAACCTTGTAAGGACTAAAATGACGCTTTTCCAACAAAAAACAGAACTTGTGAAATGCCACACTATAAACAGACTTGTCTGGATTTTATCCTTTGTGCAGAATATAGCTTCAATAATTCTAATCAAGCAAAACAGGACACCCTTAAGTTACCTAAGATTATTGGAAGATCCTTACTTCGGTTAGAGCCTAGCTTCGTTTTTCCAGCTCATTAATCGTAGCAGCACTCAGGATCATATAAGGTAATGCCTTCCTTTCAATCCTGTCAAGGAAAGGCAGCTGGAAATGTGCTTTAAGTAGCAACATGTAAACTATTTTTAAAACCTCTTTTAGAGAATTTAGAGCTCATAAAGGTGTGGGCACACTTCCCACTTCAGGAATACAAAGTCAATAAGAAGCTTCCTCTCAGATCATGTTGAGTCCAGTTAGGTACTTCTATTTTTGCCTCAATCAACCACATCTTGGTAGTGGATGCACGATGATGAATTGGGAACCCCTTAGTTTCTTTCACACAGTCACCAAGCCATCCATGTTTATGCATCACACACCTTCAAAGTGTCCAAGATTGCCTTCTAATGGCTTACTCACTTCTCAGAAAAATGGAAGTCCACCAACAACTTCCATACAGTTCAAGCTGTATGTTCCTTGACTCATACTTTCGGTAGATGGTGGCCATTTGCTTTCAGAGTCGGGACTCACTGTACTTGCAGCACTTTACCAACCAGTTTATTCTCAAAGGAAAAAGAATCCCATAATATAAGAAAGAAGTGAGAATCCAGTAAAGATCCTCCAAATGGAACCTTAATCCACCATGAAGAAATCACCTCACAAATCATTGACTCAGAATTGGTGAGGCAATCATGGAGAGGGCATTCAGACCTCCAGTCTATTACTCATGGCTGACGCTTTTTCTTCCTCTCTAATTTTGTGCACACTCAGGAGGAGATGGTGGTGTAGTGGTGATGTCATTGGACTAGTACTCCAGTGGCCCAGGCTAATGCCCTGGGGACAAGGGTTTAAATCCCATCGCTGCAGCTGGTGGAGTTTAAATTCAATTAATAAAACCTAGAGTTGAAAGCTAATCTCAGTAATGGAGACCATGAAACTATAACCGATTGTTGTTAAAAACTTATCTGCTTCACTAATGTACTTCAGAGGAGGGAAATCTGCCATCCTTACTTGGTCTGGTCTACATGTGACTCTAGACCCACAGCAATGTGATTGACTCCCGGCTGCCCTCTGAAATGTCCTAGCAAGCCATTCGGTTCAAAGGGCAATTAGGGATGGGCAACAAGTGCTGACCTTGCCAGCAACACCCACATCCTGTGAAAGAATGAATGGAAAAAAATCAAAAATTTACATTTGCTACAATGCACCATGTGGTGAATTTGTCGAGGAACATTTGTTACAAGGAATGTATCATTGTGATAGTTGTTCCTCCTGTGTCCCTGAAAATTGCAAAGCGACAGGCCAGGAAGATGCTGAAACTGCCACCTCAAAGCACACGAGTATCCACTCCTGGGGATTCCAATTTAAATTCAGACCATCAGTCAAACATGCAGCACAAGTGAGGAGAGAAAATGCAGGCAGCAGCAGGTGACAGAACCAAGAAATGGGTAGTTAAACAGCCAGCTGAAGAACCACCATCAAGCAGCGAAATTCCAGCACTCATCCCCATTCAGGAGCTGAATATATCAGGCTTCTTCTTTCTGAGACCTGTAAATTCATTGAGCCTTTTGAGAGTTTTCAAAACATCCTGTAAGGTGTTTTAACTAGTATGGTGGAGTCCATTATCTGTACCTGTGCAGTGACACCTTTACGGAAGAGCAGTCCACTCTTGGGCACCAGGGCCATCTGAAACAGAGAATGTTTTAAGCACAATTTTGAGCTCTCTCAGGAAAGTGATCCTGTAGATTCCTGTTGGATCCTGTTGTGCTCCAAAATCCATTAGTATGTCTTGTCTGTGTTCACCATGCTGAGGAACCTTCTGGAAAGTACCTTGATGGAGGGCTGCTGTGGTCTGTTTTCAGGCCTGCAATCTGCTTTGAGCTTTTTGGAAACAATGAGTCGGGGTAAGAGAAAGAGAGTCTAGATTTCAGTATGCTCAGGATGCAGGAAGGAGGAAGAGCATGTCAGTACAGGCACCCTTTTTATTACGTCCACCTTTGGTTTGGTGTCCACTTGTGCCTAGTTACTCTTCTGTGAAACACCTGAGGACTTTTTACTATGCTAAAGGCACTATTTAAACACAAGTTATTGTTATCTTTGTTTAGAGATTAGGAAAGAGAGCAGACTGTTCAGAAGACCATTGAAAATTGTAATGTCACCATAATAGAATGATATTAAGATTTATTTGCTGGGTCCAGTCAGCCAGACACCTTACATAAGACTACAGCTACTTAATGGGTATCTGTTCCCAAATTATCAACTTTGTTGATGTAAACTGGGAGCTAAATAAATTGTCATTAAACAAGTGAAATTGTTTTTTCTGATGATCTCTATGATAATCCTAATTCAAACTGCAACAAGGGGAGTCAGTAGGGCAAGAAGACAATGTGCATAGACAAAGGGATTCACGACAAGCAAAGTTTTGGTAGTTATTTGGAGGTTCAGCAAGTTTTCTCCTCTGGCTAATGATCAGCTCACTATTACCCAAACTGCTCAAACAGGAAGAAAGATGTTGTATTTTATATAATGCCTTTCATGTCCTCAGGGTGTCCCAAAGTGCTTCACCACCCCTGAAGTGCGTTTGAAGTGTGGTCACTGTTGTTATGTAGGCAAACATGGCACCCAATTTACACTCTGGAAAGCCCTACAAACAGCAGGGAGAGAAATGATCTTTTAATCTATATTGGTGGTGTTGGTTACGGGTTGAATGTTGGTCAGGTCATTGGGAGAACCCACATACTTGTTTTTGAATTGCATCATGGGACCTTTCACACCTACCTGAACCAGGCTGACAGAGCCTCAGTTTAACCTCATTTAACAGATAGCACCTCTGATGATGTACTGCTGTCTCAGTGCTCGACTCAAGTGTCAGCCTAGATTATGTTCTCACATCCTGGAATGGTACCTAAGCCCTCAACGTTCTAACTCCGAAATTACCACCGAGCAAAACTAACATTAAACCCAGAAGCCCACGATGGTCTATTAGAGCCCAAAGGTAAGGAAAACAGATTGCTCCCCCCTTCTACTGCAGTGAGACATCACAGGGAATGTGATCATGTCCTCACCTGACACCCAAAAACATCCATCATCCTGTGTAATCAGGAACCCAAATTCTGGTCAAATTTTCTCTTTCCCAGCTCAGGGAAGCTGAGGTCAGCCGTACCAATTATATCCCTGCCCCGGTTGGAGGTCAGCTCGCACATGACGGACCAGTCTACATGACTCAGAAATGTTGCCCAATGAAGAGCGCTCATTATGGTTTTTTAATCATTTATAAATTACCTGTATCTCGTGTGTAAAATTCCTTGGTTATCTGTGTCTGCCCAGTTATTGCAGTCTGGGTGTGTTAGTAGTAGCAGATAGATTATTCTAGAAGGATATCAATATTTGCTCTGTGATTGCCAGGGAGCTCCAATTAGCCTGTGCCATAGCCTCAGGAAATGATGGAATTATTCCATGATGGTGAAGACACTTCACCAGCACACAAGTCCTGGCCTGCGGCTCAAATATTGGTTAATGGTGCAGAATGCAACTAATCGCCTCTTGGAATTGCCCAGGAATTACCAGATACAAGAAACTGCAACTTGATACAATTAGGGAGTGAGTATCCCTTATGCTGCTAAATAAACACCAACCCTGTACAGTTACACCGTGAGTAACCCTTACCCTGCTGAATAAACAACTCTGTACAGTTATACAGTGAGTATCCCTTATGCTGCTAAATAAACACCAACCCTGTACAGTTACACCGTGAGTAACCCTTACCCTACTGAATAAACAACTCTGTACAGTTATACAGTGAGTAACCCTTACCCTGCTGCTGAATAAACAACTCTGTACAGTTATACAGTGAGTAACCCTTACCCTGCTGAATAAACAACTCTGTACAGTTATACAGTGAGTAACCCTTACCCTGCTGCTGAATAAACAACTCTGTACAGTTATACAGTGAGTAACCCTTACCCTGCTGCTGAATAAACAACTCTGTACAGTTATACAGTGAGTAACCCTTACCCTGCTGCTGAATAAACAACTCTGTACAGTTATACAGTGAGTAACCCTTACCCTGCTGCTGAATAAACAACTCTGTACAGTTATACAGTGAGTAACCCTTACCCTGCTGAATAAACAACTCTGTACAGTTATACAGTGAGTAACCCTTACCCTGCTGCTGAATAAACAACTCTGTACAGTTATACAGTGAGTAACCCTTACCCTGCTGCTGAATAAACAACTCTGTACAGTTATACAGTGAGTAACCCTTACCCTGCTGCTGAATAAACAACTCTGTACAGTTATACAGTGAGTAACCCTTACCCTGCTGCTGAATAAACAACTCTGTACAGTTATACAGTGAGTAACCCTTACCCTGCTGCTGAATAAACAACTCTGTACAGTTATACAGTGAGTGACATTTACCCTGCTGAATAAGCAACTCTGTACAGTTATACAGTGAGTAACCCTTACCCTGCTGAATAAACAACTCTGTACAGTTATACAGTGAGTAACCCTTGCCCTGCTGCTGAATAAACAACTCTGTACAGTTATACAGTGAGTGACATTTACCCTGCTGAATAAGCAACTCTGTACAGTTATACAGTGAGTACCTTTACCCCATTGAATAAACAACTCTGTACAGTTATACACTGAGTAACCCTTACCCTGCTGAATAAACAACTCTGTACAACTACACAATTAACAACACTTACCCTGCTGAATAAACAACTTGATACAGTTACACAGTGAGTAACCCTTACCCTGCTGAATGACCAACTCTGTACAGTTACACTGTGAACAACCTTTACTCTGCTGAAAAAATAATCCCGTGCAATTAGTCAATAACCCTTAACCTGTTAAATAAGCAAGTTTATACATTTGTAGTAAGAAATACCCTGCTGAATAAACAATTCTATACAGTTACAGTCAGTAATCCTTACCCTGCTAAATAATTAGCAACTCTGTAATTATAAAATGAGTGACCATAACTTTGTGCAGTGGACAGCAATTCATAATAGCCACTTTAATAAATGCTTATATTTAACTTGCCTCAGGGCCAAATGCACTTCTCATTTGAAGTTAGGATTTGCTTTTCCATTACCCCAATATGCAGGCTGAGGCGTCCACCTATTCCCTCAGAACACACGCTGCCATTCCTATTTCAAAAGCAAATGAGGAAATCTCATAATCTGTGGGACAGTGACTCATTTTAGCACAATATTGAATCATGTTTCTCAAGTGACTAAGAGGAGCAGTGCTGTGCAAAACTACCAAGCCAGAAAATCAGCTGGTTCTATCAGAAAATGGCACCAATGCCCCAGGGGTTGACCTGACTCCGACTCTTTCAATGCACTGCAAGCTGAGAGGTATGGGAGGAATTCATCTGAGGGGCAAAGGTTGATGCAAATAATCGTCTCTGTGTGAGTGAGATCTCTTTACATGAGAAATAACTGGAGAAACTTAGAGACTTTTCATTTGTATATGATTAAGCATGAAGAGAAATGTATTCCACAATGTGCATTATTATCCAGTATTATTCTCACTCTCTGTTATGTATGTTTGTGGCATTTCCTTTGTAACATCACTCTTCTTGTCACATGCAGACTCATGGAGACTTTACCCAGACTGCTAATTGGCAGATACAACAAAACGATCTGGATGAAACAGCCAAGGAAAAATGAGTGGTAGATCAAGTACAGTACAAATAATCACACCTTTCTCTACCGCTCTGGTACTGTCTCCTCCTTTTATAACATTGTACCTTGTCTCCTCTCTTTTAAAATCCTTGTCCCTACCACTCCACCATAAGCCCACCCAGAATTTCTTCCCAAGGTATCCATCTCATTTCCTTCTTCAGCATCTGCACTGAGTGAGTCCTCATCCTTGATGATTTCAATCTTCATCTCAATTCATCTTCTTTCTCATTTGATTTCACTGCCTTCTTGGCACCTCTCACTTCATATGAACTCATTTACTTATATTGATGGTCATTCCCTTGATCTATCATCTCATAGGGATGCTTTACTCCATTGGACTTGATCCAAGACATGGTCATTGCTGGCCACTTCTGTGTATCCCCAGCATCTGCAATCCCTTAGCCCCTTTCAACCCTCCTTCTTTCTGTGCACATCCCTAAACTCTCACTTATAACTACACTTTTAAACTGCCAGTTGCCTAGCCTTGCGTGATCCAGCCGTTGATCCACTCAACCGCTCCCTCACTTTCATTTTGGTGCCCTAGTTCCCCGTTGAAACCTTTATTTCACCTGTTCCCAGTTGATCTTCCTGAGTTGGCTCCCATTTTCATCCCCTTAAATATAAGTGGCACAGACTTAAATAATTTGATGCGTAACTGCTTTAGCCATTCATCATCAGACCTAGTTGGACTACATCAGACCTCAATTTCCTATGCTATACTCCAACATTTTCATGGAGAGCAAAGATTACCATAGTCTTCTTTTTCTACCACCAGCGAGCTTTTCAAACTTTCTCTCCATCCTTACCCCCAATAACTTGTGCAAATGGCTTTCTTGTCACAGATTCCATCCCCCTCCTCCCCAGCCATTTGGAATTTCAGCTTTCTATCCGGCGCTGGGGTTAGCTTCTGTCCCCACATCATCTCCATGCCTAATGCCTACGTATATAGCATCCCCATCTCCACCACTGTTGCAGACAGTTAGCTACTGAAACGCTTATCCATGCCTAAAACCTGACTGTTCTAATTCTTTCCTGATGCCCCCTCCCATCCCCTAAGCTCTGTAAATTTCAGCTCCACAAAAGCACCACAGATGCCTGTATCCTATCCCATACCAACAGGCTACTATCAACTATCCTTGCTAGCCTAATACCTCCAACTTGAAATCTTCACCCTTTAAATTACTTCATGGCTTTGCCCTTCCCTATTGCTGTAACCTCCACCAGCTCTACAACCTCCCAGACTCTGCACACTGGCCACTGGTGGATTACTCCACCAATGGAAGCCACACCTTCACCTATTTAGGGCTCATGCAGTAAAATACTACTGCTAAACACTTCCACCTTTCCGTTTCCCTCTCCTTTTTAAAGAACTTCTTGAAAACCTACCGTTTTGACCAGGCTTTTGGTTACCTTGTCTTTTAGTCACCTTTTTTGGCTCAGTGCCCATTTCTCGTCCGATTCTGGCCCTGTGAAAAACCTTGAGATGTTTATCTACAGTAAAGGTGCTATATAAATGCAACTTGTTGTTTTATTTCTCACCATTATGTTCAGCTTTGGTTAAAAGGCCATAAATGAAACAGTCAAGACTTGGAGACAGCACAAAGAAGATTCATAAGGCACTAGCATCTGAGTTATGAGGTAAGACTGGTGCTCTTTACCTTTGGAAGGAGAAAACTGAGAGGGAACCTTATAGAATTAGACAAAATATTAAAGCCAAAGACAAAGTAATCCTGGAGCATTACTTCAACAAATGCCAGGTTAATAGAATAAGGAAACAAATGCAGAAACTAATGAAATAAAAGTTTTGGAAGAAGCCAGGAAGTAATTTTATCGCATAGTGTAATTAAAACTCTGAATCATCTTCTCATTAGAGGATGCAAAAGCTTAACAGTCATTACAGAGTCAGATAATATAATGGGAAATCTAGCCTTTTATTTTGGAAATATGAGGTGGGACTGACAAAATAACCTTTCTTATTTCCATCTAATGTGCAATTCTGTGTAATTGTGGCACTTAAAAGTACAGGATAAGAAGTCAGGTACAGCCATGAGATATTTTGTGAGCTCCAGGGAGCCAATTCATACCTATCCAACCTAATGATGGTAACATTAGTCAATGTGATGGTCAATGATCTGTCACACTCCTGACCAAGGGACAAGAACAAGTTTATTGTCTGAACAGTCGTTTCTGTCATCCTTGCACCTTGACCTCTCCCTCCTGGACAATCTTTTGTCTCTCTATTTCACAGAATCTTTACAGTACAGAAGGAAGCCATTCAACCTATCGAGTCTGCACTGGGTCTCTGAAAGAGCGTTCTACCCAGTCCCACTCCCCTGCCTTATCCCTGCAACCTTGCACATTCTTTTCTTTTCAGATAGCAATCCAATTCCCTTTTGAATATTTGGATTGAATATGCCTCCACCACACTCTCAGGGAGTTCGTTTCTGACTCTGGGTGAAAAAAATTTTCATCACATCACTATTACCTCTTTTGCCAATTATTTCGAATCTGCACCCTCTAGTTCTTGATACTCCCTTGACGGGGAACAGTTTCTTACTATTTACCCTGTCCATATACCTCAGGATGTTGAATATCTCTAACAAGTCTCCTCTCAGCCTTCTTTCCTCCGAGGAAAAGAGTCCCAACCTCTCCAATCTATCCTCATAGCTACAGTTCTTCATCCCAGGAATCATTCTCGGGAACCTCCTTTGTACTCTCTCCAATGCCTTCACATCCTTCCTCAAGTATAGTGCCTCAGAACTGGATGCAGCCTGTGCGGTGGGTAGGCTACCTCAGGGAGATGAAGAGTTTTCAGAAAAATAAATAAAGGCTCATAAAATGTTATAAAACATGTCCCATCATGTGACAGAGTGACATGAGCAAGGACATGTTATAAATAAATTTTTAAATCTTTATTTTATTTTTAATTACTTTTGGAAACCTCATCCCGCCCGCGGATGAGGTTTCCTAAAAGGTGCAAAAGCCACTTGGTCTTTTCACCTGCCCACCAACTGTAAGGTTGGATGGGCAGTGAAAAATGTACGTTAATTAATACTTTAATGGCCTTAGCAGGCCTTTTAATTGTTAGCGGGTGCGCCGCCGATTCCCGCATATGCCCACCGACCGAAATATTGTGCAGCTGCGCGTCGACATCAGGACCCTCGCCCGATGTCAACGTGTGTCATCTTAGACTCGATCTGGCCGGGCGCGTGCCCACCTGCCGAGGTAAAAATTTTGCACCATGTGTATGTGCTTTTGAAATTCAAGACTATCCTCAACGCTGTCGCCTGGGGAACTCCACTACAAACCTTCCTCCAATCTGAAAAACAACCATTTATCACTACTCTCTGTTTCTTGTCATTCAGCCAATTTATTTTCCAATTATTTTTATTCCATCAGCTAGAGTTCTGCTCACAAGTCTTTTGTGTGGCACTGTATCAAATGCCTTTGGAAAATCCATGTAGACCACATCAACAGTGTTGCCCTTATCAACCTTCTCTCTTAACTCCTCAAAAAACTCCAACAAGTTAGTTAAACATGATTTTCCTTTAATGAATCCATGCTGGCTTTCCTTAATTACTCTGCACTTGCCTAAAGGTCTATTGATTTTGTCCTGAAGTATAATTTGAAGTTACTGTACCACTGAAGTCAAACTGACTGGTCTGTAGTTGCTGGCTTTATCCTTACACCCCTTTTTGAACAGGGATGTAACATTCACGATTCTCCAGTCCTCTGCAACCACCCCTATATTTAAGGAACACGGAAAGATTATCGCTGGTGCCTCTGCAATTTCCATTCTCACTTCCCTCAGTACCCTTGGAAGGCATTTCATCTGGTCCTGGTGCCTTATTTATTTTAAGTAAAGATAAGCTTTCCAACACCTCCTCCTTCTCAATTGTAAATTATTTTTGTGTACCAGTTACCTCTTCTCTCACTTTGGCCTGGGTAACATCTTCTTCCTTTGTAAAGATAGAAGCAAAATACTCATTTAATACCTCCACTATTTCTCTTGCCTCCATGTACCAGTCCTCTTTTTTATCCCTAATCAGCCCTACTCTTACTTTTATCATCCTTATATTACTTACATGCTTATAGAAGACCTTGGGATTCCCTTTTAAGTTTTCTGCCTGTCTCTTTTCGTGCTCTTGCCTTGCTTTTCTTATCAGATTTTTCACTTTCTCTCAGGTCCTTCTATATTCAGCCTGATTCTCCATTGTATTTTCTACCTGGCATCTATCATACGCACACTTCTTCCTTTTTATCTCCACCTCTATCTCTCTCATCATCCAGGGCACTCTCAATTTATTTGTCCTTTCTCTTTCAAAGGAATATTCCTGCAATAATTTTTCTTTGAAGATGGCCCATTGTTCAGCCACCATCTTTTCTGGCAACATTTGACTCCAACTCACTCGATTCAGATGCATTCTCACCCCATTGAGTTTGGCTTTCCCCAAATTAATTATCCCTGCTCTGGATTGTTCCTTGTCTTTTTCCATGGTCAACCTAAACCTTATGATACAATGGTCACTGTCCCCTAAATGGTCCCCCACTGATATTTGATCCACTTGGGCCAATCCCTTTCCCAAAATCAGGACCAAAAGTGCCTGACCTCATGTTGGACCAGAAATATACTGCTACAGAAAATTATCTTGAACACATTCCAGGAACTCTTGCTCCTCTTGTCCTTTTGCACTATTCCTATCCCTGTCTTTATTTGGATAATTGAAGTCCTCATGACAATTATTCTAGAATTCTTGTACCTTTCCGGTTTTGTGAAAGGGAAATCATGTTTAACCAATTTACTGGAATTCTTTGAAGGAGTCACATGTGCTGTAGATAAAGGGGAACCAGTAGATGTACTGTACTTTGATTTCCAGAAGGCATTTGATAATGTGCCACATCAAAGGTTATTGCAGAAAATAAAAAAACTAATGGTGTAGGGAGTAACATGTTGGCGTGGAAAGAAGATTGGCTAGCTAACTGGAAACAGAGGGTGGCCATAAAAGAGTTTTTTTCTGGTTGGCAGGATGTAATGAGTGGTGTACCAGAGGGATCAGTGCTGGGGCCTCAACTTTTTGCCGTTTATATAAATAACTTTGATGAAGAGACAGATGGCATGGTTGCTAAATTTGCTGATGACACAAAGTTAGGTAGGAAAGTAAATTGTGAGGAGGATGTAAAGAGGCTACAAAGTGACAGAGGTAGGTTAAGTGAATGGGCAAACACTTGGCAAATGGAGTATAATGTGGGTAAATGTGAAATTGTCCATTTTGGCATGAAGGATACCACCAACTCACCCCACCCCCACCAACCCACCCACCACCACCTGCACAATTTCATGCTGGTTTATTGTGAGGGGAATTGATTACAAAAGTAGGGAGGTTATCCTTCAGTTGTACAGGTGACAGGTGAGACCACATCTGGAGTATTGTGTACAGTACTGTGTGAAGAAGTCAGAAAAGTTTACTAGGCTAATACCAGGAGTAGGTGGGTTGTCTTATGAGGAAAGGTTGGACAGGTTAGGCTTGTATCCACTGGAATTTAGAAGAGTAAGAGGCATCTTGATCAAAGCCTTTAAGATCCTGAGGGGTCTTGACAGAACGGATGTGGAAAGGATGTTTCCTCCTGTGGGAGAATCTAAATCTAGGCGTCGTGGTTTAAAGATAAGGGGTTGCTCATTTAAGGCAGAGATGAAGAGAATTTTTTTTCTCTCAAAGGGTCGTGAGTGTTTGGTACTCTCTTCCTCAAAAGGCAGTGGAAGCACAACCTTTGAATATTTTTAAGGCACAGCTAGATAGATTCTTGATTAATAAGGAGGCGAAAGGTTATTGGGGGTAGGCGGGAGGTTACATTCAGATTAGCCATGATCTCATTGAATGGCAGACCAAGCTTGAAGGGCTGAGTGGCTTACTCCTGCTCCTACTTTTTATGTTGCTTTGTATATTCTTTGCAAATTTGTTTCTCTACATCAGTTCTGGTTGTTGGTGGTCCATATACTATACCAATCAAAGTTATTGCACCTTTTTCATTCCTTACCTCTTGGCAGCGAGATTCCATCCTTGGCCCTCTGGGACATCCTCTCTCTCTAGTACTGTATTACTACTCAATGCTGCCATTCCCCACACCTCCTGCCTTTTCTTCCTTCCCTGTTGCTCCTAAACACCTTGTACACAGGGATATTTAATGCCCAGCCCTGTCATCCTCTGATCCAGGTTTCTGTTATAGCAATAATATCATAATTACATTTGTCAAACTGTGCCTGTAGTTCACCAATCTTATTAAACACACTCTGTGCATTCAAATACATGTACATTAGCCCAGATTTAGGCTTTTTTACTTTCCCCCTTATTCTCATCCCATCTAATGACTTACTGTTGTCTACTTTAACTCTATCAAACTCTCTATGTATTCTATTTACCTTGATACTACTCTCTGATATATCCTCCTTATCAGTTAATACTTCACTATCTCCCTCACCTGTTTTTCTCCTCACCTCTCTGAATTTCCCCTCAGGTTCCCATCCCCCAACCAATCTAGTGTAAATCCTCCCCAACAGCACTAGCAAATTTCCCTGTGAGGACATTAGTACTGCTAAGGTGTAACCTGTCGTTCTTGTCCCAGAACCAGTCCTAATGCTTCAAAAATCAACCCTCTTACTCCATTTTTCCAGCCATGTGTTGAACTGCTCAATCTTCCTATTCTTATGATCATCAGCATGTGGCACTGGGAGTAATCCTGAGATTACTACTCTTGAGGTCCTGCTTTTTAATTCTCTTCCTAACTCCCTGAAAACTGCTTTCGGACCTCATCCCTTTTCCTGCCTACGTCAATGGTCCAAATGCGGACCACAAACTCTGCTTGTGACCCTCCCCCAAGAATGCTCTGCAGCCGCTCTTTGTCATCCTTGACCCTGGCACCAGAGAGGCAGCATAGCATCCTGCAGTCATGTCTACAGCTGCAGAAACCATGATTTATTCGTGGTTAGGTTGTATTTAGGATCCCAATTTTTGGTCTCCCTCACAAGTGGAAACCACACCACCCAACCACCACTGGAGGGTGTCATGGCGGACGGGGGCAAACAATCCCATGGGAACTGTAGAATTGTCATTCTAGCAGCAGGAATAGGCAGCGGGAACTTGCCCGACCACCGCTATTCATGCCAGAGGCTGGCGGGTAAAAATTTGCATCCCATTGTAGGGAGGCAAATGAACGCCTGACGGGAATTTTCCCTCTCTACAGGCGCAATTACACTCTGGTCTGGAACACGGGCTTGTCGGGATAAAGGCCTGAGCCAGCTTGCAGAGACTGGAAGAGGTGGAGGCCTCCAGCCCCTGTGGACCCTGGAAGATCACGAGCAGCAGTGGGTGGGTGGAACATCTATCACATGGATATTCTGCTGCAGGTAGTTCCTGGAAGTGGATCCTCGAGCTGCAGGTAGTTCCTGGAAGTGGATCCTCGAGCTACAGGTAGTTCCGGGACGTGGATCCTCGAGCTGCAGGTAGTTCCTGGACGTGGTTACTCGAGCTATAGGTAGTTCCTGGAAGTGGATCCTTGAGCTGCAGGTAGTTGCTGGACGTGGATCCATGAGCTGCAGGTAGTTCCTCGACATGGATCCTCAAGCTGCAGGTAGTTCCTGGACGAGGATCCTTGAGGTGCAGGTAGTTCCAGGACGAGGATCCTCGAGCTGCAGGTAGTTCCTGGACGTGGAACCTCGAGCTGCAGGTAGTTCCTGGACGAGGATCCTCGAGCTGCAGGTAATTCCTGGACGAGGATCCTCGAGCTGCAGGTTGTTCCTGGATGAGGATCCTCGAGCTGCAGGTGGTTCCTGAATGAGGATCCTCGAGCTGCAGGTAGTTCCTGGATGCGGATCCTCGAGCTGCAGGTAGTTCCTGGAGGTGTATCCTCGAACTGCAGGTAGTTCCTGGATGAGGATCCTCGAGCTGCAGGTAATTCCTGGACGAGGATCCTCGAGCTGCAGGTAGTTCCTGGACGTGGATCCTCGAGCTGCAGGTAATTCCTGGACGTCGATCATCGAGATGCAGGTAGTTCCTGGACTTGGATCCTCGAACTGCAGTTAATTCCTGGACGTGGATCCTAGAGCTGCAGGTAGTTCCTGGATGAGGATCCTCGAGCAGCAGGTAGTTTCTGGACGTGGATCCTCGAGCTGCAGGTAGTTCCTGGATGAGGATCCTCGAACTGCAGGTAGTTCCTGGACTAGTCCTCGAGCTGCAGGTAGTTCCTGGACGTGGATACTCGAGCTGCAGGTAGTTCCTGGAGATGGATCCTCGAGCTGGAGGTAGTTCCTGGACGTGGATCCTCGAGATGCAGGTAATTCCTGGACGTGGATCCTCGAGCTGCAGGTGGTTCCTGCACGTGGATCCTCGAGCTGTAGGTTGTTCCTGGACGTGGATCCTAGAGCTGCCGGTGCTTCCTGGACGTGGATCCTCGAGCTGCAGGTAGTTCCTCGAAATGGATCCTCGAGCTGCAGGTAGTTGCTGGACTTGGATCCTCGAGCTGCAGTTAATTGCTGGACGAGGATCCTCGAGCTGCAGGTAGTTCCTGGACGTGGAACCTCGAGATGCAGGAAATTCCTGGACGTGGATCCTCGAGCTGCAGGTGGTTCCTGGACGTGGATCCTCGAGCTGCAGGTAGTTCCTTGAAATGGATCCTCGAGCTGCAGGTAGTTCCTGGACGTGGATCCTCGAGCTGCAGGTAGTTCCTTGAAATGGATCCTCGAGCTGCAGGTAGTTCGTGGACGTGGATCCTCGAGCTGCAGGTAATTGGTGGAAGTGGATCCTCGAGCTGCAGCTAGTTGCTGGATGAGGATCCTCGAACTGCAGGTAGTTCCTGGACAGGTCCTCGAGCTGCAGGTAGTTCCTGGAGATGGATCCTCGAGCTGTAGGTAGTTCCTGGACGTGGATCCTCGAGCTGCAGGTAGTTCCTGGACGTGGATCCTCGAGCTGCAGGTAATTCCTGGACGTCGATCATCGAGATGCAGGTAGTTCCTGGACTTGGATCCTCGAACTGCAGTTAATTCCTGGACGTGGATCCTAGAGCTGCAGGTAGTTCCTGGATGAGGATCCTCGAGCTGCAGGTAGTTTCTGGACGTGGATCCTCGAGCTGCAGGTAGTTCCTGGATGAGGATCCTCGAACTGCAGGTAGTTCCTGGACTAGTCCTCGAGCTGCAGGTAGTTCCTGGACGTGGATACTCGAGCTGCAGGTAGTTCCTGGAGATGGATCCTCGAGCAGTAGGTAGTTCCTGGACGTGGATCCTCGAGATGCAGGTAATTCCTGGACGTGGATCCTCGAGCTGCAGGTGGTTCCTGCACGTGGATCCTCGAGCTGTAGGTTGTTCCTGGACGTGGATCCTAGAGCTGCCGGTGCTTCCTGGACGTGGATCCTCGAGCTGCAGGTAGTTCCTCGAAATGGATCCTCGAGCTGCAGGTAGTTGCTGGACTTGGATCCTCGAGCTGCAGTTAATTGCTGGACGAGGATCCTCGAGCTGCAGGTAGTTCCTGGACGTGGAACCTCGAGATGCAGGTAATTCCTGGACGTGGATCCTCGAGCTGCAGGTGGTTCCTGGACGTGGATCCTCGAGCTGCAGGTAGTTCCTTGAAATGGATCCTCGAGCTGCAGGTAGTTCCTGGACGTGGATCCTCGAGCTGCAGGTAGTTCCTTGAAATGGATCCTCGAGCTGCAGGTAGTTCGTGGACGTGGATCCTCGAGCTGCAGGTAATTGGTGGAAGTGGATCCTCGAGCTGCAGCTAGTTGCTGGATGAGGATCCTCGAACTGCAGGTAGTTCCTGGACAGGTCCTCGAGCTGCAGGTAGTTCCTGGAGATGGATCCTCGAGCTGTAGGTAGTTCCTGGACGTGGATCCTCGAGCTGCAGGTAAGTCCTGGACGTGGATCCTCGAGCTGCAGGTGTTTCCTGGACGTGGATCCTCGAGCTGCAGGTAGTTCCTTGAAATGGATCCTCGAGCTGCAGGTAGTTCCTGGACGTGGATCCTCGAGCTGCAGGTAGTTCCTTGAAATGGATCCTCGAGCTGCAGGTAGTTCGTGGACGTGGATCCTCGAGCTCCAGGTAATTGGTGGAAGTGGATCCTCGAGCTGCAGCTAGTTGCTGGATGAGGATCCTCGAACTGCAGGTAGTTCCTGGACAGGTCCTCGAGCTGCAGGTAGTTCCTGGAGATGGATCCTCGAGCTGTAGGTAGTTCCTGGACGTGGATCCTCGAGCTGCAGGTAATTCCTGGACGTGGATCCTCGAGCTGCAGGTTGTTCCTGGACGTGGATCCTCGAGCTGCAGGTGGTTCCTGGACGTGGATCCTTGAGCTGCAGGTGGTTCCTGGACGTGGATCCTCGAGCTGCAGGTGGTTCCTTGAAATGGATCCTCGAGCTGCAGGTAGTTCCTGGATGTGGATCCTCGAGCAGCAGGTAATTGCTGGACGAGGATCCTCGAGCTGCAGGTAATTCCTGGACATGGATCCACGAGCTGAAGGTAGTTCCTGGACGTGGATCCTCGAGCTGCAGGTAATTCCTGGACGTGGATCCTCGAGCTGCAGGTAATTCCTGGACGTGGATCCTTGAGCTGCAGGTGGTTCCTGGACGTGGATCCTCGAGCTGCAGGTAGTTCCTCGACGTGGATCCTCAAGCTGCAGGTAGTTCATGGACGAGGATCCTCGAGCTGCAGGTAGTTCCTGGAGGTGTATCCTCGAACTGCAGGTAGTTCCTGGATGAGGATCATCGAGCTGCAGGTAGTTCCTGGATGAGGATCATCGAGCTGCAGGTAGTTTCTGCACGTGGATCCTCGAGCTGCAGGTAGTACCTGGATGAGGATCCTCGAACTGCAGGTAGTTCCTGGACTGGTCCTCGAGCTGCAGGTAGATCCTGGACGTGGATACTCGAGCTGCAGATAGTTCCTGGAGATGGATCCTCGAGCTGTAGGTAGTTCCTGGACGTGGATCCTCGAGCTGCAGGTAATTCCTGGACGTAGATCCTCGAGCTGCAGGTGGTTCCTGGACGTGGATCCTAGAGCTGCAGGTAGTTCCTGGACGTGGATCATTGAGCTGCAGGTGGTTCCTGGACCTGGATCCTCGAGCTGCAGGTATTTCCTCGAAATGGATCCTCGAGCTGCAGGTAATTCTTGGACGAGGATCCTTGAACTGCAGGTAGTTCCTGGACACGGATCCTCGAGCTGTAGGTAGTTCCTGGACGTGGATCCTCGAGCTGCAGGTGGTTCCTGGACGTGGATCCTTGAGCTGCAGGTAATTCCTGGACGTGGATACTGGAGCTGCAGGTGGTTCCTGGACGTGGATCCTCGAGCTGCAGGTAGTTCCTGGACATTGATCCTCGAGCTGCAGGTAGTTCCTCGAAATGGATCCGGGAGCTGAAGGTAGTTCCTGGACGTGGATCCGCCAGCTGCAGGTAATTCCTGGACGAGGATCCTCGAACTGCAGGTAGTTCCAGGACTTGGATCCTCGAGCTGCAGGTAGTTCCTGGATGAGGATCCTCGAGCTGCAGGTGGTTCCTGAATGAGGATCCTCGAGCTGCAGGTAGTTCCTGGATGAGGATCCTCGAGCTGCAGGTAGTTCCTGAATGCGGATCCTCGAGCTGCAGGTAGTTCCTGGAGGTGTATCCTCGAACTGCAGGTAGTTCCTGGATGAGGATCCTTGAGCTGCAGGTAGTTCCTGCAGATGGATCCTCGAGCTGCAGGTAGTTCCTGGATGAGGATCCTCGAGCTGCAGGAACTTCCTAGACGTGGATCCTTGAGCTGCAGGTAGTTCCTCGACGTGGATCCTCAAGCTGCAGGTAGTTCTTGGACGAGGATCTTTGAGCTGCAGGTAGTTCCTGGACGAGGATCCTTGAGCTGCAGATAGCTCCTGGACAAGGATCCTCGAGCTGCAGGTAGTTCCTGGATGTGGATCCTCGAGCTGCAGGTAGTTCCTGGATGAGGATCCTCAAGCTGCAGGTAATTCATGGACGAGGATCCTCGAGCTGAAGGTAGTTCCTGGATGAGGATCATCGAGCTGCAGGTGGTTCCTGAATGAGGATCATCGATCTGCAGGTAGTTCCTGGATGAGGATCCTCGAGCTGCAGGTAGTTCCAGGATGCGGATCCTCGAGCTGCAGGTAGTTCCTGGAGGTTATTCCTCGAACTGCAGGTAGTTCTGGATGAGGATCCTCGAGCTGCAGGCAATTCCTGGACTTGGATCCTCGAACTGTAGCTAGTTCTGGACTTGGATCCTCGAGCTGCAGGAACTTCCTAGACGTGGATCCTTGAGCTGCAGGTAGTTCTGCGATGAGGATCCTCGAGCTGCAGGTAGTTTTTGGATGAGGATCCTCGAGCTGCAGGTAGTTCCTGGACGAGGATCCTTGAGCTGCAGATAGTTCCTGGACGAGGATCCTCGAGCTGCAGGTAGTTACTGGATGAGGATTGTCGAACTGCAGGTAGTTCCTGGACTGGTCCTTGAGCTGCAGGTAGTTCCTGGATGTGGATACTCGAGCTGCATTTAGTTCCTGGAGATGGATCCTCGAGCTGTAGGTAGTTCCTGGACGTGGATCCTCGAGCTGCAGGTAATTCCTGGACATGGATCCTCGAGCTGCAGGTGTTTCCTGGATGAGGATCCTCGAGCTGCAGTTGGTTCCAGAATGAGAATCCTCAAGCTGCAGGTAGTTCCTCGAAATGGATCCTCGAGCTGCAGGTAATTCCTGGACGAGGATCCTCGAGCTGCAGGTAGTTCCTGGACGTGGATCCTCGAGCTGCAGGTAATTCCTGGACGTGGATCCTCGAGCTGCAGGTAGTTCCTCGAAATGGATCCGGGAGCTGAAGGTAGCTCCTCGACGTGGATCCGCCAGCTGCAGGTAATTCCTGGACGAGGATCCTCGAACTGCAGGTAGTTCCAGGACTTGGATCCTCGAGCTGCAGGTAGTTTCTGGACGTGGATCCTCGATCTGCAGGTGGTTCCTGAATGAGGATCCTCGAGCTGCAGGTAGTTACTGGTTGAGGATCCTCGAGCTGCAGGTAGTTCCTGAATGCGGATCCTCGAGCTGCAGGTAGTTCCTGGAGGTGTATCCTCGAACTGCAGGTAGTTCCTGGATGAGGATCCTTGAGCTGCAGGCAGTTCCCTGAGATGGATGCTCGAGCTGCAGGTAGTTCCTGGATGAGGATCCTCGAGCTGCAGGAACTTCCTAGACGTGGATCCTTGAGCTGCAGGTAGTTCCTCGACGTGGATCCTCAAGCTGCAGGTAGTTCTTGGACGAGGATCCTTGAGCTGCAGGTAGTTCCTGGACGAGGATCCTTGAGCTGCAGATAGTTCCTGGACGAGGATCCTTGAGCTGCAGGTAGTTCCTGGACGTGGATCCTCGAGCTGCAGGTAGTCCCTGGATGAGGATCCTCAAGCTGCAGGTAATTCATGGACGAGGATCCTCGAGCTGCAGGTAGTTCCTGGATGAGGATCCTCGAGCTGCAGGTGGTTCCTGAATGAGGATCCTCGAGCTGCAGGTAGTTCCTGGATGAGGATCCTCGAGCTGCAGGTAGTTCCTGGATGAGGATCCTCGAGCTGCAGGTAGTTCCTGGAGGTGTATCCTCGAACTGCAGGTAGTTCCTGGATGAGGATCCTCGAGCTGCAGGTAGTTCCTGGACGTGGATCCTCGAGCTGCAGGTAGTTCCTGGACTTGGATCCTCGAGCTGCAGTTAATTCCTGGACTTGGATCCTCGAGCTGCATTTAGTTCCTGGACGTGATCCTCGAACTGCAGGTAATTCCTGAGGAGGATCCTCGAGCTGCAGGTAGTTCCTGGATGAGGGATCCTCGAGCTGCAGGTAGTTCCTGGACGTGGATCCTGAGCTGCAGGTAGTTCCTGAGATGGATCCTCGAGCTGCAGGTAGTTCCTGGCGATGGATCCTCGAGCTGCAGGTAGTTCCTGGACGTGGATCCTCGAGCTGCAGGTAATTACTGGACGTGGATCTTCGAGCTGCAGGTGGTTCCTGGATGTGGATCCTCGAGCTGCAGGTAGTTCCTGGACGTGGATCCTTGAGCTGCAGGTGGTTCCTGGACGTGGATCCTCGAGCTGCAGGTAGTTCCTCGAAATGGATCCTCGAGCTGCAGGTAGTTGCTGGACTTGGATCCTCGAGCTGCAGTTAATTGCTGGACGAAGGATCCTCGAGCTGCAGGTAGTTCCTGGACGTGGAACCTCGAGATGCAGGAAATTCCTGGACGTGGATCCTCGAGCTGCAGGTGGTTCCTGGACGTGGATCCTCGAGCTGCAGGTAGTTCCTTGAAATGGATCCTCGAGCTGCAGGTAGTTCCTGGACGTGGATCCTCGAGCTGCAGGTAGTTCCTTGAAAAGGATCCTCGAGCTGCAGGTAGTTCCTGGACGTGGATCCTCGAGCTGCAGGTAATTGGTGGAAGTGGATCCTCGAGCTGCAGCTAGTTGCTGGATGAGGATCCTCGAACTGCAGGTAGTTCCTGGACAGGTCCTCGAGCTGCAGGTAGTTCCTGGAGATGGATCCTCGAGCTTCAGTTGGTTCCTGGACGTGGATCCTCGAGCAGCAGGTAATTCCGGGACGAGGATCCTCGAGCTGCAGGTAATTCCTGGACGTGGATCGTCGAGCTGCAGGTAGTTCCTGGACGTGAATCCTCGAACTGCAGTTATTCCTGGACGTGGATCCACGAGCTGCAGGTAGTTCCTGGATGAGGATCCTCGAGCTGCAGGTAGTTTCTGGACGTGGATCCTCGAGCTGCAGGTAGTTCCTGGATGAGGATCCTCGAACTGCAGGTAGTTCCTGGACTGGTCCTCGAGCTGCAGGTAGTTCCTGGACGTGGATACTCGAGCTGCAGGTAGTTCCTGGAGATGGATCCTCGAGCTGTAGGTAGTTCCTGGACGTGGATCCTCGAGCTACAGATAATTCCTGGACGTGGATCCTCGAGCTGCAGGTGGTTCCTGCACGTGGATCCTCGAGCTGCAGGTTGTTCCTGGACGTGGATCCTAGAGCTGCCGGTGCTTCCTGGACGTGGATCCTCGAGCTGCAGGTAGTTCCTCGAAATGGATCCTCGAGCTGCAGGTAGTTGCTGGACGTGGATCCTCGAGCTGCAGGTATTTCCTGGACGAGGATCCTCGAGCTGCAGGTAGTTCCTGGACGTGGATCCTCGAGCTGCAGGTAGTTCCTGGACGTGGATCCTCGAGCTGCAGGTGGTTCCTGGACGTGGATCCTCGAGCTGCAGGTAGTTCCTGGACATGGATCCTCGAGCTGCAGGTAGTTCCTGGACGTGGATCCTCGAGCTGCAGGTAGTTCCTCGAAATGGATCCTCGAGCTGCAGGTAGTTCCTGGACGTGGATCCTCGAGCTGCAGGTAGTTCTGGTGAGTGATCCTTGAGCTGCAGGTAGTTCCTGGATGAGGATCCTCGAACTGCAGGTTGTTCCTGAATGATGATACTCGAGCAGCAGGTAGTTCCTGGAGATGGATCCTCGAGCTTCTGGTGGTTCCTGGACGTGGATCCTCGAGCAGCAGGTAGTTCCTGGACAAGGATCCTCGAGCTGCAGGTAATTCCTGGACGATGATCCTCGAGCTGCAGGTAGTTCCTGAAATGGATCCTCGAGCTGCAGGTAGTTCCTGGACGTGGATCCTCGAGCTGCAGGTAGTTCCTTGAAATGGATCCTCGAGCTGCAGGTAGTTCGTGGACGTGGATCCTCGAGCTCCAGGTAATTGGTGGAAGTGGATCCTCGAGCTGCAGCTAGTTGCTGGATGAGGATCCTCGAACTGCAGGTAGTTCCTGGACAGGTCCTCGAGCTGCAGGTAGTTCCTGGAGATGGATCCTCGAGCTGTAGGTAGTTCCTGGACGTGGATCCTCGAGCTGCAGGTAATTCCTGGACGTGGATCCTCGAGCTGCAGGTTGTTCCTGGACGTGGATCCTCGAGCTGCAGGTGGTTCCTGGACGTGGATCCTTGAGCTGCAGGTGGTTCCTGGACGTGGATCCTCGAGCTGCAGGTGGTTCCTTGAAATGGATCCTCGAGCTGCAGGTAGTTCCTGGATGTGGATCCTCGAGCAGCAGGTAATTGCTGGACGAGGATCCTCGAGCTGCAGGTAATTCCTGGACATGGATCCACGAGCTGAAGGTAGTTCCTGGACGTGGATCCTCGAGCTGCAGGTAATTCCTGGACGTGGATCCTCGAGCTGCAGGTAATTCCTGGACGTGGATCCTTGAGCTGCAGGTGGTTCCTGGACGTGGATCCTCGAGCTGCAGGTAGTTCCTCGACGTGGATCCTCAAGCTGCAGGTAGTTCATGGACGAGGATCCTCGAGCTGCAGGTAGTTCCTGGAGGTGTATCCTCGAACTGCAGGTAGTTCCTGGATGAGGATCATCGAGCTGCAGGTAGTTCCTGGATGCGGATCAGCGAGCTGCATGTAGTTCTGCACGTGGATC
Source organism: Carcharodon carcharias (assembly GCF_017639515.1). Classification (NCBI taxonomy): domain Eukaryota; kingdom Metazoa; phylum Chordata; class Chondrichthyes; order Lamniformes; family Lamnidae; genus Carcharodon; species Carcharodon carcharias. The sequence goes on from NC_054479.1 coordinate 25,334,859, forward strand.
CTCGAGCTGCAGGTAGTTCCTGGATGAGGATCCTCGAACTGCAGGTAGTTCTTGGACTGGTCCTCGAGCTGCAGGTAGTTCCTGGACGTGGATACTCGAGCTGCAGGTAGTTCCTGGAGATGGATCCTCGAGCTGTAGGTAGTTCCTGGACGTGGATCCTCGAGCTGCAGGTAGTTCCTGGACGTGGATCCTCGAGCTGCAGGTAGTTCCTGGACTAGGATCCTCGAACTGCAGTTAATTCCTGGACGTGGATCCTTGAGCTGCAGGTAGTTCCTGGACTGGATCCTCGAGCTGCAGGTAGTTCCTGGACGTGGATCCTCGAGCTGCAGGTAGTTCCTGGACGAGGATCCTCGAGCTGCAGGTAGTTCCTGGACGTGGATCCTCGAGCTGCAGGTAGTTCCTGGACGTGGATCCACGAGCTGCTGGTAGTTCCTCGAATTGGATCCTCGAGCTGCAGGTAGTTCCTGGACGTGGATCCTCGAGCTGCAGGTAGTTCCTGGATGTGGATCCTCGAGCTGCAGGTAGTTCCTGGACTGGATCCTCGAGCTGCAGGTAGTTCCTGGATGAGGATCCTCGAGCTGCAGGTAGTTCCTGGACGAGGATCCTCGAGCTGCAGGTAGTTCCTGGACGTGGATCCTCGAGCTGCAGGTAATTCCTGGACTTGGATCCTCGAGCTGCAGGTAGTTCCTGGATGAGGATCCTCGAGCTGCAGGTGGTTCCTGAATGAGGATCCTCGAGCTGCAGGTAGTTCCTGGATGAGGATCCTCGAGCTGCAGGTAGTTCCTGAATGCGGATCCTCGAGCTGCAGGTAGTTCCTGGAGGTGTATCCTCGAACTGCAGGTAGTTCCTGGATGAGGATCCTTGAGCTGCAGGCAGTTCCCTGAGATGGATGCTCGAGCTGCAGGTAGTTCCTGGATGAGGATCCTCGAGCTGCAGGAACTTCCTAGACGTGGATCCTTGAGCTGCAGGTAGTTCCTCGACGTGGATCCTCAAGCTGCAGGTAGTTCTTGGACGAGGATCTTTGAGCTGCAGGTAGTTCCTGGACGAGGATCCTTGAGCTGCAGATAGCTCCTGGACAAGGATCCTCGAGCTGCAGGTAGTTCCTGGATGTGGATCCTCGAGCTGCAGGTAGTTCCTGGATGAGGATCCTCAAGCTGCAGGTAATTCATGGACGAGGATCCTCGAGCTGAAGGTAGTTCCTGGATGAGGATCCTCGAGCTGCAGGTGGTTCCTGAATGAGGATCCTCGAGCTGCAAGTAGTTCCTGGATGAGGATCCTCGAGCTGCAGGTAGTTCCTGAATGCGGATCCTCGAGCTGCAGGTAGTTCCTGGAGGTTTATCCTCGAACTGCAGGTAGTTCCTCGATGAGGATCCTTGAGCTGCAGGCAGTTCCCTGAGATGGATGCTCGAGCTGCAGGTAGTTCTTGGATGAGGATCCTCGAGCTGCAGGAACTTCCTAGACGTGGATCCTTGAGCTGCAGGTAGTTCCTCGACGTGGATCCTCAAGCTGCAGGTAGTTCTTGGACGAGGATCCTCGAGCTGCAGGTAGTTCCTGGACGAGGATCCTTGAGCTGCAGATAGTTCCTGGACGAGGATCCTCGAGCTGCAGGTAGTTACTGGATGAGGATTGTCGAACTGCAGGTAGTTCCTGGACTGGTCCTTGAGCTGCAGGTAGTTCCTGGATGTGGATACTCGAGCTGCAGGTAGTTCCTGGAGATGGATCCTCGAGCTGTAGGTAGTTCCTGGACGTGGATCCTCGAGCTGCAGGTAATTCCTGGACGTGGATCCTCGAGCTGCAGGTAGTTCCTGGACGTGGATCCTCGAGCTGCAGGTAGTTCCTGGACGTGGATCCTCGAGCTGCAGGTAGTTCCTCGAAATGGATCCTCGAGCTGCAGGTAGTTCCTGGACGAGGATCCTCGAGCTGCAGGTAGTTCCTGGACGTGGATCCTCGAGCTGAATGTAATTCCTGGACGTGGATCCTCGAGCTGCAGGTAGTTCCTCGAAATGGATCCTCGAGCTGCAGGTAGTTCCTGGACGTGGATCCTCGAGCTGCAGGTAGTTCCTGGACGAGGATCCTCGAACTGCAGGTAGTTCCTGGACGTGGATCCTCGAGCTGCAGGTAGTTCCTGGACGTGGATCCTCGAGCTGCAGGTGGTTCCTGGATGAGGATCCTCGAGCTGCAGGTAGTTCCTTGATGATGATTCTCGAGCTGCAGGTTGTTCCTGAATGCGGATCCTCGAGCTGCAGGTAGTTCCTGGAGGTGTATCCTCGAACTGCAGGTAGTTCCTGGATGAGGATCCTTGAGCTGCAGGCAGTTCCCTGAGATGGATGCTCGAGCTGCAGGTAGTTCCTGGATGAGGATCCTCGAGCTGCAGGAACTTCCTAGACGTGGATCCTTGAGCTGCAGGTAGTTCCTCGACGTGGATCCTCAAGCTGCAGGTAGTTCTTGGACGAGGATCCTTGAGCTGCAGGTAGTTCCTGGACGAGGATCCTTGAGCTGCAGATAGTTCCTGGACGAGGATCCTCGAGCTGCAGGTAGTTCCTGGACGTGGATCCTCGAGCTGCAGGTAGTTCCTGGATGAGAATCATCTAGCTGCAGGTAATTCATGGACGAGGATCCTCGAGCTGCAGGTAGTTCCTGGATGAGGATCCTCGAGCTGCAGGTGGTTCCTGAATGAGGATCCTCGAGCTGCAGGTAGTTCCTGGATGAGGATCCTCGAGCTGCAGGTAGTTCCTGGATGAGGATCCTCGAGCTGCAGGTAGTTCCTGGAGGTGTATCCTCGAACTGCAGGTAGTTCCTGGATGAGGATCCTCGAGCTGCAGATAGTTCCTGGACGAGGATCCTCGAGCTGCAGGTAGTTCCTGGACGTGGATCCTCGAGCTGCAGTTAATTCCTGGACTTGGATGATCGAGCAGCAGATAGTTCCTGGACTTGGATCCTCGAACTGCAGTTAATTCCTGGACGTGGATCCTCGAGCTGCAGGTAGTTCCTGGATGAGGATCCTCGAGCTGCAGGTAGTTTCTGGACGTGGATCCTCGAGCTGCAGGTAGTTCCTGGATGAGGATTGTCGAACTGCAGGTAGTTCCTGGACTGGTCCTTGAGCTGCAGGTAGTTCCTGGATGTGGATACTCGAGCTGCATTTAGTTCCTGGAGATGGATCTTCGAGCTGTAGGTAGTTCCTGGACGTGGATCCTCGAGCTGCAGGTAATTCCTGGACGTGGATCCTCGAGCTGCATGTGTTTCCTGGACGAGGATTCTCGAGCTGCAGGTAGTTCCTGGAAGTGGATCCTTGAGCTGCACGTAATTCCTGGACGAGGATCCTCGAGCTGCAGGTTGTTCCTGGATGAGGATCCTCGAGCTGCAGTTGGTTCCAGAATGAGAATCCTCAAGCTGCAGGTAGTTCCTCGAAATGGATCCTCGAGCTGCAGGTAATTCCTGGACGATGATCCTCGAGCTGCAGGTAGTTCCTGGACGTGGATTCTCGAGCTGCAGGTAATTCCTGGACGTGGATCCTCGAGCTGCAGGTAGTTCCTCGAAATGGATCCGGGAGCTGAAGGTAGTTCCTCGACGTGGATCCGCCAGCTGCAGATAATTCCTGGACGAGGATCCTCGAACTGCAGGTAGTTCCAGGACTTGGATCCTCGAGCTGCAGGTAGTTTTTGGATCAGGATCCTCGAGCTGTAGGTAGTTCCTGAATGCGGATCCTCGAGCTGCAGGTAGTTCCTGCAGATGGTTCCTCGAGCTGCAGGTAGTTCCTTAACGAGGATCCTCGAGCTGCAGGCAGTTCCTAGACTTGGATCCTCGAGCTGCAGGTAGTTCCTCGACGTGGATCCTCAAGCCGCAGGTAGTTCTTGGACGAGGATCCTTGAGCTGCAGGTAGTTCCTGGACGAGGATCCTCGAGCTGCAGGTAGATCCTGGACGAGGATCCTCGAGCTGCAGGTAGTTCCTGGACGTGGATCCTCGAGCTGCATGTAGTTCCTGGATGAGGATCCTCAAGCTGCAGGTAATTCATGGACGAGGATCCTCGAGCTGCAGGTAGTTCCTGGATGAGGATCCTCGAGCTGCAGGTGGTTCCTGGACTGGATCCTCGAGCTGCAGGTTGTTCCTGGATGAGGATCCTCGAGCTGCAGGTGGTTCCTAAATGCGGATCCTCGAGCTGTAGGTAGTTCCTGGAGGTGTATCCTCGAGCTGCAGGTAGTTCCTGGAAAAGTATCCTCGAGCTGCAGTTAGTTCCTGGACGAGGATCCTCGAGCTGCAGGTAGTTCCTGGACGTGGATCCTCGAGCTGCAGTTAATTCCTGGACTTGGATGATCGAGCAGCAGATAGTTCCTGGACTTGGATCCTCGAACTGCAGTTAATTTCTGGACGTGGATCCTCGAGCTGCAGGTAGTTACTGGATGAGGATCCTCGAGCTGCAGGTAGTTTCTGGACGTGGATCCTGGAGCTGCAGGTAGTTCCTGGATGAGGATTGTCGAACTGCAGGTAGTTCCTGGACTGGTCCTTGAGCTGCAGGTAGTTCCTGGGTGTGGATACTCGAGCCGCAGGTAGTTCCTGGACATGGATCCTCGAGCTGCAAGTAGTTCCTCGAAATGGATCCGGAGCTGAAGGTAGTTCCTGGACGTGGATCCGCCAGCTGCAGGTAGTTCCTGATGAGGATCCTCGAGCTGCAGGTAGTTCCTGAATGCGGATCCTCGAGCTGCAGGTAGTTCCTGGAGGTGTATCCTCGAACTGCAGGTAGTTCCTGGATGAGGATCCTTGAGCTGCAGGCAGTTCCCTGAGATGGATGCTCGAGCTGCAGGTAGTTCCTGGATGAGGATCCTCGAGCTGCAGGAACTTCCTAGACGTGGATCCTTGAGCTGCAGGTAGTTCCTCGACGTGGATCATCAAGCTGCAGGTAGTTCTTGGACGTGGATCCTCGAGCTGCAGGTGGTTCCTGGACGAGGATCCTTGAGCTGCAGATAGTTCCTGGACGAGGATCCTCGAGCTGCAGGTAGTTCCTGGACGTGGATCCTCGAGCTGCAGGTAGTTCCTGGATGAGGATCCTCAGGCTGCAGGTAATTCATGGACGAGGATCCTCGAGCTGCAGGTAGTTCCTGGATGAGGATCCTCGAGCTGCAGGTGGTTCCTGAATTAGGATCCTCGAGCTGCAGGTAGTTCCTGGATGAGGATCCTCGAGCTGCAGGTAGTTCCTGGATGAGGATCCTCGAGCTGCAGGTAGTTCCTGGAGTTGTATCCTCGAACTGCAGGTAGTTCCTGGATGAGGATCCTCGAGCTGCAGATAGTTCCTGGACGAGGATCCTCGAGCTGCAGGTAGTTCCTGGAAGTGGATCCTCGAGCTGCAGTTAATTCCTGGACTTGGATGATCGAGCAGCAGGTAGTTCCTGGACTTGGATCCTCGAACTGCAGTTAATTCCTGGACGTGGATCCTCGAGCTGCAGGTAGTTCCTGGATGAGGATCCTCGAGCTGCAGGTAGTTTCTGGACGTGGATCCTCGAACTGCAGGTAGTTCCTGGATGAGGATTGTCGAACTGCAGGTAGTTCCTGGACTGGTCCTTGAGCTGCAGGTAGTTCCTGGATGTGGATACTCGAGCTGCATTTTGTTCCTGGAGATGGATCCTCGATCTGTAGGTAATTCCTGGACGTGGATCCTCGAGCTGCAGGTAATTCCTGGACGTGGATCCTCGAGCTGCAGGTGTTTCCTGGACGAGGATCCTTGAGCTGCAGGTGGTTCCTGGACGTGGATCCTCGAGCTGCAGGTAGTTCCTCGACGTGGATCCTCAAGCTGCAGGTAGTTCCTGGATGAGGATCCTCGAGCTGCAGGTAGTTCCTGAATGCGGATCCTCGAGCTGCAGGTAGTTCCTGGAGGTGTATCCTCGAACTGCAGGTAGTTCCTGGATGAGGATCCTTGAGCTGCAGGCAGTTCCCTGAGATGGATGCTCGAGCTGCAGGTAGTTCCTGGATGAGGATCCTCGAGCTGCAGGAACTTCCTAGACGTGGATCCTTGAGCTGCAGGTAGTTCCTCGACGTGGATCCTCAAGCTGCAGGTAGTTCTTGGACGAGGATCTTTGAGCTGCAGGTAGTTCCTGGACGAGGATCCTTGAGCTGCAGGTGGTTCCTGGACGTGGATAATCGAGCTGCAGGTAGTTCCTCGAAATGGATCCTCGAGCTGCAGGTAATTCCTGGCCGAGGATCCTCGAGCTGCAGGTAGTTCCTCGACGTGGATCCTCAATCTGCAGTTATTTCCTGGACGAGGATCCTTGAGCTGCAGATAGTTCCTGGACGAGGATCCTTGAGCTGCAGGTACGTCCTGGATGAGGATCCTCGTGCTGCAGGTAGTTCCTGGACGTGGATCCTCGACCTGCAGGTAGTTCCTGGATGAGGATCCTCGAGCTGCAGGTAATTCCAGGACGAGGATCCTCGAGCTGCAGGTTGTTCCTGGATGAGGATCCTTGAGCTGCAGGTGGTTCCTGAAAGAGGATCATCGATCTGCAGGTAGTTCCTGGACTTGGATCTCGAACTGCAGTTAATTCCTGGAGATGGATCCTCGAGCTGTAGGAAGTTCCTGGACGTGGATCCTCGAGCTGCAGGTAATTCCTGGACGTGGATCCTCGAGCTGCAGGTGTTTCCTGGACGAGGATCCTCGAGCTGCAGGTAGTTCCTGGGCGTGGATCCTTGAGCTGCACGTAATTCCTGGACGAGGATCCTCGAGCTGCAGGTTGTTCCTGGATGAGGATCCTCGAGCTGCAGTTGGTTCCAGAATGAGAATCCTCAAGCTGCAGGTAGTTCCTCGAAATGGATCCTCGAGCTGCAGGTAATTACTGGACGAGGATCCTCGAGCTGCAGGTAGTTCCTGGACGTGGATCCTCCAGCTGCAGGTAATTCCTGGACGTGGATCCTCGAGCTGCAGGTAATTGCTGGAAGTGGATCCTCGAGCTGCAGGTAGTTCCTGGACGTGGATCCTCGAGCCGCAGGTAGTTCCTGGACGTGGATCCTCGAGCTGCAGGTAATTCCTGGACGTGGATCCTCGAACTGCAGGTAGTTCCTGGACGTGGATCCTTGAGCTGCAGGTGGTTCCTGGACGTGGATACTCGAGCCGCAGGTTGTTCCTCGAAATGGATCCTCGAGCTGCAGGTAGTTCCTCGACGTGGATCCTCAATCTGCACGTAGTTCCTGGACAAGGATCCTTGAGCTGCAGGTAGTTCCTGGACGAGCATCCTTGAGCTGCAGGTAGTTCCTGGATGAGGATCCTCGAGCTGCGGGTAGTTCCTGGACGTGGATCCTCGAGCTGCAGGTAGTTCCTGGACGAGGATCCTCGAGCTGCAGGTAGTTCCTGGATGAGGATCCTCGAGCTGCAGGTAGTTCCTGGAATTGGATCCTCGAGCTGCAGGTAGTTCCTGGACTTGGATCCTCGAGCTGCAGGTAGTTCCTGGACGTGGATCCTCGAGCTGCAGGTTGTTCCTGGAAGAGGATCCTCGAGCTGCAGGTATTTCCTGGACGTGGATCCTCGAGCTGCAGGTAGTTCCTGGATGAGGATCCTCGAGCTGCAGGTAGTTCCTGGATGAGGATCCTCGAGCTGCAGGTAGTTCCTGGAGGTGGATCCTCGAGCTGCAGGTAGTTCCTGGACTTGGATCCTCGAGCTGCAGGTAGTTCCTGGACTTGGATCCTCGAGCTGCAGGTAGTTCCTGGACGTGGATCCTCGAGCTGCAGGTAGTTCCTGGACGTGGATCCTCGAGCTGCAGGTAGTTCCTGGACGTGGATCCTCGAGCTGCAGGTAGTTCCTGGATGAGGATCCTCGAGCTGCAGGTAGTTCCTGGACGTGGATCCTCGAGCTGCAGGTAGTTCCTGGACGTGGATCCTCGAGCTGCAGGTAGTTCCTGGACGTGGATCCTCGAGCTGCAGGTAGTTCCTGGACGTGGATCCTCGAGCTGCAGGTAGTTCCTGGACGTGGATCCTCGAGCTGCAGGTAGTTCCTGGACGTGGATCCTCGAGCTGCAGGTAGTTCCTGGACGTGGATCCTCGAGCTGCAGGTAGTTCCTGGATGAGGATCCTCGAGCTGCAGGTAGTTCCTGGACGTGGATCCTCGAGCTGCAGGTAGTTCCTGGATGAGGATCCTCGAGCTGCAGGTAGTTCCTGGACGAGGATCCTCGAGCTGCAGGTAGTTCCTGGACGTGGATCCTCGAGCTGCAGGTAGTTCCTGGACTTGGATACTCGAGCTGCAGGTAGTTCCTGGACGTGGATCCTCGAGCTGCAGGTAATTCCTGGACTTGGATCCTCGAGCTGCAGGTAGTTCCTGGACGTGGATCCTCGAGCTGCAGGTAGTTCCTGGATGAGGATCCTCGAGCTGCAGGTAGTTTCTGGACGTGGATCCTCGAGCTGCAGGTAGTTCCTGGATGAGGATCCTCGAGCTGCAGGTAGTTCCTGGACGTGGATCCTCGAGCTGCAGGTAGTTCCTGGACGTGGATCCTCGAGCTGCAGGTATTTCCTGGACGTGGATCCTCGAGCTGCAGGTAGTTCCTGGACGAGGATCCTTGAGCTGCAGGTAGTTCCTGGATGAGGATCCTCGAGCTGCAGGTAGTTCCTGGACGTGGATCCTCGAGCTGCAGGTAGTTCCTGGATGAGGATCCTCGAGCTGCAGGTAATTCCTGGACGAGGATCCTCGAGCTGCAGGTTGTTCCTGGATGTGGATCCTCGAGCTGCAGGTGGTTCCTGAATTAGGATCCTCGAGCTGCAGGTAGTTCCTGGATGAGGATCCTCGAGCTGCAGTTAGTTCCTGGATACGGATCCTCGAGCTGCAGGTAGTTCCTGGAGGTGTATTCTCGAACTGCAGGTAGTTCCTGGATGAGGATCCTCGAGCTGCAGGTAGTTCCTGGACGTGGATCCTCGAGCTGCAGGTAATTCCTGGACTTGGATCCTCGAGCTGCAGGAAGTTCCTGGACTTGGATCCTCGAACTGCAGTTAATTCCTGGACGTGGATCCTCTTACTGCAGGTAGTTCCTGGATGAGGATCCTCGAGCTGCAGGTAGTTCCTGGACGTGGATCCTTCGAGCTGCAGGTAGTTCCTGGATGAGGATCCTCGAACTGCAGGTAGTTCCTGGACTGGTCCTCGAGCTGCAGGTAGTTCCTGGACGGGGATACTCGAGCTGCAGGTGGTTCCTGGAGATGGATCCTCGAGCTGCAGGTAGTTCCTGGATGAGGATCCTCGAGCTGCAGGTTGTTCCTGAATGATGATCCTCGAGCAGCAGGTAGTTCCTGGACGTGGATCCTCGAGCTGCAGGTAGTTCCTGGACGTGGATCCTCGAGCTGCAGGTAGTTCCTGGACGAGGATCCTCGAGCTGCAGGTAGTTCCTGGATGAGGATCCTCGAGCTGCAGTTAATTCCTGGACGTGGATCCTCGAGCTGCAGGTAGTTCCTGGATGTGGATCCTCGAGCTGCAGGTAGTTCCTGGATGAGGATCCTCGAGCTGCAGGTAGTTCCTGGACTGGTCCTCGAGCTGCAGGTAGTTCCTGGATGAGGATCCTCGAGCTGCAGGTAGTTCCTGGATGAGGATCCTCGAGCTGCAGGTAGTTCCTGGACGAGGATCCTCGAGCTGCAGGTAGTTCCTGGACGAGGATCCTCGAGCTGCAGGTAGTTCCTGGACGTGGATCCTCGAGCTGCAGGTAGTTCCTGGACGAGGATCCTCGAGCTGCAGTTAGTTCCTGGACGAGGATCCTCGAGCTGCAGGTAGTTCCTGGAAGTGGATCCTCGAGCTGCAGGTAGTTCCTGGACGTGGATCCTCGAGCTGCAGGTAGTTCCTGGACGTGGATCCTCGAGCTGCAGGTAGTTCCTGGACGTGGATCCTCGAGCTGCAGGTAGTTCCTGGACGTGGATCCTCGAGCTGCAGGTAGTTCCTGGACGTGGATCCTCGAGCTGCAGGTAGTTCCTGGACGTGGATCCTCGAGCTGCAGGTAGTTCCTGGACGTGGATCCTCGAGCTGCAGGTAGTTCCTGGACGTGGATCCTCGAGCTGCAGGTAGTTCCTGGACGAGGATCCTCGAGCTGCAGGTAGTTCCTGGACGTGGATCCTCGAGCTGCAGGTAGTTCCTGGACGTGGATCCTCGAGCTGCAGGTAGTTCCTGGACGAGGATCCTCGAGCTGCAGGTAGTTCCTGGATGTGGATCCTCGAGCTGCAGGTAGTTCCTGGACGTGGATCCTCGAGCTGCAGGTAGTTCCTGGACGTGGATCCTCGAGCTGCAGGTAGTTCCTGGACGAGGATCCTCGAGCTGCAGGTAGTTCCTGGACGTGGATCCTCGAGCTGCAGGTAGTTCCTGGAGATGGATCCTCGAGCTGCAGGTAGTTCCTGGACGTGGATCCTCGAGCTGCAGGTAGTTCCTGGACGAGGATCCTCGAGCTGCAGGTAATTCCTGGACGAGGATCCTCGAGCTGCAGGTTGTTCCTGGATGAGGATCCTCGAGCTGCAGGTGGTTCCTGAATGAGGATCCTCGAGCTGCAGGTAGTTCCTGGATGAGGATCCTCGAGCTGCAGGTAGTTCCTGGACGTGGATCTCGAGCTGCAGGTAGTTCCTGACGAGGATCATCGAGCTGCAGGTATTTCCTGGATGAGGATCCTCGAGCTGCAGGTAGTTCCTGGACGTGGATCCTCGAGCTGCAGGTAGTTCCTGGAAGTGGATCCTCGAGCTGCAGGTAGTTCCTGGACGAGGATCCTCGAGCTGCAGGTAGTTCCTGGACGTGGATCCTCGAGCTGCAGGTAGTTCCTGGACGTGGATCCTCGAGCTGCAGGTAGTTCCTGGACTGGATCCTCGAGCTGCAGGTAGTTCCTGGAAGTGGATCCTCGAGCTGCAGGTAGTTCCTGGATGAGGATCCTCGAGCTGCAGGTAGTTCCTGCAGAGGATCCTCGAGCTGGAGGTAGTTCCTGGATGAGGATCCTCGAGCTGCAGGTAGTTCCTGGACGAGGATCCTCGAGCTGCAGGTAGTTCCTGGACGTGGATCCTCGAGCTGCAGGTAATTCCTGGACGTGGATCCTCGAGCTGCAGGTAGTTCCTGGACTTGGATCCTCGAGCTGCAGGTAGTTCCTGGACGTGGATCCTCGAGCTGCAGGTAGTTCCTGGACGAGGATCCTCGAGCTGCAGGTAGTTCCTGGATGAGGATCCTCGAGCTGCAGGTAGTTCCTGGATGTGGATCCTCGAGCTGCAGGTAGTTCCTGGAAGAGGATCCTCGAGCTGCAGGTAGTTCCTGGAAGAGGATCCTCGAGCTGCAGGTAGTTCCTGAATGAGGATCCTCGAGCTGCAGGAAGTTCCTGGACGAGGATCCTCGAGCTGCAGGTAGTTCCTCGACGTGGATCCTCAAGCCGCAGGTAGTTCTTGGATGAGGATCCTTGAGCTGCAGATAGTTCCTGGACAAGGATCCTCGAGCTGCAGGTAGATCCTGGACGAGGATCCTCGAGCTGCACGTAGTTCCTGGACGTGGATCCTCGAGCTGCAGGTAGTTCCTGGACTTGGATCCTCGAGCTGCAGGTAATTCCTGGACGAGGATCCTCGAGCTGCAGGTAGTTCCTGGATGAGGATCCTCGAGCTGCAGGTTGTTCCTGGACGTGGATCCTCGAGCTGCAGGTAGTTCTGGATGAGGATCCTCGAGCTGCAGGTAGTTTTTGGATGAGGATCCTCGAGCTGCAGGTAGTTCCTGCAGATGGTTCCTCGAGCTGCAGGTAGTTCCTGGATGAGGATCCTCGAGCTGCAGGTAGTTCCTGACGTGGATCCTCGAGCTGCAGGTAGTTCCTGGACGGTGATCCTCGAGCTGCAGGTAGTTCCTGGAATGGATCCTCGAGCTGTAGGTTGTTCCTGGACGTGGATCCTCGAGCTGCAGGTATTTCCTGGACGTGGATCCTCGAGCTGCAGGTATTTCCTGGACGTGGATCTCGAGCTGCAGGTAGTTCCTGGACGTGGATACTCGACTGCAGGTAGTTCCTGGACGTGGATCCTCGAGCTGCAGGTAGTTCCTGGACGTGATCCTGAGCTGCAGGTAGTTCCTGAATGAGGATCCTTGAGCTGCAGGAAGTTCCTGGATGAGGATCCTCGAGCTGCTGGTAGTTCCTGTAGGTGTATCCTCGAGCTGCAGGTAGTTCCTGGAGTGGATCCTCGAGCTGTAGGTAGTTCCTGACGTGGATCCTCGAGCTGCAGGTAGTTCCTGGATGAGGATCCTCGAGCTGCAGGTAGTTCCTGGATGCGGATCCTCGAGCTGCAGGTAGTTCCTGGACGTGGATCCTCGAGCTGCAGGTAGTTCCTGGATGAGGATCCTCGAGCTGCAGGTAGTTCCTGGACTTGGATCCTCGAGCTGCAGGTAGTTCCTGGATGAGGATCCTCGAGCTGCAGGTAGTTCCTGGATGAGGATCCTCGAGCTGCAGGTAGTTCCTGGACGAGGATCCTCGAGCTGCAGGTAGTTCCTGGACGTGGATCCTCGAGCTGCAGGTAGTTCCTGGACGAGGATCCTCGAGCTGCAGGTAGTTCCTGGACGAGGATCCTCGAGCTGCAGGTAGTTCCTGGACGAGGATCCTCGAGCTGCAGGTAGTTCCTGGATGAGGATCCTCGAGCTGCAGGTAGTTCCTGGACGTGGATCCTCGAGCTGCAGGTAGTTCCTGGATGAGGATCCTCGAGCTGCAGGTACTTCCTGGACGTGGATCCTTGAGCTGCAGGTAGTTCCTCGACGTGGATCCTCGAGCTGCAGGTAGTTCTTGGACGAGGATCCTTGAGCTGCAGGTAGTTCCTGGACGAGGATCCTTGAGCTGCAGGTAGTTCCTGGACGAGGATCCTCGAGCTGCAGGTAGTTCCTGGACGTGGATCCTCGAGCTGCAGGTAGTTCCTGGATGAGGATCCTCGAGCTGCAGGTAATTCCTGGACGAGGATCCTCGAGCTGCAGGTAGTTCCTGGATGAGGATCCTCGAGCTGCAGGTGGTTCCTGAATGAGGATCCTCGAGCTGCAGGTAGTTCCTGGATGAGGATCCTCGAGCTGCAGGTAGTTCCTGGATGAGGATCCTCGAGCTGCAGGTAGTTCCTGGAGGTGTATCCTCGAACTGCAGGTAGTTCCTGGATGAGGATCCTCGAGCTGCAGATAGTTCCTGGACGAGGATCCTCGAGCTGCAGGTAGTTCCTGGACGTGGATCCTCGAGCTGCAGGTAGTTCCTGGACTGGTCCTCGAGCTGCAGGTAGTTCCTGGACGAGGATCCTCGAGCTGCAGGTAGTTCCTGGACGTGGATCCTCGAGCTGCAGGTAGTTCCTGGACGAGGATCCTCGAGCTGCAGGTAGTTCCTGGACGTGGATCCTCGAGCTGCAGGTAGTTCCTGGACGTGGATCCTTGAGCTGCAGGTAGTTCCAAGACGTGGATCCTCGAGCTGCAGGTAGTTCCTGGACGAGGATCCTTGAGCTGCAGGTAGTTCCTGTACGTGGATACTTGAGCAGCAGGTAGTTCCTGGACGAGGATCCTCGAGCTGCAGGTAGTTCCTGGACGAGGATCCTCGAGCTGCAGATAGTTCCTGGACGAGGATCCTCGAGCTGCATGTAGTTCCTGGATGAGGATCCTCGAGCTGCAGGTAGTTCCTGGACATGGAGCCTCGAGCTGCATGTTGTTCCTGGATGATGATCCTTGAGCAGCAGGTAGTTCCTGGACAAGATCTTCGAGCTGCAGGTAGTTCTGGACGTGGATCCCTCGTGCTGCAGGTAAGTTCTGGACGTGGATCCTCGAGCTGCAGGTAATTCTGGACGAGGATCCTCGAGCTGCAGGTAGTTCCTGGACGTGGATCCTCGAGCTGCAGTAGTTCCTGGACGAGGATCTCGGAGCTGCAGGTAGTTCCTTGACGAGGATCCTCGAGCTGCAGGTAGTTCCTGGACGAGGATCCTCGAGCTGCAGGTAGTTCCTGGACTTGGATCCTCGAGCTGCAGGTAGTTCCTGGACGTGGATCCTCGAGCTGCAGGTAGTTCCTGACTGAGGATCCTCGAGCTGCAGGTAGTTCCTGGAGGTGGATCTTCGAGCTGCAGGTAGTTCCTGGATGAGGATCCTTGAGCTGCAGGTAGTTCCTGAGATGGATGCTCGAGCTGCAGGTAGTTCCTGGACGTGGATCCTTGAGCTGCAGGTAGTTCCTGGACGAGGATCCTTGAGCTGCAGGTAGTTCCTGGACGAGGATCCTCGAGCTGCAGGTAGTTCCTGGACGTGGATCCTCGAGCTGCAGGTAGTTCCTGGACGTGGATCCTCGAGCTGCAGGTAATTCCTGGACGAGGATCCTCGAGCTGCAGGTAGTTCCTGGATGAGGATCCTCGAGCTGCAGGTAGTTCCTGGACTGGTCCTCGAGCTGCAGGTAGTTCCTGGATGAGGATCCTCGAGCTGCAGGTAGTTCCTGGATGAGGATCCTCGAGCTGCAGGTAGTTCCTGGACGTGGATCCTCGAGCTGCAGGTAGTTCCTGGATGAGGATCCTCGAGCTGCAGGTAGTTCCTGGACGAGGATCCTCGAGCTGCAGGTAGTTCCTGGACGTGGATCCTCGAGCTGCAGGTAATTCCTGGACGTGGATCCTCGAGCTGCAGGTAGTTCCTGGACTTGGATCCTCGAGCTGCAGGTAGTTCCTGGACGTGGATCCTCGAGCTGCAGGTAGTTCCTGGACTGGTCCTCGAGCTGCAGGTAGTTCTGGACGTGGATCCGTCGAGCTGCAGGTAGTTCCTGGATGATGGATCCTCGAGCTGCAGGTAGTTCCTGGACGATGGATCCTCGAGCTGCAGGTAGTTCCTGGACGAGGATCCTCGAGCTGCAGGTAGTTCCTGGACGTGGATCCTCGAGCTGCAGGTAGTTCCTAGACAAGGATCCTCTAGCTTCAGGTACTTCCTGGATGTGGATCCTCGAGCTGCAGGTACTTCCTGGATGTGGATCCTCGAGCTGCAGGTAGTTCCTGACTTAGGGTCCTCGAGCTGCAGGTAGTTCCTGGACAAGGATCCTCGAGCTGCAGGTGGTTCCTGGACTGGGATCCTCGAGCTGCAGTAGTTCCTGGATGAGGATCCTCGAGCTGCTAGGTAGTTCCTGGACGAGGATCTCGAGCTGCAGGTGTTCCTGGATGAGGATCCTCGAGCTGCAGGTAGTTCCTGGATGAGGATCCTCGAGCTGCAGGTAGTTCCTGGACGTGGATCCTCGAGCTGCAGGTAGTTCCTGGACGTGGATCCTCGAGCTGCAGGTAGTTCCTGGACGTGGATCCTCGAGCTGCAGGTAGTTCCTGGACGTGGATCCTCGAGCTGCAGGTAGTTCCTGGACGTGGATCCTCGAGCTGCAGGTAGTTCCTGGACGTGGATCCTCGAGCTGCAGGTAGTTCCTGGACGAGGATCCTCGAGCTGCAGGTAGTTCCTGGACTGGATCCTCGAGCTGCAGGTAGTTCCTGGACGAGGATCCTCGAGCTGCAGGTAGTTCCTGGAAGAGGATCCTCGAGCTGCAGGTAGTTCCTGGACGTGGATCCTCGAGCTGCAGGTAGTTCCTGGACGTGGATCCTCGAGCTGCAGGTAGTTCCTGGATGAGGATCCTCGAGCTGCAGGTAGTTCCTGGACGAGGATCCTCGAGCTGCAGGTAGTTCCTGGACTTGGATCCTCGAGCTGCAGGTAGTTCCTGGACGTGGATCCTCGAGCTGCAGGTAGTTCCTGGACGTGGATCCTCGAGCTGCAGGTAGTTCCTGGACGAGGATCCTCGAGCTGCAGGTAGTTCCTGGACGTGGATCCTCGAGCTGCAGGTAGTTCCTGAGATGGATCCTCGAGCTGCAGGTAGTTCCTGGACGTGGATCCTCGAGCTGCAGGTAGTTCCTGGACGTGGATCCTCGAGCTGCAGGTAGTTCCTGGACGTGGATCCTCGAGCTGCAGGTAGTTCCTGGACGTGGATCCTCGAGCTGCAGGTAGTTCCTGGATGAGGATCCTCGAGCTGCAGGTAGTTCCTGGACGAGGATCCTCGAGCTGCATGTAGTTCCTGGACGAGGATCCTCGAGCTGCAGGTAGTTCCTGCAGATGGATCATCGAGCTGCAGGTAGTTCCTGGATGAGGATCCTCGAGCTGCAGGTAGTTCCTGAATGATGATCCTCGAGCAGCAGGTAGTTCCTGGATGAGGATCCTCGAGCTTCAGTTGGTTCCTGGACGAGGATCCTCGAGCTGCAGGTAGTTCCTGGACGAGGATCCTCGAGCTGCAGGTAGTTCCTGGACGTGGATCCTCGAGCTGCAGGTAGTTCCTGGACTGGTCCTCGAGCTGCAGGTAGTTCCTGGACGAGGATCCTCGAGCTGCAGGTTGTTCCTGAATGATGATCCTCGAGCTGCAGGTAGTTCCTGAATGCGGATCCTCGAGCTGCAGGTAGTTCCTGAAGATGGATCCTCGAGCTGCAGGTAGTTCCTGGAAAAGGATCCTCGAGCTGCAGGTAGTTCCTTAACGAGGATACTCGAGCTGCAGCTACTTCCTGCACTTGGATCCTCGAGCTGCAGGTAGTTCCTGGACGAGGATCCTCGAGCTGCAGGTAGTTCCTAGATGAGGATCGTCGGACTGCAGGTAGTTCCTGGACGTGAATCCTCGAGCTGCAGGTAGTTCCTGGACGTGGATCCTCGAGCTGCAGGTAGTTCCTGGATGAGGATCCTCGAACTGCAGGTAGTTCTGGACGTGGATCCTCGAGCTGCAGGTAGTTCCTGGACGGGATCCTCGAGCTGCAGGTAGTTCCTGGAAGATGGATCCTCGAGCTGCAGGTAGTTCCTGATGAGGATCCTCGAGCTGCAGGTAGTTCCTGGATGTGGATCCTCGAGCTGCAGGTGTTCCTGGAAGTGGATCCTCGAGCTGCAGTAGGTTCCTGGACGTGGATCCTCGAGCTGCAGGTAATTCCTGACGTGGATCCTCGAGCTGCAGGTAGTTCCTGGACTTGGATCCTCGAGCTGCAGGTAGTTCCTGAAGAGGATCCTCGAGCTGCAGGTAGTTCCTGGACGTGGATCCTCGAGCTGCATGTAATTCCTGGACGTGGATCCTCAAGCTGCAGGTAATTTCTGGACGTGGATCCTCGAGCTGCAGGTAGTTCCTGGACGTAGATCCTCGAGCTGCAGGTAGTTCCTGGACTGGTCCTCGAGCTGCAGGTAGTTCCTGGACGTGGATCCTCGAGCTGCAGGTAATTCCTGGACGTGGATCCTCGAGCTGCAGGTTGTTCCTGGACGTGGATCCTCGAGCTGCAGGTGGTTCCTGGACGAGGATCCTCGAGCTGCAGGTAGTTCCTGGACGAGTATCCTCGAGCTGCAGGTAATTCCTGGAACTGGGATCCTCGAGCTGCAGGTAGTTCCTGGAGATGGATCCTCGAGCTGCAGGTAGTTCCTGGACGTGGATCCTCGAGCTGCAGGTAGTTCCTGGACGTGGATCCTCGAGCTGCAGGTAGTTCCTGGACGTGGATCCTCGAGCTGCAGGTAGTTCCTGGATGTGGATCCTCGAGCTGCAGGTAGTTCCTGGACGATGATCCTCGAGCTGCAGGTAGTTCCTGGACATGGAGCCTCGAGCTGCAGGTAGTTCCTGGACGTGGATCCTCGAGCTGCAGGTAGTTCCTGGATGAGGATCCTCGAGCTGCAGATAGTTCCTGGATGAGGATCCTCGAGCTGCCTGTAGTTCCTGGATGAGGATCCTCGAGCTGCAGGTAGTTCCTGGATGAGGATCCTCGAGCTGCAGGTAGTTCCTGGACGAGGATCCTCGAGCTGCAGGTAGTTCCTGGATGAGGATCCTCGAGCTGCAGGTAGTTCCTGGAAATGGATCCTCGAGCTGCAGGTAGTTCCTGGATGAGGATCCTCGAGCTGCAGTAGTTCCTGGACTGGATCCTCGATCTGCAGGTAGTTCCTGGATGAGGATCCTCGAGCTGCAGGTAGTTCCTGGACGTGGATCCTCGAGCTGCAGGTAGTTCCTGGACGTGGATCCTCGAGCTGCAGGTAGTTCCTGGACGTGGATCTCGAGCTGCAGGTAGTTCCTGGACTGGGATCCTCGAGCTGCAGGTTGTTCCTGAACGTGGATCCTCGAGCTGCAGGTAGTTCTGATGTGGATCCTCGAGCTGCAGGTAGTTCCTGGACTGGATCCTCGAGCTGCAGGTAGTTCCTGGACGAGGATCCTCGAGCTGCAGGTAGTTCCTGGACGTGGATCCTCGAGCTGCAGGTAGTTCCTGGACGTGGATCCTCGAGCTGCAGGTAGTTCCTGGACGTGGATCCTCGAGCTGCAGGTAGTTCCTGGACGTGGATCCTCGAGCTGCAGGTAGTTCCTGGACGTGGATCCTCGAGCTGCAGGTAGTTCCTGGACGTGGATCCTCGAGCTGCAGGTAGTTCCTGGACGTGGATCCTCGAGCTGCAGGTAATTCCTGGACGTGGATCCTCGAGCTGCAGGTAGTTCCTGGACGTGGATCCTCGAGCTGCAGGTAGTTCCTGGACGAGGATCCTCGAGCTGCAGGTAGTTCCTGGACGTGGATCCTCGAGCTGCAGGTAGTTCCTGGACGAGGATCCTCGAGCTGCAGGTAGTTCCTGGACGAGGATCCTCGAGCTGCAGGTAGTTCCTGGACGTGGATCCTCGAGCTGCAGGTAGTTCCTGGACTAGGATACTCTAGATGCAGGTATTTCCTGATGAGGATCCTCGAGCTGCAGGTAGTTCCTGGACGAGGATCCTCGAGCTGCAGGTAATTCCTGGACGTGGATCCTCGAGCTGCAGGTAGTTCCTGGACGTGGATCCTCGAGCTGCAGGTAGTTCCTGGATGAGGATCCTCGAACTGCAGGTAGTTCCTGGACGTGGATCCTCGAGCTGCAGGTAGTTCCTGGACTGGTCATCGAGCTGCAGGTAGTTCCTGGAGGTCTATGCTCGAACTGCAGGTATTACCTGGATGAGGATCCTCGAGCTGCAGGTAGTTCCTGGACGTGGATCCTCGAGCTGCAGGTAGTTCCTGGATGTGGATCCTCGAGCTGCAGGTAGTTCCTGGACTTGGATCCTCGAGCTGCAGGTAGTTCCTGGACGTGGATCCTCGAGCTGCAGGTGGTTCCAGGATGAGGATCGTTGAGCTGCAGGTGGTTCCTGTACGTGGATCCTCGAGCTGCGGGTAGTTCCTGGAGGTGAATCCTTGAGCTGCAGGTGGTTCCTCGATGTGGATCCTCAAGCTGCAGGTAGTTCCTGGACGTGGATCCTCGAGCTGCAGTTAATTCCTGGATGAGGATCCTCGAGCTGCAGGTAGTTCCTGGATGAGGATCATCGAGCTGCAGGTAGTTCCTGGACGTGGATCATCGAGCTGCAGGTGTTTCCTGGACGTGGATCCTCGAGCTGCAGGTAGTTCCTGGATGAGGATCCTCGAGCTGCAGGTAGTTCCTGGACTGGGATCCTCGAGCTGCAGGTAGTTCCCTGGACGTGGATCCTCGAGCTGCAGGTAGTTCCTGGATGAGGATCTCGAGCTGCAGGTAGTTCCTGGACGTGGATCCGTCGAGCTGCAGGTAGTTCCTGGACGTGGATCCTCGAGCTGCAGGTAGTTCCTGGACTTGGATCCTCGAGCTGCAGGTAGTTCCTGGACGTGGATCCTCGAGCTGCAGTTAGTTCCTGGACGTGGATACTCGAGCTGCAGGTAGTTCCTGGAGATGGATCCTCGAGCTGCAGGTAGTTCCTGGAGGTGGATCCTCGAGCTGCAGGTAGTTCCTGGACGTGGATCCTCGAGCTGCAGGTAGTTCCTGGAAGTGGATCCTCGAGCTGCAGGTAGTTCCTGGACGAGGATCCTCGAGCTGCAGGTAGTTCCTGGACGAGGATCCTCGAGCTGCAGGTAGTTCCTGGACGAGGATCCTCGAGCTGCAGGTAGTTCCTGGACGTGGATCCTCGAGCTGCAGGTAGTTCCTGGATGAGGATCCTCGAGCTGCAGGTAGTTCCTGGACGAGGATCCTCGAGCTGCAGGTAGTTCCTGGATGTGGATCCTCGAGCTGCAGGTAGTTCCTGAATGAGGATCCTCGAGCTGCAGGTAGTTCCTGGATGAGGATCCTCGAGCTGCAGGTAGTTCCTGGATACGGATCCTCGAGCTGCAGGTAGTTCCTGGATGTTGATCCTCGAGCTGCAGGTAGTTTTTGGATGAGGATCCTCGAGCTGCAGGTAGTTCCTGGACGTGGATCCTCGAGCTGCAGGTAATTCCTGGACTTGGATCCTCGAGCTGCAGGTAGTTCCTGGATGAGGATCCTCGAGCTGCAGGTAGTTCCTGGACGTGGATCCTCGAGCTGCAGGTAGTTCCTGGATGAGGATCCTCGAGCTGCAGGTAGTTCCTGGACGAGGATCCTCGAGCTGCAGGTAGTTCCTGGATCGAGATCCTCGAGCTGCAGGTAGTTCCTGGATGTGATCCTCGAGCTGCAGGTAGTTCCTGGACTGAGGATCCTCGAGCTGCAGGTAGTTCCTGGATGATGGATCCTCGAGCTGCAGGTAGTTCCTGGAGTGGATCCTCGAGCTGCAGGTGATTCCTGGACGTGGATCTCAGAGCTGCAGGTAGATTCCTGGACTTGATCCTCGAGCTGCAGGTAGTTCCTGGAAGATGATCCTCGATCTGCAGTTAATTCCTGGACGTGGATCCTCGAGCTGCAGGTAGTTCCTGGATGAGGATCCTCGAGCTGCAGGTAGTTCCTGGATGAGGATCCTTGAACTGCAGGTAGTTCCTGGACTGGACCTCGAGCTGCAGGTAGTTCCTGGACGGGGATACTCGAGCTGCATTTAGTTCCTTGAGATGGATCCTCGAGCTGTAGGTAGTTCCTGGACGTGGATCCTCGAGCTGCAGGTAATTCCTGGACGTGGATCCTCGAGCTGCAGGTGTTTCCTGGACGTGGATCCTCGAGCTGCAGGTAGTTCCTGGACGTGGATCCTCGAGCTGCAGGTAGTTCCTGGATGAGGATCCTCGAGCTGCAGGTAGTTCCTGGATGAGGATCCTCGAGCTGCAGGTAGTTCCTGGATGAGGATCCTCGATCTGCAGGTAGTTCCTGGACTGGTCCTCGAGCTGCAGGTAGTTCCTGGACGTGGATCCTCGAGCTGCATGTAATTCCTGGACGTGGATCCTCAAGCTGCAGGTAATTCCTGGACGTGGATCCTCGAGCTGCAGGTAGTTCCTGGATGAGGATCCTCGAGCTGCAGGTAGTTCCTGGAGGTGGATCCTCGAGCAGCAGGTAGTTCCTGGATGAGGATCCTCGAGCTGCAGGTAGTTCCTGGACATGGAGCCTCGAGCTGCAGGTAGTTCCTGGACTTGGATCCTCGAGCTGCAGGTAGTTCCTGGACGAGGATCCTCGAGCTGCAGGTAGTTCCTGGACGATGATCCTCGAGCTGCAGGTTGTTCCTGGATGAGGATCCTCGAGCTGCAGGTAGTTCCTGGATGAGGATCCTCGAGCTGCAGGTAGTTCCTGGATGAGGATCCTCGAGCTGCAGGTAGTTCCTGGACGTGGATCCTCGAGCTGCAGGTAGTTCCTGGATGAGGATCCTCGAGCTGCAGGTAGTTCCTGCAGATGGATCCTCGAGCTGCAGGTAGTTCCTGGATGAGGATCCTCGAGCTGCAGGTAGTTCCTGGACGTGGATCCTCGAGCTGCAGGTAGTTCCTGGACGTGGATCCTCGAGCTGCAGGTAGTTCCTGGACGAGGATCCTCGAGCTGCAGGTAGTTCCTGGACGTGGATCCTCGAGCTGCAGGTAGTTCCTGGACGAGGATCCTCGAGCTGCAGGTAGTTCCTAGACGTGTATCCTTGAGCTGCAGGTAGTTCCTGGATGAGGATCCTCGAACTGCAGGTAGTTCCTGGACTGGTCCTCGAGCTGCAGGTAGTTCCTGGACGAGGATCCTCGAGCTGCAGGTAGTTCCTGGATGAGGATCCTCGAGCTGCAGGTAGTTCCTGGAGATGGATCCTCGAGCTGCAGGTAGTTCCTGGATGAGGATCCTCGAGCTGCAGGTAGTTCCTGGACGAGGATCCTCGAGCTGCAGGTAGTTCCTGGACGTGGATCCTCGAGCTGCAGGTAGTTCCTGGACTTGGATCCTCGAGCTGCAGGTAGTTCCTGGATGAGGATCCTCGAGCTGCAGGTAGTTCCTGGACGTGGATCCTCGAGCTGCAGGTAGTTCCTGGACGTGGATCCTCGAGCTGCAGGTAGTTCCTGGACGTGGATCCTCGAGCTGCAGGTAGTTCCTGGACGTGGATCCTCGAGCTGCAGGTAGTTCCTGGACGTGGATCCTCGAGCTGCAGGTAGTTCCTGACGTGGATCCTCGAGCTGCAGGTAGTTCCTGGACGTGGATCCTCGAGCTGCAGGTAGTTCCTGGATGAGGATCCTCGAGCTGCAGGTAGTTCCTGGACGAGGATCCTCGAGCTGCAGGTAGTTCCTGGAAGTGGATCCTCGAGCTGCAGGTAGTTCCTGGACTGGTCCTCGAGCTGCAGGTAGTTCCTGGAAGAGGATCCTCGAGCTGCAGGTAGTTCCTGGAAGAGGATCCTCGAGCTGCAGGTAGTTCCTGGACGTGGATCCTCGAGCTGCAGGTAGTTCCTGGACGTGGATCCTCGAGCTGCAGGTAGTTCCTGGACGTGGATCCTCGAGCTGCAGGTAGTTCCTGGACGAGGATCCTCGAGCTGCAGGTAGTTCCTGGACGTGGATCCTCGAGCTGCAGGTAATTCCTGGACGTGGATCCTCGAGCTGCAGGTAGTTCCTGGACGTGGATCCTTGAGCTGCAGGTTGTTCCTGGATGTGGATCCTCGAGCTGCAGGTAATTCCTGGACTGGTGATCCTCGGGACTGCAGAGCTGCAGGTTCTCTGGACGTGGATCCTTGAGCTGCAGCAGCTATTTCCCTGGACGTGGATGGATACTCGAGCCGCAGGTTGTTCCCTGGACGTGGATCTCGAGCTGCAGGTAGTTCCTGGACGTGGATCCTCGAGCTGCAGGTGGTTTCCTGGAGTCGGACCTCGAGCTGCAGGTAGTTCCTCGAGGTGGATCCTCGAAGCTGCAGGAGTTCCTGGATGTGGATCCTCGAGCTGCAGGTAGTTCCTGGACGATGATCCTTCGAGCTGCAGTAATTCCTGACGAGGATCCTCGAGCTGCAGGTAATTCCTGGACAATGATCCTCGAGCTGCAGTAGATTCCTGACATGAGATCCTCGAACTGCAGGAAGTTCCTGGATGAGGATCATCGAGCTGCAGGTAGTTCCTGCAGATGGATCCTAGAGCTGTAGGTAGTTCCTGACGAGGATCCTCGAGCTGAGGTAGTTCCTGGACGAGGATTCCACGAGCTGCATGTAGTTCCTGGACGAGGATCCTCGAGCTGCAGGTAGTTCCTGGACGTGGATCCTCGAGCTGCAGTTGTTCCTGGACTGAGATCCTCGAGCTGCAGGTGGTTCCTGAATGAGATCCTCGAGCTGCAGGTAAATTCCTGGACGTGGATCCTCGAGCTGCAGGTAGTTCCTGGATGAGGATCCTCGAGCTGCAGGTAGTTCCTGGATGAGGATCCTCGAGCTGCATGTTGTTCCTGGATGAGGAACCTCGAGCTGCAGGTAGTTCCTGGATGAGGATCCTCGAGCTGCAGGTAGTTCCTGGATGAGGATCCTCGAGCTGTAGGTAGTTAATGGACGTGGATCCTCGAGCTGCAGGAAGTTCCTGGATGAGGATCCTCGAGCTGCAGGTAGTTCCTGGACTGGATACTCGAGCTGCAGGTAGTTCCTCGAAATGGGATCCTCAGAGTGCGAGTTCCTGCGGATCTGGTAGGATTCCTGGAGAGGAGGAGGGGATCCGAGAGCTGCAGTAGGACTAGATCCTCGAGCTGCAGGTAGTTCCTGGACGTGGATCCTTGAGCTGCAGGTAGTTCCTGGACGTGGATCCTCGAGCTGCAGGTAGTTCCAAGACATGGATCCTCAAGCTGCAGTTAGTTCCTGGACGAGGATCCTCGAGCTGCAGGTAGTTCCTGGACGAGGATCCTCGAGCTGCAGGTAGTTCCTGGACGAGGATCCTCGAGCTGCAGGTAGTTCCTGGACGTGGATCCTCGAGCTGCAGGTAGTTCCTGGAAGTGGATCCTCGAGCTGCAGGTAGTTCCTGGACGTGGATCCTCGAGCTGCAGGTAGTTCCTGGACGAGGATCCTCGAGCTGCAGGTAGTTCCTGGACCTGGATCCTCGAGCTGCAGGTAGTTCCTGGACTAGGATACTCTAGCTGCAGGTATTTCCTGGACGTGGATACTTGAGCTGCAGGTAGTTCCTCGACGTGGATCCCCAAGCTGCAGGTAGTTCCTGGACGAGGATCCTTGAGCTGCAGGTAGTTCCTGGACGAGGATCCTTGAGCTGCAGGTAGTTCCTGGACGTGGATCCTTGAGCTGCAGGTAGTTCCTGGACGTGGATCCTCGAGCTGCAGGTAGTTCCTGGACGAGGATCCTCGAGCTGCAGGTAGTTCCTGGACGAGGATCCTCGAGCTGCAGGTAGTTCCTGGATGAGGATCCTCGAGCTGCAGGTAGTTCCTGGATGAGGATCCTCGAGCTGCAGGTAGTTCCTGGATGAGGATCCTCGAGCTGCAGGTAGTTCCTGGAGGTGTATCCTCGAACTGCAGGTAGTTCCTGGATGAGGATCCTCGAGCTGCAGATAGTTCCTGGACGAGGATCCTCGAGCTGCAGGTAGTTCCTGGACGTGGATCCTCGAGCTGCAGTTAATTCCTGGACTTGGATGCTCGAGCAGCAGATAGTTCCTGGACTTGGATCCTCGCACTGCAGTTAATTCCTGGACGTGGATCCTCGAGCTGCAGGTAGATCCTGGATGAGGATCCTCGAGCTGCAGGTAGTTTCTGGACGTGGATCCTCGAGCTGCAGGTAGTTCCTGGATGAGGATCCTCGAACTGCAGGTAGTTCCTGGACTGGTCCTCGAGATGCAGGTAGTTCCTGGATGTGGATACTCGAGCTGCATTTAGTTCCTGGAGATGGATCGTCGAGCTGTAGGTAGTTCCTGGACGTGGATCCTCGAGCTGCAGGTAATTCCTGGACGTGGATACTCGAGCTGCAGGTGTTTCCTGGACGTGGATCCTCGAGCTGCAGGTAGTTCCTGGACGTGGATCCTTGAGCTGAAGGTAATTCCTGGACGAGGATCCTCGAGCTGCAGGTTGTTCCTGGATGAGGATCCTCGAGCTGCAGTTGGTTCCTGAATGATGCTCCTCGAGCTGCAGGTAGTTCCTGGACGTGGATCCTCGAGCTGCAGGTAATTCCTGGACGATGATCCTCGAGCTGCAGGTAGTTCCTGGACGTGGATCCTCGAGCTGCAGGTAGTTCCTGGACGTGGATCCTCGAGCTGCAGGTAGTTCCTGGACGTGGATCCTCGAGCTGCAGGTAGTTCCTGGACGTGGATCCTCGAGCTGCAGGTAGTTCCTGGAGAGGATCCTCGAGCTGCAGGTAGTTCCTGGAATGGATCCTCGAGCTGCAGGTAGTTCCTGGACGTGGATCCTCGAGCTGCAGGTAGTTCCTGGAAGAGGATCCTCGAGCTGCAGGTAGTTCCTGGACGTGGATCCTCGAGCTGCAGGTAGTTCCTGGATGAGGATCCTCGAGCTGCAGGTTGTTCCTGGACGAGGATCCTCGAGCTGCAGGTAGTTCCTGGACGTGGATCTCGAGCTGCAGGTAGTTCCTGAATGCGGATCCTCGAGCTGCAGGTAGTTCCTGGACGAGGATCCTTGAGCTGCAGATAGTTCCTGGACGAGGATCCTTGAGCTGCAGGTAGTTCCTGGACGTGGATCCTCGAGCTGCATGTAGTTCCTGGATGAGGATCCTCAAGCTGCAGGTAATTCATGGACGAGGATCCTCGAGCTGCAGGTAGTTGCTGGATGAGGATCCTCGAGCTGCAGGTGGTTCCTGGACTGGTCCTCGAGCTGCAGGTAGTTCCTGGATGAGGATCCTCGAGCTGCAGGTAGTTCCTGGATGAGGATCCTCGAGCTGCAGGTAGTTCCTGGAGGTGTATCCTCGAACTGCAGGTAGTTCCTGGATGAGGATCCTCGAGCTGCAGATAGTTCCTGGACGAGGATCCTCGAGCTGCAGGTAGTTCCTGGACGTGGATCCTCGAGCTGCAGTTAATTCCTGGACTTGGATGATCGAGCAGCAGATAGTTCCTGGACTTGGATCCTCGAACTGCAGTTAATTCCTGGACGTGGATCCTCGAGCTGCAGGTAGTTACTGGATGAGGATCCTCGAGCTGCAGGTAGTTCCTGGACGTGGATCCTCGAGCTGCAGGTAGTTCCTGGATGAGGATCCTCGAGCTGCAGGTAGTTCCTGGACGTGGATCCTCGAGCTGCAGGTAGTTCCTGGATGTGGATCCTCGAGCCGCAGGTAGTTCCTGGACGAGGATCCTCGAGCTGCAGGTAGTTCCTGAACGTGGATCCTCGAGCTGCAGGTAGTTCCTGGACGTGGATCCTCGAGCTGCAGGTAGTTCCTGGATGAGGATCCTCGAGCTGCAGGTAGTTCCTGGATGAGGATCCTCGAGCTGCAGGTAGTTCCTGGAGGTGTATCCTCGAACTGCAGGTAGTTCCTGGATGAGGATCCTTGAGCTGCAGGTAGTTCCTGGACGAGGATCCTCGAGCTGCAGGTAGTTCCTGGACGTGGATCCTCGAGCTGCAGGTAGTTCCTGGACGTGGATCCTCGAGCTGCAGGTAGTTCCTGGACGTGGATCCTCGAGCTGCAGGTAGTTCTTGGACGTGGATCCTCGAGCTGCAGGTGGTTCCTGGACGAGGATCCTTGAGCTGCAGATAGTTCCTGGACGAGGATCCTCGAGCTGCAGGTAGTTCCTGGACGTGGATCCTCGAGCTGCAGGTAGTTCCTGGATGAGGATCCTCAGGCTGCAGATAATTCATGGACGAGGATCCTCGAGCTGCAGGTAGTTCCTGGATGAGGATCCTCGAGCTGCAGGTGGTTCCTGAATTAGGATCCTCGAGCTGCAGGTAGTTCCTGGATGAGGATCCTCGAGCTGCAGGTAGTTCCTGGATGAGGATCCTCGAGCTGCAGGTAGTTCCTGGAGTTGTATCCTCGAACTGCAGGTAGTTCCTGGATGAGGATCCTCGAGCTGCAGATAGTTCCTGGACGAGGATCCTCGAGCTGCAGGTAGTTCCTGGAAGTGGATCCTCGAGCTGCAGTTAATTCCTGGACTTGGATGATCGAGCAGCAGGTAGTTCCTGGACTTGGATCCTCGAACTGCAGTTAATTCCTGGACGTGGATCCTCGAGCTGCAGGTAGTTCCTGGATGAGGATCCTCGAGCTGCAGGTAGTTTCTGGACGTGGATCCTCGAACTGCAGGTAGTTCCTGGATGAGGATTGTCGAACTGCAGGTAGTTCCTGGACTGGTCCTTGAGCTGCAGGTAGTTCCTGGATGAGGATACTCGAGCTGCATTTTGTTCCTGGAGATGGATCCTCGATCTGTAGGTAGTTCCTGGACGTGGATCCTCGAGCTGCAGGTAATTCCTGGACGTGGATCCTCGAGCTGCAGGTGTTTCCTGGACGAGGATCCTTGAGCTGCAGGTGGTTCCTGGACGTGGATCCTCGAGCTGCAGGTAGTTCCTCGACGTGGATCCTCAAGCTGCAGGTAGTTCATGGACGAGGATCCTCGAGCTGCAGGTAGTTCCTGGAGGTGTATCCTCGAACTGCAGGTAGTTCCTGGATGAGGATCATCGAGCTGCAGGTAGTTTCTGGACGTGGATCCTCGAGCTGCAGGTAGTACCTGGATGAGGATCCTCGAACTGCAGGTAGTTCCTGGACTGGTCCTCGAGCTGCAGGTAGATCCTGGACGTGGATACTCGAGCTGCAGATAGTTCCTGGAGATGGATCCTCGAGCTGTAGGTAGTTCCTGGACGTGGATCCTCGAGCTGCAGGTAATTCCTGGACGTAGATCCTCGAGCTGCAGGTGGTTCCTGGACGTGGATCCTAGAGCTGCAGGTAGTTCCTGGACGTGGATCATTGAGCTGCAGGTGGTTCCTGGACCTGGATCCTCGAGCTGCAGGTATTTCCTCGAAATGGATCCTCGAGCTGCAGGTAATTCTTGGACGAGGATCCTTGAACTGCAGGTAGTTCCTGGACACGGATCCTCGAGCTGTAGGTAGTTCCTGGACGTGGATCCTCGAGCTGCAGGTGGTTCCTGGACGTGGATCCTTGAGCTGCAGGTAATTCCTGGACGTGGATACTGGAGCTGCAGGTGGTTCCTGGACGTGGATCCTCGAGCTGCAGGTAGTTCCTGGACATTGATCCTCGAGCTGCAGGTAGTTCCTCGAAATGGATCCGGGAGCTGAAGGTAGTTCCTGGACGTGGATCCGCCAGCTGCAGGTAATTCCTGGACGAGGATCCTCGAACTGCAGGTAGTTCCAGGACTTGGATCCTCGAGCTGCAGGTAGTTCCTGGATGAGGATCCTCGATCTGCAGGTGGTTCCTGAATGAGGATCCTCGAGCTGCAGGTAGTTCCTGGATGAGGATCCTCGAGCTGCAGGTAGTTCCTGAATGCGGATCCTCGAGCTGCAGGTAGTTCCTGGAGGTGTATCCTCGAACTGCAGGTAGTTCCTGGATGAGGATCCTTGAGCTGCAGGCAGTTCCCTGAGATGGATGCTCGAGCTGCAGGTAGTTCCTGGATGAGGATCCTCGAGCTGCAGGAACTTCCTAGACGTGGATCCTTGAGCTGCAGGTAGTTCCTCGACGTGGATCCTCAAGCTGCAGGTAGTTCTTGGACGAGGATCTTTGAGCTGCAGGTAGTTCCTGGACGAGGATCCTTGAGCTGCAGGTGGTTCCTGGACGTGGATAATCGAGCTGCAGGTAGTTCCTCGAAATGGATCCTCGAGCTGCAGGTAATTCCTGGGCGAGGATCCTCGAGCTGCAGGTAGTTCCTCGACGTGGATCCTCAATCTGCAGTTATTTCCTGGACGAGGATCCTTGAGCTGCAGATAGTTCCTGGACGAGGATCCTTGAGCTGCAGGTACGTCCTGGATGAGGATCCTCGTGCTGCAGGTAGTTCCTGGACGTGGATCCTCGACCTGCAGGTAGTTCCTGGATGAGGATCCTCGAGCTGCAGGTAATTCCAGGACGAGGATCCTCGAGCTGCAGGTTGTTCCTGGATGAGGATCCTTGAGCTGCAGGTGGTTCCTGAATGAGGATCATTGATCTGCAGGTAGTTCCTGGACTTGGATTCTCGAACTGCAGTTAATTCCTGGAGATGGATCCTCGAGCTGTAGGTAGTTCCTGGACGTGGATCCTCGAGCTGCAGGTAATTCCTGGACGTGGATCCTCGAGCTGCAGGTGTTTCCTGGACGAGGATCCTCGAGCTGCAGGTAGTTCCTGGACGTGGATCCTTGAGCTGCACGTAATTCCTGGACGAGGATCCTCGAGCT
Organism: Carcharodon carcharias; assembly: GCF_017639515.1. NCBI lineage: Eukaryota > Metazoa > Chordata > Chondrichthyes > Lamniformes > Lamnidae > Carcharodon > Carcharodon carcharias. The sequence goes on from NC_054479.1 coordinate 25,364,192, forward strand.
GCAGGTAGTTCCTGGATGAGGATCCTCGAGCTGCAGTTGGTTCCAGAATGAGAATCCTCAAGCTGCAGGTAGTTCCTCGAAATGGATCCTCGAGCTGCAGGTAATTACTGGACGAGCATCCTCGAGCTGCAGGTAGTTCCTGGACGTGGATCCTCCAGCTGCAGGTAATTCCTGGACGTGGATCCTCGAGCTGCAGGTAATTGCTGGAAGTGGATCCTCGAGCTGCAGGTAGTTCCTGGACGTGGATCCTCGAGCCGCAGGTAGTTCCTGGACGTGGATCCTCGAGCTGCAGGTAATTCCTGGACGTGGATCCTCGAGCTGCAGGTAGTTCCTGGACGTGGATCCTTGAGCTGCAGGTGGTTCCTGGACGTGGATACTCGAGCTGCCGGTAGTTCCTCGAAATGGATCCTCGAGCTGCAGGTAGTTCCTCGACGTGGATCCTCAATCTGCAGTTATTTCCTGGACGAGGATCCTTGAGCTGCAGGTAGTTCCTGGACGAGGATCCTTGAGCTGCAGGTAGTTCCTGGATGAGGGTCCTCATGCTGCAGGTAATTTCTGGATGAGGATCCTCGAGCTGCAGGTAATTCCAGGACGAGGATCCTCGAGCTGCAGGTTGTTCCTGGATGAGGATCCTCGAGCTGCAGGCAATTCCTGGAATTGGCTCCTCGAGCTGCAGGTAGTTCCTGGACTTGCATCCTCGAACTGCAGTTAATTCCTGGACGTGGATCCTCGAGCTGCAGGATGTTCCTGGATGAGGATCCTCGAGTTGCAGGTAATTTCTGGACGTGGATCCTCGAGCTGCAGGTAGTTCCTGGATGAGGATCCTTGAGCTGCAGGTAGTTCCTGGATGAGGATCCTCGAGCTGCAGGTAGTTCCTGGAGGTGGATCCTCGAGCTGCAGGTAATTCCTGGATTGGATCATCGAGCAGCAGGTAGTTCCTGGACTTGGATCCTCGAAATGCAGTTAATTCCTGGACGTGGATCCTCGAGCTGCAGGTAGTTCCTGGATGAGGATCCTTGAGCTGCAGGTAGTTTTTGGACGTGGATCCTCGAGCTGCAGGTAGTTCCAGGATGAGGATTGTCGAACTGCAGGTAGTTCCTGGACTGGTCCTCGAGCTGCAGGTAGTTCCTGGACGTGGATATTCGAGCTGCATTTAGTTCCTGGAGATGGATCCTCGAGCTGTAGGTAGTTCCTGGACGTGGATCCTCGAGCTGCAGGTAATTCCTGGACGTGGATCCTCGAGCTGCAGGTGTTTCCTGGAGATGGATCCTCGAGCTGTAGTTAGTTCCTGGATGAGGATCCTCGAGCTGCAGGTAGTTCCTGAATGCGGATCCTCGAGCTGCAGGTAGTTCCTGCAGATGGTTCCTCGAGCTGCAGGTAGTTCCAGGAAAAGGATCCTCGAGCTGCAGGTAGTTCCTGGACGAGGATCCTCGAGCTGCAGGTAGTTCCTGGACGTGGATCCTCGAGCTGCAGGTAATTCCTGGACTTGTATCCTCGAGCTGCAGGTAGTTCCTGGACTTGGATCCTCGAGCTGCAGGTAGTTCCTGGATGAGGATCATCGAGCTGCAGGTAGTTCCTGGAGGAGGATCCTCGAGCTGCAGGTAGTTCCTGGAGGAGGATCCTCGAGCTGCAGGTAGTTCCTGGACGTGGATCCTCGAGCTGCAGGTAGTTCCTCGAAATGGATCCTCAAGCTGCAGGTAGTTCCTGGACGAGGATCATTGAGCTGCAGGTAGTTCCTGGACGAGGATCCTTGAGCGGCAGGTAGTTCCTGGACGAGGATCCTCGAGCTGCAGGTAGTTCCTGGACGTGGATCCTCGAGCTGCAGGTAGTTCCTGGATGAGGATCCTCGAGCTGCAGGTAATTCCTGGACGAGGATCCTCGAGCTGCAGGTAGTTCCTGGATGAGGATCCTCGAGCTGCAGGTGGTCCCTGAATTAGGATCCTCAAGCTGCAGGTAGTTCCTGGATGAGGATCCTCGAGCTGCAGTTAGTTCCTGGATACGGATCCTCGAGCTGCAGGTAGTTCCTGGAGGTGTATTCTCGAACTGCAGGTAGTACCTGGATGAGGATCCTCGAGCTGCAGGTAGTTCCTGGACGTGGATCCTCGAGCTGCAGGTAATTCCGGGACTTGGATCCTCGAGCTGCAGCTAGTTCCTGGACTTGGATGCTCGAACTGCAGTTAATTCCTGGACGTGGATCCTCTTACTGCAGGTAGTTCCTGGATGAGGATCCTCGAGCTGCAGGTAGTTTCTGGACGTGGATCCTCGAGCTGCAGGTAGTTCCTGGACTGGTCCTCGAGCTGCAGGTAGTTCCTGGACGTGGATACTCGAGCTGCATTTAGTTCCTGGAGATGGATCCTCGAGCTGTAGGTAGTTCCTGGACGTGGATCCTCGAGCTGTAGGTAATTCCTGGACGTGGATCCTCGAGCTGCAGGTGTTTCCTGGAGATGGATCCTCGAGCTGTAGTTAGTTCCTGGACGTGGATCCTCGAGCTGCAGGTAATTCCTGGATGCGGATCCTCGAGCTGCAGGTAGTTCCTGCAGGTGTATCCTCGAACTGCAGGTAGTTCCTGGATGAGGATCCTCGAGCTGCAGGTAGTTCCTGGACGAGGATCCTCGAGCTGCAGGTAGTTCCTGGACGTGGATCCTCGAGCTGCAGGTAATTCCTGGACTTGTATCCTCGAGCTGCAGGTAATTCCTGAACTTGGATCCTCGAGCTGCAGGTAGTTCCTGGATGAGGATCATCGAGCTGCAGGTAGTTCCTGGAGGAGGATCCTCGAGCTGCAGGTAGTTCCTGGAGGAGGATCCCCGAGCTTCAGGTAGTTCCTGGACGTGGATCGTCGAGCTGCAGGTAGTTCCTCGAAATGGATCCTCAAGCTGCAGGTAGTTCCTGGACGAGGATCATTGAGCTGCAGGTAGTTCCTGGACGAAAATCCTTGAGCGGCAGGTAGTTCCTGGACGAGGATCCTCGAGCTGCAGGTAGTTCCTGGACGTGGATCCTCGAGCTGCAGGTAGTTCCTGGATGAGGATCCTCGAGCTGCAGGTAATTCCTGGACGAGGATCCTCGAGCTGCAGGTTGTTCCTGGATGTGGATCCTCGAGCTGCAGGTGGTCCCTGAATTAGGATCCTCAAGCTGCAGGTAGTTCCTGGATGAGGATCCTCGAGCTGCAGTTAGTTCCTGGATACGGATCCTCGAGCTGCAGGTAGTTCCTGGAGGTGTATTCTCGAACTGCAGGTAGTACCTGGATGAGGATCCTCGAGCTGCAGGTAGTTCCTGGACATGGATCCTCGAGCTGCAGGTAATTCCGGGACTTGGATCCTCGAGCTGCAGCTAGTTCCTGGACTTGGATGCTCGAACTGCAGTTAATTCCTGGACGTGGATCCTCTTACTGCAGGTAGTTCCTGGATGAGGATCCTCGAGCTGCAGGTAGTTTCTGGACGTGGATCCTCGAGCTGCAGGTAGTGCCTGGATGAGAATCCTCGAACTGCAGGTAGTTCCTGGACTGGTCCTCGAGCTGCAGGTAGTTCCTGGACGGGGATACTCGAGCTGTATTTAGTTCCTGGAGATGGATCCTCGAGCTGTAGGTAGTTCCTGGACGTGGATCCTCGAGCTGCAGTTAATTCCTGGACTTGGATGATCGAGCAGCAGGTAGTTCCTGGACTTGGATCCTCGAACTGCAGTTAATTCCTGGACGTGGATCCTCGAGCTGCAGGTAGTTCCTGGATGAGGATCCTCAAGCTGCAGGTAGTTTCTGGACGTGGATCCTCGAGCTGCAGGTAGTTCCTGGATGAGGATTGTCGAACTGCAGGTAGTTCCTGGACTGGTCCTTGAGCTGCAGGTAGTTCCTGGATGAGGATACTCGAGCTGCATTTTGTTCCTGGAGATGGATCCTCGATCTGTAGGTAGTTCCTGGACGTGGATCCTCGAGCTGCAGGTAATTCCTGGACGTGGATCCTCGAGCTGCAGGTGTTTCCTGGACGAGGATCCTCGAGCTGCAGGTAGTTCCTGGACGTGGATCCTTGAGCTGCAGGTAATTCCTGGACGAGGATCCTCGAGCTGCAGGTTGTTCCTGGATGAGGATCCTCGAGCTGAAGTTGGTTCCAGAATGAGAATCCTCACCTGCAGGTAGTTCCTTGAAATGGATCCTCGAGCTGCAGGTAATTCCTGGACGAGGATCCTCGAGCTGCAGGTAGTTCCTGGACGTGGATCCTCGAGCTGCAGATAATTCCTGGACGTGGATCCTCGAGCTGCAGGTAATTCCTGGAAGTGGATCCTCGAGCTGCAGGTAGTTCCTGGACGTGGATCCTCGAGCCGCAGGTAGTTCCTGGACGTGGATCCTTGAGCTGCAGGTGGTTCCTGGACGTGGATACTCGAGCTGCAGGTAGTTCCTCGAAATGGATCCTCGAGCTGCAGGTAATTCCTGGACGAGGATCCTCGAGCTGCAGGTAGTTCCTCGACGTGGATCCTCGAGCTGCAGGTAGTTCTTGGACGTGGATCCTTGAGCTGCAGCAAGTTCCTGGACGAGGATCCTCGAGCTGCAGGTAGATCCTGGACTTGGATCCTCGAGCTGCAGGTAGTTCCTGGACGTGGATCCTCGAGCTGCAGGTAGTTCCTGGATGAGGATCCTCGAGCTGCAGGTAGTTCCTGGACGAGGATCCTCGAGCTGCAGGTAGTTCCTGGACGTGGATCCTCGAGCTGCAGGTAGTTCCTGGACGTGGATCCTCGAGCTGCAGGTAGTTCCTGGACGAGGATCCTCGAGCTGCAGGTAGTTCCTGGACGTGGATCCTCGAGCTGCAGGTAGTTCCTGGACGAGGATCCTCGAGCTGCAGGTTGTTCCTGGATGAGGATCCTCGAGCTGCAGTTGGTTCCAGAATGAGAATCCTCAAGCTGCAGGTAGTTCCTCGAAATGGATCCTCGAGCTGCAGGTAATTACTGGACGAGGATCCTCGAGCTGCAGGTAGTTCCTGGACGTGGATCCTCCAGCTGCAGGTAATTCCTGGACGTGGATCCTCGAGCTGCAGGTAATTGCTGGAAGTGGATCCTCGAGCTGCAGGTAATTCCTGGACGTGGATCCTCGAGCCGCAGGTAGTTCCTGGACGTGGATCCTCGAGCTGCAGGTAATTCCTGGACGTGGATCCTCGAGCTGCAGGTAGTTCCTGGACGTGGATCCTTGAGCTGCAGGTGGTTCCTGGACGTGGATACTCGAGCTGCCGGTAGTTCCTCGAAATGGATCCTCGAGCTGCAGGTAGTTCCTCGACGTGGATCCTCAATCTGCAGTTATTTCCTGGACGAGGATCCTTGAGCTGCAGGTAGTTCCTGGACGAGGATCCTTGAGCTGCAGGTAGTTCCTGGATGAGGTTCCTCGTGCTGCAGGTAATTTCTGGATGAGGATCCTCGAGCTGCAGGTAATTCCAGGACGAGGATCCTCGAGCTGCAGGTTGTTCCTGGATGAGGATCCTCGAGCTGCAGGCAATTCCTGGAACTGGCTCCTCGAGCTGCAGGTAGTTCCTGGACTTGCATCCTCGAACTGCAGTTAATTCCTGGACGTGGATCCTCGAGCTGCAGGATGTTCCTGGATGAGGATCCTCGAGTTGCAGGTAATTTCTGGACGTGGATCCTCGAGCTGCAGGTAGTTCCTGGATGAGGATCCTTGAGCTGCAGGTAGTTCCTGGATGAGGATCCTCGAGCTGCAGGTAGTTCCTGGAGGTGGATCCTCGAGCTGCAGGTAATTCCTGGATTGGATCATCGAGCAGCAGGTAGTTCCTGGACTTGGATCCTCGAAATGCAGTTAATTCCTGGACGTGGATCCTCGAGCTGCAGGTAGTTCCTGGATGAGGATCCTTGAGCTGCAGGTAGTTTCTGGACGTGGATCCTCGAGCTGCAGGTAGTTCCAGGATGAGGATTGTCGAACTGCAGGTAGTTCCTGGACTGGTCCTCGAGCTGCAGGTAGTTCCTGGACGTGGATACTCGAGCTGCATTTAGTTCCTGGAGATGGATCCTCGAGCTGTAGGTAGTTCCTGGACGTGGATCCTCGAGCTGCAGGTAATTCCTGGACGTGGATCCTCGAGCTGCAGGTGTTTCCTGGAGATGGATCCTCGAGCTGTAGTTAGTTCCTGGACGTGGATCCTCGAGCTGCAGGTAATTCCTGGATGCGGATCCTCGAGCTGCAGGTAGTTCCTGCAGGTGTATCCTCGAACTGCAGGTAGTTCCTGGATGAGGATCCTCGAGCTGCAGGTAGTTCCTGGACGAGGATCCTCGAGCTGCAGGTAGTTCCTGGACGTGGATCCTCGAGCTGCAGGTAATTCCTGGACTTGTATCCTCGAGCTGCAGGTAATTCCTGGACTTGGATCCTCGAGCTGCAGGTAGTTCCTGGATGAGGATCATCGAGCTGCAGGTAGTTCCTGGAGGAGGATCCTCGAGCTGCAGGTAGTTCCTGGAGGAGGATCCCCGAGCTTCAGGTAGTTCCTGGACGTGGATCCTCGAGCTGCAGGTAGTTCCTCGAAATGGATCCTCAAGCTGCAGGTAGTTCCTGGACGAGGATCATTGAGCTGCAGGTAGTTCCTGGACGAAAATCCTTGAGCGGCAGGTAGTTCCTGGATGAGGATCCTCGAGCTGCAGGTAGTTCCTGGACGTGGATCCTCGAGCTGCAGGTAGTTCCTGGATGAGGATCCTCGAGCTGCAGGTAATTCCTGGACGAGGATCCTCGAGCTTCAGGTTGTTCCTGGATGTGGATCCTCGAGCTGCAGGTGGTCCCTGAATTAGGATCCTCAAGCTGCAGGTAGTTCCTGGATGAGGATCCTCGAGCTGCAGTTAGTTCCTGGATACGGATCCTCGAGCTGCAGGTAGTTCCTGGAGGTGTATTCTCGAACTGCAGGTAGTACCTGGATGAGGATCCTCGAGCTGCAGGTAGTTCCTGGACGTGGATCCTCGAGCTGCAGGTAATTCCGGGACTTGGATCCTCGAGCTGCAGCTAGTTCCTGGACTTGGATGCTCGAACTGCAGTTAATTCCTGGACGTGGATCCTCTTACTGCAGGTAGTTCCTGGATGAGGATCCTCGAGCTGCAGGTAGTTTCTGGACGTGGATCCTCGAGCTGCAGGTAGTTCCTGGATGAGAATCCTCGAACTGCAGGTAGTTCCTGGACTGGTCCTCGAGCTGCAGGTAGTTCCTGGACGGGGATACTCGAGCTGTATTTAGTTCCTGGAGATGGATCCTCGAGCTGTAGGTAGTTCCTGGACGTGGATCCTCGAGCTGCAGTTAATTCCTGGACTTGGATGATCGAGCAGCAGGTAGTTCCTGGACTTGGATCCTCGAACTGCAGTTAATTCCTGGACGTGGATCCTCGAGCTGCAGGTAGTTCCTGGATGAGGATCCTCGAGCTGCAGGTAGTTTCTGGACGTGGATCCTCGAGCTGCAGGTAGTTCCTGGATGAGGATTGTCGAACTGCAGGTAGTTCCTGGACTGGTCCTTGAGCTGCAGGTAGTTCCTGGATGAGGATACTCGAGCTGCATTTTGTTCCTGGAGATGGATCCTCGATCTGTAGGTAGTTCCTGGACGTGGATCCTCGAGCTGCAGGTAATTCCTGGACGTGGATCCTCGAGCTGCAGGTGTTTCCTGGACGAGGATCCTCGAGCTGCAGGTAGTTCCTGGACGTGGATCCTTGAGCTGCAGGTAATTCCTGGACGAGGATCCTCGAGCTGCAGGTTGTTCCTGGATGAGGATCCTCGAGCTGCAGTTGGTTCCAGAATGAGAATCCTCACCTGCAGGTAGTTCCTTGAAATGGATCCTCGAGCTGCAGGTAATTCCTGGACGAGGATCCTCGAGCTGCAGGTAGTTCCTGGACGTGGATCCTCGAGCTGCAGATAATTCCTGGACGTGGATCCTCGAGCTGCAGGTAATTCCTGGAAGTGGATCCTCGAGCTGCAGGTAGTTCCTGGACGTGGATCCTCGAGCCGCAGGTAGTTCCTGGACGTGGATCCTTGAGCTGCAGGTGGTTCCTGGACGTGGATAATCGAGCTGCAGGTAGTTCCTCGAAATGGATCCTCGAGCTGCAGGTAATTCCTGGGCGAGGATCCTCGAGCTGCAGGTAGTTCCTCGACGTGGATCCTCAATCTGCAGTTATTTCCTGGACGAGGATCCTTGAGCTGCAGATAGTTCCTGGACGAGGATCCTTGAGCTGCAGGTACGTCCTGGATGAGGATCCTCGTGCTGCAGGTAGTTCCTGGACGTGGATCCTCGACCTGCAGGTAGTCCCTGGATGAGGATCCTCGAGCTGCAGGTAATTCCAGGACGAGGATCCTCGAGCTGCAGGTTGTTCCTGGATGAGGGTCCTTGAGCTGCAGGTAGTTCCTGGACGTGGATCCTCGAGCTGCAGGTAATTCCGGGACTTGGATCCTCGAGCTGCAGCTAGTTCCTGGACTTGGATGCTCGAACTGCAGTTAATTCCTGGACGTGGATCCTCTTACTGCAGGTAGTTCCTGGATGAGGATCCTCGAGCTGCAGGTAGTTTCTGGACGTGGATCCTCGAGCTGCAGGTAGTTCCTGGATGAGAATCCTCGAACTGCAGGTAGTTCCTGGACTGGTCCTCGAGCTGCAGGTAGTTCCTGGACGGGGATACTCGAGCTGTATTTAGTTCCTGGAGATGGATCCTCGAGCTGTAGGTAGTTCCTGGACTTGGATCCTCGAGCTGCAGGTAATTCCTGGACGTGGATACTCAAGCTGCAGGTGGTTCCTGGATGTGGATCCTCAAGATGCAGGTAGTTCCTGGAAGTGGATCCTGGAGCTGCAGGTAATTCCTGGACGAGGATCCTCGAGCTGCAGGTTGTTCCTGGATGAGGATCCTCGAGCTGCAGTTGGTTCCTGAATGATGATCCTCGAGCTGCAGGTAGTTCCTGGATGAGGATCATCGAGCTGCAGGTAGTTCCTGGATGCAGATCCGCGAGCTGCAGCTTGTTCCTGGAGGTGTATCCTCGAACTGCAGGTAGTCCCTGGACGAGGATCCTCGAGCTGCAGGTAGTTCCTGGACGAGGATCCTCGAGCTGCAAGTAGCTCCTGGACGTGAATCCTCGAGCTGCAGGTAATTCCTGGACTTGGGCCCTCGAGCTGCAGGTAGTTCCTGGACTTGGATCCTCGAACTGCAGTTAATTCCTGGACGTGGATCCTAGAGCTGCAGGTAGTTCCTGGATGAGGATCATCGAGCTGCAGGTAGTTTCTGGACGTGGATACTCGAGCTGCAGGTAGTTCCTGGATGTGGATACTGGAGCTGCATTTAGTTCCTGGAGATGGATCCTAGAGCTGTAGGTAGTTACTGGACGTGGTTCCTTGAGCTGCAGGTAATTCCTGGACGTGGATCCTCGAGCTGCAGGTGTTTCCTGGACGTGGATCCTCGAGCTGCAGGTAGTTCCTGGACGTGGATCCTTGAGATGCAGGTGGTTCCTGGACGTGGATCCTCGAGCTGCAGGTAGTTCCTGGAAGTGGATCCTCGAGCTGCAGGTAATTCCTGGACGTGGATCCTCGAGCTGCAGGTAATTCCTGGACGTGGATCCTCGAGCTGCAGGTAGTTCCTGGACGTAGATCCTCGAGCTGCAGGCAGTTCCTGGATGTGGATCCTCGATCTGCAGGTAATTCCTGGACTGGATCCTCGAGCTGCAGGTAGTTCCTGGACGTGGATCCTTGAGCTGCAGCTAGTTCCTGGACGTGGATACTCGAGCCGCAGGTTGTTCCTCGAAATGGATCCTCGAGCTGCAGGTAGTTCCTGGATGAGGATCTTTGAGCTGCAGGTAGTTCCTGGATGAGAATCCTCGAGCTGCAGGTAGTTCCCGGAGGTGGATCCTCGAGCTGCAGTTAATTCCTGGACTTGGATCATCGAGCAGCAGGTAGTTCCTGGACTTGGATCCTCGAAATGCAGTTAATTCCTGGACGTGGATCCTCGAGCTGCAGGTAGTTCCTGGATGAGGAACCTCGAGCTGCAGGTAGTTTCTGGACGTGGATCCTCGAGCTGCAGGTAGTTCCAGGATGAGGATTGTCGAACTGCAGGTAGTTCCTGGACTGGTCCTCGAGCTGCAGGTAGTTCCTGGACGTGGATACTCGAGCTGCATTTAGTTCCTGGAGATGGATCCTCGAGCTGTAGTTAGTTCCTGGACGTGGATCCTCGAGCTGCAGGTAATTCCTGGACGTGGATCCTCGAGCTGCAGGTGTTTCCTGGACATGGATCCTCGAGCTGCAGGTAGTTCCTGGATGTGGATCCTTGAGCTGCAGGTAATTCCTGGACGAGGATCCTCGAGCTGCAGGTTGCTCCTGGATGAGGATCCTCGAGCTGCAGTTGGTTCCAGAATGAGAATCCTCGAGCTGCATGTAGTTCCTGGATGAGGATCAACGAGCTGCAGGTAGTTCCTGGATGCGGATCCTCGAGCTGCAGGTAGTTCCTGGAGGTGGATCCTTGAGCTGCAGGTGGTTCCTGGACGTGGATACTCGAGCTGCAGGTAGTTCCTCGAAATGGATCCTCGAGCTGCAGGTAATTCCTGGACGAGGATCCTCGAGCTGCAGGTAGTTCCTCGACGTGGATCCTCAATCTGCAGTTATTTCCTGGACGAGGATCCTTGAGCTGCAGGTAGTTCCAGGACTTGGATCCTCGAGCTGCAGGTAGTTCTGGACGTGGATCCTCGATCTGCAGGTGGTTCCTGAATGAGGATCCTCGAGCTGCAGGTAGTTACTGGTTGAGGATCCTCGAGCTGCAGGTAGTTCCTGAATGCGGATCCTCGAGCTGCAGGTAGTTCCTGGAGGTGTATCCTCGAACTGCAGGTAGTTCCTGGATGAGGATCCTTGAGCTGCAGGCAGTTCCCTGAGATGGATGCTCGAGCTGCAGGTAGTTCCTGGATGAGGATCCTCGAGCTGCAGGAACTTCCTAGACGTGGATCCTTGAGCTGCAGGTAGTTCCTCGACGTGGATCCTCAAGCTGCAGGTAGTTCTTGGACGAGGATCCTTGAGCTGCAGGTAGTTCCTGGACGAGGATCCTTGAGCTGCAGATAGTTCCTGGACGAGGATCCTTGAGCTGCAGGTAGTTCCTGGACGTGGATCCTCGAGCTGCAGGTAGTCCCTGGATGAGGATCCTCAAGCTGCAGGTAATTCCTGGACGAGGATCCTCGAGCTGCAGGTAGTTCCTGGATGAGGATCCTCGAGCTGCAGGTGGTTCCTGAATGAGGATCCTCGAGCTGCAGGTAGTTCCTGGATGAGGATCCTCGAGCTGCAGGTAGTTCCTGGATGAGGATCCTCGAGCTGCAGGTAGTTCCTGGAGGTGTATCCTCGAACTGCAGGTAGTTCCTGGATGAGGATCCTCGAGCTGCAGATAGTTCCTGGACGAGGATCCTCGAGCTGCAGGTAGTTCCTGGACGTGGATCCTCGAGCTGCAGGTAATTCCTGGACTTGGATCCTCGAGCAGCAGATAGTTCCTGGACTTGGATCCTCGAACTGCAGTTAATTCCTGGACGTGGATCCTCGAGCTGCAGGTAGTTACTGGATGAGGATCCTCGAGCTGCAGGTAGTTTCTGGACGTGGATCCTGGAGCTGCAGGTAGTTCCTGGATGAGGATTGTCAAACTGCAGGTAGTTCCTGGACTGGTCCTTGAGCTGCAGGTAGTTCCTGGATGTGGATACTCGAGCTGCATTTAGTTCCTGGAGATGGATCTTCGAGCTGTAGGTAGTTCCTGGACGTGGATCCTCGAGCTGCAGGTAATTCCTGGACGTGGATCCTCGAGCTGCATGTGTTTCCTGGACGAGGATTCTCGAGCTGCAGCTAGTTCCTGGAAGTGGATCCTTGAGCTGCACGTAATTCCTGGACGAGGATCCTCGAGCTGCAGGTTGTTCCTGGATGAGGATCCTCGAGCTGCAGGTAGTTCCTGGACTGGTCCTCGAGCTGCAGGTAGTTCCTGGACGGGGATACTCGAGCTGTATTTAGTTCCTGGAGATGGATCCTCGAGCTGTAGGTAGTTCCTGGACTTGGATCCTCGAGCTGCAGGTAATTCCTGGACGTGGATACTCAAGCTGCAGGTGGTTCCTGGATGTGGATCCTCAAGATGCAGGTAGTTCCTGGAAGTGGATCCTGGAGCTGCAGGTAATTCCTGGACGAGGATCCTCGAGCTGCAGGTTGTTCCTGGATGAGGATCCTCGAGCTGCAGTTGGTTCCTGAATGATGATCCTCGAGCTGCAGGTAGTTCCTGGATGAGGATCATCGAGCTGCAGGTAGTTCTTGGATGCAGATCCGCGAGCTGCAGCTTGTTCCTGGAGGTGTATCCTCGAACTGCAGGTAGTCCCTGGACGAGGATCCTCGAGCTGCAGGTAGTTCCTGGACGAGGATCCTCGAGCTGCAAGTAGCTCCTGGACGTGGATCCTCGAGCTGCAGGTAATTCCTGGACTTGGGCCCTCGAGCTGCAGGTAGTTCCTGGACTTGGATCCTCGAACTGCAGTTAATTCCTGGACGTGGATCCTAGAGCTGCAGGTAGTTCCTGGATGAGGATCATCGAGCTGCAGGTAGTTTCTGGACGTGGATACTCGAGCTGCAGGTAGTTCCTGGATGTGGATACTGGAGCTGCATTTAGTTCCTGGAGATGGATCCTAGAGCTGTAGGTAGTTACTGGACGTGGTTCCTTGAGCTGCAGGTAATTCCTGGACGTGGATCCTCGAGCTGCAGGTGTTTCCTGGACGTGGATCCTCGAGCTGCAGGTAGTTCCTGGACGTGGATCCTTGAGATGCAGGTGGTTCCTGGACGTGGATCCTCGAGCTGCAGGTAGTTCCTGGAAGTGGATCCTCGAGCTGCAGGTAGTTCCTGGACGTGGATCCTCGAGCTGCAGGTAATTCCTGGACGTGGATCCTCGAGCTGCAGGTAGTTCCTGGACGTAGATCCTCGAGCTGCAGGCAGTTCCTGGATGTGGATCCTCGATCTGCAGGTAATTCCTGGACTGGATCCTCGAGCTGCAGGTAGTTCCTGGACGTGGATCCTTGAGCTGCAGCTAGTTCCTGGACGTGGATACTCGAGCCGCAGGTTGTTCCTCGAAATGGATCCTCGAGCTGCAGGTAGTTCCTGATGAGGATCTTTGAGCTGCAGGTAGTTCCTGGATGAGAATCCTCGAGCTGCAGGTAGTTCCCGGAGGTGGATCCTCGAGCTGCAGTTAATTCCTGGACTTGGATCATCGAGCAGCAGGTAGTTCCTGGACTTGGATCCTCGAAATGCAGTTAATTCCTGGACGTGGATCCTCGAGCTGCAGGTAGTTCCTGGATGAGGAACCTCGAGCTGCAGGTAGTTTCTGGACGTGGATCCTCGAGCTGCAGGTAGTTCCAGGATGAGGATTGTCGAACTGCAGGTAGTTCCTGGACTGGTCCTCGAGCTGCAGGTAGTTCCTGGACGTGGATACTCGAGCTGCATTTAGTTCCTGGAGATGGATCCTCGAGCTGTAGTTAGCTCCTGGACGTGGATCCTCGAGCTGCAGGTAATTCCTGGACGTGGATCCTCGAGCTGCAGGTGTTTCCTGGACATGGATCCTCGAGCTGCAGGTAGTTCCTGGATGTGGATCCTTGAGCTGCAGGTAATTCCTGGACGAGGATCCTCGAGCTGCAGGTTGCTCCTGGATGAGGATCCTCGAGCTGCAGTTGGTTCCAGAATGAGAATCCTCGAGCTGCATGTAGTTCCTGGATGAGGATCAACGAGCTGCAGGTAGTTCCTGGATGCGGATCCTCGAGCTGCAGGTAGTTCCTGGAGGTGGATCCTTGAGCTGCAGGTGGTTCCTGGACGTGGATACTCGAGCTGCAGGTAGTTCCTCGAAATGGATCCTCGAGCTGCAGGTAATTCCTGGACGAGGATCCTCGAGCTGCAGGTAGTTCCTCGACGTGGATCCTCAATCTGCAGTTATTTCCTGGACGAGGATCCTTGAGCTGCAGGTAGTTCCAGGACTTGGATCCTCGAGCTGCAGGTAGTTTCTGGACGTGGATCCTCGATCTGCAGGTGGTTCCTGAATGAGGATCCTCGAGCTGCAGGTAGTTACTGGTTGAGGATCCTCGAGCTGCAGGTAGTTCCTGAATGCGGATCCTCGAGCTGCAGGTAGTTCCTGGAGGTGTATCCTCGAACTGCAGGTAGTTCCTGGATGAGGATCCTTGAGCTGCAGGCAGTTCCCTGAGATGGATGCTCGAGCTGCAGGTAGTTCCTGGATGAGGATCCTCGAGCTGCAGGAACTTCCTAGACGTGGATCCTTGAGCTGCAGGTAGTTCCTCGACGTGGATCCTCAAGCTGCAGGTAGTTCTTGGACGAGGATCCTTGAGCTGCAGGTAGTTCCTGGACGAGGATCCTTGAGCTGCAGATAGTTCCTGGACGAGGATCCTTGAGCTGCAGGTAGTTCCTGGACGTGGATCCTCGAGCTGCAGGTAGTCCCTGGATGAGGATCCTCAAGCTGCAGGTAATTCATGGACGAGGATCCTCGAGCTGCAGGTAGTTCCTGGATGAGGATCCTCGAGCTGCAGGTGGTTCCTGAATGAGGATCCTCGAGCTGCAGGTAGTTCCTGGATGAGGATCCTCGAGCTGCAGGTAGTTCCTGGATGAGGATCCTCGAGCTGCAGGTAGTTCCTGGAGGTGTATCCTCGAACTGCAGGTAGTTCCTGGATGAGGATCCTCGAGCTGCAGATAGTTCCTGGACGAGGATCCTCGAGCTGCAGGTAGTTCCTGGACGTGGATCCTCGAGCTGCAGTTAATTCCTGGACTTGGATGATCGAGCAGCAGATAGTTCCTGGACTTGGATCCTCGAACTGCAGTTAATTCCTGGACGTGGATCCTCGAGCTGCAGGTAGTTACTGGATGAGGATCCTCGAGCTGCAGGTAGTTTCTGGACGTGGATCCTGGAGCTGCAGGTAGTTCCTGGATGAGGATTGTCAAACTGCAGGTAGTTCCTGGACTGGTCCTTGAGCTGCAGGTAGTTCCTGGATGTGGATACTCGAGCTGCATTTAGTTCCTGGAGATGGATCTTCGAGCTGTAGGTAGTTCCTGGACGTGGATCCTCGAGCTGCAGGTAATTCCTGGACGTGGATCCTCGAGCTGCATGTGTTTCCTGGACGAGGATTCTCGAGCTGCAGCTAGTTCCTGGAAGTGGATCCTTGAGCTGCACGTAATTCCTGGACGAGGATCCTCGAGCTGCAGGTTGTTCCTGGATGAGGATCCTCGAGCTGCAGTTGGTTCCAGAATGAGAATCCTCAAGCTGCAGGTAGTTCCTCGAAATGGATCCTCAAGCTGCAGGTAATTCCTGGACGATGATCCTCGAGCTGCAGGTAGTTCCTGGACGTGGATTCTCGAGCTGCAGGTAATTCCTGGACGTGGATCCTCGAGCTGCAGGTAGTTCCTCGAAATGGATCCGGGAGCTGAAGGTAGTTCCTCGACGTGGATCCGCCAGCTGCAGATAATTCCTGGACGAGGATACTCGAACTGCAGGTAGTTCCAGGACTTGGATCCTCGAGCTGCAGGTAGTTTCTGGACGTGGATCCTCGAGCTGCAGGTAGTTCCTGAATGCGGATCCTCGAGCTGCAGGTAGTTCCTGGAGGTGTATCCTCGAACTGCAGGTAGTTCCTGGATGAGGATCCTTGAGCTGCAGGCAGTTCCCTGAGATGGATGCTCGAGCTGCAGGTAGTTCCTCGACGTGGATCTTCAAGCTGCAGGTAGTTCTTGGACGAGGATCCTTGAGCTGCAGGTAGTTCCTGGACGAGGATCCTTGAGCTGCAGATAGTTCCTGGACGAGGATCCTTGAGCTGCAGGTAGTTCCTGGACGTGGATCCTCGAGCTGCATGTAGTTCCTGGATGAGGATCCTCAAGCTGCAGGTAATTCATGGACGAGGATCCTCGAGCTGCAGGTAGTTGCTGGATGAGGATCCTCGAGCTGCAGGTTGTTCCTGGACTGGTCCTCGAGCTGCAGGTAGTTCCTGGATGAGGATCCTCGAGCTGCAGGTAGTTCCTGGATGAGGATCCTCGAGCTGCAGGTAGTTCCTGGAGGTGTATCCTCGAACTGCAGGTAGTTCCTGGATGAGGATCCTCGAGCTGCAGATAGTTCCTGGACGAGGATCCTCGAGCTGCAGGTAGTTCCTGGACGTGGATCCTCGAGCTGCAGTTAATTCCTGGACTTGGATGATCGAGCAGCAGATAGTTCCTGGACTTGGATCCTCGAACTGCAGTTAATTCCTGGACGTGGATCCTCGAGCTGCAGGTAGTTACTGGATGAGGATCCTCGAGCTGCAGGTAGTTTCTGGACGTGGATCCTGGAGCTGCAGGTAGTTCCTGGATGAGGATTGTCGAACTGCAGGTAGTTCCTGGACTGGTCCTTGAGCTGCAGGTAGTTCCTGGATGTGGATACTCGAGCCGCAGGTAGTTCCTGGACATGGATCCTCGAGCTGCAAGTAGTTCCTCGAAATGGATCCGGGAGCTGAAGGTAGTTCCTGGACGTGGATCCGCCAGCTGCAGGTAGTTCCTGGATGAGGATCCTCGAGCTGCAGGTAGTTCCTGAATGCGGATCCTCGAGCTGCAGGTAGTTCCTGGAGGTGTATCCTCGAACTGCAGGTAGTTCCTGGATGAGGATCCTTGAGCTGCAGGCAGTTCCCTGAGATGGATGCTCGAGCTGCAGGTAGTTCCTGGATGAGGATCCTCGAGCTGCAGGAACTTCCTAGACGTGGATCCTTGAGCTGCAGGTAGTTCCTCGACGTGGATCATCAAGCTGCAGGTAGTTCTTGGACGTGGATCCTCGAACTGCAGGTGGTTCCTGGACGAGGATCCTTGAGCTGCAGATAGTTCCTGGACGAGGATCCTCGAGCTGCAGGTAGTTCCTGGACGTGGATCCTCGAGCTGCAGGTAGTTCCTGGATGAGGATCCTCAGGCTGCAGATAATTCATGGACGAGGATCCTCGAGCTGCAGGTAGTTCCTGGATGAGGATCCTCGAGCTGCAGGTGGTTCCTGAATTAGGATCCTCGAGCTGCAGGTAGTTCCTGGATGAGGATCCTCGAGCTGCAGGTAGTTCCTGGATGAGGATCCTCGAGCTGCAGGTAGTTCCTGGAGTTGTATCCTCGAACTGCAGGTAGTTCCTGGATGAGGATCCTCGAGCTGCAGATAGTTCCTGGACGAGGATCCTCGAGCTGCAGGTAGTTCCTGGAAGTGGATCCTCGAGCTGCAGTTAATTCCTGGACTTGGATGATCGAGCAGCAGGTAGTTCCTGGACTTGGATCCTCGAACTGCAGTTAATTCCTGGACGTGGATCCTCGAGCTGCAGGTAGTTCCTGGATGAGGATCCTCGAGCTGCAGGTAGTTTCTGGACGTGGATCCTGGAACTGCAGGTAGTTCCTGGATGAGGATTGTCGAACTGCAGATAGTTCCTGGACTGGTCCTTGAGCTGCAGGTAGCTCCTGGATGAGGATACTCGAGCTGCATTTTGTTCCTGGAGATGGATCCTCGATCTGTAGGTAGTTCCTGGACGTGGATCCTCGAGCTGCAGGTAATTCCTGGACGTGGATCCTCGAGCTGCAGGTGTTTCCTGGACGAGGATCCTTGAGCTGCAGGTGGTTTCTGGACGTGGATCCTCGAGCTGCAGGTAGTTCCTCGACGTGGATCCTCAAGCTGCAGGTAGTTCATGGACGAGGATCCTCGAGCTGCAGGTAGTTCCTGGAGGTGTATCCTCGAACTGCAGGTAGTTCCTGGATGAGGATCATCGAACTGCAGGTAGTTCCTGGATGAGGATCATCGAGCTGCAGGTAGTTTCTGGACGTGGATCCTCGAGCTGCAGGTAATACCTGGATGAGGATCCTCGAACTGCAGGTAGTTCCTGGACTGGTCCTCGAGCTGCAGGTAGATCCTGGACGGGGATACTCGAGCTGCAGATAGTTCCTGGAGATGGATCCTCGAGCTGTAGGTAGTTCCTGGACGTGGATCCTCGAGCTGCAGGTAATTCCTGGACGTAGATCCTCGAGCTGCAGGTGGTTCCTGGACGTGGATCCTAGAGCTGCAGGTAGTTCCTGGACGTGGATCATTGAGCTGCAGGTGGTTCCTGGACCTGGATCCTCGAGCTGCAGGTATTTCCTCGAAATGGATCCTCGAGCTGCAGGTAATTCTTGGACGAGGATCCTTGAACTGCAGGTAGTTCCTGGACACGGATCCTCGAGCTGTAGGTAGTTCCTGGACGTGGATCCTCGAGCTGCAGGTGGTTCCTGGACGTGGATCCTTGAGCTGCAGGTACTTCCTGGACGTGGATACTGGAGCTGCAGGTGGTTCCTGGACGTGGATCCTCGAGCTGCAGGTAGTTCCTGGACATTGATCCTCGAGCTGCAGGTAGTTCCTCGAAATGGATCCGGGAGCTGAAGGTAGTTCCTGGACGTGGATCCGCCAGCTGCAGGTAATTCCTGGACGAGGATCCTCGAACTGCAGGTAGTTCCAGGACTTGGATCCTCGAGCTGCAGGTAGTTCCTGGATGAGGATCCTCGATCTGCAGGTGGTTCCTGAATGAGGATCCTCGAGCTGCAGGTAGTTCCTGGATGAGGATCCTTGAGCTGCAGGCAGTTCCCTGAGATGGATGCTCGAGCTGCAGGTAGTTCCTGGATGAGGATCCTCGAGCTGCAGGAACTTCCTAGACGTGGATCCTTGAGCTGCAGGTAGTTCCTCGACGTGGATCCTCAAGCTGCAGGTAGTTCTTGGACGAGGATCTTTGAGCTGCAGGTAGTTCCTGGACGAGGATCCTTGAGCTGCAGGTGGTTCCTGGACGTGGATAATCGAGCTGCAGGTAGTTCCTCGAAATGGATCCTCGAGCTGCAGGTAATTCCTGGGCGAGGATCCTCGAGCTGCAGGTAGTTCCTCGACGTGGATCCTCAATCTGCAGTTATTTCCTGGACGAGGATCCTTGAGCTGCAGATAGTTCCTGGACGAGGATCCTCGAGCTGCAGGTAGTTCCTGGATGAGGATCCTCGAGCTGCAGGTAGTTCCTGGACGTGGATCCTCGACCTGCAGGTAGTTCCTGGATGAGGATCCTCGAGCTGCAGGTAATTCCAGGACGAGGATCCTCGAGCTGCAGGTTGTTCCTGGATGAGGATCCTTGAGCTGCAGGTGGTTCCTGAATGAGGATCATTGATCTGCAGGTAGTTCCTGGACTTGGATTCTCGAACTGCAGTTAATTCCTGGAGATGGATCCTCGAGCTGTAGGTAGTTCCTGGACGTGGATCCTCGAGCTGCAGGTAATTCCTGGACGTGGATCCTCGAGCTGCAGGTGTTTCCTGGACGAGGATCCTCGAGCTGCAGGTAGTTCCTGGGCGTGGATCCTTGAGCTGCACGTAATTCCTGGACGAGGATCCTCGAGCTGCAGGTTGTTCCTGGATGAGGATCCTCGAGCTGCAGTTGGTTCCAGAATGAGAATCCTCAAGCTGCAGGTAGTTCCTCGAAATGGATCCTCGAGCTGCAGGTAATTACTGGACGAGCATCCTCGAGCTGCAGGTAGTTCCTGGACGTGGATCCTCCAGCTGCAGGTAATTCCTGGACGTGGATCCTCGAGCTGCAGGTAATTGCTGGAAGTGGATCCTCGAGCTGCAGGTAGTTCCTGGACGAGGATCCTCGAGCTGCAGGTAGTTCCTGGACGTGGATCCTCGAGCTGCAGGTAATTCCTGGACGTGGATCCTCGAGCTGCAGGTAGTTCCTGGACGTGGATCCTTGAGCTGCAGGTAGTTCCTGGACGTGGATACTCGAGCTGCCGGTAGTTCCTCGAAATGGATCCTCGAGCTGCAGGTAGTTCCTCGACGTGGATCCT